>NC_140952.1:61754968-62352468 GCF_014529385.1 Adiantum capillus-veneris | reverse complement strand
TTCATTCTGCCAGTGAGTATGTGTATATGTCGGGACAAGAAAGTCAGGGATGCTATTTTCAAATTAGGAGATCTAGTAAGGTACACCACAAGACTCCACTCAAGTACACCTTTTTTATGTACACAATAATTTCAACTAGCACTTACTGTATCCTTGTGTGTTTTCTTGCAGATTTGTGAGCTCCAAGGAAATCAAAATAGATGTTATCCCTGCTGCTCAAACACTTGCAACAAAAACTGTGTGTGCCATTGAAGATGCATTTCCTCAATCGATCCTTCTTAGTCAAATTCACCTCTTGGTTCACGTGCTGGAGGAGATAGCTATATGTGGAGTAGTGCACGCACGATGGATGTTCTTCTTAGAGAGGTTTTTAAAGACTCTCAAAGATTTTGTGCGGCTACGGTCTCAACCAGAGGCATGTATGGCCAAAGGGTGGATTGTTCAAGAGGCATTTGTTTACATATCAGAGTATTTGGCACAAGTTGATCCTTCAATGCCTCGCATGTGGTCAGACGATGAAGATGCAAGGATGACTTCACACTTGACAAGTGGAAAGGGGAAACTACTTAACATGGATATGAATCTATCCCGAGTGGTCGATAACTTTTGCATTCTCAATGCAAAGATTATGACCAAGTGGGTGGACTTGTGGACAGTGGCAAAGGCCAGGCGTTTGCAAGAGAGGGAAGCATGGAAACAAGCACATGGAGGAAGGAGGCGATAACTTTTGCATTCTCAATGCAAAGATTATGACCAAGTGGGTGGACTTGTGGACAGTGGAAAAGGCCAGGCGTTTGCAAGAGAGGGAAGCATGGAAATAAGCACATGGAGGAAGGAGGGCACCCCCAGTGCCTAGACACCTTGCATGTTTCCCAGATCTCATTAGTGCAGAGTGGATTCATGAGAGAATCACCGAGGCAAAAGCACGCGGAGAAGATATCACAAACAAAGAATGGGAGTATGCATGAGGCTGCGTACCAAAGGTACAGTACTCATATACCTAAATCATACTGTCTCGCTATTTCTTGAGATTATCTTTAATATGTATTTGATAAATTAATATATTTTTCTATTTTGTAGTGCCTTTCCTTTAACTCTATGTGGTCAAAGGGTCGTCACTTTCGTACGCGCCACATTGACGAGCGTAGAACCACCATGGATTGTGCCATCATGGGCAACATGGACACAGACGGTGACGAAGCCAGGTACTGCGGAACTATTGACGGATACTAAAGGTTAATTTTAGAACCTTTCATAGCTTCATCTTCGAGTGCAAGTGGTTTGCAAATGTGTCTAGATGACATGAGAATGGCCTCTACATGGTGGACACTAGTGTGCATCACACAGGGAGGTATGACAATTTAGTTTTACTGTGAGGTCCCCACCCCGCCATCTCAAACGACAGATCTGATGGTAAACCAGGTGGCCACTAGATCTACAGCGAAAGCAAACAAAGTGGTTTATGGTTCATCTAGCGGACGATCTCTCATCACAAAGTGAATCGAGTTCGAGCCTACTACCATCAAGATCTAGTTCCACCCCGCAGGGGAAGCGTGATTAACTTATCTAGCGATCCTAAGACCCACCTTCCAAGAGGAGAGAAGTCCCGAGTGTCTTTTTCCCTATGTTTCAGAGGCACGTTGGAGAGAGGGAAAGGGGGACACACCCAACACACAACACAATGACTCACTATAGCCCAGGGTATACACAGCACCCCAATCCACTAGAGTTCACCTTCAAAACTCAACACTATCCGCAAACAAACCACCGCTTTCACACAACCATATGCACGTACGCCTTGCAATGCACCAGACAGACTCAATCACTCTGCTTTGCTCAATTCACAGCCTTCCACACTCATACAACCTCTCTCTATCTCTCTTTGCACGACAAACCTCGGGGGGCACACACTCCTACACACGCCCGGAAACACACGCACACAAGCAGAGAAGAGAAGGGGAAAGGGGGAATGACGCCCAGAAACAGTAGGAAATAGTCTTCTAGCATAGGCAATATCAGGTACAACCAACATACCGCCAGCATGAACCTCGGCAACCAAAAACAATGGCTCAAAGGCCTTGGCAAAACACCTCAAGAAAAAAAGCTCACATTGGCCAAAGACCCTGGTCCAAAAAGACCCTCAAAAATGAACAAAAACCTCCTTTTATAGGGGTGTGCCTAGGAATCCCAAAAAAAGAAAAAAAGATGAACCTCCTCTCCCATAGCCTCCACTTAGAGCTTCTTTTAGCCTTTTTTTGCATTGCCAACACTTGGCCTAGTTTATTTTTGGAAATATTTACATGCTACACCTCTTAACCTTATCCCTTCCACTTTGCTTGGCCGCCCGGATTCCCTTGGCCTTTGAGTGCCCTTAGTCTTGGCTTACATCCTCAACCCTTGTCGGCACCTCTTGCCAAGTGGGACCCCTCCCCAGTCAAGGCAATAGCGATGTCGCTATTGGGGGGGGGGGGGGGGGGGGGGGGCGGTATACCTTTACCCTCAAAAAAGTTTGGCCATTGGCGGGCGCGGGCATTGCCCCTACTTCCTGCCACATCATCATTGAACGAAACCACCGCGGGCGCCCCCGTCACCCAGCCTCACCGGCCGCCGCCGCCAAAACCAGCAACATACCGCCCCTGCAGTGCCGCGCCTCGCGCGCCATAGCCATGGGGAGGGGAGCTCCCCTCACTCCTCTTGTGTGACAATGAAGGGGCCACGCCCTGGATTATATAGTGCAACTCCTGCGCTCCCGCCAATGCATGTGGGTTTTCTTCACTGCCACGTGGCGGCCCCACATAGACTAGCACCCCAAGGCCTTGAAAATAAACATTACCACCCCTTTTTTTTTTAAATAACCTCTTGTTCTCCCCCACTTGTACTGCTTGCGAAATGGCCCCTGATGGCCCATTTGTAGAGCTGTTGAACCCAGCAAAAAATTCATTGAACCGACTCCGCTTTCCCCAAACTTTGCTCCACCTCATGACTCTCTTAGCCCTCCAATCGAGGCCGCCAAAACCCGATCAAATCATCTGCAATTAACTTTGGATAAAGACACTCCAGCTTCCAACTGTTGCAACTTCTTGCTCCGGACTCCGTTTGGCATGCAGTCACTTGCTGCTAGCTCCGTATGATGCACACCCTGCTCTAGAACTTCGTCGAGGCTCAAAAAATGTCAGATAGCACATTCTCCAATGCGGCCAAGTGGGCTCAGACCTGGCCCGCGAAAAAACTTCAAATGACCATATCTTGCAAACATGGCTCCGATCCGCAATCCAAAAATACGGGTAGGCTCCATGAATTGAGCTCTACACATCTATACCCCAAGTTCTACTTGGACCACCTGTCTCCAGTTGCCCTGTCCGACAAAAATCTACAAACCACCAAAGCTTCAACCTTCAATAACTTGGGCTCCGTACCTCGGCTTGATGAGCCGTCTGGACCTGTTCCTTCAGCAATCCAAGCTCTTTATTCCTGGACCCAAAATCTGCACTTTTCATCTCCTTCACCTGCTACCCAAATTAGCCCCTTATGGAGCCTTCCCTGGCCTATAAACCGCATCATGCATACACTTCCGTTGCTACTTGCCATCCCATGACTCTCTTAGTTTCTTCATCCCTTTGCCATGCTTCTACTTGTCTATACACACCTGTTCATGTCACCTTATAGAGCCGACACACTTTGGTTGCACCATCATTGCCCACCCCCCTGTTGAGCATTTATGCTCAACCACATAAAAGATTTATTCTCTTTCTAACTGCAAAACCTGGCACACACTATGAGAAAACTAAAACCATATGTACACTATTTTATTGCACCCTATTGCCAAACCTTCAAGTGGGTTGCCCCACCCCCTGCATAACATAGCTTCCACCTGGATCAAACACCTGGCTCTGTTCACTTTCATCCATCTGCAACAATCTCCAATAGTGCCCTACCCAAGCACCTAGACCACCATGTGTGTAGACTGCTGCCCATAGCCTACCTTTTGCACTCCATGCATTCCTTTGCAACCTGTCTATTCCATACAAAGCAGCACCAAGCATATCATCATCAACAAAACATGTACCTGACACCAAGCTACAACACATGTCTAACCCTCCCTCCCAACCAAATAAAGTGGAGGCCTTGAGCATATACCCCTGTACTTGCTGAACTAGCCTCCATAGAGTTGTATCTACCATCTTTTTCATCAACCATAATTCACATACCTTCACTGGAAGCAAAGCCACTGCCTGAGATTCTCCTTTCTCCACCATTGGACATATCTGCTGCATCGGAATCTCCTCTGTCTTTGGCATCACAACCTCCTCTTTGGCCACACACTCAATTCTAGCATCTCGAGCCCTTCCTCGTCAACCGGTCCTTCAAGGTCGATCAGCACCTCTTGCTTTTCAGCTTCAATCTCTTGCTCTTTAAGCACCTCTTCTACCGCTGCATCATGCTCCTCTATGGAAGAAAGAAACTCGTTCTCTACTGCATCCATCTCCATTTCCTCCATAGACACGGCCGCTTTATCACTCTTGGCAAAATGGTGCATCTGCTACGCCACCATGGCACCTTCCACCGCTACTTTCATTAGCACAGCCATTAGCATGGTACCACACACCACCTTCACTTGCATTCCATCATATGTAGGCCTAGACCGCTCCACTTGGCTTTCATCAAGCATCTCGGCTTGCTCTGTTCCCTGCTCTTCTTGCACATGCGCTATTACCATATCATCAAACATCTAAGAGGGGAGCTTTACCTTTACCAGTTCGGGTTCATCAGATTCTGTCTCTTCGTCATAGGATGTGGACTCATCCGCTCTATCCTCCTCGCTTGTCTCCCAACAAATCGAGATTGTATCATCATCGGCATCGGCATCATATACCGACTCCATATCAACATTTGCATCCACTTGCTGCTCCACAAAAGCTTGACCATCTTCACCGCTTTGCTCACTTTCTTCATCAGCTTCTGAACCCTTGGTATCTGCATCTCGATTGCATTCTGCTCCCTTTTCATGCAAACTTTCAACATGAACATGCTTTACCTCTTCAATCCGTACAAGAACCTCCACATCCGCTACCACTTTTGCATCTTGGTTCACCTCGACATGGAGCTTCTCCTTGTTGACAAGCTCTTCCACCCTCGGCACATGCACATCACAAACCGGAAACCTCCAAGGAACATAACCAATAGTAGGTCTTACCTCCATAGGCCTTGCATTTTGCACAACTGGAATCACCTTTGGTTGGACCAAAGAGCACTTCGCTACCTCTGCAACAACAGGCATATAATCTGCTGGCTTTAGCATTCCCAACTCCAACTTCCGCTTCACCTTTCTGCTCTTTATCTTTGCCAAATAGACCATGTCTTCATAGGTATCTGCACCATCTTCGAACTTTTCTCTAATCCTCGGATGCAAGCACTCTAACAGCTTTGACAGCTTCAAAGATTGATTGCTTTTGACCCCAGTAGCAATCTCTAACTGCTTCCAACAAGCTTCAAACTGCTCAATGAAAGTAGAGAAATCTTTACTTACATCCTGGTGTACCGCCTTCAGCCTTGCACCGGCTTTTTCTGCCATAAGCACCTCTCGAAACCGCTCCAGAAACTGACTCTGTAACCTTTGCCATGATTCTCGGTCACTACCCTTTAAGCCATCGAACCGCACCTTGGCTCGTCCTCGCATCAGCAACGGCACCGTTTGTAACCTTTTTGCATCCGTCGACATACGCCTCGACAACAACCATAATTCAAAATCTACTAACCAATCCTCGGGATCTTCGACGCCCGTAAATATGGGGCCAAAACCTGGCTCCACCATCTCTGTCAGCTTCAAACTCAACCATCAAACATCTCGACTAGCAGCCAACCGCTTTGTCGGCTAAAAAACACCACTTCGAACCTCAAATTGGAGCATCAGATAGCTCCTTAGTGGGGGCGCCAAAAGATGGAGAGGGGGAAAGGGGGACACACCCAGCACACAACACAATACCTCACTATAGCCCAGGGTATACAGAGCGCCCCAATCCACTAGAGTTCACCTTCAAAACTCAACATTACCCGCAAACAAACCACCGCTTTCACACAACCATACGCACGTACGCCTTGCAATGCACCAGACAGACTCAATCACTCCGCTTTGCTCAATTCACATCCTTCCACACTCATACAACCTCTCTCTATCTCTTTTTGCACGACAAACCTCGAGGGACACACATGCCTACACACGCCCGGAAACACACGCACACAAGCAGAGAAGAGAAGGGGAAAAGGGGAATGACGCCCAGAAACAGTAGGGAATAGTCTTCTAGCATAGGCAATATCACGTACAACCAACATACCGCCGGCATGAACCTCGGCAACCAAAAACAATGGCTCAAAGGCCTTGGCAAAACACCTCAAACAAAAAAGCTCACATTGGCCAAAGACTCTGGTCCAAAAAGACTCTCAAAAATGAACAAAAACCTCCTTTTATAGGGGTGTGCCTAGGAATCCCAAAAAAAGAAAAAAAGATGAACCTCCTCTCCCGTCGCCTCCACTTAGAGCTTCTTTTAGCATTTTTTTGCATTGCCAACACTTGGCCTAGTTTATTTTTGGAAATATTTACATGCTACACCTCTTAACCTTATCCCTTCCACTTTGCCTGGCCGCCCGGATTCCCTTGGCCTTTGAGTGCCCTTAGTCTTGGCTTACATCCTCAATCCTTGTCGGCACCTCTTGCCAGTGGGACCCCTCCCCAGTCAAGGCAATAGCGATATCGCTATTGGGGGGGGGGGGGGTTATACCTTTACCCTCAAAAACATTTGGCCATTGGCGGGCGTGAGCACTGTCCCTACTTCTTGCCACGTCATCACTGAACGAAACCACCGCCGGCGCCCTCGCCTCTGGGCCGCCACCGCCAAAACCACCAACATACCGCCATTGCAGTGCCGCACCTCATGCGCCATAGCCATGGGGAGGGGAGCTCCCCTCACTCCTCTTGTGTGACAATAAAGGGGCCACACCCTGGATTATATAGTGCAGCTCCTGCGCTCCTGCCAGCGCATGTGGGTTTTCTTCATTGCCATGTGGCGGCCCCACAACGACTAGCACCCCAAGGCCTTGAAAATAAACATTACCACCCCTTTTGTTTAAAAATAACCTCTTGTTCTCCCCACTTCTACTGCTTGCCAACTGGCCCATTTGCAGAGCTGTCGAACCCGGCAAAAAATTCATTGAACCAACTCCGCTTTCCTCAAACTTTGCTCCACCTCATGACTCTCTTAGCCCTCCAATCGAGGCCGCCAAAACCCGATCAAATCATCTGCCATTAAGTTAGGATAAAGACACTCCAGCTTCCAACTGCTGCAACTTCTTGCTCCGGACTCCGTTTGCCATGCAGTCACTTCCTGCTAGCTCGTATGATGCACACCCTGCTCTAGAACTTTGTCGAGGCTCAAAAAATGCCAGATAGCACATTCTCCAATGCGGCCAAGTGGGCTCAGACCCGGCCCCCGAAAAAACTTCAAATGACCATATCTTGCAAACCAGGGCTCCAATCCGCAATCCGAAAAGACGGGTGGGCTCCATGAATTTAGCTCTACACATCTATACCCCAAGTTCTACTTGGACCACCTGTCTCCAGCTGCCCTGTCCGGCAAAAATCTACAAACCACCAAAGTTTCAACCTTCAAAAACTTGGGCTCCGTACATCGGTTTGATGAGCCGTCTAGACCTGTTCCTTCAGCACTCCAAGCTCGCCATTCTTAGACCCAATAATATATAATTGATGGCTGCGCATGCATGTGTGTGTGTGTGTGTGTGTGTGTGTGTGTGTGTGAGAGAGAGAGAGAGAGAGAGAGCATATATGTGCTTGTGTTAGTGTGAGCATGCTCTTATATAGGCTCACAAGCTCAAAATTTTGAAATCACCTGCTATGCTGGTCTGGAGTCCACTCAAGCCTTCATGGGCAGGGTTACTTGCGTGGGGTGCATGGGCTGCAAAGTGTCTCATTTGCTATTCTAACTCACTCACTCACTATCTCTCAAGCTGTGAAAGTAGCCCACGAGCCCTATCTGTGTGTGATGGCGCCCTCTACCTGGCATATCAACTCAGCAGTGGCCTAGAGCCGGTTCCCACACAGGTCCCGGGCCCCGGTGCTCCCCGCACAGCCTTAGAAAATTTAACGGGCGATACGAATCGGAATTTAATGTCGTAAATTTCTATACTAAGCTCTAACTAAGGTGTACTTGTCCAAGTACCTACCATATTTACCAGCCCCCCGTGTTCGAAAATGCATTTTTTTCAAATTCGGGATACGGGTGCAGTTTTTCGAGACGGTTAAAACTAGACGGGTCAGGTGACCAAAAACTTACTATCTTTGGAAAATTTTCACAAAAATTATTTTACTTCACTTTTGGAAGCTTTATGACATTCTAAACATCATGGCATCGACATATTTTTAAAAACTGCTAAAAATAGTAACTTTTTTCATTATGATTGCTTCATGGTACAATGGTGTTCTTTTAGCTCGGGGTCGGAGACCTTACATCCTCCCCAACGTGAAAAATTTTGAGATGTCCTCATCTCAACAATACATCTGGATAAACTCTATGCTAACTACTTAGGTACATATGTCCTTTGTCTAAAGTAAAGACATCCTTTCATAATAGAATAGTCTTTAGCTTTATGCGTCTTATTCTACTGAACTTTGATGAGATCCTGGTGCTTGAATTTTTGCTCACTAGTATTAGCAGTTGCAGCATACAGAGTTTCTCTCTCATCAGCTTCGTCACCCATAGTTGGTTGTCTCACTGCGGCATTAGCGAAAGCTCCACTTCCTTGTCCTATGTTTCCTCTTCCTCGGCCTCCTCTTCCGTTTGGTTGACCTCGCCCGTTGACGTTCAGAGGTACATGCAATGTCCATACTCCTGGCACTCAAAGAATCTTAAATTGGGAAACTCAGTAGCTGCCGTAGTAGCTACTACCGGACAATGGTCGTATGCAGGGTTGATTGGTTTGTTACTCCAATTGTCTGGCCTGACCCTCTTTGACAAATAGTATTGACTATCTTGGGTACTCCTCTGAATCCCTATAGCTAACGGTTTGGCCCTTAGCAAGGCATCTTGCAGAGTTGTTGGCCTGAGAGCTTATAGTCGGTTGTTCAAGGGGTCGATGAGTCCTTGGCAGAACCGTGCTACTTGTTGTTCCAATGTCATCCTATGATCATATCTCTGAAGTGTGACGAACTTCGAGTAGTATTCGTCGATGGAAGAAGTCAGCTATCGAATGTGAGAAAAACTCATTCATCTTCAAGGCTTTGTGAGCGGGTGGTAAGTATCGCTCCATCACAGCAACCTTGATGTCTTCCCATGACTGGGAATATCCCTTGATATCCAAGTCCCTGCAATGTTTTTTCCACCAAATCTTGGCATCGCCAGAGAAGCGGAACATCGCAAGCATAGTTTGGTTCTCGGGTTGAGTTCCCGTAGCTTCGAAATAGTCGTCCATTGCTTCCATCCAAACTTCCGCAACTCTCTCCACATTAACCCCTTCGCCTTTAAAGGTTGGAGGCTGAGCTTGCTTAAGAAAAAGCTTTTTCTCTTGACCGGCGGTATATAGCACAGTAGACGGTACCTATCCAATGGTATAAAACTCATTAGTATAGCACTCTTCTCAAATGAACCTACGCTTTTCCATACTCAAGAAGAAATTTAACTTTTTGGGCTTAACCAGCCTACTTAATCTGTACAGCTATCACAAAAGATTTAACCATCCCACCATTAGTTTAAATTCCATTGAATACATCCAAAATTGTCTGATAAATAATGATAAAAACTTTACTCGAGAGCTTTGATCCATACTTATAACTTTATGTGCATCAACAAGCTACCTGCCCGCAGCACTAGTCGCACCAACTACTTCTCAAAAAACATCATGTGGAACCAATTGAATCCCAACAAGCTCAACGAGTAAAACTCTTTAACATCACTCAGGAGACAATCAACTAGACAAATCCAATGTCATTATTCTGGGAAACATCATGCTCAAGCTTTGAGTACGAGCTATCCTACTATCCCTTATTTTTTAAAATTTCAAACAACATCATTTTCCAGCTCGTAAACCTACAGCTCTAATACTAGGTGTGAGGTCCCCACCCCGCCGTCTCAAATGACGGATTTGATGGTAAACCTGGTGGCCACTAGATCTACAGCGGAATCAAACAAAGTGGTTTATGGTTCATCTAGCGGACAATCTCTCGTCACAAAGTGGATCGAGTTCGAGCCTACTAGCATCGAGACCTAGTTCCACCCCGCAGGGGAAGCGTAATTAACTTATCTAGAGATCATAAGACCCATCTTCCAAGACGAGAGAAGTCCCGAGTGCCTTTTTTCCAGGCACGTACACTTGAGGCTTCGCCACTCTTGGGGCAATGAGTAATACTAGCGTCGATTTATAACACTATGGGGACGGAGAGTTCCCGACCAATCGGGACCACCCTTCTCATAGGCATTGGCAACCCGAGCCAAGCCCCCCACTTTCCACCCCTACACTCACACTTCTTTGTGTGTCCTAATTACTACCACAATGGTTGTTCAACATATAAGTTCCTTGATTAGTTTTCGATTCACAAGGTTCATTAAAACAGTCCTTCAACCAGTATTGCAAAGTGGCACCAAGACAGTAACTCTAGTAAAAATTTTACTCAAAACTTATTCATTAAAATTCCAATGTTCTCAACGTACAACATCCCCCCTTCAGCGAGAGTTTACTCCTCCCGTTGTCGCCTAGCTACCCATACAACTAGGTTGTCCACCGCGTAACCAGCGGTCCTGGACTTCCACCGCTTAACCAGTAGTCCTCGATATCCACCACTTAACCAGCAGTCGTGGATTCAAGAGCCCTTAACCAGGAACTCTAGCTCCTGCGAATAACTTCGCGAGCTGTCCCTTGTGATCAAGAGGGGGTTCGGACTAGTTTCAACATTGGAAATAGAAATGAACATGCCGAGCTAAATTTTCCCTAGCAAACATTTTTTCCTATCTCAAACAGTATATCCAACAACCATTCTTTCCTTCTTAGAATTTAATATACATTTCAATTCAAATCCCGAGGTTTTCGTTGCACTTCTCCAACATGTTTAGGGATATGTTCCTTCCTAACTTATCGTATGCAATGTTAAATTAAACAAACTTGAATTAAAATGTGACCTACCTCCTCAATTTTCTCGTCATTGATCCGTGAGTTGGCCGGTACTTGGTCATCCATGGGAGCTTTCCCTTTCCTATTCGTGTTGCTTGTCCCCGCCTCGCAGTCGTGGGAACCACTGAAACGAGTTCTCTTTGCCGGGGCCATTTTATACTCACTACTTAATTGACAACTTGGAAAAAGAGAGCTAACATTCAAGGGTAACATACAACCAAGATGACAGATTAATTTCAATAAGCAAATCCCTTTTTACGAGAGGTTTGATTACTTCAAGACATAGAGATTTCTGATAGCACCTTACTTGTTCTATGGGAATTGGCCCTAAGGTTAATTATTTGGCCTAGATAGTTAAGAATTACAGGTTTCTTCTCAATCTTTTTAGTAGAGATGAATTCAGTATGCTTAATCACTTCCTAATGCAACTAGAGGTTTGAAGATTTACCGTATGCATACGTGAGAGGATTTCTCCCTTCCTAATGATTCATGATGGATTAATTTCTCCTAATTAAATCCTAATCCACTAGCAATTGATTCTAATTTAATTATTTACACATTATGGAGTAATAGAATGCAATGGACCGTTCCCACCTCAAAGCTGACTTGATTTTTAATCACAACGGTGACTAGTGGATGATTCCTTAAACATGCATTAAACTATGATATAGAGTGACTAATTGCTTGTATGATTACTGATTAGTGCAATAGATCATGGATACGGAGAATTAGAGAGTATATAATGAGTATTTTGACTATGATTATGCATACTAGATGCATTATTAAGAGGATATTAGAGAGGAAATTACAACAAGAGTGAATTAAATCAAAAATTACCGAGGTTACGGCTGAATTCCTCTCGAAATTCTGATGCAAGGGCCTCCTTGAGACGAGAAACGGGCAGCACCTTCCCTCCTAGCTCCTCTTCCAAAGACTATGTCTACCGGCAGCACCTCCTCAAGGTGTGTGTGTGTGTGTGTGTGTGTGTGTGTGTGTGTGTGTGTGTGTGTGTGTGTGTGTGTGTGTGTGTGTGTGTGTGTGTGTGTGTGTGTGTGTGTGAGAGAGAGAGAGAGAGAGCATATATGTGCTTGTGTTAGTGTGAGCATGCTCTTATAAAGGCTCACAAGCTCAAAATTTTGAAATCACCTGCTATGCTGGTCTGGAGTCCACTCAAGCCTTTATGGGCAGGGTTACTTGCGTGGGGTGCATGGGCTACAAAGTGTCCCATTTGCCATTCTAACTCACTCACTCACTATCTCTCAAGCTGGGAAAGTAGCCCACGAGCCCTATCTGTGTGTGAGGACGCCCTCTACCTGCCATATTAACTCAGCAATGGCCTGGAGGCGGTTCCCACACAGCTCCCAAGCCCCGGTGCTCCCCGCATAGCCTTAGGAAATTTTGATTTTAGGCTAAAACGGGCGATACAAATCAGAATTTAATGTCGTAAATTGCTATACTAAGCTCTAACTAAGGTGTACCTGTTCGAGTACCTGCCATATTTAGTAGCCCTCGGTGTCCGAAAATGCATTTTTTCAAATTCGGGGTACGGATGCAGTTTTTAGAGACGATTAAAACTTAATGGGTCAGGTGACCAAAAACTTACTCTTTTTGAAAAATTTCCACAAAAATTGTTTTAATTCACTTTTGGAAGCTTTATGACATTCTAAACATCATGGCATCGACAGATTTTGGAAAACTGCTAAAAATTAACTTTTTCCATTATGATTGTTTCATGGTACAATGGTGTTCTTTTAGCTCGGGGTCGGAGACCTTACATCCTCCCCAACGTGAAAAATTTGAGATGTCCTCATCTCAAGAATACATCTGGATAAACTCTATGCTAACTACTTAGGTACATATATCCTTTGTCTAAAGTAAAGACATCCTTTGATAATAGAATAGTCTTGAGCTTTATGCGTCTTATTCTGCTGAACTTTGATGAGATCCTAGTGCTTGAATTATTGCTCACTAGGATTAGCAGTCCCAGCATACAGAGCTGATCTCTCATCAGCTTCATCATTCACAGTTGGTTGTCTCACTGCGGCATTAGAGAAAGCTCCGCTTCCTTGTCCTATGTTTCCTCTTCCTCGGCCTCCTCTTCCGTTTGGTTGACCTCGCCCGTTGACGTTCAGAGGTATATTATTAGCACCGGATGTTTGGGAGATCCTTTTTGGACATCGTCTTTTGTAATGTCCATACTCCTGGCACTCAAAATATCTTATATTGGGAAACTTGGTAGCTGTCGTAGTAGCTACTACTAGTGAGTGTTGTTTGCAGGGTTGATTGGTCTGTTACTCCAGTTGTCTTGCTTGGCCCTCTTTGACAAATAGTATTGACTATCTTTGGTAGTCCTCTGAATCTCTTTAGCTAACGGTTTGGCCCTTAGCAAGGCATCTTGCAGAGTTGCTAGCCTAAGAGCTTCTAGTCGGTTGTTCAAGGGGTCGATGAGTCCTTGGCAGAACCGTGCTACTTGTTGTTCCAATGTCACCCTAGGAGCATATCTCTGAAGTGTAACGAACTTTGAGTAGTATTCTTTGACAGAAGAAGTCAGCAGTCAAAGTGAGAAAAACTCATTCGTCTTCAAGGCTTTGTGAGCGGGTGGTAAGTATCGCTCCATCACAGCAGCCTTGATGTCTTCCCATGACTGGGAAGATCCCTTGATATCCAAGTCCCTGCAATGTTGTTTTCACCGGATCTTGGCATCACCAGACAAGCGGAACATCGCAAGCATGGTTTGGTTCTCGGGTTGTGAGTTCCCACAGCTTCGAAATTGTCGTCCATTGCTTCCATCCATACTTCCGCATCTCTCTCCAAATTAACCCCTTCGCCCTTCGCCTTTAAAGGTTGGAGGCTGAGCTTGCTTAAGGAAAAGCATTTTCTTTTGAACGGCGGTATATAGCACAGTAGACGGTACCTATGCAATGGTATAAAACTCATTACTTTAGCACTCTTCTAAAATGAATCTAGGCTTTTCCATGCTCAAGAAGAAATTTAACTTTTTGGGCTTAACTAGCCTACTTAATCTGTACAGCTATCACAAAGGATTTAACCATCCCACCATTAGTTTAAATTCCATTGAATACATCCAATATTATCCGATAAATAATGGTAAAAACTTTATGCGAGAGCTTTGATCCATACTCATAACTTTATGTGCATCAACAGGTTACCTGCCCGCAGCACTAGTCGCACCAACGACTTCTCAAAAAACATCATGTGGAACCCACTGAATCCCAACAAGCTCAACGAGTAAAACTCTTTAACATCACTCAGGAGACAATCCACTAGACAAATCCAATGTCATTATTCTGGGAAACATCATGCTCAAGCTTTGAGTACGAGCTATCCTCAGGCCTGATTTTTTAAAATTTCAAACAACATCATTTTACAGTTTGTAAACCTACAGGTCTGATACCAGGTGTGAGGTCCCCACCCCGCCGTCTCAAATGAAGGATCTGATGGTAAACCTGGTGGCCACTAGATCTACAGCAGAAGGAAACAAAGTGGTTTATTATTCATCTAGTGGAGGATCTCTCATCACAAAGTGAATCGAGTTCGAGCCTACTAGCATCGAGATCTAGTTCCACCCCGCAAGGGAAGCGTGATTAACTTATCTAGCGATCCTAAGACCGACCTTCCAAGAGGAGAGAAGTCCCAAGTACCTTTTTCCCCATGTTTCAGAGGCACGTACGCTTGAGGCTTCGCCACTCTTGGGGCAATGAGTAATACTAGCGTCAATTTATAACACTATGGGGACGGAGAGTTCCCGACCAATCGGTACCACCCTTCTCATAGGCATTGGCAACTCGAGCCAAGCCCCCACTTTCCACCCCCACACTCACACTTCTTTGTGTGTCCTTATTACTACCACAATGGTTGTTCAACATATAAGTTCCTTGATTAGGTTCCGATTCACAAGGTTCATTAAGACAGTCCTTCAACCAGTATTGCAAAGCGGCACCAAGATAGTAACTCTAGTAAAAATTTTACTCAAAACTTATTCATTAAAATTCCAATGTTCTCGAGGTACAACATCCCCCCTCCAGCGAGAGTTTACTCCTCCCGTTGTCGCCTAGCTGCCCATACAACTAGGTTGTCCACCGCGTAACCAGCAGTCGTGGACTTCCGTCGCTTAACCAGCAGTCGTGGATATCCACCGCTTAACCAGCAGTAGTGGATTCAAGAGCCCTTAACCAGGAACTCTAGCTCATGCGAATAACTTCGCGAGCTGCCCCCTGTGATCAAGAGGGGGTTCGGACTAGTTTCAACATTGGAAATAGTAATGAACATGCCGAGCTAAATCACTACAAGAGGTTATGTGTTCTTGTGACGCTCTTAGCGACGGAAATACACTGGGTTTTTATAACCCCCGGCGTCGCTAAAAGCGTCGCTAAAAGCGTCGCTACGAGAGCGTCGCTATAGGCGTCGCTATAGGCGTCGCTATAGGCGTCGCTATAGACGTCGCTATATAGCGACGCCTATAGCGACGCCTATAGCGACGCTTATAGCGACGCTCTCACAGAAGAGTATAGCGACGCATATAGCGACGTTACAGAGCCATAAATAGCGACGCATATAGCGACGCCTGAGAGAATATTTTTTTGGTGGCAGGACATTGAATGCCTGCCACCCATCAACCATATTGTACTTGATTCACTTTTTAAAAAAAGTGCAAAGGTAAATAATAGACCCAAAATAGTCACCCACAAGACGCATTGTTTGCAAAATTGACAATTGTACACATCATAGACAAACTGAATTGATTGGCAAATGTAATAATGACAATTGTACAACATCATAGGCATAAAGAATTGATTGGCAAAAGGAATTGCGGTGACAAATGTAATAATATACATGGTTCAAAAAGACGTATAAAATCCGTCTCATGATACATAAGCTATGAGAAACCCTAAACTAATGCTATCTAGATACGGCTAAACTGACGTCGTCTAATCAGACGTCTCATCGCGTCCAAGCGGCGTATCTGTCGGATTCTGCAAAAAAAGACAATAAGACAGTTTTCAGTAAGTATAAACATATAACGACATTTATAAAACAATACAAAAAATAAAAAAGAGTAAACCCTAATACTAACCATGCCGCTGCGAGAACTGAGAATGTCCATCAGGGCATTTAAGCCCTTCCTGCCTGCGTACTCGCGCTCGTACGGTGTGGGATCACGTCCTGTCATCGACCACTGTCAAAACATACAAAGATTTCATTATGTTAGAACTAAAAAACTCATAAACCCTAAACTATCGAACATGCATAAAGAGCAATGTGAAAAGACTTACAAAATCGGCCTCAAATGATGCCCATCCACCGCTCCCCAAGTGGTGCGAGCTCCCTGCCTCTACTCGCGCTCTGGCTGCATCCTTTTGTTGCTTCCACTTGTCGGGATTCTCGCGCGCTGCTTTCTTCGCATTCTTCCAATCTTCTTTGGCCAGCCAATCTGGCCTATTCCACCCATTCTTGATTGCTTTTTGCACTTCGGAACGCTTGTGTTTGCAGTATTCGCGCATTCGAATCTTCATCAGGTCTTCATTGAAGCGCTGATCCCGTGTTGGAACGGGAAACTCATCATGAAGTATGCTGATGACTCTGTTTTTTAAATCACTTGGTACTTCACTCCATTTGTTTAGTATATAGTGCCTAAACAGCTGAGAGCAAAGACCACGCATGCGCGAGATCACCTTCTTGCCGTCATCATCCATGATGATGCCGCCGCTGATGTCGACGGAGTAAGGCAAGCCCTCTGGCCGGTGACGCGTGAACCTGGGTGTCCCGGCAGGGGTCTCTAGCGGCGTGTCGATGGGGGTACGGACGTCAGGTGTCTCCACCGGCGTCTGGGCCCCGAAGCGAGGAGTGTCGAGTGGGGTGGCTCCTGGCGGAGTAGGTAGAGGTGTGTAGCTTCTAGGAACAGTCAGCCGTGCAAAACCTGGCGTAGACGGCGATGCTGTGGCTGGTGTGGGGGCGGGCAAAGAAGGGGAGGGTAAAGAGCCTCGTCGAACACGAGGCGGTGTGGAGGCATCGGTGGCGGAATCCCCACAACAACCGCCACCGCCACCACTAGAGCGCCGGTGTCTAGAAGAGTGTGACGCTCGTCTCGTCGACGCCGAGGCTTCGGAGCGCGCCGAATGCTCCGAAAGAGAGGGAGATGCGGATGGTGTAGGAACGCGCGATGATGCGCCAGAGCGATGACGCTCCACGTACCACTGTCTCTGCTGCGGTGACAAAGAAGAAAGAAACTCCTCATCATCCATACCTGCATTAAACACACGAATATTTAAACTTAATATTGAATGAATAGAGTAGACAATGACGCAAAGACCATTAAATACAATGACGTAATGACGCATATAAATACAATGACGCAATGAATCGAGTGGTAGAAGAGGCAAGTCGAAAACTCAGAATTTTCAATCAAAAGATGTGAGCGCGAGTAGAAAAGAGCGTTACACACACCATGGAAGCTACTTAGAGAGCTAGAGCTTTTACAGCACGGAGCAAAATTGTTCAAATACAATATTTGTGGCTTTAAGAGATCTCTCTCTCATCCTCGCATAACTCAGCATAACTTCCTATATCTATATAGAGCTCTCCGTTTAAACACATATCCTCTGTTTCATTTTGTAGCTCCTCTGCATGCACCCCATATAGAGCAGTAGCATCTTGATGCTCGTCTGGCACCACCGCAGCGGCTTCTGATTGAGCATCTTCTCTGATCTCCTCCATTGATGTCGTTGTGATTGGCACATGGTAGCCTTCATACGTCCTTGCACTACGAGGGGCTAACTCTATGACGTACCACCAGTTTGATGTAGACTTTGTAGGATGAAATACTACCTGCCAAAGCCACATAACTTACATGAGAGCTTTCAAGCACATAACTTGTAAAAGGGGGATGTTAACTATTTATATATATACTTACTTGTTCACAATGCTCGGGTAGTACGAAAGTGTCTCTTAGGTCAGTCCATTTCTTAGTAGAATCCACCTCAAGAAAACCAGACTCTCCTCTACGCACAGTAGCGTTTCGACCCTCCATGATTATCTTGAACCATTGCACGTCGAACAAGTCGACAAAAAATCCTCTGTAATCGATCCTCAAAATCTCTTGCAGCGTGCCGAAGTAAGTGAGTTCCGCCACCACGGGATCTGCATCAGAGGAACGTCGTCGACTAGACTGTTCAAATTTTGCCATGATTCCACAATCTTGAGTAAAACGCTTTTTGTCGATTCGTTCCACCCTAAAATGTCGACCTTTACACCATGCTGCTGTGTATGACTTATACTACAACGAACAAAGATTATGAGTGGCCGTTCAAACGTTTATAAATAAAGTCACTTGCTAGTCGTACATTGCAAACTTACCTTGGTCGCGCAACCCCGAGAGTACTCCCACTCTTCTTCAGTCACTTCGTCACCGCATTGTTGTGCGCTTTTCAATTGGTTGTGCAACCATCTTAAGCTCATGAAGGTTGGTAGGCTCTCCAGAACCGCTGGATAGTGCATCGGTGGTCGTCTTCCCCGTCTCCACTCGATTCGTGCCCTTTGTCGCTCTTGCTTTGCATCCTCATATTGTGAAATCCACTTTTGCATCACTGGATTGTGAAGCATGCAAAATCGGTTGATTTTAGCCTCTAGATCTTCCGTCATCTTCTTCTCAACACCGAGATTGCACATGACAATCCCAGATATGCGCTCATCATCTATGGTTCGCCATAGCGTGTCCCGGGATTTATCAAATCCGTCTAGCCACTCTCCAATGTACACTAGGGACTCTGATACCAACCAACCTTCTGCCATGCTACCCTCCGGACGTGCCTTTTGACGCACATATCCCTTAAGCGTTTTCATGAAACGCTCTAAGAAGAACATCCATCTGGAATGAACTGTGCCAGCTATTTCCACCTCATCAACTATGTGAATAAGAAGATGCACCTGAATGGTTAGCATTGTAGTAGGAAAATGTTTCTCAAACATGCACACAAGCTCCGCAGCATTTAGTTTGGCGAATGGTATGGAGTCTACGTCGATCTCCTTTTGTGAGATCCATTGCACCAGCCGTCGCGTAACACATGATTCTCCGGAAGATACGCTTGATGACCTTCGTAGATTTGCTTCTTCAGTGAGGGTGCCCTACGTGCATTCAGTCTAGGTCCACATGTGACACATGCTCTGTATCCGCTTGTTTGAAGCCCTGCATGTATACACATGATAATAGATCAACTATGGGGAAAAACCAGATTTACAGTGTCTGAGAGAGGAGTGTCAATAGATCACCTGAGCATTCTGTTAGCCCGGGATAGTCATGCATGGTCCACATTAGAATACCTCTGATCAAAGCATTCCGTCGTCCTGTGTGTCGGCTCATATCCACCACCTCTATGCCAATCCACAATTGTTGTAGCTCTTCCAATAGTGGACGAAGATACACATCCATATTCCCCACTTTATATCGCCCTGGCACAATCAAGCTTAGCCATAGGTGCCCCTTCTTCGTAGTCAACCACGGGGGAATGTTGTAGTTGACGATGACAACGGGCCATACACTGTAAGATGTTGATCTTTGACCAAATGGATTTACGCCATCCATAGCCAGGCCTAAGCGCAAATTTCGAGCTTCCCTGGCAAAATCCGACCATGTTCCATCTATATGTTTCCAGGCTGCGCAATCTGCAGGAATTCGTAGCACACCATCCGAAGATTTATTCTCCTCATGCCATGATGCTAGGGCGGCCATGGACTTACATTCGAAGAAATGCTTGATGCGAGGAAGCAAAGGAAAATGTCGCAAAACCTTTTGTGGAATTTTTGTCCCGTGGAGATCTACTCGATATCTTTCGGAATCACATTTCGGACACTTCTCCATGTCTGTGTATTCCCCTCTGAAAAGAATGCAGTCATTAGGACAAGCATGGATAGAATTGTAATCCATCCCCAAGTTTCGCAAAATCTTTCTTGCTTCATCTCGGGAATCTGGCATCACATTGTCAGCTGGTAGAATGTGCTCTTTCAGCAATCTACACAACATAAAAATATGATACAGTCGTGTAAAAATCTATCAGATCATTATACATTTAGAGTTCTATTAAAGTAAACTAATTGTAATAGATCACCTGAAAAGCGCTGTGACGCTAGTGTCACTCCATCCAAACTTTGCCTGCATGTTGAGAAGAACCAGGAGTGCTTTCAATCTAGACATACGTGCTCCATTATACAATGATGTATCTGCTTCACTTTTCATATCATCATAGATAAGCCTTTCTGAATCCATGATCGTCTCGATCATTTCATCAATCTCGGGCTCAAACATTGCCTCGTTGGGAATGTGCTCTGCATGATCATCCCCCGAGCTGTCAGAGGCTACATCTTGTGGCCTCACATATGCTGCTTGACCAAAGCGCCTGCGAATACGTCTATTGGGTTGCAAGATTGCTGCTTGTTGGCCAGCGTCAGAGTCCGACGAGTTATAATTGGCAACAACTCGATCTATAATAGATGGATCGAACTCGCCAAATTCACGAACGTGCTGCAAAGAAACACGTCTTGTCCGTCGCACAGCATGCTTGCATTGATTACAAGGACATAAGACCCTCGTTGAGACATAGGTGTTTCGGTTGGACGGTCCCACATCTTCGTCGCTACTCATAATGAGGATAAAAAACTTATAACCTAGACAACAAATTTAATATTCTATTGGCATTCTTCGTCTTATCTCTCTCTCTCTCTCTCTCTCTCTCTCTCTCTCTCTCTCTCTTTACCTCACATTCTCTAGTCATGTCCAATCCCCGCACACCTCGGTCTAGAGGTGCACGGAGATCAGAACCACCGGGTTATAATCTCGTCTTTATTGGTCAATACCTATATTTGTGGGTACAAGAAATCTACACACCCACATCTACATGATACTGCATGTAGTGGACAAAACCCCTTTGCCTCTTCTCTAGCTGTAGCACTTCACAGCATCTTAACATCTTTTCACAGTAGATCTTTTCACTGTTCGTCTAACTCTAAACCCTAAACCGTAAGTAATTCTTGCGTGGACTCGATCTAACGTAAATAAGCGTAAATCTAAATAAACGTAAATCTAACTAAAAATAAAGCTAAATCTAATTTAACGTAAGTCTAATGACTAGAGGTTGTCTAGATGGTCATTGTGTCGGGGATGTAGTGACTCTTGCCGCCCTGAAGATCCACCTTCTTCCCTATCTTCTGAAGACATTTCACCAGTACTTTTGGATCGACGGAGCCCACTATGAGAGAAGGCAGCAATACCCTATATTCCATTGAGAGCTTTCTTCACCCGCTTCATGCAGACATCGCAGTCTATGGAGATCCGCATCTAATCTAATATAACATAAATCTAAATCTAGCTTAAATAAATGTAAATCTAGTTAAAAATAAACCTAAATCTAATTTAATGTAAGTCTACATATAACCTAATCTTTAACGTCTTTTAAAATAGTTTCCTACGACGTTATAACTCTCTTCTTCCTGTGTGTGTGCGCGTGTGTGGATGTGTGTGCCAATAAAAAGAGATAAATGGTATAACCTTTCTATCACCCATGCCAAGTATGATAGATTGATTATGCCATTTCTCTCTTGAATAATAGGTCTTCAGTTCAACTCCTCGTCGGCTAGATCTTTAGGTCTTTTAATTTTAATTAGTTTCCTACGACGCTCCCTTAGTTTCTCTTTCTTTCTCTTTCAATGTGTGTGCGTTTTTTTGGATCGTATGCATGTTTTCTTTCTCTTTTCCTCTCTCAATGTGTGCGTTTTTTGTTTATGCATGTTCTCTCTCTCTTTTCCTCTCTCAATGCGTGCGTTTTTTGTTTATGCATGCTCTCTCTCTCTTTTTCTCTCTCAATGTGTGTGTGCATTCTTTGTTTATGTATGTGTGTGCGTTTTTGCACTCTCTCTCTCTCTCTCTCTCTCTCTCTCTCTCTCTCAAAAACACTATATGTGTGTGTATGTGTGTGTGTGTGAGAGAGAGAGCGAGGGAGAGAGAAAGAAAGGAAGGGAACATGAGAAAGAGGAGAGGGAAGGAGCATACCTGTCTCTCCTTCCTCTCCTCGTGCGTGTGTGTGTGTGTGTGTGTGTGTGTGTAAAAGAAAAAGAGAGAGAGAGAGAGAGAGAGAGTGAGGGAGAGCGTTACCTGCTCTTTGCTTGAGGGCGCCGAAAAACTCAGATCTGAGATCTGAGTTTTTGGGCGCGCTCGGTTATTTTTTTTACCCCAGCTGGCGTCGCTATGAGCGTCGCTATGAGCGTCGCAAATTTCTTTGTAAATTTGCGACGCTCATAGCGACGCCGGGAATTTTTTTTTGGAGCGTCGCTGTGTGAGCGTCGCTAATGTGAAGAACCTCTTGTAGTGAATTTTCCCTAGCAGACATTCTTTCCTATCTCAAGCAGTATATCCAACAACCATTCTTTCCTTCTTAGAATTTAATATACATTTCAAATCAAATGCCGAGGTTTCCGTTGGACTTCTCCGACATGTTTAGGGATATATTTCTTCCTAACTTATCGTATGCAATGTTAAATTAAACAAACTTGAATTAAAATGTGACCTACCTCCTCAATTTTCTTGTCATTGATCCGTGAGTTGGCCGGTACTTGGTCATCCATGGGAGCTTTCCCTTTCCCATTCGTGTTGCTTGTCCCCGCCTCCCAGTCGTGGGAACCACCAAAATGAGTTCTCTTTATTGGGGCCATTTTATACTCACTACTTAATTGACAACTTGAAAAAAGAGAGCTAACATTCGAGGATAAAATACAACCAAGATGACAGATTAATTCCAATAAGCAAATCCCTTTTTACGAGAGGTTTGATTACTTCAAGACATAGAGATTTCTGCTAGCACCTTACTTGTTATGGGAATTGGCCCTAAGGTTAATTATTTGGCGTAGATAGCTAATAATTACCGGTTTCTTCTCAATCTATATACTAGAGATGAATTCAGCATGCTTAATCACTTCCTAATGCAAGTAGAGGTTTGCAGATTTACCGTATACATAGGTGAGAGGATTTCTCCCTTCCTAATGATTAATGATGGATTAATTTCTCATAATTAAATCCTAATTCCTGAGCAATTGATTCTAATTTAATTATTTACACATTATGGAGTAATAGAATGCAATGGACCGTTCCCACCTCAAAGCTGACTTGATTTTTAATCACAACGGTGACTAGTGGATGATTCCTTAAACATGCATTAAACTATGATTAAGAGTGACTAATTGCTTGCATGATTACTAATTAGATTAAAATTTATGCAATAGATCATGGATACGGAGAATTAGAGAGTATATAATGAGTATTTTGACTATGATTATGCATGCTAGATGCGGAATTAAGAGGATATTAGAGAGGGAATTACAACAAGCGTGAATTAAATCAAAAATTATCGAGGTTACGGTTGAATTCCTCTCGAAATTCTGATGCAAGGGCCTCCTTGAGACGAGAAACGGGCAGCACCTTCCCTCCTAGCTCCTCTTCCAAAGACTATGTCTGCTGGCAGCACCTCCTCAAGGTGTGTGTGTAGGAGTGTGTGCGTGTGTACTTTGTGTGTGTGTGTGTGTGTGAGCATATATGTGCTTGTGTGTGTGTGAGCATGATCTTATATATGCTCACAAGCTCAAAATTTCGAAATCACCTGCTATGATGGTCTGGAGTCCACTCAAGCCTTCATGGGCAGGGTTACTTGAATGGGGTGCATGGGCTGCAAAGTGTCCCAGTTGCTATTCTAACTCACTCACTCACTATCTCTCAAGCTAGGAAAGTAGCCCACGAGCCCTATCTCTGTGTGATGTGGCCCTCTACCTGCCATATCAACTCAGCAGTGGCTTGGAGCCGATTCCCACACAGCTCCCGAGTCCCGGTGCTCCCCGCACAGCCTTAGGAAATTTTGATTTAGGCTAAAACGGGCGATACGAATCGGAATTTAATGTCGTAAATTGCTATAGTAAACTCTAACTAAGGTGTACTTGTCCGAGTACCTGCCATATTTAGCAGCCCCCGGTGTCCAAAAAATGCATTTTTTCAAATTCGGGATACGAGTGCAGTTTTTTGAGACGGTTAAAACTAGACGGGTCAGGTGACCAAAAACTTACTATTTTTGGAAAATTTTCACAAAAATTATTTTAATTCACTTTTTGAAGCTTTATGACATTCTAAACATCATGGCATCGGACAGATTTTGAAAAACTGCTAAAAATAGTAACTTCTTCCATTATGATTGTTTCATGGTACAATGGTGTTCTTTTAGCTCGGGATCGGAGACCTTACATCGTCCCAGCACTTTTGTGAGTAGGTGAGTGACATGTACCTTTTCTATTCTTATTTACTTGTAGAGTTAGCTATACCAATGTTACTCAATTTGAGCTTCTATTTTATAGATGATCTATATCCCAGCAATCCACCAACCAAAACTTTAGTTCGTAATTCCCGTAACACTTCGGGGGAGAACCATTTTTTCCACTAATGAAGTGGAGACTATCTTCGACCCTCTTCCACCTCCGACTTTGGATGAGGTGGAAACAGAGGAGAGGGAGGTGGATGAATCAAGTCCGGCGGCAGCAAGTCTTAGCGAGGATGATTGTCATGATGATGAAAATGATGAGATAAAGGATGACGAACTCGAAGATGATGAAGTTGGCAATGCATCCACGAACGACAATTCCGTTTCTCTTTTTATTGATTTAGGATCCATGGGCTTTGAATTGGATGATGCTTCATGTAGAGATCTTTTGAAAGATGATTCATAAACATTTTGCAGTTATGAAGTTTTTTGGTCGTGTAATCCATTCACCTCTCTCTCCCTCCTCTTCCTCTCTTTAGATTTGAGAATATGCTCAATTATGTTAATCAATTGGCAATGATCATTTTAGTTGTAACCAAGTGTAATCTTGTATCCCCCGCCTCTTTCTCTCGTTAGATTTGAGAATATGCTCAATTATGTTAATCAATTGGCAATGATTATTTTAGTTGTAACCAAGTGTAATCTTATATCTCCGTCTCTCTCTCTCTCTCTCTCTCTCTCTCTCTCTCTCTCTCTCTCTCTCTCTCTTCTTTTTTATATTTGAAAATTATATACAATATTCTTTAATTTTTATTGAGAGGAGGGAAACACCAAAATTTGAAAGGGGGGGAGGGGCGGGGGAAGGGGAGGAGGGATTAAGCCAGAATTTGAAAGTTTAGGCGTTAAATTTGGGCAGCGGATATAACGACGGTAATGAGCGCGGTAATAATAGCAGATAAAGTCGTAGTAATACTTTAAACACACAAAAAAACCCCGCCCTCCTCTCTCTTGTTTCTCTCATTGAATTTACACCTTCTCTCTACAAAACGCGATAAAACAACGCAGTAAACACTTGGAGATTTTCATAGTGTTGAACCTCCTGAGGTAATGATCACATTCATTGTTTAACAATGATGCTAAAGACCCCAGCAGCAAATCGAAACCGGGCCCACTCTGGCTCAACCCACTACATTTAGTAGACTCTTCTCAGATGCTAGCTCCTCCCATAGCTATCGCCTACCCGTAGGCCTCCCTATGTGCATGTGTTTCGTGTCTGCTACCCTCCCTACATAGGAGCGAGCATCAGAACCATCTTGCATGCGTTTTCAGCCATACAGATCTGCTCACGTGCTTGCGTTTTTGCATGTTAGTCAGCCGTAGAGTTCAGCCATCAGCTTTAGCACTTTGCCCTCAGTATTTAGTCCTAGATCAGCCATAGAAGTCAACCCTAATCTAGCATAAGCATCATCTTCAGATCATCAAACCGTCGGTCTTATTCTCCCTTAGTTTGGTCACTTTGAAGGTACTTGTTTTGCAACAACATTCAGTACAAAGTTGTCGTCCAGGTTTGCAATTGAGAGGGTTGGTTGGGACCCAATCATGGTGCCTATCTCTCTTCTCTATTTCTCCGTGACATTCACATACCTCGGTCTCTATCTCTTCTTTCTCTATCTCATAAGGATCAAAAAACTGTCAAAGGAACCATAAGAAGGAATCGTAAGAGTTGTGATAAAATGTTAACTGAAGTGAAGTTCTCGGTAACATGTCGTCTCATTCAGTTGCGCCTTACATCAGTATCAAACCATCTATGCTTCGACTATCACTAATCATAACTCTCCAGAGAAAACAAAAGTGTTTTTTTTTCTGATTGTATTGGAGGTGTGGTGTGTGGGCTAGCCTGCATTCCCAAGTTTCCTCCTCTCACTCTCGAAAAGGCGGGATCTGTCCTCGGAGGCATAACGAAGTGCTGGAAGCGTGGGAATAAAGCAACCCTTGAAGCGCAAGGATGCAAGAGATAGGAGCGAAGGCTACTCCCATCTCTTAGCTCTTGTATGGTCGTTACCCTTAGTAGCATGGATACTTCAACAACACAAGAACCCATTCCAGAAGCAATTCTAGAAAACGTACCCTAAGAAGAAGTACCTCAGACAATAGCTTGTGCCTTCATATTCCCCCACCCTTTCTGCTCACCTATGCACCTCCTTCGACGCCGCCTCCCCAATGCTGCCTCTCCCCCCTCGCCTCCCTCGCCTCGCATTGCCGCCCCTCTCCTTGCGTTGCCTTTCCCTCCTGCCCCTTTTTTTAACCTGCCGCCTCTCCACGTGCTCTTGTTCCCCGTGTGTGAGCTCCAAATACCTCGTCATGGACTTCCACCCCCATCCGAGCTTTAGACTCTGATGGAGACTCCTCTCGCCTCATCTCAGAGAAGCTCACCATTAGGCTTTCTCATTTGCCAGAAGAGGAAGCGAGCTTCACCGCAAACTCCAGGCAACATATACGATCTACGGATTGTTGGCACTCGCCCAAGCAGAGGGGAAATCCGAGATCTTCTTCAAGCCCGACTTCTTGCAATGTGGGCAAGATCTTGGATGTGCAGCTCCTTGTCCGTGGCTTTTACCAGATTGAGTTCGAGGCAGCGGCCAGTGTAGCCCAGGTTATTGCCATGAGCCCCATTGACATCAGAGGGGCTCGGCCCTTTTTAGCCCTTAGCCGCACGGTTTTGACCCTGCAGAGGCGGCAGAAACAGAAGAAAGAATGCTTCCTATTTCAATTTGCTTCCCTCCCGGCCCTTTTTAGCACTTAGCCGCACGGTTTTGACCCTGCAAAGGCGGCAGAAAAAGAAGAAAGAATGCTTCCTATTTTTGTTTGCTTCCCTGGGAGAATACTTGTCACTCCCTCCCAAGCAGCTGGTATGCCTTCAGTCAGAGTTTTGATTCGAGATGTCCTCTCGCTGCCAAAGGCAGTGCTTCTACCCAGGTAGAAAAGGGTTGCTTCACTCAGAGAGTCGACTATTCAAGGCTCCCGAATCAGTGCTTCATTTGCCGACAAATTGGTCACCTGGCCAAAGCCTAACCCCGCCGCCGACCTCAGGCAGCCCTTGCAACCATAGCTTCTCAGCAGCCCGGCGTTGAGGCCCACGCCCACCACCGACGACACAGAGCGGCACCCTGCGCAGAGACGTCAAAGAGGTCACCAGCCTCAGCAGCTCCTCAACAGCCTGCTCCTACTCCTTGGCAGGCACCTCAGCAACAACGACATCAATAGCAGCAGCAGTGGGTTCCCTTGAGCAACCGTTTTGAGCCTCTTCTGTAAGAGACAGCCACGGACCAGGAGATGACGACGTCCCCCTTATCCTCCACCTGCCACGGCCCTCGCACACCCTTCACCTCCACCGCCTCCTCCACCTCTTGCCAGCCACCAACCTTTTTGGGGGTCTTGAAGGGGGGGGGGGGGGGGAGAAAGATTCTTCCCCGCCCCTCACACCCTTGCCTCACCTTCGCCACAGAGGCCCCCCCTTCTCCCTCTCCACAGCCTCACCTCCTCGCCCATCTGGAGCAGCTTGTCTCATGGCAGTTACCTACCATTCGTAGATCACTTTGCAGGTGAGCTCTGCAACGAAACTCCGCCTCGCCCGACTACGCCTTTCGGAGCTTCACCTCTTTCAGCTAGTAGGGGCCGGGTGCTGAGCTTTGAGGTCAGACAAAAATCAGAAGCCTTCGACTATTATGAGGAGGCTCTTGACTCCTCGATGGGATTCTCCTTCCGGCCCCAACGCTCAAGAGCGGACGTTGGACTCGCCCTTGAGTGCCTATGGACACAAACAGTGGAGTTCTCCCATGACCTCGGCGACTTGGATGTGACAAAGCTCTTCCCTCGGTTTTGGGACTTAGCCCGCTTTTTTGTTACAAGCACAATAGACTCGATGGGGGTTCGCCACTTGGTGATTCCGATTGTGGAGAACCTCTCTCACGCACCATGATGTGTATGCATACATGAGGATGATCTGACAAACAGTGATGCTTTGGCCATGGCTTATAGACACTGGGATTTGATTAGAGGCTCGAGCGGAGTCTCTCGGGGCCCGACCCGCTGTCGCTCGGATGGAGACTACTCTCCATCCAAACCTGTGGCAAATGATCAATGTATGGTTGTAGTTTAAGCGGCCACCACCTCTAGTGAGACATGAGGCTTGTTTCATGGAATATTCAAGGACTTGAAGACACATAGTACTTCAGCTACTGTGGCCTTCAATAGGAGTTACAGCGATGCCTAGTTGGGGGAAGTATTGATATTTTGATGCTTTAGAAGCATCACTTGAGCGAGATTGCAGATATGGCTAGATTCTGGCAGGTAGGTATGAGGTTTTTTGGTTTGCAAGCTTCAGTCCCATAAGTGAGGTGTATGTATGGCTCTTGTGGAGTTCTGAAAGTCTGCCATTGTGGATAAATGTATTATCGTGCCAGAACAAGCTCAATACATTACTATGTGTTTTGGTGGCGACATATTAGAGTGCTCAATGTTTGCGCCCAATCAAGCAAGTCTGCGTGCAAAGTTTGGATCCTTCTGATAGAGTTGGGCAGCCAGACCACTCTCCATGGCAGCGAGCTTGCTGCATTGGAGAGATTATGTATGTCTTTAAGAATCTCAGATGTATGGCAGCACGAGGGTTTTGCGCACTCCTTGGGTAGCTTGCAGTTCTCCCGCTTGGACCGTCGATAGGGAGGGACCAATCTATCTTAGATAGACCAATTCTATGCTAGTGACTGGATGGGAGAACGCAGTGGCTCAATTGGGATATTGGTTGGGACGATCTGCTCAGATCCTGCACCTGTAGTTCTCTTTGTGGAGGAGTTGCCTCGCCAAGTAGGGCAGTAGTTGAGGATCCCTGAGAGGGTCTTGGCAGATGCTTGTCTAGCAGTTGATGTGGAGAGGAGCTGGGAGTCTGTGATGGGCATGGATGGAGATGCGGCAGAGCAGTGTGCTCACTATTCAAGGGAATACAGGGCTCAATCGTTTTTTGCATGAGATTGCTCTCATGAGGTTGGGAGAGTTGGGGCAGAGAGAGCGTAGGCTACGCCAAGGCCTTGTAAGAGAGATAAGCGAGCGCACGTACGTACGCACGCGCGCGCGCACACACACACACACAGAGAGAGAGAGAGAGAGAGAGAGAGAGAGAGAGAGAGAGAGAACAAAAGAAAACATGCAACATAAATGAAAAAATCGAGAGAGAGAGAGTATTGATGTCATCAAAGGTCAAACATGACCTATGAGATCAAAGCAACATTTCTTATGCTCTATTGAGATTATCAATGGGCACTTTGATGCTTTAGGACTATGGATGTATTGGGAGAAAAAAGCTTAAATACGACCAAATATGGACATGTGATACTTAAGGATCACGGATGTCTTGAGAGTCCATTGGTTGTGAGAAAGGAATATCGGGGGAGATTGAAGATCAAAATGTGAAGGAGAAAAGCTTGAACATGTTCAAATGTGATCCTCACTCTAATACTTGTAAGGGGCATAGTGATCATATGTGCATGCATGGGTGCGTACACATGCGCACACACACACACACACACACACACACACACACACGCACAGATGGCACACTGCTTTGTACAAGCCCAACAAAATTGCATGGTAACAATTCCTAGTTCCACACCTTGTGCCTTCTTGGGTTTGAAAGTTTATGAGGGTTGGTACTCTAAAAGGCTTGTACCTCATGTTCTATGAGGTACATTTACACACACATTCCTTTTTACCTACATCTTCACATGAGAAAAATCAACCACATTATTGCTAAAGAGCCATTCCTAATGGTACATTTGTAAAATCCTTTGTCTGTGCTATCATCATCCATTCTCACTTAATTCCTCTAATAGCCACCACCTCTATCTTGGCTTGACTAGAGTCTAAGAACTAAATAAGAACACATGTGTGAATGATTATTGAGTTACGTAGAAGTATCTTGATTAATTTGGGATTTTCAAATTTGTATATTGATAATTTTTGCTCGATTTAGTAATTGCTTGAAAAAACTCACTTGGGATTTGGGATTCCTCCCCAACCAGAAGATACGTTGATTACACGTTAAAGTTGCTTGGCCGGTTGAGCGTATATAGACAGAGCTCTTCTTTTCCCAAACGATAAGCCTCCTTTTGACATTAAGGTTATTGTCTTTTATACGTGGGTCTTTCTAAATGGCCAATGGCTGGATCATATTGGTTATTACATATATTATGATAGAATTATAGATTAGAGAATTGACCTGCTACTTTGGGATCAAAGATTTACACACAATGTAGCTATGCTAGCTTGAAAAAATAACAAAGTACAAATTTATAAAAAATGGGGTGTCTAGCTAGGTGGACATCCGTATACTAAATTACATACTTTGCTTTCCGGCTCTGCGTAGAGTTTTTCCTCGGGCTTTGTTAGACAAGGGGAATTAGAACCTAGGAGTCCACCTCCCAACTACCCTCTATATAGCCTGGCCCCTGGCCCTTTGCCCTAGTTGGACTCCCTTTCCACACTGCATAGCCCGGCCTTGCCCTTGTCTATTCCGGCCTTGCCGTTGTCCTGACATATCATTACTCCCCCCTTAAAGAAGAGTTTTTGTTCTCAAAAACAAAAGTGGGGAACTTCCTCTTAAGAACACTAATGTTTTTCCAAGTGGCATCCTTCATGGATCCAGCTGTTTGGTTGAAACGGAACACGGTTCAGCAAGAGGTTCAATGAAACCAAGAGTAACATCTTGATTTTTCACATTGTTGTCCATTTGCAACCATCTTGTGTTACCGATTCCTATCCAATCATAGTGTGTAGACTCCATTTAGAATACACATGAGTATGCAAAACGAGTTATCACACAAAGATGTACCCTAAAGAGTACCCCTTTTCACTTTCCATGAAAGTAACTTGGTAACATGACTCATCAGCCAAGTGTAAGTCCTTGACTTGTTTTTCAAGTTCATCATTAGTAAACAACTCCACCCTAACGAGTGTTCAAGATTGAGAACTTGACTTATACATGAAGAGACTACCTAGTCACAACATGCGTTAACTGATAGTAAGTAAATTCAAAGAAAAGCAATAAATGCTTATTAATTGGAATGTCTGGTGCTAATGTACGCACTTTGAATATCCTTTAGCCCATGATTGTAATTTGCCTATCCCCTTGGATACCTGACAATATTGAGGTGTGTTTCCTCCATGGTTTACATACAGTCTTCTGAGATGACTGGTAAATGGGAATCACAACATCGTGTAACAGTGTTGAGGAAGCAACAATGTCTGGAATAACCATCGTGGTTATCTTGAAAAATCCCCAAGCACCCAAACCGAGCCATGACCTCTGTGGGTTATTGGTAGACTCTAAAGTAGTCTCAAAGATATACTGCACATAGAGTACAAAGTGCTTCATAAGCAACAACTGGATGAATACGCATGCCGTTCCAAATCAGCTTTTGCTAAACACTAGGACCCACACCTAGTGTGCATGCATTTAGCAAAAAACAGATCCGAACCTGTATATCCATGATCATCCTTGCCAATACTGATGGCGAATATAATGTGCGTAGCACATAGTAAAGAGAAATGTAAATAGTTCCAAACAGAAACTAACTTTCAGCAATAATCATGTTCAAACTTTGCTGAAATGTTTGAACCATAATAGAAGATGAAACATTAATCACTTCTAGGGACAACAATGAAACGTTTTTATTAACCACTCAGAGCCTTGCTATATGTATAAACAACCATCTGTAATGTTGTTTATCAGTACTTGTACCTGAACAAGTCATTCTAAGTATCCGATAATTTTTTGCCACCGAAATTGCTCCTGATACGTCGTGCTGAAAATGGTGTAGAAAACAGATTTGACCAGCACCTAGGGACTTGTCGTGACACATATTTGAAATAATGGGTGCCAGTGTCAGTCCAGAGACTCATATTCTCCACATATGGAATATGTCTCATGTAAGGATGTTTAAAAAAGAACATCCTACAAGTACAAGGTGTACTTGTGTGTGGAGATAACTCTAAACACTCCGCGACAAGAGTGATAGGACCCTCATCCATTGCTCCACACTGGCTAAACCGAACTCCTTGAGTCCCTAGACCATGTTGTATCCCATGTGACAACATGTGCCAATTGAATCCAACAAGTGGGTGTATAACAGCATAATGTACATTAGACAGTACGGCCCAAAATACTTGTTCTGACCTGCCCTTGGCATGGCCTTGGGGATTGAACTGAAAGTTTAGTTACCCGTATTCAAATGCACAGGAGCACGTCTCCCACCTATGAAAAAGCCAAGCAACATTGCATTGGAAACCCTGGGTGTTGCCTTCGCAATCCAAACCCATTGGGTAGAATCTACGTAGTCAACCCCTTGGTAATACCCTTTGTAGAAACTGCTCAACTAGCAGGTAACGGTAATCAACATAGTTAACCGTGTACAGAATGATGAGAATCAACTTGAAAAGTTGAATTTTTCTGCTATCGCGTGGTAGATTGCGGAATTCTTTCCTTGAAAGTATAACGGGAATAGATCAAACTGTGATCCTCAATGCCTATGAAGTGATTTAGTCAGCACCTATTGGGTCGTACCCCAAAACTGTGATGCCATAGACACTCGTAGTGCTATAGAGAGAGAAAGAAATCCACACAAGTGAGTTGCCTAGCTCGTATCAACATCCATGCTGTCTCAATTGTTTGCTGCCTCTAGACTCCATGGTATAGATCAGTTGATGTGAGTTCAAGAGTATCAAAAACTCAATTTGAATGTCGCATGAAAAACATGTAGTGCAAAAATGACACCCTAAACATCCATCAAGAATCTAGCTTGTCCATTAACGTCGATGTGTACTCTACTAGGTAGATCTGTTCAATCTTAAGAACAATCACCCAAGGAATGCCAACAGTTGGGTCATACCCAAGATCTGAAAATGACTCGTAGCTAGCGTGTGTGGCTCGTAGCCCTTATGGCAATTAGTGTTCAATAGATTAAATGATGAAGACTAATGTAGAGGATGCCTTGTCCAATTTTTGGCTGAGAGTTAGAGCACCTTGGCTCATGCTGACTCCCAAACAAAACATGTATCTGAAGTCGCGGAGCGAAGCGTAGATCGACTCACACACACACACACACACACACACACACACACACACACACACACACACACACACACACACACACAGATACACAGAGAGCTTACACAGTACGCAGAGAATCGTTGAAGGGTTATATCCCAAAACCTTATTATCCACAAAAGTATAAGTGAGTATATACAAAGAGTTAGTGATAAGTGAGTTAGGCGGGCAGGCGGCCATATCCGTATAAGAGGCCACTTGGGCTTTAATCCCAACAACCTCCCACTTAAAGTCCAATGTGGCACTTTAAGTAACTGTAAATCTATGAATATAAATGTACAAAGATTTACATGGCTGCCATCTATCCAATGCCCAATAACTCACGACAATGCACAAAGCCCTCTCCTGGAAGTCCCTTTGTGAGTAGATCAGCAGGATTGTCCTTGGTGTGGATCTTCAGCAGTTGTATCTGCTTGTCTTCAAGTACTTCCCTAATGAAGTGATATTTCACATCAATATGCTTAGTCTTCGAATGGAACACTGGATTCTTTGCCAATTGTATAGCACTTTGGCTATCACAATATAACTCTAGCATATCTACTTTGATTCCCAAGTCTGTTACCAATCTACCAAGCCAAATAGCTTCTTTGCATGCCTCATTTGCTGCAACATACTCAGCTTCTGTAGTAGACTGCGTAATACAATCTTGTAATTGAGATCGCCATGATATGGCACCTCCAGCCAATGTAAAGACATAGCCTGATGTAGATCTCCTCTTATCCAAGTCTCCTGCATAATCTGAGTCGGTGTATTCTCTGACACTCAAATCCTGACTACCATAGCATATGCGCATACTCTTTGTATGTTTTAAGTATCTCATGATACCTTTCACTGCCTCCCAATGTTTCTTGCCGGGATTTGACATATATCTGCTAACCACTCCCATTGCAAATGCAATATCTAGACGTGTAGCAATCATTTCATACATCAAACTCCCACATCAGACGCATATGGCACCTTATCCATTTCAACCTTTTCCACCTCAGACTGTGGGCAATCTTGGTTGTTTAGTTTCACATATGATGGCAATGGTGTCATCAATGCCTTTCCCCTGTCCATATGGAAACGTTGCAATGCCTTGTCAATATACTCTTCTTGAGATAAGTAAAGCATTTTCTTTGACCTATCTCGTTGGATACGCATACCCAGTATATGACTTGCCTCACCCATGTCAAAAACCTTTGCCATTTTTGACTTAAGAGCTGAAATTTCATCCCTGCATTTCCCGGCAATTAACATATCATCCACATAAAGGACCAAAATCAGCAAACTACCATCTTTAGCTCACTTAGTGTAGAGGCAATGGTCCATATTGCTACGTTTGTAGCCTTGAGAGAGCATGAACGAGTAGAATTTACGATACCACTCCCTTGATGACTGTTTTAGACCGTAAAGAGTATTTTCTAACTGACACACCAAGTCTTCATTCCCCTTCTCAACAAAACCTTCTGGCTGCTGCATATAAACTTCTTCTTGAAGATCACCATGCAAGAACGCCGTCTTGACATCCATCTGGTCAAGTTCCATGTTGTCTTTAGCAACCAATGCAATTCCACACCGCAGAGTAGTCATCTTGACAACCGGAGAAAAGATCTCATCAAAGTCAATACCATGCTGCTGCTTAAATCCTTTAGCAACAAGCCGTGCCTTGTGCTTGGGTTTATTATCATGAGGTGTAATTTTCTTCTTGTACACCCATTTGCATGGTAATGCCTTTTTACCTTTAGGCAACCGAACCAACTTCCAAGTTTGATTCTTATGCAACGAGTCCATTTTTGATTGCATGGCCAACAGCCATTTTTTCGAGTCAACCACTTGTAATGCCTCCTTGTAACAAGATGGTTCTCCGCAATCCATGAGCATGACATAATTTAGAGATGGCACATAACGATCAGGTGGTTTGGAGACACGCTCAGAACGTCTCACCATAAGTGATTCTGCCTCTCTAGCCACTATAGGCTGTTCCTAAGCCTGACCATGCTGTCTTGATGTGTTAACACTAGGTCCATCTTCCCTGAAGACAACTCTTCTGATCTCCTCTGTCTTCTATGGCTTAGTGTGAAACTTGGCTTCATTGAAATGCACACCATTGCTACGAATAACTTTTCTAGACTCAGGATCCCAAAGCCGGTAACCCATCTCGCCCGATTCTCCGTAGCCAAGAAATATACACTTCTTGCTCTTTGGTTCTAACTTATTCCTGAAATCCTTAGGAATATGGCTATAAGCTTCACAACCAAAAACTCTAAGATACTTATACGAAGGTGCCTTGCCTGTCCATAGCATCTCGGCCACTTCACTCTTATCCAGAACCCTACTAAGAGACCTGTTGATCAAATGGACTGTTGTAGCCACTGCTTCTACCCAAAATCCATCAGGCAATTCAGCATTTCACAACATGCTTCTGACCTTCTCTTGTATGGTCCTATTCATACGTTCTGCAACTCTATTTTGTGAAGGATTGTATGGTGCAGTAGGTTCCCGCTTTATCCCTTTTGCTTCACAAAACTCTTGGAAAGCCTTGGAAACGTACTCTCCACCATTGTCTGTCCTTAAGCACTTCAGCTTCTAACCACTCTGATTCTCCACAAGCTGCAAGAATGTCTTAAAGACCTTGAGCACCTCATCCTTGTGCTTCAAGAAGTAAACCCATACTTTGCGAGAATAGTCATCTATGAAGGTACAAAAGTATGCTGCTCCCCCTAGTGACAAACTAGGCATTGGTCCACATAGATCACTGTGCACAAGAGCTAACCGTTCGTCCCTACAATTCCTCTTTGATCTGTGTGGTTCCTGTGTTTGCTTACCATAAACACAATGCTCGCAAAACTAGAAATCTTGAAATGAAAAGCCAGGCAAATAACCATAATGAGAAAGTATTTCCATTCCTCTTTTTGACATATGTCACAGCCTACAATGCCACAGTGACACACTTGGATGCTCAATCACATTAATTACATGGTTTTTAACCTCTGAAACATGTAAAGTGTACAGAGTTCCTGACTTGCTGCCATGTGCTACAGTCATCAAACCTTTGGAGATCTTCCAAGCATTGTTCCCAAAAACTGTCACACAACCCACATCATCCAACTTCCCTGTACTAATCAAGCTCTTTCGGATTGCTGGAACATGTCTGACATTCTTGAACCATAAAGAAGAGCCATTCTGAAACTTCAACTACACATCTCCCACTCCAACTATGTCACAAACCTGCTCATTGCCAAGTCTGACACAATCTTTAGTAGTCACATATGATGTAAATCACTCTTTGTGCGGAGAAACATGTAAAGATGCCCCTGAGTTGATAATCCAATCACTCATAGCATGTCCATGCTCTGCAATCAAGAAAACAGAATCAAGATTTCTTGTGAGGAAGATGTCACCAGCTGCTATACCAGAATCATTTTCTGAACCAGAACCTGTGACATTCATCTCTTCAATCTTCACTGAACTCTTCTTTTCATCTTGCTCAGAACTCTTTGTTTTGCCTTTTTCTTGTTTCCACTTCGTACAGTCTCTCTTCATGTGACCCTTTTTGCCACAATGGTAGCATTCTATGTCATCCTTTGACTTCGAGTCACGAGACTTACTTCGGTTTTGTGCCTTCTTACCCTTCTTCTCTTTAGACTGTTGTCTCCCTCGAACGATCAAAGCATTGTTGCCTTTGCCTTTGTCAATGTTCTTCCTGTTCACTTCCTCTGTGAGCAAGCTGCCTTCTACATTGGCACTTGTAAGACCTTCTGGCGTGACAGAATTACTTAACGCTGTGCAAAAAGTATCCCAACTGTCTGGCAAAGTGATTAAGAGAAACATAGCCTTCACCGAATCTGGAAAGACTATCTCCTGTGCTGTTAACTGGCTGAAAATTGTGTGAAATTCATTGAGATGATTTGACATGGCTATCCCTTCCTTCATCTTCAAATCCACCAATTTCTTGAGCCAGTAAATCTAATAAGCAGCACTTTGTTTCTCGTACATACCACATAGCTTTTGCCATACGCCATACGCTGTAGTCTCTTCTGCTACATTGAAGTAAACATTTTCTACCAGTGTCAGCATGATTGTGGAACAAGCTAACTCGTCAAGCTCTTCCCACTCATCTTCAACCATACCTTCTGGTCTCTCCCCTTTGAGCTTTAGCGGCTTCACTTGTTTTTTCTGCACCAAAACCTACCAAATCTGCTTCTTCTAGAATGGAAATTTTGTGCCATCCAACTTTTTTATGTTGTAAAGAGTCTCACTTTGAGAAGATGCCATATCTGCCAAACTGTTTACTTCTGGGAAAAATCCGGTAGAGTTTCCCCTGTAAACTGGCCTCTGTACACAATAAACAAGCTATAAACAACAAGCTAAACACCTCTCCTCAAGAACTATCAGTATTTTGAAAAATTTTGACAGAGTCTCCCCTGTAAACTGAGCTCTATAAACCAAAAGATAGCTAAAAAACAACCATAAATAGCTGACCACTAACAAATCTAAAAATCTCTGTAATATGCTATCATGTAAGCATACAATGTCTCCTGTCTCGGCGATCCCAGAACCTGTATCTATTTCAAGACTGAACCCTGAACAATGCCTCAACGGCCTGACGCATAAGATGCAATCTAGTGTCTACACAAAGTCATACATCGTATGGGATAAAAGTTGCCGAAGAGGATGCGTGTAGAGGGGAACTTCAGCAACCTAATCCACCTCACACTAGTAACCCAGCCCCCAGTGCTTGGCTTCAAAAAACCTCACACACGACCCTCTCAGATTTCTCAGCAAACTGCCCAAAACTAGCATACATCCTACAATAGACCAATCATTGTCCTATGACCACTGCGGCGGTCTGTCTGCTAGCGTGACTCACAACTAGCAGACCCACAATCACAGTACATCAATCTGCAATACATGCCAGTGGTGTCTAGCCGTCGTATGGCCACACCTCCCCTGGAACCTGGCAAGCACAAGAAGTAGTAATGCAGACTGCAATATATATATCTGATGATATATATGTGTACCTGGTCTATAGATGATGCTTTGAAGACTAATCAGTGATGTATGTCGATGCGGATATTGATGCCGACTACCTCTTGCTTGCCAATCTACACAAAACGGGTTTCCTGAAACCTATCTTCTGATGTAGTGCATAAACAGCTTTGAAAGGGGGGTAAAACCCTGATCACCTACTAGAAATACTCTCGGAACGTCGAGTGTGAATTTCCAAGCTCCGGATCCAGAATCTGCCTTAAAAGTGCGTGCACGCGATTACGCAAAACCGCACTGCACCTTGCTCTGATACCAATTGAAGTCGCGGAGCGGAGCGTAGACCGACTCTCTCTCTCTCTCTCTCTCTCTCTCTCTCTCTCTCTCTCTCTCTCACACACACACACACACACACACACACACACACACACACACACACACACAGATACACAGAGAGCTTACACAGTACGCAGAGAAGTCGTTTGAAGGGTTATCTCCCAAAACCTTATTATCCACAAAAGTATAAGTGAGTATATACAAAGAGTTAGTGATAAGTGAGTTAGGCGGCCGGCCGGCCATATCCGTATAAGAGGCCACTTGGGCTTTAATCCCAACAGTATCAAAAACTGCGTGGAAAGTTTTCATTATTCATGGAGGGAAAAAAGAAAGAGGGAGAGAAAATGCTAGGCTGAGGAACTTTCCTTACGTGACGACTTTGTATATGTTGTGGCTTATCTGTGTGCTCTGACGCATCTTATGCCTGACTTGCAGCTTATCCTATAAGCATGCAACAATCGGCCTGTATAATGCTCTCATCGAGAGAGGGAATAGAAAACATAAGCCACAGCTTGACCCTATTACCATGTATGGGGTCGCGACTTCACAAAAATCACTTAATATGGCACTTTGCCTATGAAATAAGTCCTAGATTTAGGTTCCATTTAGTGGTATTGTGCGTTGACAACAACCAAAAATTTGAACAATCCAGAATTTAGCTTGTCCATGAATGACAGAGTGTCTGGTGGGATAGCGGAAGCGTAATCTCTGAAGCGATTGAATTCATGCCACCTGGTTAGCATACCTTGCATACAGATTTTTAAGCTCGTGGCGAGAGTGATGGCCTCAAACATGAGAGCCAAAACCGTAAGTGCCTTGCACATTTTAAACTAGTAGGGATTTTGTGAGCTAGGATTCCCTATTTTTCCAGTCTCCCAAACTTGTGTGCCAATGCCCTTGATGCCAAGTTATTGGGCAGTACCTTAGCACAAGGAAGAAGCCTTGCTTCATGTAAAATTGTCAAAGCACATTGCTTTGCATAAAAGAAATAGTTTCCAATCAAAGATGTAAACATGGAAAAATAAGAAGATTGTAAAATTGGCTAACCTGTTCATTGCTGTAACCAGTTGGCCCGATATTTTTTGGAGGAAAAAACTCGCTTAAAAATGGTGCATAGCCATATCTTCTGCATGAGTGGGAGATGTCATATGGACAAATACGTCCCTTATATCATAAACGTCCCTTATACGTCCCTTATATCATAAACGCCCGTCTGTCACATAATGAAATAACCTACAAGCATATTGTTAAGTCCGTCCCAAGTTTGTATACTCATAGCATAGGCCGAACATGGGGAGTCGCAATGCAGATTCATAAATTGAAGCCTTGCTTCATAGAAGTACTTATGGAGTTCCTAAGAGCTCATATCCAAAGAAAGTCGACCTTGTCGATCATTCACAACAATAGACCTTTTCTACTTGTAGATCTCATTAAGTACTCCTATCGATGAATCTTGCCACCGATTTTAAGAAACGGTGACAATTAGTTGGCCATGCCGATCATGTGTGCCACTGTCGGTTGTCTTAGTCATGGGAAAAAGAGTGTTGTCTGTCCTGCAAAGAGCCAGCCATGCCGAATAATTTTGTACCGTTGATCAAGTCGAGGTACAATCCATGCTAATCTTCATGAGGTCTGATTAGTCTTGCCTGGCCCTTGGTCTGACAGTACTCCATTTAACCTCCAACAAGCGTGTGTTGTCAAGGTTTTTGTGTATCTAAGCCATGCTTGATATGGGTTTGCAACTAATCAGTGACCTTTTGCCAATAACATATGCAACAAAATTTTAATGTTGAAGATAAATGTCACAAGCCTTGCTTGTGCGTGGAGTGCCTAAAGTGAGCTCATCTCCGTTGCAAGATAAATCCATGCAACATGTTTTGAAACATTTTCCAAATAAACTGAAAATTGAGACGTACCTTGAATGTTTTTGGATGCACGTTGAAGCCTCTTTAATAGGCTAAATAATCTCAACATAAGCAATTTTGAAGATTTCAGCTCTAACTCGGCCATGCTGAGCATATTTGCTACTAGGCCAAGCTATGAAAAAAATCTCAAAATACCATGCTGCAAAGTCTACAAATTTCTGAGACCGTGGGCAAGCACCCTTAGTCAGGGAGGGGATGGGTCGACAATGTCAACAGCAGCAGGCAAGAGTAACATCGTCGGGGTCGCAAGGACCAGGGAAGAAAATCCCGCTGCGTCGCCATCTCCAACAGGGGCAAGTCCCGTGCGGTATATCTCTCTCTCTGTCTTCTGCGATACGTTGCTGCTGCGCCATCGCCCAGGCAGCTTTCCTTTCACATGGCGGGCACCCAAGGCCAAGGGCCTTAGGTTCTTTTTAATAGCATAAGGGAAGGTACCCACAGTTTCCTCCTGTCGAAAAAGAGTTCAGCTTGAGGATTCCGACGACCGTCTGAATCTAATACCTTCAAACCATATTTGACATGGTTATATTGGACAACATAATTGATCATCAGCGAGGCAGTTATTAAAAAACTTATGTGCTCATCGCATATAAGTGAGTTTGATGCGCTTTCACAATCCAAAAAGCCTCAGTAAAAGGCAGTCCCAGAGCTTTACACAATGTTAGACAAGGGGAACTAGAACCTAGGAGTCCACCTCCCAACCACCCACTATATAGCCTGGCCCCTGGCCCTTTGCCCTAGTTGGACTCCCTTTCCACACTGCCTAGCCCGGCCTTGCCCTTGTCTAGTCCGGCCTTACCGTTGTCCTGACAGGCTTGACATGGGCTACTTCGATAGACGTCAAGGAGTGGCTCACGGTTTTGGTAGGCTAGGGAAGCAGTAGAGGCTCTTGAGAACGACCAAGTTCAACAGTCATCCAGCTCACCAACGTTGGATAGAGCCGATGGTTCCTTGCAGCATAGTCCAAGGCCTCAGCACATATCTTAGACGAGAGGTTTGTTTCGTGGGTGACACACTCAACCACCTCGTCGAGTTGCTTTTCAACCCAAAGTGGTCAAGACATATTGAGCATGGTCAACCGGTTGCCTAGTTGTTGACTTGAGACTTGTGTGAAGGTGGTGGCAATCGCATGATTGGGCGTGGTATACCTTGGTGGCCTCTTATCTAGGAAGTGGAAATGCTTGTGGTATAACCTTGCTGGCTCTTCAACCTGTTTGTAAATAAGGTCTGCAAAGGTGGCCGCGGTGGTTTCTTTTGTGAAAGTTCCAACCGTCTTCCTATTCCTTGCCCTCATTTTCATTCCTTCTGTGGGCAATCTGAGTGCCTCTACCACTATTTCCTTGGTGATCACCACTTCAACTTTGTTCCCTTGTGGGTCAGAAATCTGCACAGTTCCATCTTCCTTGATTGTGGACAAAAGCTCGTAAGCTTTTTGGAAGTCCACTCCGCATGGCTCTTGTTCGTAAAAATCTTTGAGTCCTAGCCATCGGTTGGCATCTTTGGTTTTGGGCTTTGCGACGACATCATACACTTCTTTTGGTAGGAGTTGCAACTCTACCTGATGTCCCTCCTCGCTTTTGAACCTGCCAATGAACACTGTGGTGTGATGCTCCTTAACCTGTTCCTTTGAGAGATAGGTTGCCTTGGCGGTTTTGACTGAATCAGGGTCCAATTGGTATGCTGGTAGTTCTTGCAACTTTTCTTTCTGGTTGAGCTTCTTCTTGGCCCTCTCTGCTTCCTTTGAGAGATAGGTTGCCTTGGCGGTTTTGACTGACTCGGGGTCCAGTCGGTATGCTAGTAGTTCCTGCAACTTTTCTTTCTGGTTGAGCTTCTTCTTGGCCCTCTCTGTTGCTTGCATGGCTCCTGTTCAATGAATAGAGTGTCAAAGTTAGCAGATTTGACGAATTTTTCTCCGAAATTTTCTTTAGTCTGAAATGTTGACAATTTTGGTCCAATTTGCTCCAAATCAATTTTTGAACAAGCATAGATGCATAAAAACATGTAAGGAACAAAATTGTAAAGTCCAAACAAAATTTTGCACCCAAAGTAAATAATCGTGATTATTTACATCTGAGTAATTTCTCCAACTTTTTGCAAACTTGGCATCAGAGGCTTGAAGTATATACCAAATACAAACACCGAGTGAAATATGGGCTCATTTGGATGCATAGGGTGAAAATGGCAGTAGATTTTGGCTTTAGGTCTCTGAAACAGTAGATATAAAAGATTTTGAGCTCCAAATTGGTTCAAACTTGACTAGTGGCTTAACACATCATGTACTTTGGATGTATGATGGCAAAATATCAAAATTTTCCCATTTTGGCTAGAAAGTAAATAATCGTGATTATTTACAGTAGTCACAATTTTCTTGCAAAAATTAAAAATTTTGACCAACACGTTCTATACACATAAAACAAGTTCTAAATTGAATTTGGTCAAGTTTGGCCTTGTCAACATCCCTTTGTGCTTTGTTGACTCTGAAATCACCAATTTCTGTGACTACACTGCCTATTGAGTTGGTTTGCCACTTGTGAGGCTTTGGACTTGTCCGCAACATAGTCGTGAAGCAACTCATCCAATTCTGGCTCATTTGGAGTCAGTTTACCTCGTATGTCGAATTTGACGCTTTCTAGCCTTTGAGCCGTCTTCTGCTTTTCGAGGGCTTTGCTTGATTAATTTCACAAAACCAATCATATACATTGTATATAAACCTCGTAGGCAAGTTGTCTATGGAGTCATAATCAATTCTGGCATCTACTAAAAACCTAGCTTTTCTATTGGGGACCCCTCGACCCCTGTCGAATGGTCAACTGATGATATAGAAAGGTTCTATTATGTTAGGGCATGCTACAGCTCCAATCCCATCTGATTTGGTCGAGCTGACATGCCGCTATGGTCAGTTTTTGGTCGTAGGTCTTCGTGCACTCCTCGAATTCTAGGGTTTTTTTAGGGCTTTAGACTAACTACCGACCGTAAAAAATGGATCATTGATGAGTAAAGAACTTACCCCTCATGTCTCGTGTGAGACGGCGTTGAAAGCGGGCAACTGTGGACTCCGGAAGTCTGCACAAAAGAGGTAAAAAGCTCTCTCTGCAAAGGTGACAAGTGGAAATGAAGTTGTTTTAGCCTACCTGGGATATCTATACCTGGACTTCCAGAACCATTTTTCCCCAGATTCCCCGGTTAGTCCTACTAAGCCGTGAAATCTATGTTAGACTCAAAAATTTCCTCGATCAGATTCATGTAGCTCATTCTGCAAGAATTTTGCAAAAGTAGGTCTGGCCGCCTAATTTAGCTTCCCGCTTCCATCTTTCGGTTTCATTGAAAATTTTTGTGCTTGTTTGCCTTGTCTTTCTGATCACCATTGTGTCTTCCATTTTTCCATCTGAGCTCCTTTGCTATTTATTATTAATTTTTGGCATGTTTATTGAAAAACTCAAAGAAAATAACAAAATGCGCTAAAAAAGCAAAGTGAAAATCCAATAATTAAGAAAATCCATTGAAAAACACAGCTTTATTGTTTTTTGTTGGATTTCTCTATTTTTAAGTCTCCTTATCAAGAAAAATGATGAAAAATAACCAAAAAGAACTATTTTTTTATGATTTTCTGACAATATATACACTCTTCGGGAAGATATTATCAGTGATTTTTCCTTGATGATGAATTATAAGGGCATTATTAGGTAATTTAGCAAAAAATCACATGTTAACATCGAACTTTTTCCTCCCTCTTCAAACATTGCCCTTAATTACTTAGTGCCCGTCCACCCCTCCTAGATGGCATACTCTCGGACAACTGTGTGCATGGGTTGAACAATCGTGTCTATGCATAGACATGGTTGGCTCTACCGTGCTTTGAAGATCAATGCAATTCAAACCACGATGTTGTGCAAGAGCTGGGTCTTTAGTAATTAGCTCAAGGGTTTTTGATGTCGAGTTTGTTGTTGCTATCTTCCAAAGAGAAAATCTTGTAGCTTGTGTGCTCTCTGTTTGATTGTACCATTAGGATGCTTCAGCATGATGATTGTCTGAGCTGTTGGTAGCACTTTTGACTGTTGTCGAGCTTTTTCTCGCCATTGGTAGGTTTGTTTGCTTGGTGTGGAATGGTGTAGTGGAGTCTTTTGAGACTTAACTCTCCATTGTTTGATTGGTTTTACGGTTTGTGGAGAAGATAAGTGCTCCTTTTTTTGCCAATTCCATTTCAAGTCAGGTTCCTTGCTTGGAGATGCTCGTCTCTGTGTTTTGACCCTTGGAGCCTTCTTTTGTTTTGTCGGTGATGTTTTGGACACCCATATTCAAATCGGCTTGTCCTTAAGCTGTGCTTTTGGTACCCAAATTTGTCTAACTCCTTGCATGCTACTTGTAGCATTTTCTTGTTGAGAGGAAGGAGAAGATTGATTACTTCGTGGTTTGGTCTACTGAGTGCTTCCTTTCCATTCCTCCTTGCTTGGTGCAATTGGAACAATGAGTTTCCCGCCTTTAGGTGATAGCTTGAGCTGATTTGTATCCCAATCTGGTACTGCTTTGTATGTTCGCATCCAGGGAATTCCAAGAATCATCGTCTCATTCATGTCTTCATCTGGTAAGCATACAAACTGATGAGGGCATAAACATCCATGTACTATCACATTCAAGTTGACTACTCCCAATGTTGGTGTTGGGTTCTTGTTGCATCCTTTGATTCTCGCTATTCCTGCTGCTATTAAAGATTGACTTGTTGCTTTCTTGTACGTGGAATAAGTGATTGCATTTACTCTAGCTCCTGTGTCGACCAAAGCATTGGTGCTATGATTGTTGAGTTGTACTTTGATGCGCAGGTACATATCGTCTAACCAATCATCATCTATTGAAACTGCATCTTTACAGAGTGTTGATGGGAATCGGTATCTGTTGATTCTTGAGAGCAGCTTTCCATTTGAGTACCCAAAGCCAAGCTTCCTCTGGGCTTCATCAATAACCTGTTGTCGTTTAATCCTCCTTTGCTTGGCTGCATGCATTCTTTCTAGCAATTCATTGGTTAGTGATAAATTGTATTTCTTTAACGGCATCCACTAATCTAGTTAGCCATTGGTTCACCATCTAGGGTGGACAACTTTACTGCTCCACTTGGGGATACATCTTCAATGATAAACGGTCCGTTTCCCTTTTTCTTAAACTTGGGAATGTGTTGCTTAAGGGAATAGACTAAAACTAAATCCTCTTTCTCGAAGATTTTTGTTATTAGATGGGAATCAAAAAACTATTTTTGTTTCCGCTTTTGTGCATAGATGTGAGTATGGTAGTTAGCCTTTGCTCATCTAGCTTTTCCAAATCTTCAAGTCTTTCTGACAATTCATGTCCAGTCCACTCAAGATCCTTAGCTACCCTTAATGTCGGCAATAGAAATTATATTGGCAGTATGGCATCAAGACCATAAACAAAGTTAAAGGGTGTAGCATTTAAATCTATTTTGAATGAAACATGATAAGCCCATAGAGTAGCATGGAGATTCATTTCACAGTCTGTCCTTCTTGAACTAACCACTTTAGTCAGTACCGAGCTAAGAATTTTGTTCGTATGCTCAGCTTGTCCGTTTGCTTGTGGGTGATAGGGAGCTGATTTATTATGGATGACCATAAGCTGATTAAGCAAATACTCGATTACCTCATTGAGGAAATGAGTTCCCCAATCACTGACAATTTCTATTGGCAGTCCATATCTCGTGAATACATACTCATATAAGAATGCGGCAGTGGTTTTGGCATCATTCTTTTGAGTTGCTTTAGCCTCGGCCCACTTGGTCAAATAGTCCGTAGCTACAATGATATATTGAGCATGGGTTTTATAAGCATGTGGTTGTATCAGCCGAACAAAATCTATACCCCACTTTGTGACACCTCTAGCCCCCATCATTGGTCTTAAGGGCATGCTATCTATGCATGTTGGCATTTTTTCTCATTGACAAGCATCACACCTTTGAACATATTCTTTGGCATCTGCAAAAAGTGTTGGCCACTATATGCCTGCCATCAAGATTGCTCTTGCGGTGGTCTCACTAGAAAAGTGACCTCCAGCTAATCCAACATGTCCTTGTTCTATAATCGGAATATACTCGTCTTCATTTGTACAAAGACACAAATGTTGATCTTTACCTCTCCAATACAATTGGTTCCCAATAAGAGCATAGTCTCTTGCTTCAGTTTCAGTTGCTCTTTGACGGCGTTTACTCATATCCTCTGGAAATGTTCGGCTTGATAAGTAAGTAACCAGATAATTACTCCACTTAAGAACGGGCGACATTTGGAACAAATTTACATGAGGTATGGGTGTCTGTTTTTGACATTGAGGACAATCTTTACAAAAGATCGAACATCACTCCTCATAGTCGGCCAAAATACTCCAAGTCTCAAGATTCTTTGCATAGTTTGGTCTTCCAGAAAGTGAAGTCCTACTATGGTAATATGTGCTTGACTTAGGTACTTGTTTTTTTCCTCAAGATTAATGCATAAGAGCAATATTCCATCTCAATTTCTTTTGTATAGCCGACCAGCTAGTAATTGATACATAGCCGATTGCTCGATTAATCCGATCGTAATAGGAAGTGGTATTTGTGAATCCACTTGAGCTATTGTCATCAATGATATCATGTTTTTCGACCATCAAGGTATCATTTCCGCGGAGAACAAATAGGCATCTGGTAGATCATTGTCTACCCCTTTAGGTGATTCTCCTGAAACAATCCTTGACAAATGATCTGCTCTTTGATGTGTAGTGCCCTTTTTTACAACCACAGTGAAATCAAATTCCAGAAGAATGATGAACCATCTCATTATTCTTCCTGTGTTGCATGGCTTGTTGACCAAATACAACAAAGCTTGGTGGTCTACAAAGAACACAAACTTGTTGGCTAGTAGGTAATGTCTATACTTTTTAACGGCATAGATCATTCCTAACCCTTCTCTTTCAGTGGTAGTGTAATTCTTTTCTGCCATGTTTGTGCGCTCCTTGCCGCACTGTCGAAGCAAGGGCCTTGCCTAACACTATGTGCGAGCCATAGACGGCTCCAAGCAAATAACTAGCTTAACTAGTAAGCTCAAAAGAGGGCAATGGTGTGTCACTCACCGCTCTATGCTCCTGCCGTGGAGGATTCCTCGTCGCGAAGAAGAAGGAGACGCCACTACGTCGCGCTCAACCGCTTCACCGCCGTCGTGCCACCGCAATGCTCGATCGCTCTCTCTCTCTCTCTCTCTCTCTCTCTCTCTCTCTCTCTCTCTCTCTCTCTCTCTCTCTCTCTCTCACACACACACACACACACACACACACACACACACACACACACAAGGAGGTGAAGAAGAAGAAGATGGAGATGGAGATGGAGCAAGAGCACTCTTCTATTGCACAAATGAGAGAATGAGTGAATTTTAGGTTTAGTTGGCTTTTATATGAGCTCACCCCATTCACACTTGGGCGCCCATGCTTAGCCAACTAATCCCTTGAATGTCCCAGTTAGAGTGCAACTCTCATCGGCGATCACTCTTACCCTTTTCCTATTGGTCCGACAAGCCCGGTACCTGACTCTACCAAATACATAATACACGTCCGTCGTAGGTGATGGGGTGTCCGTGAGCCGTGAGGGTTAACATGCCCCCCTTCCTAATGTAGATTCCGTCCTCGGAAGCTATTGAGTTGAAGCTCGTTCGTCGAGGTGGAAGAGCATTTGAGATGAATTTCCTTAGCCTTCTTCAGTCACAGCAAAATCAAACAACATTGGCACAGTAATTGCATTCTCATAAGTGATTAAAAAGCATATGCAGTTTTTAGGTAGACAAATTGATTGGTAAAAGAATTTCAAACAATTTGTAAGCAATGAACATTAAATTGCAATGTAATCAAATGCATAAACAGATGTAAAGGTAAAAAATTAACAAGTCTGGGGTCGCTAATTTGACGATCGAAAGGCACTAGAGATCGAATATTAATACCATGGGTAAGCTTCTTAATTTTCTGTGTCAATTAAGTTGTTTAATCGCGAGAGCCAAGTATTCATGTTCGAGGGCTGACTAGAGGCTATATCTAGAAGACCTTGTAGTTAAGCTACCATAAAAGGAATTTCTCATGAAATCATCGCCTGACTGATTACTTTTTCTTTGATCCCCCAAAGTCTTTTCACAATGATTCAATTTGATGTGTGTGCTTATTTTGTATGCCTTGGGTTTTTTGCTTTTCAAGGAAAAGCGCCCACACTGGGAACCTCTAGGGCTCTAGTACCATAGGCAATACATGTGAGTGAAGTACCAAATCAAGCTGAGATTTCTCTTCCAGCTTAAGATTTTACAGTGTGGCACTTTGATTTTTTGTTTGTTCATGTTCAGCATTTTAATTTTGTAACTTTGGGGGGTCATATAACACTAATACACCTCCCCAGGCTCATCACACTAGTTAACTCCCTTTATAATACTTAAGCTAAAGGTCAATAGGGTCAAGCCCATTAGAAAGCCCTAGTACATTTCACACAATGCTGCCTAAATCGGATTAAGAACCTAAGTAACCATTGATTATTAGGAAGGCATTCCCCATGGTATTAAGAGAAGATCTCTAACACCTAACTTGGTCAAACTAGCTTAGTCGGACTGCTTGATTTTTAAACCTAGACAAGTGATTATGACAAAAATTACATTGAATTAAATGTTTGATACTAAGCAAATGCGGTGAATATTAGGCTACCAATCACAATTAAAACAGACAATCATAGATGCAAAAAAGATAAGGGGCAATGCTAATGGACAAGAAACACCTGTTTGTGTCGATGGTCGCACTTGATTTGAAGAGTGAGTCGAGATAAAGATTCCATGAAGGTCCAAATCCTATCAATAGCAACACGCTCACTAGGAAACAAAAGGAATACCTCCAGGAGGCACATTAGTGGGAAAAGGTACCAACACTTATTGAACACAACAAAAAACATAAGGAACCCTAACCTAATTATTTGCACTCCCTCTAGAGAGTCAAGGGAATAGGATATTGTAGAGGTTGGGGGGAAACCCTAAGGCTAAACCCCTATCCTCGTCGTCGAGATAAACAAAGTCATCATCCATGAGACCATATGTGCCATCCGTGTAGTCCTGTAAATTTTCTTCTTCATCATAGGTGCCCATGTTTACTAAGAAGGTCACTAGACGCCTATAGTCATCTTGGTCAAAAGGGTAGGCTTGTGCAATGGGAGAAACGCTCTCTACTAAGTATGGATCAGACGTGGTCAAGAGACGTATCAGCCATTCTAACTCCTCAAAATTCCTCTCACATGCTAGCGTACCTATCAAATCCCATTCACATGCAAGCACTGGAAAGACCATGTGAAATATTTGTGAAAAGTAACGAGGGTACCTCTCACCCAAGGCAGGAGTGGATGACTCTAGCGTACTAGCCATATCTGTACACGCATATAGATGATGGTTAGAGTGCAAATATTACAAGGGTCTTGTTCTTGTGCATAATTTGTTTTTATGATTTTGTGTTGTGGCTCTTGCTCTTTTACTTTTTTATCTTGTTTTTGTGAGTATAAGGCTTTATATATACATTCCCTAAGATTGGAGATTAAGGGGTCAGGGGGAAAGGTTGAGAGGAAAGTGAGTGAGTGATGATTGTCAGCAAACACTCCCCCCTTCCTTGGGTAGATCATACCGATTGAAATGAGCTCGTCACCCTTTGAAACCAATTGTTCCAGTTGGTAATAGGTGAGGATTTTTGCCAGTAGTTTTCTATTACCCTAGGTGCCTCGTCAAGTTGCAAGGGTGGTAAGGTACTCTCCCAAGATCGAACTTGAAGTGGTTCATCAGGTGATTCTTGAACACTGGGAGGTGTGGATTCTTTTGTAGCTTCATGGAGGTCCACTACTATAGATGGAGGCTGTGTAGAAGCTTTTACCTCTATGGATGTATTACATGAGGATCTAGAAGCTTCATGGAACTCCCCCCTTCCTGAGCTAGGTGGAATAAATTGGTTTTGCCTTGGAGCCCAAACTAGCTCTAGACTAGGTGTGTAGCATTCTGTGATCTTTCTCTTCCCACGGTCTGCCATTGGCTTTAGCGTTACACTGTTTGACTCATATGGGTTTGTTGTCAATAGGGAAGGACACATTTTACGTTTAGGTACCCAAATTTGCTCATTTCCATCATAGTAGCCTTGGGCTTCTAATAGTCGTTTTGGAATCCATCATGATTTGGTCTTGACCCTCCTAGAGCGCGCTCTTGGTTTTCCAGGGAAATTTTTTCTTGGAATGGATGGGAGGGTTGAGGTAGTTGGAAGTAAGGCCTTGGGGACCCATTGATATGTACTCTTAGGTCGTGCAGGTTGAGTACTTGCAATATTACTGCTTGCTGAAACTACAAGTGTTGAAGTGCTAGGTTCATGGGTAGCTGGCAAAGACGAGTTAACCACCTTGGCTTGTGAATGTTGGCTATCCTTCAACTTTGCTAGAGTTTGCAACGTAGGTGACTTTGCTTGAATGATAGGGGTAAGAGTCGGTGGTCGCGTCGTGACACTACCAGTATCCCAATCAATAGTGCATTTGGTTGCCAACATCCACATGCGTCCCAGGTTTACGTTGCCTTCCATAGTTCTGGCAGGCATGACTAGAAACCTCTGCACTATGCTTCCATTGTCATAGACAACAGGGGTCTGAAGGACTCCAAGAATAGCAGTTTTCTTTTTATTAATGCCCTTGACTTGCATCGTACTCGGGGATAGGGTCGGTTTCCCTAATTGACACCAAACTCCATAGGATAAAAAATTGTGTTTAGCTCCTGTATCTAATAAGGCATTGTATAGTACTTTCCCATAGGGGCTATTTAGCTCAATTGGGTATCGTAGGGGTGGCTCAGATTCTAATGATTCGTCATCTGTGTCCTAGAAAAATGCTTGCATGATTCCCAGATTAGCCTCTCGTTGGCGTCTAAGAAGTTGTTGTCGTTCTCGAGCCTCAACTCTTGCTTGGATTTTTTAAAGCTCTGCTTGTTCCTTGGCAGCCTTCTTTTTATGGATGGCTTGCAACTCTTCCTGGCTTAGAGGATCATAATATCTTTTGAATTTACTCCCATTAAGGAATCCAATGGTTTTAACTCCATCTAGAGTCTCCACACGAATGGTACCTTGCAGGGTAATTTCACACACTCGATATGGTCCCTTACCAGCGTATTTCAATTTCTTCTTTTCATTACGTACCCCGTACATAAGAACTTTATCACCAACCTTGATGTCTTTATCCTTTAAATGGCTATCAAACCACTTCTTTCTCCTGTCCTTCTCCACTAGAGCATTTCGCACAGCTAATTGCCTCTCTTCATCTAGCCTTTTCAGGATATATAATCGCTCCACTAAGGGGTTACCATCCCAACCTTCTTGAGAAGCTACTCGAAGACTAGGAATGACAAACTCCCATGGCATAACTGCTTCTTGGCCATACACCATCTTAAACGGTGTGCAATTAATAGCAACTTTATACGCAGTACGATAAGCCCATAAAGTCGATGTAAGCTTTAGGTCCCAATCAGTGCGATGAGCCTCAACTGTCTTTGTCAAAATGGAGATGAGAGTTTTGTTGGTACTCTCAGCTTGGCCATTTGCTTGGGGATAATAAGGTGTAGACTTGTGGTGAGATATCATGAAGTTTGATGTGAGTTCTTTTATTACTTCATTTATAAAATGAGTTCCATTGTCACTCACAAGTTCAAAGGGGCATCCAAAACGTGTGATAATGTTCTCAAAGAGGAACTTAGCTATTGTTTTTGCATCCGCCTTCCGTGTTGCTTTTGCTTCAGCCCATTTGGTTACATAGTCGGTAGCCACAATGATATATCGTGATTGCATGTTACGTGCAGCCGGACTAATCGGTCCTACAAAGTCTAAGTCCCACTTTTCAAATGGTTGGGTTACCTTGATGGGATGTAGAGGCATCCTATCACTTCTTTGTGGCTTCTTGAAGCGTTGGCATTCATCCCATCCCTTTGCAAAAAGTGATGCATCCTTAAACAGAGTGGGCCACCAATAGCCTGACTGTAAGGCGTTTCGAGCAGTCAACTTTCCTGAAAAGTGACCACCAGCTACGCCCATGTGTGCCTCTTGTAGAATATATAAATACTCATCCTCGCGTGCACAGCGTCTAAGAACATCATCTTTTCCTCTCTTATAGAGAGTTCCCGCCAGTAAGCAATAGGGTTCGCATTCCTTGATTAATTTTCGAGCTATATCTTTTTGCAGCTCTTTGGGTGGAAAACCATTAACTAAGAAGTTAACAATCTTTTCACTCCATTCAGGCATTGTCTTAACAATGAACAAAGGAGTATCGGGCAATTCATCATCAACCCCCGTAGGAGCTTCGCCATTAGGGATACGAGATAAATGATCCGCCATGACATGTTTTCTCCCAAGCCTCACAACAACGGTGAATTCAAACTCAAGAAGAATTAACAACCATCGTGTAATTCGACCTGTGGAACACGGCTTGTTTACCAAATATAGCAATGCTTGATGATCCACATAAAACACAAACTTGGTAGCAAGAAGGTAATAGCGAAATTTCTTTACTGCGTAAATCATAGCTAGACCTTCGCGCTCTGTAGTAGTGTAGTTCATCTCGGCATCATTTAATTGGCGACTTGCAAAGCTAATAGGGTAGTCCAATTTATGTTCTCCTGGTTGAGTTAGAACACACCCAATAGCAAAGTTTGATGCATCAATATGCACATGAAAAGGTACATTCCAATCAGGTGTTCGCAGGATTGGAGCACTTGTTAGGGCCTTCTTTAATAACTCATAAGATTGATGACATTCGTCCATCTAGTGAAACTCGATAAGAAGCTTGTACAATGGACGTGCTATCTCGGCAAAGTTTAAAATAAACCTTCGATAATAACCAACATGGCCCATAAATCTTTGAACTCCTTTATAGTTCGTAGGTGGTGGCAAATCGGCAATGGCTTTAATCTTACTCTCATCTGTGGATATCCCGTTCTTGGACACTATATGCCCTAGAATGACTCCATGCTTAACCCAAAATTGGCATTTGAAAGGGTTCAATGAGATGTGATAAAATCTGCACCTTTCAAATATTTTTCGTAGATATAACAAATGCTTCTCCCAAGAAGAATAAACACAAAGGTCGTTTAGGAAAGCTTCACAAAACTCCCTTAGAAATTCTTTAAACGCAGTGTTTATTAATCGTTGGAATGTAGCAGGGGCATTTGTTAAGCCAAAAGCCATAACACGAAATGCAAACACTCCAAAATCTGTGATAAAAGCAGTTTTAGCTTGGTCCTCTAATGCAATTGTGATTTGATTGTAATCAGAGTACCCATCTAAAAAGCTATAAGCTTCCTTGCCCGCAACTCTCTCAAGCACATGTTCTGAATATGGCAAGGGATAATGATCTCTCCTAGTAGCTGCATTAACTTTCTTGAGGTCCACGCACACTCTTAGTTTCCCATTCTTTTTTGGCACAATGACTATTGGAGAAACCCATTCTGAGTGCTCAATAGGGTATATGAATCCACATTGGATAATTTTTTCAATCTCCTCTTGTAAAATTTTGGCGTACTTAGGATTCATTGGATAGGGTCGTTGCTGGACGGGTTTAGCAGTGTTGATCATGGGAATTGTATGTTGCACCACAGAAGGTGGAACGCCCTTCATGTCATGATATGTCCAAGCAAAGATATCCTTGTATTCCTTGAGGAGATCCTTAAGTACAGCCTCTTCAGTTTCGATAAGGTCTTGAGCAATAAAGACTGGTTTAGACTCCTCACCTGGTCCTGCTAATTCTATCTCTTTAACTACCGCTGGACCATCATAGACTCCACTGCTTCCATTGGTAGGTATTCGTTGGGCTTTGGCATACACAACCTTTCGCTCCCCCGTGGTATAAGGTTTAAAATGTTCAGGAGTCGTATGTAAGTCAGCAGGCTCTTGTCCTGACGGAGACCTTTCTTTTAGTTTTGCCTCCTTTTGTTGTTGTGCTAACTCTCAATTTTGACGTCTTCTTATAGTTCGACTCAATTTCGGCTCTGTAACCTCTAATTGAGCAAGGTCAATGGGTCGCGGGCTGCACCACATGACACTCTGGAGATGTTCACCCCAATTGTCTACTAGCTTTCGATGAGCATCACATGCCCCTAGATAGCTAAGCCATTCTGCAGTAGATCTTTCCTTGTTTATCCTAGCTCTCACATTTGCTCGATATCGTCGTCTCTTATATGACCTTTGTTTCTTGTTAAGGTTTTGATTTTGGTAAATGTTTGAACTCGACCCGCCTGATAGGTCTTCGCTTGTATCTTCTTCACTCTCATATAAATTACCATAGATGGTCGTACTAGGCCTTGAGTGTTCAGTTTCTATACTTGGTTCACTCGATGTTTCCTCAGGTTCTGAATCCATTTCTCCCTGAGATTCCGTTTCTGATGTGTATTGGCCTGAAGCCTTTGAGGAATCATCGGTTTCACTCTCAGGTAGGTGTGCCTCTTTCTTAACATCGGATGTTACATGCGCTACACCTAACATGTTTACTGGTGCAATGTGTGGTATCTCTTCCCCATCTGGTGTTACCCAGGTTGTTCCTCTAGCTCCCCATGTATCTATAGTTGCCGCTAGGTGTACCCAATCGACATTGTCTGACTCAGCCATTCCGGGTAGGATATCCATATAAGGAGAGTTCTCCCCAATATCCGTGTCCTCGTTACACGTGTAACAATACTGTAATGGAGCTGAGTGAATTGTTGTGTCTGATCGATTATCAATGATGAATTTATTTCCTAGAGGATGCGCTCGACCACTTAAAAGATCAACTCGAATGACAGAGTCTTGGAACTGTAAGTAGACGTGGTTTTTGGACCAGTCATGCACCATTTTTGCTTCCCTCATGAATGGACACCCTAAGATCATCTCAAATGACATAGGATGCTTGGAAAAATCCATAACAATGAAGGTCTGCCTTACCTTGTGTCCCAAGACCTTGATCCTGAGATCCTTTAGCATTCCAATAGGCATAACAATAGATCCATTAGCCATTTTTACCACTACGCTTGTGGCTTCAAGGTGAGGTCACCCCATAGACTCCCAACAACTCTTTGTCACCATGCTGACTCCCGCACCACCGTCAAGGACCCCCTTTACAGTTAATCCTTTAGTAGTGATTGGTAGAGTAGCATTAGATTCATCACCTTCAAAGTATTGCCCCAACTTGTTAACGGGTACTTCAATTACAGATTCATGTCCCGCTAGGTCAGATGGTGGTGCTAAATGTTCCTCATCATTCATTACCGAGTCAGGTTTGTTCATATGTGCAAACTGTGGTAATCCGGCCTGTAATTCTCCATTGAGAAAGGCTCGAAGAGCTGAGACTAGCGCGGGGTCTTTATATAGTTTGGACATGATGGTGGTTCTAACTTCTGAAGACATGAAATCCATCAATTTGGCAACATTTAATGGCATCTTGTGGGACGTAGGACCCTGACAAGAGAATGGTGAAGATGGAATCTCCACTTCCTCAAGGGGGTTGGGCATTCCCTCACCAAACATTCTCTCTAGTAGGAAAGGTGTGTGTCCACTTTCAGATGTCCTACCCTCACTCTCTTCCCGAATGATACTGGGTATAGCTAACGGCCTGTAGTTCTTGTGAGGTTGAACTTGTGTGGGAAACACTGTGTCCGACATCTGGATATGTTTGGGTTCAGGTTCTAATGTTCGTTGAGTTTCTTCCGCCAAACCCCTCAGTTGTTGGACTCGTTCAATTTCCACTGTTGGGTTTGGATAGGTTCCAATCTTTCTCTTGCAATCCTCATTTTTTGTCTCTCGTGGCTTATCTTGGGGGTTCGCAACTGGGTGGTTTAACTTTGAATACTCTTTTGGTGTTCGTCGTAATTCCCTCTCGTGATCCTCCTCACTAGCTTTTTCCTTTCTAGTAATAGTTTTGGTCTCCGTGGTCTCTATCGAATCTGAGTCATCCTCAAGGTCATTCATATACACGGGATCCTCTCCTGTCCCTATGTTAGTCTTTGAACTAGGTTTTGAGCTAGAAGCATTAAGGGATTTCTTTCTTCGTGTTTTCTTCTTTCTCACTCGGCCAATGGATGCAGCATCTCTCTCTTCGAGGATGTAATTTTGCTTTTGGAGCATCGACCGTGTGAGTGCATTCACTGGTGCTATGTTTATAGTTGGTGGTGTCCCATCAACAATCTCTATTATGTTCAATGGTGTGATTTTCGGTGCGTTTGGATTGTTAGGACACTGTGCAATCAAATGATCTATGCCACAACGATTACAAGTGAGTATTGGCATTGCCAATGCATTCCCTTGACTTGTTTGCATTAGTGCAGCATTCTTTTGCATTCTAATGGGGCACTCAGCTATTCGATGTGATCCACCACATTCGTAGCACTGAAGAGGTGGTCTCCTGGCAAAACTATTAATGTTTTGGCCTCTTGCTGCTAGCGCAGTAGCTTGATATACCGGTTTGATTTGTCCCCAATGGTCTTCCATATACTACATGGGACACTCCTCAAGCATGTCGACTCCATAGGTGATACTAGAGTCTATGTCCTCTTTGCAATCTACATAAGTACTAGATGACTCGCAACCTATTTGGTTCATAGGTGTAACTCTTGGATGAGGGGGTTGCGGTCCTAGCACTGGAGGTGGCAACGGTGTGGTTTGGACCACATTTTGGGTTCTAGGGACCATGTGCTGTAATGGCAACTGTTGCTCCATGGGTGGGGTAGGCATCAATGCAGGAACTCGAGGTGAGTCTGCCCAAGCTATAGGCGGTCTATTTTCCATGATGCGTTTAAGCATTAGGCAATCCTTCGCTTGATGGCCATACCTACCACACGCGTTACAAGTCCCGTTAAACTTTACTCTGAAAGTAGGGCATTCACTCGTAGTATGTGGGCCCAAGCAGATTGAGCACCATTGCTGCTCCCTTCTTGGATACATATGAGTGTTTTGTGGAGCACGATTACCCCTAAGGCTTTCTTGGATGGCCTTGGTGAGATCTGCCAAAGTCATCTCAGATATCGTTTGCTCTTTCACGATTGGCTTTATCTTCATTGGCTCATGCCCTGATGCTTGCGAGCTACTAGACTGCGGCTCGGCAGACACTCTTTCTCTTGCAATCATTAAATTATCCTCCAATTGGATTGCATTCATGGTGACTGCTTCCCAAGTAGTGATACCTCTAATGACTAGGCCATTATAAATACTTTCATGTCGTAGTCCCCTAATGAATCTATTGAGCAATTGGTTGTTGTTGAATCGCTCGTTTGGATTGCATCGAGAATTCAAATTCTTTAGGCGACTAATGAAGTCTCTCACGGATTCACCTTCTTCTCGTTGGGCTTTCTGGAGCTGAGAGGCTACACCCCAAAGTACTCCCTCTCGTATGTATTCTTTTAAGAACAGTCTCCTAAGAGTAAAGTAGATCGTTTTCTCTTCTACTCTTAAGGTTCTATACCAATCTCCAGCCTTTCCGCTTAGGGTCAAACTCAAAGCCTTACACTTATGTAGCTCATTGTGCTCTTCCAAGGAATCTCACACATGTTCAAAGACTTCCATATGCTTTCTAGCATCTCTGTCTCCACTGAATTTATGTGTGAGCTTAGCTACTTGAACTGCCTTGCTCCTAGGCTCTCTATCAGGTGCACTACGCATGTTTTCCGCAATAGAGCGACCGATAGTTTGAGCAAATGCTGCCAAATCTCCTATTTGAGCAGGTATAATGGGTGTATGTGCTCCTAGAACCACATGTGAGATGGGAGTTGGCCTTGGCCTTGGCATACGCGCGGCTCTTAGGTCCCATATTTCGTATGGTGGTGTACCAGATGGTGGTCCAAATTTTACAGGCGTGGCCCTAGGCATAGGGGGTGCCTGATATGGCATGTTATTATTAAATGGCATGGCTCCACTTGTATAAGAGCTTGGATAATTCCATTGTGGATTGTAAGCTCTTGGAATAATCGGAGGTGTAGGAGCTACATGAGGCTGAGGTACGACAGGTGCACATGATTGATACATACATGTAGGTATAGTTGGGGGCACTGTGCTACTAGGCATCGGCGCAGTGTTAACAAATGAACTCCATGGTGTACTTCTTGTCATGCTCACCACTGGGATATGCATGGTAGCCGTAGTGTCATTAAGAGAAAGATGAGCTAGATCTGGGAAGGTAAAGCTGCCACTTGTGGGCTCAGATTGTACTGAGGCTCCCGGCGAAACAACATATGGAGGATCAATGGGGCTCACTGAGGGAGTCTCCATTTGTGATAGGGTTGGTTGGTTGGCCTTTCCCATATCCAAGAATCTCATTAGGCCTGTTGAAGGCATGTTGATCCCTGTGTTCTGTCTTTCTAACTCGACAATCCTATGGAGGACATCACAGACTTTCTGTTGTTGCTCATCTATGCTAGTAGCACCCGATGTGGATTGTAGAACATCTAACCAACCCACATGATAGGTGTGTCCTGTGTACCGATCAGTTAAAGCTTCTACTTGTAGGTCATACTCCCAATTTTCGTTTAGGAATATCCCATCTAGGCCTGGCGTGCTGGAGGTTTCCCTCGAAGTGGAAGCATTATTGCTCCCCATCGCTTGCCCCTCCGTGACTGCTACCTTGGGAGCACTCGATTGCTCGGCTGGCATGATTGTTGTCATATGAGCCTTTGCTTTCAGGGCTCGACTTTGTTCTAGCCTTCGTAGGTTCTCAATTTCCCTCTCCCTTGTTGCTTGCATATAGCGTTCGATCTCTTGTACTTCGGCAAGACTCCTACCATCGGGTAGTAAAACCTCAGAGGGAGATAGTCCTAAAGGATCAGGAGGTGCAGTGGATGGAACATTCACATGCACACTCTCAAGAAGCATAGGGTCTATTTTAGGCATGAATGACGAATTTACCTCCCCACTCCCTTCATTTATTCCATTAACCGCATGTTCGGAGCGAGTAGCTCTACTAAGGGTCTCTTTTAAGCGGCTAAACATGCTGGACTTGAACTATCAGGGTTTGGTGTAAGATACCCCTCCATGACTTCGTAGTCAGAGGAAGAATCACTAGACGCGATATGAGGATCTTGGGTCGCACTACCTTGAGTTCCGGCCGAAGGTCCAGAACCTAGGGTGGAGGAATAATGGGTGCCCGCGTAAATGGAGGCACTACCAATATGCTCGTGCTCTAACACTCGTCCAGAGCGTAGGTTCATATGACTTGGATCCCCTAGAAGTGTCAGTGAGTGCCCGTGAAGGCTGCTCACCTAGTATTTTTGGGTGTTTTGCAACCCGTCTTTTCTTTAAAAAAAAATTTATTTTTTGGTTCTTTTTTTCTGACCCAGCTATAGAATAGAATGTATGATAGCTCAAAACGAGCGTCTTGGTCAGAGGGACGTGTCGTGCTTTACAGCCCTCCGTTTGGTCACTTTATGCCCTCGAAATCCCTAAAACCGTCAATTTCTAGTAGAGAACTAGGCCCAAATTAGAAAGTCTAAGGGTGCAAGTGGGAAGAGAAGGGAGGAGAGTGGAGGACTTGCCCCACATGCTCTCATTCCCTCTTGAGGGGGTAGGGTATATATATAAGAGTGAGTCTAGTATATATCATAAGACTGAGGACTGAGGCCTGGGCCTAGGCTTGAGCTTGGGGAAACGATCCCGATCCAAATTTTAGTGTAGCCCCCCAGTCACTCACGCTTAAATATTTTCCGTTTTTTTTTAATTAATTTAATTTTTATTTTTTTTTAATTAAAGGCGACGACCGTGCGCGGTTTAGGTGACCCTTTCTTGGCCACACACACTGTCAACACCTACCTAACCTCTCTGTCAACAGCTCACAGACAGCTCACTACCTTATCTACTTACTAACAGTGCTGCTAACCACTAACTAATCTACTAACTAATCTGTTAACCACTCTGCTAACTGCTTACTGACAGTGGGCTAACTGTCCACCTACTTCCTCTCTCACTGCCTTACTGTGCAAAGACTGTGTGCAGGCAAACCTTGACAGAAAACTATGTACAGACTGTGTGCAAACAGAAATTGCTAACTACCTTCCTACTTATTCATTCACTACGAACAAGCTAACGACTACTAATTGTGCAAAGACTGTGTGCAAACAGAAAACACAATATTATGCAGAAATCACAGAACTTTCAGACAATACAGAAATTAACAACTTGCAGAAAAATAACTCATTCCTCTTCCTCTTCCTCTTCTTTCCTACTACAAACAACTCATAGGAGAAGCACAAAGTGCCTCTTGGGCTTAGTGCAGGGCGATTCCCCGGCAGCGGCGCCAAAAATGTGCGCTCCTTGCTGCACTGTCAAAGCAAGGGCCTTGCCTAACACTGTGTGCGAGCCATAGACGGCTCCAAGCACACAACTAGCTTAACTAGTAAGCTCAAAAGAGGGCAATGGTGTGTCACTCACAGCTCTATGCTCCTGCCATGGAGGATTCCTCGCCGTGAAGAAGAATGAGACGCCGCTACGTCGCGCTCAACCGCTTCACCACCGTCGTGCTGCCACAATGCTCGATCTCGCTCTCTCCCTCTCTCTCTCTCTCTCTCTCTCTCTCTCACACACACACACACACACACACATACACACACACACAAGGAGGTGAAGAAGAAGAAGATGGAGATGGAAATGGAGCAAGAGCACTCTTCTATTGCACAAATGAGAGAATGAGTGAATTTTAGGTTTAGTTGGCTTTTATATGAGCTCACCCCATTCACACTTGGGCGCCCATGCTTAGCCAACTAATCCCTTGAATGTCCCGGTTAGAGTGCGCCTCTCATCGGCGATCACTCTTACCCTTTTCCTATTGGTCCGACAAGCCCGGTACCTGACTCTACCAAATACATAATACACGTCCGTCGTAGGTGATGGGGTGTCCGTGAGCCGTGAGGGTTAACAATGTTCAACTGTCGACTAGCATAAGAAACAGGAAAGTCAATTTTCCCGTCTCCTGGTTGAGCTAGTATACAACCTATAGCAATTATTGGAAGCATCTACATGTATGTGGATTATCTTATTCCAATCTGGTGCTTTCAATATTGGAGCTGAGGTGAGAGCTTGCTTAAGCTTCATGAAGGATTCTTCACATGCCTCGGTCCATTCAAAGTGTGTAATCAAGTTATACATGGGTTTTGCAATTATAGCGTACATACAAATGAACCATCTGTAATATCCACAATGCCCCATGAATTTTCAATATTAGTAGCTATGTCATTTTTAGACACAATATATCCAAGAATTTTTCCTTGTCTACCCATCAATGTGCACTTTTCAGGATTTAGGCAAATCCTATAAAGTCTACATTTTTCGAATACCTTTTTGAGGTGTTCAAAATATTCAGCTCTGCTTGATGAATATACACATAGATCATCCATGTATACTTCCAAGAATTTCCTCAGATATTCTTTAAAAGCATGGCTCATCAATCTTTGAAAGGTGGCTAGAGCATTAGTTAACCCAAAAGGCATAACCCGATAGGCAAAAATACCCCATTCCGTTGCAAAAGCAGTGTCATGCTGATCTTTTGGATCAACCAGAAGTTGATTGTATCCCGAAAAGCCATCTAAGAAATTGTAAGCTTCTTTTCCTACAACTCGTTCTAAAATATGCTCAGTGATTGGACGAGGAAAGTTGTCTCTAATGGTAGCTGCATTCACTTTTTTGAGATTGACACACACTCATAATTTTCCATTCTTCTTGGGTACTACCACAATTGGAGACACCCAGTCTGTGTGTTCAATTTCGTAAATGAATTCGGCTTCCTTTAGTTTCTCAATCTCTTATTTGATGTTCCTGGCAAATGTTTCATTATATGTGTATGGCCTTTGTCTACTTGGTTTTGCATCATCTCTCATGAGTATGGTATGTTCACAAATTTTATGGATCAACACCCTTGAGATCCTTGTAAGACGAAGCGTAAGACCAAGCGTAAGATCAAGCGAAGATATCTCAGTATTCTTTTAGCAAGCTTAGCAAAAGCTCTTCTTCTTCCTCTATTAGGTCGTTTGCAATGTAGGCAGGCTTAGGTTCTTCCCCTGGTTCAGCCAAGTCTATCCTTTTCGCGTTCTCAGGCCCTTCGTAGGACTCTCCCTATTTCTGTAATTCCCTAACAGGTTGTTCGACTATGATTTTTCGATCTTGGAGAGTATACTTTTTGTAATGGGATGGAACACTCATTACATCCTTACCATCCTCTTCCATGGTTTCCATTTCGGTCGTATATATCTCCTTTAGAGCTTTTTTCAACTCTTGATATTTCTTTTTTCGCTCAATTTGTGTCATGATTGGCCCTTTGTCCTGTTTGTTTGGCTTTGCTTAAGTATCCTTCCTTGTTTTTCTCAATGTTTTAGACATATTTAGATTTTTGTTTGAAGGATATCTGCCATTGATTTTTTCCTTGACACAATCATGTGCCTCTATCTGCATCAGGAATTGTGTTCTACTAAAGACTGATGGCATAGGTCTTGTTTTCACGTTTCTGGTGTCTTTTTTGTCTATACCATTTTTGTCTTCTTGATTTCTGGTTAGGAAAGTCAAAAAAAATTCCTCCCCTCCTTTTCAAGAGTAGCTTAGCTCTCACATGTTCTTTTTCTAACCCCAAATCTTCTGAGGTAGCTGAGTGTTCATCTAGCTCATATGTTGTATCGTAGTAGAGGTCTGAAAGGACTTGTTGAGCTTTCATCAAGTCCTTGGGTTCCTCATTTTCATCTTCACTGGTGAGGGTTGAAATCATTTGGATGGGAATTATGTCGTAGCCATCCTCATTGCAAAATTGAGTAGGCATAGATGTATTCACACATACATCCATTGTCGCTAAAATTTGAGTCCACTCGAATGGCTCAAACAAATGCTCTGGAAAGGGTTCAGGTACATAGGCTTCGTCTGTGCAATCCCTTTCTAGAATACATTCTTCTCTTTTTAAACTCCCATTTTCTGAGGCTCCACACATCCAAATAGGAGTATCTTTGTTTAACCAGAATGGAAGCTTAGTTTCAGCCAAAGAGACTGAATCAAACTTTTGTATGGGTCTTTTCAAGACATCTCTATAAGTGTGATCTTTTAAATTTACCCTTGTTATAGATCCCACTTGCTTCAAACACAGATAATTGTTTCCCCAATCTTGAATAAGTTGTACATGTCGCATGAAAGGTCTTCCCAATATGATTTCATAATTGAGTTTTTTTCCAAAGTCTACTATGGCAAAAGTGTGTTGATATTCAATTCCACAGGAATTGACTATCACTTTTTCAAGCAACCCTAATGGTCTCTCAATGTGTCCGTCAACCAATGGCAATTTCATTTGAGTTTGTCTAATGGCTGGTTGTCCCCAGGATTCCCATTCTGCTTTCGTGGCTATGGCTATGCCTGCTCCACTATCCAGTATTGCCATGGTTTCAATGTCATTATATTTCACTGGAAGGGTGGTGTTTCCTTCTTCCCCTTCGTAATATTCTCCGACTTTGTTCATTGGAACAGATCAAATCTCTTTGTTGTCCATATTGTTTTTCAATTTTTCCAATTTTTTTGAGATTAGCCCCGTTATCCCCACCTTCTCTAGGGTTTTCTATAGATCATTCCATAAATATGCTCTGAGTTTTAATAGCTCTCCCATTGTAAGAGTACATTGGATGGGTGTAGACATGATTGAATGAATGTTGTCTACTTCTAGGGTCTATTCAGCTCTTTTTACTTAAGTGGTCTTACACACTATAGATTCATCTTCGTTATCTCCCAAGTAAGAGGGTAATGTTTTCAAGGTCAATGGTTTCAACATTCCTGAAGCTTCAAATCCGCAATCCGCAATCCGCGTACAAGGATTGTACATCCATGTTCATATCAGAAGGTAGGTTGTCCAACCAAACTTCCTCTATAGGAGCTAACTTTAAAGTTAGGCTCCCATCATTGATCTCTCTAACTTTTTTTCATAAGTGTCCTGGCCAGCCTTCCTTATGAAAGGAATTTTGTCCAAGGCATCTTTGTTGTCCGGCTCTATAAGTTCTGGTTCTTTTGTTTCAAGGTGAGGTTCTACCACCACTTTGGATTTTTCTTTAGTGTCTCTTACCACAAGCTCCTCAGGTTTTGCGATACTTTCAAGCTTGGGTTTTTGTTTTTCCATTATTTCTTGCGTGATTCTTACCAAATTTTGATAAGCTTCCAGCTTAGCTGCTTCCATGTCTAGAGAAGGATAGTTTTTTCATTTGTTTTCCATGTTTTGGCCTGCTTTAAGTCCTGCTTGGTAGGCTTCCAAGGCTGCATTAATAGGCTCAAAAATTTTATCAACCAAAATGGATCCTCAAGATTTCATGGTTGTTTTGATTTCACTTCCAGTTTCTTTCACCTTTTCCTGGAATAGCTTTTTTGCTTCTCCTCGATTTCAGCCCATTGTTTTTGTTTTCTCATCTCATATCTTTTGCTTCTGCTTCTTTTGATCCTTTGAGAGGAAACTTCCGTATTTTCCGAATCATCAAAGGAGTTGTGTTTCTTTTTCTTAGTCTAGGCTCTAGTGATTACCTTGATTTGAACAATCGGTTCACTCTCAGATAAGCTACTAGGTATCACTTGGACTACGTTTACTACTGTTTTACCCTTCTTTAAAGGATTTTTAGGACAATCTTCCAGAAAGTGTCCTCCCTTTTTGCAACATTGTATACAATAGGCTTCAACTGGCTTGAGGTTTTTGTCGAGGTTTTTGTCAGGCTCTGGACACTCATTTTTCCAATGATCATATGCACCACAATTGTGACAGTTTTTCGTTCTTGGCTTAATCATGGGTCTTACCATGGGAGGTCTAACACCTTGATTAGCTACATAATACATTGGTGTGAGCTCTGGTGGAGTATAAGTCACGGGTTCTTCCATTGGTGGTGGATGTGAATTATACCAATCTCCCTCTACCATTACTGTAGATGGACTAGGCTCCGCGTAGGGTGTAACAAGCACTAATGCTTGTTCATCTATGACTCCTTCGGAGTGCATGTACTTTATAGGCACTACATTATGTCCTGGATACGGAGGTTGTTGACCCAACACAGGTTGAGGTGTTTCCATACCCATCGGTGGTCTTTGAGCTTGGGCCATATTAGGCTGATATCTGTACATGGGTTGTCTGTGTGGACTCATAGACACGTACTTAACATTCCTATCATACTTTGGTCGGAAATAGCACTCGTGGGTCTCATGGTTGGTCCATTTACCCTCAATTGCACACCATTTTTGTGGCCTAATTGGTTGTCCCTGTTGAGGTATCCCTTGTCCTGGTCCCCTAATAGGTGCTTTTTGCATATTGTTCATCATGTCGTTCATCCTTTTGAGCGTGTCTTCGATGGCTGAAAGTGGTGCTACAGCAGCCATTTCCACTTGTGCTGTTTTAGTGGATGTTGTTTTCTCGCTTTGGTTATCCTTAGGGACATCTTCTTCGTTGAAAATATCACAATTGTCTCCTAAGTCAATAGCATCTGACACACACTCTTCTAGGGTTGTATGCTTCTTACTATAGAGTATAGCATGAAGTTCTTTGTTTAGCAGTCCCTCTAGAAACAAAGATACGATTCGTTTTTCTGCAGGTATCTCTAGCCCGGGGCATCTGGCAATGTATTGTTTCATTCGAGTTGCAAAATCCCTAACAGACTCACCATGTTTTTGTTTAAAATTATAGATTTGAGCTACCGTATTATGTTTGATTCCCGTTTTGAAACAAGCAGCTACAAATCCTTGAGCTAATGTGTTTAAGTCCATGATTGACCTTGGTGGGATGTTTTGGAACCATGTCAATACTTTTCCTTCTAATGTCATCCCAAACACCTCAAATTGAGTATGGAAATTGAATATATGTTCTGCTCTTAGCACTTGCTTTAAGCTGGCTAAGTGGTCGTATGGATCCCCTGATCCACTGTATTTTTTGATCCATTTCTGAAAATCAGCTAGTCTGACGCGTCTATTTGATTCAACTCCCGGTCTCCTGGCAATTGGTCTGTTGGAAATAGTGATTCATGTAGCCCTGGATTGGCCTTAGTGTCACCCGGTCTTCTTCATGATGAGGTGGTTTCTCGTTTCTTAACATTACTCTCAGATGATCTCTCACAATGTTCGTCTCTTGGAATTGTTTCTGGTCCTTGTCCCAATATCCAATCCCTTATGGAATACCCTTGGAATTTGGTTTGTTCTACCTCCTTAGGAGTCATCATAATAAAGTTGTTGTTATAACAACCCCTAAACAGGTAGGTTGGTAGGTCTGTTGATTGCTTATCTTTGATCTTGAAGATATAGATGATCTTCATGGCTGTTAGTTGTCTTGATTTGGCATGCAAAGTCCACAAAAGATCTTTTACGTTTTCATCCTCCCAAGAATAGACTCGGATCCTAGGATTATCCGTACTAAGCCGTTTCAAAGGCATCAAATCTACTTTATCGTATCCCTCCAATTCTAAAGTTGGTGGTCCTTCTTCTATTGACATATCTGGGATTATGGTGCTTACTTGTAACCCCATTTGTCTATCACGTCAGGGTTTTCAACTTGTAAATACTGAGTTCCATTTCTGTCCATGTACATTTTTCCTTGTTTGTTTTCCCTGATTTCTTCTTCGAACTCAATACCATGGTCATCAATGCGAATAGCATACTCTTTGTTAGGATCCAGGTAAACCTGAGCTCCATGGCGATTAGTCTTATAAAAAGAGAGTATATGCTTATAACGCATTGTCGTTCCGATTTTTGAGTGAGTCGAGTAAGAAGACATTTCAGATGTTGAATCTGAAAAAGTGTTTGAGACTTCTTCAAGAATAGTGTGCAAGGAATTGCCTTGATTCACGCTTTCTTCAGTGGATACTCTATTGGAGGTTTCTCCGAGTATGCCCTGATTTCCTAGTACACGACCAAATCTAAGGTTCATATAGACTTCTGAAACCCTGGATAGAGTACCTACCTTTGGATTGACTTGTTGTCAATTTCCACTTGATTCAATTGCAACTGTCTATCAAGCTATCGATTCCTCGTCTGCACCCTGATTCCTGTACAAATTTGATCAAGTTAGCTATTCTTCTATAAAGACAGTAGAGTTTTTGCTAACTATCGTGATTGGTCTATGTGTATCACTTCAAATCAAACTATGGGAGTCAACAAGTGACTTTCAGATTCGACTTTGACAAAAAATCAAAGGATTAATCTGCAACTTGGAAATTGAGTGAACATGTACCATTTTGGATCCAATTGAACCCAAAATTGCCCGGTGGCTTTGTATTATGCTGGTCTAACACTGTACAAGTTCAAAAGTCAAAACTGGTGTCCCTGGGTAGCAGTAGTAAATAATCATGATTATTTACTTTTGCTAATTTTTTGCAACTTTTTGGCTTGGTTTGGCAAGTATAAAACCTGTTAAAGTCCCTGGACAAGTTTCAACAAGTTTGGACAAAATCTAATCAAGTTTATCACTGTTTTTTATCCGGAGACCCTGACTTCAAGAATCTGGCTTAAGTTTCACTTCTGTGATTCAAATTTCACCAAAATTGATTTGTGGGGTCTACTTGATATGCTTGACTTTGTGGTATACTCAAATTTGCAAAATTTCCAATTTTTGAAGCAGATGTAAATAATCGTGATTATTTACTCCAGCTATATTTTTATAAATTTTTATCCCAACTTTGACACAGATCTGTTAAGCACCTCAAGTTAAGGTCTCTAGCCAAGTTTCATCAAGTTTGGACAAATTTTGGTCAAATGGTCATCAATTTTCTGTCCGTAGACTAACTTTGCAAATTTGGTCACAATTTTCAATCCAATGATCCAAATCTTACCAAATTTGGTTTGTAGGCTTATTACAAATGGTAAAGCTAGTAGTATGCCAACTTGGTCAAAAAAGTAGAAAAATGGGACAGATGTAAATAATCGCGATTATTTACAACTGGTAACTTTTTGCATCTTTTTGGTCAAGTGAGTATGTACACATGTTTATTACATCAATATAAGCCTATGAATCAAATTTCAAAAAGTTTGGATAATTTTTTTTCCAATTTACACTCAAGATTCAGAAAGTCGGTACAAACTTTAGTTTTTACCCAGTTTTTTGGCAGTTTGGTGATCCAAATCTTTTGTGCCTTTACAAAAGTTGTTGCACATGCAATGAGTCAATGGTATGAACCTTGGTCAAATCTGAGCTGAAAGTTAATAATCGTGATTATTAACTTCAAGCTTGAAATGAACCAATTTTTGCAATTTTTCAATGGACAGTCTTTTTATGGTCTATTTTAAGCCTATGAATCAAGTCAAAACTTAATTTGGCCTAAAATGTCAAGAAAAAGTAAATAATCTGAGTTTTGGCCAACCCTTGAGCTTACCCATTGGCTCAGACAACTTTTAAGCTTACTCTCTAGTCGGATTGAGTGGTTTGGAGTCTTTTCGTGCTATTTCTAGCCGTCGTAGACCTGAAATTTTGCAACTTCTTATAACAACTCACAATGATTCTTTCAGAGAGAGCAATGTTTTGAAATCCACCTCAGATTCTACTTACCCTACTCCTAGATTCTCATGCAATGGGGTTGTGGAAAGTGCACAAACACTCATTTTCTTGTCTTTTATGGTTTTCTGAGCATTGATCTTAAGACTTGTGTCGTCTATCAATCATCCTCAAAATCCTAATCTATTTCTACAATCCTACAATCCTAAAGGCACTCAGCATGTACAATTACTTTCAAGCTACTAGCAAAAGATAACAATCTTAGGCTATGAGGTTTCTAAAAGAAAGTTTTGAACTCTAGGCGATCCTAGAGGAAGTTAAAGGATAACTTCACAAGACGCTCGTGTTTTTTCCTAGTTTAGGTCTCTTCGATCCCCGGCAACGGTGCCAAATGTGGGACGCATGTCTAACCTCACTATCATCTCTCTCTCTCTCTCTCTCTCTCTCTCTCTCTCTCTCTCTCTCTCTCTCTCTCTCTCTCCAGTTTGTAACGCTACCTGGAAGCTCCCAAATTTTCCAATGTTGGCCTTGCTTGGTAGCACTATTGTTTTGTTGCATTGATTTAATTTTCAACTCACCTTTAAGTGCTTCAATTTTCTAGTGCTTATCTTTCTTCAAAAAAAGCTCTCAACCTGCTTGGCCTACAGATCGACTTCTCCTTGGTTTCTTGCTTTTACTGGACTCCCCACTTTCTACCTTGCTATTGTGCCTGCCCACTTTCTTTGCAGATGCTGAAATCCTCCTCAAGTTTCCATGCCCCTCAAGAGGAGTTGCACACATGCAATGAGAGAGGGGGAAGGCGGTGGGCTCGAAATTGGAGAAGGCTTCGTCTATGCCATAGCTCATCGCCTCTCAAAGAAGCCAAATTGTCTCTACTGTAGTCACACCAAACTGCCTCTGATCCGATTCCATCAAGCTCCAATTGCCAAGCTCTAATGCTACAGTCATGCTGCAAATAGTTGCTAGCTAGTATATTAAATCTTTCTTTTCAAGACTGTAGCATTTCAAACGAGGTTCTTCCATCACACAATGCTAATATTTATGAAACTCAAAAGAATTATCATGAATTAAGGTATTTTAAACCTTCAATTTATAAAGGAGAAGACCAAGAATGTAGCGATGATGGCATCAATTCCTTTCTTCATAAGTGGATGGATGTATAACATCTTTGAGCTACACTAGATTCATTTTGACCTACAAAGATGAGTCTACCCTTGGAAGGAAAGGCCTACAAGTGGTCAATATCTCTTCAACCAACACAAAAACCCCAAGACATGGACACAATTTAAGATTGTGTACTAGAAGTAATTAGTTATATCTCCAAGTACAAAGAAATTATCCTTAAATCAGATAAGGTGGATGAGCTTCACAAGCTTTGACATTTTTTTCTTGAACTACATCCCAACATGATGTCTTCAATTACTAATTTTCATCTAAAGAAACCACTTGAAGATGGAATTTAAGAAGCTTTTGTCTACAATGTAAGCGAGCACGGTTTTCACACAAACCATATTCACCATCAAGAGACCCTATTCACCATCAATAGACTATTCCTATATTTGATACAAAGTTTCCTAGGAGGGCCACATGCCCTATGGATTCTCTATTGGCTACAAATTTTGAAAGACCAAAGAAAGATCACTTTTGTTTTTGATGCTTATCGAGTTCACATACTAAGCAAAATTTTCCTTTCCTTAGGACCTCAAAGTAGGATCATGCAAAGAGCACAATTCACCTACCTAAGCCTTCATAGTTCTATGATGTTAATCATCTTTTAGATATATTTTTTTGAACAACTGAGCTCTAGTCGATATCAGCTACAATTTAAATAGATGTTATTTATTTGTGTTCTTAGTGGTATGATTTTCTTTTAGGCAACTAGATGGTATTTATTATGATGTAATTTCCAATCTTGTCTATGGAAGTTGTTCTACATAAGTACATTGTGAGTGTGCAATTGAATTAACCTTGATCATATGCAAGATCACATTTTGGTTACTTAAATATAAAGTCTTGTGCATGATGATAGGATTCAATTCTTTATGCGTACAGATGTAGGCCCAATATATTGTGGAGTTATAATTTTTTGGAGGAATTCTGTTCAATCTAGTATAGTCAATCCACATAGGCATTTCTTCTTTTTTTCTACAAAACAACACAAATTTTGGGATTACCTATTTGGAGAGAAAATGAAATTACAAACTTAGACATAGAGCACCAAAATGTTTTATTTGTCACAAGCAAGTCCAACTGCTAATCATTCATTTTACTAATGTGTATTTGTATGTAAGTATTCCAAATTTCTAGAAGGAATTGCTTGAGGAAAATGAGCAATAATTTTCTCTCAGATGAAGCACCTCCAATGATCTAAGATCTTGTTTGGTATGAGATCCCTTTTGGCCAAAGAGATGATCCCCTCAAGATCTAAAGCAACGGTGGTCCTAAAAGATAGCGACCAAGGACCCTTATAAATAGGAGTAATTGGGTGAGAAGAGCATGCCATTGCTTAGATCTTATAATTATAATGCATGGATGGGGAGAGAGAGACAGAGAGAGAGAGAGAGAGAGAGAGAGAGAGAGAGAGAGAGAGAGAGAGAGGAGAAGATCAAGATAAAAAGACTACCATCAAAATCTTTCTTTGTGGAGAGGCAATTGTCAATTCCACTCCACCTATACCCTAAAGACTTCATAAAAGAAAGCCCTCACCTCACACAATGAGATAGTCATTGGCAATAAATGCCTCAATTGGTGCATGTGTGTGTGTGTGTGTGTGTGTGTGTGAGTGGGAGAGAGAGAGAGAGAGAGAGAGTTGAGATTTGGTGTTTCCTAAATGGTAGTAGTAGAGCCCAAATGCACCACAATCACAAACCTATACCACAAATTTCATCAAATATCTATGCTCCCACTAATTCTCTTCAAAATATTCTTTTTTTAGCAAGGAATTTCTTGTTAAGTCAAAACTCTTGATGAGGTCACGAGGAATACATAGCAAGGACTATTTAGGTAGCGTGTTGATTAGTGCCATGTGGCAAAGATACTTAATTTTTTTTTGTAACAGAAAGTGAGTGATTGCATTAGAAATCAAAGTTATAGACTCATAAAAATATATAGGAAAATTTTGTAACAAGGATCAAATCATTGTTCGTGTATAGAAACCATTGATACACACTACTTCTTAGGTTTGTGTTTAGCACCTTTCTTATGTTGTTGGGGGTCCCTTCGTTGCATAGCTCCAATGACCAACAAAATTATCAATCCGGAGGGATGAGCTACCCGACTAGGACATGGAAACACTAACACGATTAGTGAGCTAATCATGGCAACATGAATGGTGACTCTAAGAGGTGAGCTTCTCGGCCTATGGAAGAGCTAAGCCACAATGGTGGGCAATCTCCACATCCACTTCTCTTCACCTCTAATCAACCCAATCATACACACTAACGATTGCAAGATGCACACAACACTAATCCTATCATGCAACACACTAATCACAAGCACACACACATAGATCTATTAAGCACCACACTCCAATCAAACCTACATGCACACACAAGCAAGAGAGGGAAATCACACAAGATTAGAGAGGTTAACCACTAATTACTTGTAATCTAGCTAATCAAAGCATCATAGGCAATCACAAGAAGTATGAGAGAGGCATAGTGAAAGATAATTAAGCATTGATTAGTGTTAACCAAGTCACATGAGCAAGGAGAAGCTCAAGGACTCCATAGCCACACACCTCAAGAGCTCTCACCAAAGAGTGCTCTTAACAAATGAGCTTGAGAACCCTAACTTCTTTTACACACTGCCTTATATACCTAGAGTAAAAATATGCAATGTCCGAGCACCCAAGGCCTTTAGGGCTTCACCAATTACTGAATCTGCAACCTAGGAACACTAATTGACCTATTCTTTACAGCTGGAACTCCCATTGAGCCCGTAACACATCAAAATATTACAATGGCTTGAAATAAATCAAGAATTTACAATACATGACCATTTTTGAAAATCGTGAAAAATGTGTAAATCCAATGTTTACTACTTCTTCATGTTGATCTTTGATGTGCATCCGTCAGGCTCGGCCTTTAGCAGCTTTGGTTAACTGACGTTGACTCAGTTAATATTCCTCCCTTTCGATTTTAGTGTCCGTCCTTGAGCACTGTTGAAGAGTGTCTGTGGAGGTTGTGGAAGGTTTTGATTGGTTGTTGATGGACTGATTGTCTTCATTTGTCGTTGAATTTGTTGGTGAGGTTCAATTTGTTGCAGCATCTTCATTGATTAGAATATGTCTGTGGCGAGAGATGATATTGCATTTGTCCGTTGTAATAGCATAATGATGAGGGTGCTGTTTATTTATGAAAAGTATGTACAAGGGAAGTAGAATGATGAGGTTTTGAATTAGGGTCCAATACTTGGATGACCAAAGGAACAAAACCCAATGCAAAAAAAGTGCCTTTGGATACGCACATTATTGGGGTACTTATTAGCATGGGAAATATTAATAAAGTACTCAAGAGATTATTTACTGATAGATATGGAATTGAAAAGGCAACAAATGAGAAAGGGTATCATGATGGAACATTGGTTTGCCTGTTGTAGTCCACTCAAGGTGCATAGGTGGAAGCAAAAAGAGTGTCTAATGCATATGTCCAATGGTGGGACATCCTATTTATGCATACACAAAAATGCATGGGAAACAATATGATGTGCAAGAAAGATTTTGAGGGGTTCCTCAGAAGGATGGTGTAGCTATAAAAGCATATGACATGGATTTGCAAGCTCGCACCCCTTTAAGGATGGTTTTCATTGACGAGGATATGTGCTCTCATCTTACTGTGCACTGTGCGTGAGTGTTGTGCTCTACGACACTCCACCAATTGTAAGTTAATAGACTTCCACTCTTATGCTCATCTCATCCAGCATTAGCAACATGACTTAGATATGCTCAACTCTTCTAGCTTGAGCGTAAGCCTAATAATTATGACTCTTAGCACAGAGTTTAATATGACTGGAAGCTTTGGGACTACTGCTTTGCTCATTTTAGGCCCAGCAGCCCGACTCTGACTATGCCAAAGAGTGTTTTTTACAGCCTGGTGACTTGACTTTTTACATTCTTGTGCTTACTACAAACATTTCTTCAATTAAAAGTAAGCTTGAATCCTCAAAAAAGAGGATTAGTGAAGGACCAAGTTGACATTGAAGGTTTCTTTTGCCATACATGTTTTATCTTCTTTGAATGTACATTGACGTTGGTTGGGTGGTCCTTCTTTGACTGTGAAGACTCCATTATTTGTTTGATCCTCCAATTGGGCCTGTTGATAGGAGTCTTTGATGCTGTTGTAGGTCTCTATTGGCTGTCGGCATTTGGCTTTTGACTAGGAGCATTGGAAGACTTAGGAATCCAAATCTCTTGATGACCTTTGTATCTCCTTTGTTGACTTTGCTTTGCCCTAGGTCTTGTTGAGTTCTTGAGATCTTCATGCAGGTCTGGTGTAGTTGCAATTGTCTTGCGGTTGACTGGTAGCCAAATCTTGGTATAACCTGTGTAGAATCCTTGTCTAAGAGGAAGATTATTTGAGATCCCTCTTTGTTATGTATCCTCTTGAGAGTTATGGTAGACTTTAGCATCTTTCAATGTTGTTCTGTTGTATACCTGCTTCTTAGGTATCCTAGATATTGTCGAGGTTGATACCTAGTGGGCCTTCTTTGGCCACATCTTTTCCAAGTGTGAAAGGACATGAGGTTCTTGTCTAGTTGAAAATCTAGCTTTACTTCATTTGACAACTTTTCTTCGTTCTCACCAACAATGTTGCACTTGATCATCTTTGGATTCATGTCTAGATTGACTACTTTTGCTTCTATCCCATGGGTCTCCTATGATATGAGCTTCTGTGGTTTCAGGACCCAAGGCATCATAGATGTTAGACTCTCATCTATATCTACGACTGTTTTGGTCAAAGTATATGCTCGTTTGGCTACAATGTCGAAGCTTGATTTTCAATGGAGGAGAATTTGGCTCTGAACATATTTCTGGGTTCACTCGATTAATATCCTTCAGCTTTAGAGAGGATGGGCTATAATAGATTCTTTCCTGTGAAATGAACCATCCTTTCTGATCTATCAATGGACGCACTTCTATGAGCTGGTATGTGGGCCGTTCAAACATTGCTTGATCCTTTTTGTACAGTTTTCCATTTTGGTCTACATAGTGTGCATATGAATGATGTGTACCATACATCACTAACATCATTCTGTTTGATGTGTCCCTTAGACTCGTAAATGATTGGACACTTGTGGTAGTGGATGCAAAATCGTTTGCACACCTAACAGTCTTTTCAACATTCAGTGATATCTGGACACCTTGACCAAATTCATGCAAGAATTTGTTGTTCAAAGAATCAATTTTAAGCTTTTCAGGTGCCTGCGCATCTTTATATTGATTTTGAACTTGCAGTGTTTTTACTAGTGCTTCTAGTGGTAATGCAGAATCATCTTATTGCATTAAAAGTGACAAGTTAGATGCACTTACATCGAGATTCGCATTTCCAATTTTTTCAAAACCTTGCTTGATAGTTGATGTGTCCTTGTTGTCTAGATTTCTTGGACAATCTTCATAAAAATGTCCACCTTTTCCTCCACAATCTGAGCAATATGCCATGACTGGTGTTATTTCAATTGGTTATGTCATGTCAAGCTCTAGCTGAGAAGTTTCTGCTTCTATGCTAACCAAGTTGTCGGCTTTTTCGTTCAGAACACTAAGCATCAAGTTGTAGGATGCTCCATCTTGACCTTTGTATTGTCTTTGGCTTGGTTACCCAATTAGATTAGCTTCTATTGGCTGATCTGTTGGATCTTGCAATTCTGGCTCTTGACTATAGATCTGACCACTGTAATCCATGTACAATGACCCTCACAAAAATCGTGGTGTAGCTGTTGTGCCACAAAATTGGGTACGTACGGTGCAGGATTTGTCTGAGCAGATGCAGGATCTGCGACTAAGCGTGATGGATAGAAGACAACCAAGAGGAGCAAGAGGCATAGCAATGCCGCTACTAGGCAGGTGCTACAATTGCAAAGAAGAGGGGCACTATGCACCTGATTGTCCTCAGCCACCAAGAGAGAGAGGAGGCATTTACCCACTGTTTGGTAGAGGTCGAGGTCAAGGGCATTTTAATGGTCCAAGAGAACAAGCGGTAGAGAATCTGTGCAGCCAGCTCTGCCAAATGGAGGTGAAATCCCAAGAGTGAATATTATCGGGGTGGATAAGCAGGATATCAAAGTTTTGGCCAACAAGAGGGCAAGAGCTAAGAGAGAGACAAAAACAGTGTGAAACTAGAGCTCACAAAGGCAAGGAGAAAGTGTACAAAGGTAGAGAGCAGCTTGAACATAGCAAAAGAAGGAGACGCCGCAAAATCAAGCAAGCGGATTTTCAATTAGGACGTGGCTATCCCGAGTACAACCTGGTAAGTGAAAGCAAACATTACTTTTGGTCAGTTGCTAGCTTTAAATCCAAAATTGAGGAGGCAGTGGTCTATGAGTGTTAGCACCAAGCTGCCAAGAGCTAAGGGGAATGTGCAAGCCGTGCAAAACATGGCATTGAGGGTAGGTAGTCCCCCGACTAATGTTCTTCCACTGGTGGATGTGGTTATAGAGAAGAGGATGCAGGTACATGCCTACATAGATGGTGGAGTGCAGGTTTGTGTTATGACAGAAGTAGCCATGAAGGAGACGGGAGTCAAGGCGGTAGTAAAATCAAATGTGCACATGAGGATGGCCAGCCATACTAAAGCCAGGTGTCTAGGTGTGGCTCAAGACTTGAAGGTTAAGGTGATGGGCATAGAGTGCCTGATAGACATTTTTGTGATGAAGGCAGGAGATAATGCTTATCCAATCATTTTGGGTAGGCCATGGCTTTTGGCAGTAGGTTCTAAGTAGGATTGGGAGAGCAGGGTGTTCACAACTCCTGACAGAGAGAAAGAGAGACATATTGTGCTAGATTTGGAGACCAAGGAGAGCAGTTCTCGTCCTATGGAAGCTAAAGATGAAGACGACACGATGAGCTACGAGCACGAGACAAAGACAGCCTATGATGAAGGCTACACTAGCACGGAGGAAGAGGAAAGCAAGGAGGATTTTCTAAACATTGATACAAATCTATTTCGAATCACTATAGAGGATTTCTGTGCAGATGAGAAAACCAATGATGACCTTGATGAAGACAAAGTATGGGGTGATTTTTTGTCTTGCTTGTCCGATGATGTGATGGTAGAGCAGGTATTAGAAGGGCAAGTGAGGTAGATTGTGAAAGTGAAGTGGCACTTCCAAAGCTGGGAGATGATCAGCTTAGCCCACTCTAGGGAGAACAAGTTGGAGATTTAGCAGAGCAGGTTCTTGAAGCTAAAGAGCAGGGTATGGAGCCAGTCTTGGAACCAGTGAGAGAGTCTTCAAATACCAATTTACAGAAAGAGCTATGCTTAGCCATACGGTTGGTGGATGCATATGACCACGTGCACGATCTTGATGTTATACTATTGGTAAGTATATTGTTGAAGGCTGCTTTGCATATATCTTTACATGGACCACAAGGTTTCCCTAGTGTGGGTCATGCTACAATGTCTTTTGTACCGAGCGGTTTGAATATGGTTGATAAAGAACCGTGCTATGGAGGGATCCAAGGGAGGCTCATTCCATGGTCTGTAGAGGAGGTCAAAGAAGTGGGTACACATGTTTTGCAGCTAGATAGGGAGGTAGCGGAGGATCATGAGGTGAAGCAGTAGGAAGGACAAGTGGGAAGGCTAAACCGAGTTTTCCAGATAGAGAGATGAAAAAAGGGAGTTGGGTGATGAAGTATGAGCATTTTAAGTCCAAGAAGAAGTGGACAGGTCCGTATAAAGTGCAAAAGGCCTTTCCAAATGGGACCTATCAGTTGGTAAGGGCAAACGGCAAGCTTCTTAGGAACAAGGTGAACGGTGTGCAGCTCAAGTTGTATTTTGAGAGGGATCTAGTGCCTGAGGTGCTTCAGATTGTAGTCAAGGAGGGTGGGGAACCCACCTAAAGCATGCGGTGTGCAAGAGAATATGAAGCTTTTGTACATAGCCCGTACATAGGGTTGCAGTTTTTGCAAGTGCTTTCAGTTGTCAGCTTGGTGTGCCAGGTTTAAGGTTCTGTAAACATGCTTTTGGTTGAACATGAATGTTCAACGAGGGGGTTGGGCAATGATGGTTCAACCAAAGTTGATCCGAGTTGGAAAGTGATCTATGTGAGGCAAAGGCTACAGGCAGGTGCAGAAGGCTAGGACAGGTACCAAGGTCCTGAGCAGCCAAAGGGTAGCAGGAATGTATGTCTAAAGTGGTTCTTTAGGCCCAAAAGGCTCAAGATAGGTCTAGATGGGATAGCAAGTGAAGGTGCCCAAAGTGCCAAGTCAATGCTCTAGAATGTAATGTCTGATGTGCTCTAGAATCCGGTCCAGATGGCTTGTCAAACGGAGCCCCGATGCTCAAGATACCGAAGTTCAAAGTTAGAAGGTGTTGTAGATCCCTAACGTGGGTAAGGTAGCTAAGGACAGATGGCCCAGGCTGATGTCAGTAGATAAATGTGTAGAGCTCAAATTATAGAGCATGCCTGTCTTCTCGAATTGTGAATCAGAGCTCTGGACAACAAGTTATGGCATGTTGAAGTTTTGCCACCACAGGCCGGGTTTGTAGCCACCTCACTCCATTGAAGGACGTTCCGTCTGGCATTTCTTGAGCCTCAACAGAGTTCTAGAGGGTGATGCACTTCATGTGGAGTAGACATGGACTGATTGCGTGTTAATTGGATTCCCGGTCAGTGCGATATGGCGAGTTGAAATTGGTGGCAGATGCTAGGGAGAAGGATTCAGATTATTTTGTTGGTTTTTTACAGCCTCGCGTAGCGAGCTCAGAGGGATTAGAAGGTGGTGAGGTTTGTACGACTTGTAGCCGAGATGGGGGAGACATGGCCGAGTACCATGGCTGGCCAGTTAAGTGTAAAAGCAGATAAGGGCAAAGGCCTGAAGACAAGGGAAAAAAGAACTTCATTCTTACATGTTGGGGAGGTTTTTCCAACCCAAGGGGGGGGCAAATCACCAGCATGTGCCACGTGGCAGACGAATTACCCCATAGGCAAAGTTAAGGGTGTGGCGTGTGGAGTATTTGGGGCAGAGTGTGACCCTCCCACTAGTATCAAAGAGGGGAGAGAGATCCCGAGAAGCTCAGCAATGGTGAGTCTCGTGACGTACTGTGGAGGCACTGTGTTGGTGGTGATGGGCAGCGCTTAGTGGTACGAGGGGGTTGAACTGGCCGCTTTTGGTAGCGATGTCCGATGTGGGAGGCTCCAGTGGCACGTGCCCGCGTGCAGAAGGTGAACGGTGGTGCTGACGTGGCTAAGAGCACCCAGGATGAGGTGGTTCATGTAGCCCTTGGGGCCCCAATCTTTTTTGAGGACAACCTCCCCACCCCCCCACTAGCAAGGTCGCTAGTGCTCGGGGTCTAGGGGCAGGGGATGATTCCCATGCAAGCACAGAAAACCGGGCCCGCGGGTCGAATGCAAAGGGGGGCTCCCATGTGAGCAAGGGGTAGATAGGGCAGTCTGAGGAGATGGCCGGGAGGAGGATAGCCAAGCAGAGTAGAGGGCCACCTAAAGGCCGGCGGACCAAGAGGGCGAGTGAGAAATGACCGGGTATTAGATCCAAAGGGAAGCCAAAATGGCCGAACAAAACAAAGCAAGCAAAGGGCCAAGAGGAAGAATGAGAAGGCTAGGGGAAGGAGGATCAAGCAAGAAGTTGGACAAAGATGGTCAAACGAAAAGTCAAAGAGGCAGTGCAAGAGGGAGCCTGTCAAAGGGTAAAAATGAGGGAAAAAATAAAAATAAAAAAGATGCCAAGGGGCACTAGCGACATCGCTAGTGCACCCCCCCCCCCCCCCCCCCCCCCCCCCCCAAGCACAAGCCAAGGAGAGCAAAAGAGAGCAGATGAAGTTAGGCAACTCCCTTCTTCCAAAAGTTTCCAAATTGGGATGCCAGATGGGCCAATGGGAGAGCAGATTCTAAAGCTGAAGACCCCCCACTATAAAAGTCATTTTTTAATCAAATTAGGGGCTTTTTTTGTGTCTTTTGAAGCCTGTAGACTGGAGTCTTTGGCAGAGGGTGTGCCTATCAAATCCCCTTTGTAATTTTTTCTTGAAAATGGCCATGGTGATGGTAGTGCAAGCTTGTGTACGTGCCTTTTGAAGCATAATCAAGCCACTGCTACCCCGTTTTGCTGTTGTTTCCCCTTCCATCCTTCTCTTTGTCCTGCTCTCGTATTCCCCCACGGTGCCGGCAGTGTGGATGTGTGTGCCCCCCGGACCGACGGTGTTTTGTGTGAGAGAGTGAGATTGAGCGACTGTGTGTGTGTGTGTAAGGGTGGAAACTGAACGTGGCAATAGGTGTGCATTGTGTGGTGGACTTGTGGAGTGTGTGAGCAGTGGAAAAAGAGCAGGCGGTGGTCTGCTAGTGTAAAGAGTGTTTTTGAAGGTGTTTTCTGAGACGATAGGGGTGTTGTGGATACCCTGAGCTACAGGGAGGCCTTTGTTGTTGTGTTGGGTGTGTTCCCCCATTCCCCCTCTCCAACGGCATGAAAAAAAACAATCCAAAAATTTCAAAGCAACATTGCATTGCAATAACATAGCATCAACATTACATTGCATCATGGTGGAGTCTCTACACAATTCTACACACCTTTAGATTCTAGGGAGGTTGAGAATACCACCTTGATTACCTTTCCATTGAAGATCGATTGGACGGTTGAAAGCTCCAATCCTTGGTAGCAAATTAGTGTGTAAGTTAGCAAAAATTAGTGAAATTAGCAAGGGGTTAGTATGAAATTAGAGTGTGTAAACACACAATTGGCAAGATATGGTGACAAATTAGGGAATAATGAACACATTGCTTCATGCACACACATCCAAAATCCACAAAAACATTAACACACAAGTGAAATTAGTGAGGAAACACATCCGATTATGCCACAATTACACTAGCATAGGCCATCGTCCTTGGCAACAGTGCCAAATGTTGGGGGTCCCATCGTTGCATAGCTCCAATGACCAAAAAAATTATCAATCCGGAGGGATGAGCTACCCGGCTAGGGCATGGAAACAATCACATGATTAGTGAGCTGATCATGGCAACGTGAATGGTGACTCTACGAGGTGAGCTTCTCCGCCTATATGGAGGAGCTAAGCCACAATGGTGAGCAATCTCCACATCCACTTCTCTTCACCTCTAATCAACCCAATCACACACACTAACGATTGCAAGACGCACGCAACACTAATCCTATCATGCAACACACTAATCGCAAGCACGCACACATAGATCTATCGAGCACCACACTCCAATCAAACCTACATGCACACACAAGCAAGAGAGGGCAATCACACAAGATTAGAGAGGAATTAACCGCTAATTAGTTGTGATCTAGCTAATCAAAGCATCATAGGCAATCACAAGAAGTATGAGAGAGGCATAGTGAAAGAGAATTAAGCATTGATTAGTGTTAACCAAGTCACATGAGCAAGGAAAAGCTCAAGGACTCCATAGCCACACACCTTAAGAGCTCTCACCAAAGAGTGCTCTCAACAAATGAGCTTGAGAACCCTAATTTCTTTTACACACTGCCTTATATACCTAGGGTAAAAATATGCAATGTTTGGGTACCCAAGGCCTTTAGGGCTTCACCACTTACTAAATCTGAAACCTAAGCACACTAACTGACCTGTTATTTATAGCTTGGAACTCCCATTGAGCCCATAACACATTAAAATATTACAATGGCTTGAAATAAAATGGGAATCTACAATACATGACTGTTTTGGAAAATCGTGAAAAATGTGTAACTCCAATATTTACTGCTTCTTCATGTTGATCTTTGATGTGCATCCGTCAGGCTCGGCCTTTAGCAGCTTCTGTTAACTAACATTGACTCAGTTAACATATGTAGTCCCTCATGCTTGATGAGACCTCTTGCTTTCTTGTTTTGCTTCAAATGTGGAAAACCATGTTACCTATGAGATTACTTCTTGAGAGGAAATGATAATTGCTTTCTCATTTGGAGCTCCAACGTGAGCTAGGAGCTTATAGGGAGTGATGCTATCGTCTATCATCTATCACCTCCTCAAAATCCTCAAGAGAAACGAGAAGAGAAAACATGTTCTCCTTCTTCTTGGGCTTTCTTTGGGAAAAATGAGTGGTCAAAGTGCTCTTTGGAGGAGGCTTCCATGCCCCTTCTTGAAGAGGGATTGGATGTAGAGAAGGGAAGAACTTTGGAGTCTAGTGGAATAAGTAAACAAGAATTGTAAAATATTCATTGCTTTGCTCCCAACACATTGAATACCATATCCAAGAGACTTAAGAAGATGTATGTAGAAGCCTATGGAGAGCTTGGGTGCTACTTAGCTTATCTCCCTAGGCTCCTAGTTGGCTTCCACACGCATGCCTTATGGCCCCCAAGCCATGGGTAGGGGCTCGGTAACTCTACTTCTTGTTATATGATGGAAAAAGAGTGCATTTATTTAATGAGATTTTGTTATCGTGATTTTCAAAAATTGTGCTATTTTTTTAACCTTTTTTGAGTGGTTATCTAGCACCATAATTTCCAAGTAGTGTATGGAATCTTACATTTAGAGAAATTATATATGTTAAGAACAATAGGACCAAAACCCCTCAAAAACTTTATGCTTGAGTTTTGTGTCTTGTAGTTTGTGCACAAAAGCTCAAAGGTATTATCAACACAAAAAGTGTCATAAACCCAGAAAACACAAAAAATATTGCCAGACTATTCAACATAAAAACCACTAAAAAACCCAGCACTATGCGATCAAAAATCTTAGGCTTGAGGGTCCACTTAATAGAAGGGAGGGAGAAAATGGGGCTTAGGGTTTTTGGGGTTGACTAAGTATGAAGGCAACATCCATGGGGTCCTGCAATGAGCATGTTTTTGGGGTTGACTAAGTATGAAGGAAACATCCATGGGGTCTTGCAATGAGCATGTCATCTACATATAAAATGAGAATGACCAAAGAACCATCACTGATTTTCTTTGTATACAAGCAGTGATCCTCTTGACTCCTTCTAATTCTGTGGGACTGCATAAAAGCGTTAAATTTTTGATACCACTGCCTAGAACCCTACTTTAAGCTATAAAATTCTTTTGTGACATGATGGCTCACCGCAGTCGGTCAACATGACATAGTCCAACCTTAGCTGAAACCACTCAGGAGGATGTGAGGATCTAGTAGATCATCTCACTACTGATGTATGGACTATCAGTTGGAGTGCTACTAATGGAAGATACCTCAATAGGCTTTTGAGTTGTCACAGATTCTGAGGCAATGTTCTCAAATGTGACCTTTTTTGTATTCAACCTCTTTAATAGTTTTCTTATGCATATTTGATTCATTCAAGATCACATGTGAACTGCAAATTACTTTGCATGATTTTGGGTGCAAGAGATGATAGCCCATAACCAAGGAAAATGCACTTATGTGACTTTGGGTCTAGCTTTCTTTGAATCTCTTTGGGCACACTTGCATATGCCTCACATCCAAAGACACGTAAGTGATCATAATGTGGCTTCTTCCCAGAACACAGCTCCTCTAGAATCTTGTAATACAATGGTGTGTTAGGTGACCTATTGATAATGTGTATCGTTGTAAGTACTGCTTCTACCCAAATACCTTGAGTCAGATTCTCGTCAAATTCTCCATAAAAAGTATGGTTGTGACTTGCTCTTGAATTATTCGATTCATCCTCTCTACAATTCCATTTTGATTAGGTATGTAATGTGCGGTAAGATGACTCTTAATACCTCTATTATTGCAAAAATTCTCAAACTCCTTGGAGACGTATTCTCCACCATTGTCAATCCTCAAGCATTTTCTCTTCTTGCCAGAATGATTCTCTACCAATGCTAAGAATTTCTAGAAAGTAGAGAAGACCTAATTCTTATATTGCAAAGGATGAACCCACACCTTCCTTGTGGAATCGTCTATGAAAATCAAGAAACAACTAGCTCCCCCTAGAGACTTGATCAGCATAGGACCGCAAATGTCACTATGGACAAGCTTTAGTGGCTACAAATGCTTCCTATTTAATGGCGATGAGGTCTTCCTAGCTTGCTTACCATAGATGCAATGTTCAAACATAGAGCAATTAGAATAACTCAACACAGGCAAGTACCCAACACGAGCTAGTGTTTTTATTCCCTTCTTGCTCTTATGGCCTAGCTAGCTATGTCATAACTCAATAAATGGCAACTCGGCTATAGATATAAGATCCTCTTTTACACACAAAACAAACATAGATTAAAGTGCTCCATGTTTTTGACCCCTGAGAATCACAAGATTTTGCTTGAAAATTGACCATGAACAATTCCCAAAGGTTGTTGTGTAACCCAAATCATCAAGCTGACTAGTAGATGTCAAACTTTTTCCTAACTTGGGAACATGTGTGACATTTTCTACTATGAGTTCCATGACATTTTGCATGATTAGCTTGATGTCTCGAGCACCATGTATCTGAAGCTCATAGGCATCACCGAGCTTGGCTTTGCCACTAGTATTTGCATACGTAGAGAACAATGAGGGATTACATGGAAACTGGCTCTAGAATCTATGACCCAATTTTGATCAAAACTAGAATCTCACACACTAAGAGCATATGGATTAAGATCTACTATAAAAATGAGAGCATCTGAGGAGCTATGGACCTCAGGCACATCTGCAATTTTAGGAGACTCTATCACATTGAGCTCCTCAATCTTAGCTTTGCCCATGCTACCGTTGTTAGACTTCTTATTATCTTGAGACTTTTTCTGCTCTCTCTACCATATGCGACAATCTTTCTTTACATTTCCTTTCTTATGGAAATGGTACCACTCGACATTGGGCAGAGAACCTCTAGATTTTCTTTGAGAATTCTTGTGATCTTTACTTTTGGCACAGTTGTGAGTGCAACCTCAATATTCTTGCCACTAGCAACATATGCATCACTTGGATTTGCAAGTTCCATAGATTTGTTGCATATCTCTTCACTAAGTAGATTGTTGGAAACTACCACATCATAGGCCAAATTTCCCTCAGGTGCAAAGTTGCTAATCGCTATGCAAATATGTCCCATGAGGAAGGTAGAGAGCATAGTAAGAAGATAGACCGCACTTCATTCTCAAATCCAATCCCTGGGATGCCAATTGACTGAAAAGTACATTAAAAGCATGCAAGTACTCGAAAAATGTTTTACCTTCTTTCATACGAAGCTCAAAAAGCTTCTTCATCAAGTACACTTTGTTACTTAAATTCTTGCTCTCATATGTGTTACACAGCTATTCCCACAAGGATCTGGTAGTAGGTTCATCTACTATGATAAAATAAATGGACTAGGCTAAGTGTAAGCAAATAGTGGACCTTGCTTTCGCATCTAGAATTTTCCATTCCGCTTTTGTATAGCCATCTTCCTCTGCATGCTCAAAGATGGGCTCTAATTGACCTTTTTGGTTTAGCACATCTTGAATTTGTTGCTTTCATACAGAAAAATTTGTGCCATTAAACTTTCTAATATTGTAAATGTTCTTGTCAGCATAAGATGCCATGTTTGCAAGACCTGAGCACTATGTAAATGAGACCAAAATTTATGGTGAGATAACTTGGCAAGATTTTGATAGAATCCCCTTTGTAATGAGGACTAAATTTCAAGTCAAAAGAGTGCTCAAAGAGCATGAAATGCATAAACAAACTCATAGAAAATTTTTGGTGGAGTCTCCTCTATCAAGGGAGTGAAAACTCAACCCACACGACTCATAAAACAGATAAAATCCAACTCAAAAGAGAGGATCTAGGCATATATTGTCAAGTCTCATTGTCAAAAGACTGCCATACTTGGTGTCAAGTAAAATATATGACTAGATACATAGCCTATGACAAGGATACCATAATGGGAAATTCTAGCAACTTATATCACCAAAGGTATCTCAACATTTGAGTATGTGTGTATGTTTTGTCTTATACAGTTTGAGACTAATGCATGTTGGATTGCAAAAGCTCAAAAAATCCAATTAATTATAGAAGCACAAAAATGGAATTTCGCTTTTAAAAATCCCCATGGAAAAATAGTAGCAGGACATCAAGGGTTCAAGAAATCAAATTCAAACAAAATCAACTGAGAAAAAATGGAATTGGTACTTTGATTCTTGCACATAAAAGTTTCATAAAAGCAGATAGAGAGTTTGTAGCCACCTTTGTCTTGTCAGGTACTTCTAACCATGGGTTTGCTTGTTTTGACCTTGCTAAGATATGCTTGAAACCTTGGTGTTGCCAAAGCCAAAAGTTGAATCCTAATCTGTTGTTCATAGGTTTTGCCTTAGCAATAAGTAAAACTTGCATGATAGTCATTAGGTATAGTCCTATGAGTCGTACTCAGGACTATATGTGAAAAACATATCCCATGCATGAGCATGCAATTGTTATGGAATCAACACTAAAATTTTAAGAAGGTGCCTTGCGTGTAGAAACATCATATCAAAACAAATTCTATCTTACACATCCCTTGGATGCTTTAGACTTGAGTCTCTTGGCTAGAAGAAGGAATCTTGTAGAGCTAGGATCTACCTTTATAATAGATCCAACAATATTACATCAATATATTGGCAACAAAAACTTGCAATTCAAAGTCATGCCATGCATCTAGTGGAAACTTTTGGGTTGGAAATTTGATCCAAAATCATATTCACATGCCATGAGTGAGACTCATAAACTACAAAAAAAAAATTGCATTATAAAAAGACATTGCATATCCTCTAGATGTAATCAATAGAAACTTGCACATCCATTTTTACGCTTCAAAGTTTGTTGCATAATTGTATATCCCATAGTTGTAAGCAGTTATGTTGGGACAATGGTCCTAGTATAGAACTAAGACCTAGTAGTAGCTACTACGAGCTTAGCAAGGCTAAGAGCCTATGGCTGATTTTCAATACTTTGTGATTGTTCCTTGAGAGTGTAAGCAATAGATGAATTATCTCTGTCGCTTTTCTTCAATGGTTTGCATCGTTTTCTTCAAAATAGGTTGCTCGTAGTTGTGATTGAAACTATTGAGATAAGGAAGCTTCTTGTTCTTACATCCTTATCAAAGAGAGAACCTTACAAAAGCGATCTTCTTGAGAGTTTTCATGCCAAAATATATTTGATTTGCCCACAAGAAGCACTCTTCTTTGCTTCTACACATTGTCTGCAGTGTTTTCAAAGCTATGATACTAATGTTGGCTCCCTCAAATCTTCCCAATACTTTCAATGCAACTTTGATTCATAAAATAAAAATAGATTCAACAAAACAATTGATTGAATAATCACACACACAAAGAGAGAAACATAAACAAGAATCAAAACACAAGATACCATATTGGGTACCAACCATCCTCCTCAATCAATATGATTGAGTATTTTTATTTTGTGTCTTTATTCATCTCATGGAGCATGAGTTAAAATAATTTTAATATATAAAAGAGAAGAGAGCATGAGCTATGCAATTAAAAGAGTGTATGCCACAATAAAGAGAGAAAATTAGCATAAAGAGAGCAAAAGAATATATTTTGTAGCTTTGCTCTGATGGAGAATATTTTGATGGCTCTGTTGGCTTTGAAAGGGGGCAAAATAGCAATTCACCTACTTTCAATGCTCTTGGAACGCTCATCTTCCTCGTGAAGAGTCTCAAGAAGCCGATTCTTGCTGAAAAAGTGTAGTGCACGCGAAGACGCAATTTCAAAATTCTCTCTCTCTTCATGCATGCACCCAAAAATAGAAGGGGTTGTTTTTCACTTAAACTTTACGAATAGTAGGTAAATGAGAGTTCTATTTACCTTGCTTCTTTTACATGGTTTTAAAGAATAAAACATAAGAAAAATTGGTAAAAGGTCCAAAGTAGTAATAGTGATAACATCCTTGCCACATCAAACACCCGAGCTTTGTTCTCCATTCTCTACAGTTCTCTCCCTTGGTTCCAAGGCTCGGTTTACAGATCCTAGAATTCTACCATTGTGTAAGGCTTCACTACGTGTCCCCACCCTATCGACCCATCAACCAAACTTTGTGGCTGCTCCTGAGCTATGCTCATGTAGAACAAAGGATAGAAAATAGCAAAAGGCTCGCTCTATTGATAGCAGAGCAGCAAATTAGCTACTATTTGAGGATGATGAGCGATAATGGTGGTGTTTGTGGAGTGGCGGGCACTAACTCCTAAGAACTGGCGCTACATTGACTCCTTCTTAGTGCATGGTTGGCCTTTTATTCATGCCCATGACTATCTAAACACCAGTCGCTACAAGATGTAACCACACTTGCATCTTGCCAGTGCCTTTGCGCCCAAGTTCAAACTCCAATTATATATTCTTTAATACTATCTTCAACCTCCCAAATGCCTGCAATCTCCTCCTCCACCTGTACTCATTGTTCAACTCGTTCAGCATGGAGTGGTAAGATAAATGTACTAAGTCTTGATTGTTGAATATGGCTTCTTTAAGTTTTCTAAAAAAGCCTCGGGGGATTCACTATTACCTATGAGGGGACGTCACTTGTAAGCAACCCTCGGACCAAACACCGCTATATATGGAACCATACATACTGACCTAACTCCTATCTACAGAGATCATATAATTTACATGAACCCCTACTTACGAGTTTATGAGTATTTCCAAAAGCCCCCCATCTTACGTGTCTAAACCGATTATGTTCTTGAATAAAAAATAAGCAATCCTTGACTAAATTTTGCCCATAAATACATGTCACCTACTATTTAGGATTTAAAATCCTATTGTGAACATAAATAATCCTCAATGTATAGAAATAACAGATCTATAAATTGTTGAATGCTCTTTCATTACTAACATGAGAAAAAACTCTTTGGAAAAGAATTGATAGAGTTTTCTCTAAACAAAGGTCATATTTTTAACCCAAAAATGCAAGCCACATACTTAGTAGGTTCCCACATGGGATTTGAGGCATGGTAAAAAAACATCCATACTTCACATATTGAGATAGAAATAGATTTAAAACCTAGAGTGCTTTTTTGAATTTAAAAAATCATAAAATATCGTATCGTCAAGATACTTCATGGATGTGTGCAATCAAAATCCTTCACATAAAAGAAAATATTTTGTTCACTCCTAAATAAATTCTTACAAAAGTTATAGGTCCAAATATTCATTGAAGGCTGTTATTTACTGCTTTATTGATTATTCAAATCGTGAATCTAAATATCCATGAGGTATTTTAAACAATGGAGAAGATGATTCACTCCTCCTTCAGAAATTTTATTGAGGACAAGTCTCATTGACATTCCAAGAAAATGCATACATCATGGTGCCACCATTGCTCTTGCTCAAAATATACAGCTTTTACCCAACCATGAGATGAATCTAAAACTCAAGAGAAATGCTTCTCTTTTTTTTCTATAAGTTGAGGGAGACCTCAGGCTTTAGGAGAATGTATGATGTATGGAGACTGAACTGACCTAACCAACTCATTGGTTGAAGCTTTGATTTTTTTCCCTTTAAAGCACTAATTCTATAAGTAGACCAAACTTCCTCATTGGTTCAAGATTGATTCTTTCTTCTCATAGATATTTGCACATAAGTGTCAGAAAAAAGTAGAATGCATTAAGCAATAAGAATTGATTCAATAATGTATACTTTGAATGGTATGACTCTACAACTTGTAGCCAGACACACTTATAGACTGCACTGAGAGGTAAGAGGACTTTTAACTCTTTTGGGAATTGCATCTAGACAAGAATGTGGGCATCCATCAAGGATACCATCCTTCTTAAAAGCAAGGCATGTATGAAATAATCAACTTGTTATAAAGACCCTGAAAGATTCATGAGCTAGATACAACTTTCTCTTTAGCAAAGCCTTTGGGTGCAACCTAGCAGCAACCAAAACAATGATTAACCCATCAAATATATATCATTCTAGGTAGCGTGAAAAGTTACAAGAAGTTCTTGATGGGCATCATCTCACTGGAATGTACTCACTTGGACATGTTGATTCTTCGATATATGTATGCCAAATATGTTGTACATGGAATGAGGTTGTACATGGAACTACTTTGGTCAATATGTATGCCAAATGTGATGCCATCAAAATCACACAAAAATCTTGATATTCCTCCTCTTTGGAATGTCATCACTTGGAATGTGTTGATTGCAAGATATGCTCAGCATAGTTGTGGCAAGAAAGTAAGTTATGAGCTATTTTAGCATGAAAAAGGAAGTCCTTTATCCAAATGCATTCACCTATGCTTGCATCAAGGAAGCACTAGGCTAATACAAACAGATGCAAAGGGAAGGCCTTTCTCTAATTGCAATCACCTCTACTTGTAACTTATGTAAGACTCATGAGAGGACCAAAACAACTATAGGTCCAAACTCTCATTAAAGGGTGTTATTTACTTTTGTATTGATGATTCAAATCATTAATCTGAATGTCAATGAGATATTCTCAGACAAAAGAGTAGATGATTCATTCCTCCTCCACAAATTTGATCGAGGACAATTTTCATTGACATTCCAGATGAATGCATACATCATGATGGCCACCATGGCATGTGCTAAAAAATATACAATGTAAGGCCAAGCGCCAAATGGGTCTGAATGGACCAATACAGCAGAGAGCCGAGAGCAAGACATAAGGTTAAGGGGTCCTACTTGCAACAACAAGGGCTATAAGTAGGGAGGTTGGGAAGAGGTCATTATGCCAGTCCACCCCTTGGTCTTAGATTGGTATCAAAATGGTGGAGCATCCTCTTGGAAAGGGAAGGGTCATGGTGATGCATGAGATTTTGCATGGTGCATGGGTTCTCTCTCTCTTGGGTTATTGTGATGCATGAGCTTTGCATGCTTCTCTTTCTCTTTCTTTCTCGTGTATGGCCCTTAGCTGAAAGGGGAGCGAGTCGACCACTGCCAAATCCGGTGCAGAATAGCTCTACGAGCTCACATTGGAGTGGTGAGAAAAACCCATCACTAGAGCTTTGGCGGGGGGACGCCCAATGAGGGTGCTATCATCACCTCCTTTGTTTCGTCATTGGCAGCTCTAGATTTTACACGTTTTAGTTTTTTTTAATTCAACTTTTGGGCGCCCTATGTCCCTTGATGAGCACCAAGTCCCATGCCATGATCATGCAAGAGTTTGTGGCATCATGCTCAAACTCCTAAGCTTGGAGTGCCGATGGTGACCACAGCCAAGGAGGTAAGGCAGCAGATTTTCTGCATTACCTGTAGCTTTCAAACATAATCCCTTGGAGGTGGAAACGAAATCATAGTTGCAAGCCAAGTTGGGATGCCAAAATTTCCATCAAAGCAATGGGATGGACACACGAAGAGGTATCTAGCCCAGTAGCGACAAGTAAAGGACATTGACACAAGGCAAAAGGGGCAACTGCAAGGATCATACCAAGAGGTTCATCTATCAAGACTCGGCAAGGTGCCAAAAGCTGAGGACAAAGTATCAACGTGTAAATATGGTTGACAAGTTGTGCAAACAAGGGTTGAAAAGTTTTGCAACTTGTCAACATATGTCTAACAGGAACAAGTAAAGGCATGAGTACTTCGTGAGGCATGCAGTTGATTTTATGCACATAAGGCACAAGCACAAGCTAAAGCACGTAGATGGTAAATCTCATCAAATCTTGTAGTCATGACAGAGTCCTTATATGCTCGTCAAATCCATTTTTTTGACAAATTTTAGCAGATTGTATCAAGAACAATTTCAGTGGCCAAAAATTGTTGGATACTTAGTAAGACTTGTTAAGGTTATAAGTACTGTTGAACAATTTTAGCGGACGGTTGTTTCTATAGGTAGCAATGTTAATGAACTATTTATTTGGTACCTAGATGTGGTGGATATTCATATTAAATTACGGTCCAAATATGTTGGCATGGTTTCCACGTAAAAAGTATTTAGTTCTTGTCCCGTGTTCTGTGAGCAACATTCACCACAAAAGTTGGCAAGTACAATTATGGATATGCAGGTTCATATTTTTTTTTTTCTAAATGCATGCACAATATGTGTTACGGGCCCTAATGTTTAGCAAAGGATGATTTGGAGTGGCATGCACATTCATAACATCAATAGATTCTATAGCATTTTGCACTCTATGTGCACTATCACTATGAGATTGATTGTAGATCTATCAATCACCAATAGAGATCACGGATTGATTTGGGTGCTTGTAGATCAGCTCACTAAAGTTAACCAAGATGGTCGTTCCTAGCACTATTGCAAAGAATTGTGATCCCTCTTTACCAATCATTTTGGCGGACCGTTTGTAAATTATCGTGAAACACACATCAGTACTGTCAGTTATCCAGAGAGGATATGTAGTTTACAAGTATTAATCTTGTGCTAAAGGATATGCTAAGTGGTACATTAGCACCAAGTAATCCAATTGGAATGATTACCTCTCTAGTTGGAGTTTGCTTACCATGCAACAAAGTAGGTTGTGACTAAGTATAGCCTCTTCCTATTTAAATCAGAGGTTCTCAACCTTGAACACCGATTATGGTGGGGTTGTTCATTGGTGAAGAATTATATTAAGTCAAGGACTTATACTCCTGATGAGTTTATGTCAGATAGTTACTTTCATGGAAAGTGAAAGAGGTACTCTTTGGGTTACATCTCAGATGTGATAACTTGTTTATCATACTCAAGTGAGTTCTAAATAGAGTCTATATGCTACATTGCATATGGTCCGGTTACATATGACGGTTGCAAAGGGAAAACAATGTAGAAAATCAAGATGTTCTTCTTCATTTAATTGAACCTCCTATAGAACCAAATTTTGGTCAAATAGATAGCTAGATCCATGAAGGATGTCACTGCAGCAAACATTGATGTTCTTATGAAGTTCTCACCACTTTTGTTTTTAAGGACAAAAACACTTCTCCAAGGGGGGAGTATTGGTAGGCAAGGGCCAAACGGGTCTGAACGGCTCAGTACAGTTAGGAGCCAAGGGCAAGGCATAAGGTTAAGGGGTCCTACTTGCAATAGCCAAGGGATATAAGTAAAGAGGTTGGGAAGAGATCATTATGCCGGTCCACCCCTTGGTATTAGATACAATTTTTACACAACCATGAGATGAAGCTAAGACTCAAGAGAAATGCTTCTCTTTTTTTTTTTTCATATGAGGCTTGGTAGGCCAAGGGCCAAAGGGGTCTGAACGGTTCAGTACGGCTAGGAGCCGAGGGCAAGGCATAAGGTTAAGGGGTCCTACTTGCAATAGCCAAGGGATATAAGTAAGGAGGTTGGGAGGAGATCATTATGCCGGTCCACCCCTTGGTCTTAGATACAACTTTTACACAACCATGAGATGAAGCTAAGACTTGGGAGAAACGCTTCTCTTTTTTTCCTATGAATTCCATAAACCATACATTTCAAGAGTGTTGGAGGAAACTAACTTGGACAATTATACTTCAATGGATGAGAAAGAGCTAGATTACTCTGGAAAGTTACTTTTATATGTGTGCAATAGTGCAAGTATGCTCATTGAAAATAGTTTATTTTTATGGAGTGAAATTGATGGATTTATATGTAGAAGCCACAGTGAGGATAGTGTAATTGATTACATGTTACTTTCTAAAGCCATCATGTATTAAATAAAGAGTTTTATGCTTGGCCAATGGAGCCTAGAATTAGCCCACTAGACCTTAGGTATTGACCTTACAGAGAAACATGAAGCATAAAAATATCAATCAAAGTGAAGAAAACTTGGTTTTTTGTATGGATTTCAAACGAGCATCAATGTATGTTGAAATGGTTGAGCAAAAGTTATGGATGACAAAGCTTCAACATATTGCACCATTGGAAACTAAAAGGGAAACTTTGAAGAAAATTATTTGTTCTTCTGTTGAAGAATGCTTTGCCGTAAATCATATCAACTGTGTCAACAAAGGTAGATCACACAAGAGGTGGATTGTTAAAGATTGTCAAGATGCTTGATAAAGCTAAATGCAACTAAGGACAAAGATAGCTATTAAGTCATTTGCATGCACACAAGGCATTAATTCAAAAGAAAGAAGAAGATGGAAAAGTCAAGGGGTAATTTTGTCAAGTCCAAGAAAAGGCATGTGCACGTGGAAGATTTTGGAGAAACCTAAAAGACAAGCATGTTGAGAGATTCGATAATTCGAGTCTCATGGATATGTGCATGCTCTTTGGGCTATGCATTGATCAATTAGAACAAAAGGTCCTTGAGTTTATGCAACAAGGAGACATTGAAGAGGTAACTATTTGCAATGCAATAATCATGCTTTTGTTTTATGTGGATGATATAGTGCTTCTAGCACATACTCTAGAGGGTGCACAAAAGCTTATGTTTGTCCTTGAGAACTCATGCTTGCAGAGTGGGCTGATTGCGAATGAATCAAAGCAAAGGTTAAAGCCATGCACTGTGTACAATGATGAGACACTTGAAGTGATTGAGAGCTTAAGCACCTTGGCTTCAAGGTTTCGGCCAATCACAAGTGGCATAAATATTGTGCTATGCCTCATTTGGAAGTCGAAAAGAGTGTACTATGCATTTAAGAATATGTGTAATACAGGGGATGCCAAATGTTGAGTTATCAAAAAGTAACTTTTTGACACATTGGTGACATATGTTCTTCTTTATGAAGTTGAAGTGTGGGACATGAGCATCTTAATGTCTACTTGGAAAGAGTTTGAGAATGCCCAAAAGTGCTTTCTTACAAACTTTTCTCCAAGTTAAGACACAAACACCATATTTGCTCATACTTTTTGAATCAAGATTTGTTTCACTTGAGGTTATGGGCATCAAGAGTTTTGTGGAGCACATGATAAAGATGCATTAGAACCCCTCACATCGAGTTCCTACAATTGCATGGGAAGCAAGAAAAAAAGTTCAAAACATGCATAAAAGCAAGATCTTGAGCACTGGATGGATGCAAGACATAAAAGGGTTGTTTAGTAGTTGGGATGCATTACACTTTCTACATGATGCCTCAATAGAGTCTCAAGTGAATGAAGCAATGCCAATGCATTACTGCTGCTTGAGAGAGCTTCAGTTGGTCACACTTCATACATTACACCACCTATATTGCCCCCAACTACAAAATCATGTTCTTCGTCGAAAGAGGAAACCATACTCACCCTTACATGCTTGAGCTTATCCCCTTGTCGGCCATCCAAACTATCACAGCCATTTGGCTTAGCTTCCACTCCCTTCGATGTGAGACGAGCCGTTGGTACAATGGAAAAGAGTCTCATCAACTATGCATATTATGCTCATTCCAAGTTTGAGAGTTTGGAGTACCACACACTACCAGAGTGCTTAGGTTTTGCTCACATATGAACTTGCTTCCCTCACATTTTTATCCATGACCTACACCCATCTTTCCTCTCCTAACCAGAGTGTGGGCTCTCCATTGTAGTTTTCATCACCACGATTCTTGAGCATCGAGAATCACTTATTAGCCCCACACATAGTACATCACATGTATCTTTGATCCCATATGTCATATTTGAAGTCTGAGAAAGATAATGATATCTATATCCCCCTCCCACTTCATCCCCTCCTCCTCCTCCTCCTTTTATACTAACAATAACAATCACGAATATGGTTCCATGGATAAGGCATAAATATTTATTACGAAGGCCAATCACGGATAAAACATAAATGTGCAAAGGATGGTAGGAGCTACGGGCTCGCCGCTGCCCTTCTGTTGTTTGCCGTTTACCTGTACACGTGCTCTTCGGCAAAGGCTCTACGTGGGCAATGGCATACTCGCAGTTGTTGCAGTCCGCCCGGTCTGCTCATCGCTCTCTTCATCAACGCTTGCTCAGGCCCCTATTGGCAATGATTCTCAGCTGCAGAGCTTCAAAGCTTGGCTCACTCAGCGAGGAGTCTTAAGCAATAGCAGTTCTGTTAGACCCCAGCAAGTTGAATCGCAAGGTCTCGGACTTGTCGCAAGTGGCCGTCCTATTGCTCAAGGTGAAGAAGTCTTGAATGTTCCTCAAGAGCTCTGGATGAGTGTTGCAGCCGCTAGATCACATCCTGACATCGGCCCTTTTTGTACAAATCTTCGCCCTTGGGTCACACTTGCCCTGTTCCTTCTATTTGAAAAGGGAATGCCTTCTTCACCATGGCGCTCCTACATTGACATCCTTCCGCATACTCTTGATTCGCCTCTCTTTTGGTTAGATATTCCCTGGCTTCTATCAGCGTTGTTTTGTACAGTTTTAATATTTATTGATATTTTCTGTGAAATGGTAGAGAGGAGGGAATAAGTGAGTCCAAGCATCAGAGCATGGGTGTTTGACCTCTGCAAGCATTTAGAAAATTGATCTTGCTTAGAAGAAAAACCAAGGGAGACTTTGACGTCATCTTGGGGCTAACTCTGCAAATAAAGAGCATGCTTAGGTGTTGGTGAATGGCATTGTTATGAGCCTCGAAAGAAATTGACTGTGTTGATCTTCAAGACAACACAAATCCTTGTTTGTTAATCGAAGAGCACTATGCATAGAGCCTCTCTTTCTACGTTGGGATGTTGTCTCTCCCTACTTGTATGACTACCACTCTTTCGAACTCCTTACACTTGCAGCTCCTCCAAATTGGCCTATCTTTTATCCAAATATGAACACAATCTAGGCAATATTTTTGAGCAGTAGTTGTTACGATTGAAGAAAAAATGATTGGTTCTGGATGAATAGAGTATTGCGATTGCTTTAATTTAGAACAAAATGCTCAAAATAAAAGTTTTACAACCTTTGGTATGCACCATGACCATGTCACTGACTTGGGAAATTTGTTTTGTCACTAATAACTTATGTGATATGTGAAGCCATTGAGAGAGATGCGTGTGATGCAGCCTCGGGAAATCTATTTTCTTACAAATAATGTATGTGATATGTGTAGTCATTGAGAAGAATATTGGTTCTTGATGGTCGAATACCCATTCTTGATGCTCTAATTTGCTCATCTCATATACATCGGGATCATCATTCCGAGTTGCGTAGCAGATAGTGCTCTGACCATTCTTTTGAAATGAAGCACCATGAGTTGAATCTCATTGCTCTACCCAGATCCCAATCCAACTCAAATAGGGGCCTTCCCTGCCATATCCATAGTCTCGACAGCGGTGTTTGTGTGTTGTAGTCATAGTTACCCGGAACGGGAACATGAGGGTCTGGAACGGGACAGGAATGGCGAGAAGGAGGGGGGGAGCGGAATGGGAACGGGTCTGGAACAATCAACTAAAGTAAGGCCTTGAATTACCTCCCTTCAACTCAGTCCCAAATCAACTCCTAAACAACCCCAAATGTGCCCCCAAACCTGCCCTCAAACGGCCCCAAATATGTCCCCCAAACAGCCCCAAATTTGCTCCCAAATGCCTACTTTTGCCCGCTCCTCCTCACGTTCCCCTTCGTTCCGGAAAACCATTCCGGAATGGCGTTCTGTTCCCGACTCCGTTTCAAGAATGGAGGAGTCGTCCACAACGCCGTTTCGGAACGTTTGGGCTGTGTTCTGTCCGTTCCCTGCTACATTGGCTGTAGTGAAAACAGGGTCCACTACTCTTTTAACAGGCTGCCAATGAGCATCCAACTGCTGATCAAGAGGTAACTCACCGTGAAATTCCAATTTGGTGTGATAGCCACGATGGCCAGTTTGTGCAATGTCAAATACCCAAGTCGCTTGCTGTGTCTCCATGTTGGGGTCGAAAACTGCCCACCAACCCTAGTGAGAAGTTAAAACAACATGTTTCCCAATGTAGCCATGCCTGTCTGAAGGAATAGCATCATCAATGTGTCATATGGGCAATATCCCCTCTGTGGATCCCGTAGGTAGCACCGATGACTTGTGCACCATCTCTCTCTCTCTCTCTCTCTCTCTCCCTCATATCTCTGACTCTCTCTCCCAAGTATCTGAAAGGAACTATCGATAAAACAAAGTTACATTCATTAACGCAAAGAAAGAATTTTGGAAGTGTGAATTCTTGAATCTACATGTATGTCCATGTCTTCCACCATAGGCACAAGTAACATGAGGTTGATTTTGTTGAGTAGCAATCTCGCGCCCTCGATTACGCCTGCAAAACAAACAGGCTTGGATGCTGCCCCCACTGTAGGTGTGTTGAAAGTCTCCATGACACATCACGGCTAACTATGGTAGTCTTGGCGTCAGGATCATAAAGCTGTTATCCGTCAGATTCTTGTGAATAGCCGAGGAAGATGAGCTTCTTTGACTTGAAGTCTAATTTCTGTCGCTTCTCCTCCGGCACATGGAGCTTGATAGGGAGTCACGTCCTGCAAAGCATGAGTAGGAGAACGGTTCCGGATGTAAACCGCCGTGTTGCATGCCTCCGCCCAATCAATCCGAGGTAAAGAACCATGTGCGAGCATCGCACCAGCCATCTCCATGATAGTCCGATTCTTCCGCTCAACAACTCCCTTCTGGGAAGGAGTGTAACGAGTAGTTAGCCGGTGCTGGATGCTGTTTGACTTGCACCACTGTGCAGATTCCTTTGAAGTGAACTCACCCCCTCTGTCGGAGCAAAAACATTTGACGTGCAAGTTCTTCTCCTTTTTGACCATCATCTTCCAATTCGGAATGAAATTGAAAGCCTCCAACTTGAGCTTTAAGAAGAAGCCCAAGTGTACCTGCTACAATCATCCTCAAGCACAAGCATATACTGTGAGCCAGAAAATGAAGAAGTGCTCATCGGGCCACATAGATCAATGCGAATCAATGCGAGTGGTGTTGAAGCTCTGTTGGATTTCTGCTTCGGAAAGGCAACCCTATGTTGCTTGCCCAACTAGCAAGCCTCACCACGCTTGATGAAGAGCATATGGCAGGTAAACCCTCCACGAGAGAGGTCCTAGCAGCCTGTTGGAGCTGCTGATAGCATAGATGTCCAAATCGTGCATGCCATAGAGAAGAAGACTCCGAGGTCCGAGACAGCAGAGCAGTGAGGTGGTATAGATATCCATTGCGCTCACCGCGTGCAAGAACAGTACCTGTCGTAGAATTAGAAATGGTCACCGTGCCACTCCCAAAGTGTATGTCAGCTCTTTGAGAGTCCAAACTCGACACAGAGAGGAGGTTGAAGGCCATGTCCGTAACGTAGAGCACCTCCACTGAACTGAACTTCGGGTCTGAGGTAGAACGGAAGAGGGTAAATCTGGCCTATACCAGACACTGGAATCTCATGGTTGTCACCCATAGTGACGGTCTGCCCATGAGTCCCCCTGAGAGAAGTAAACCAATACTGTTGGGGAGTCGTGTGAGTGGTAGCTCCATTGTCAACAACCCAAGTACTTGACTACGATGTAGCAAGAGCGTGGTCTGTCGTCGCGACAAGAGCGGGCCCCGCCGTCTCGTGAGAGGCTACAATTGCAGTCGAGGCTGTCTGTTTCTCCTTGTTGGCCTCTTCTCGCTTCTTTCTGCATTCTGATCCTTTGTGCCCTTTCTTGTGGCAATGGTAACATTCGATGTCCTTGTTCTTCTTCTTGTTCTTACCTTTGCCTTTCTTGTTACCTCCTTGAGCGATCAAAGCTCCTTTTGCATCAACAACACCTCCCGCTCTAAATGCGGAGTGCCCCTCAATCTGTCTGAGGGAAGGGAGAATCTTGTCCCATGTGGGAAAAGAGGTACGTCCAGACGTGAGCAAACTTTGAAAGTAGGGATCAAAGCGTGGGGAAAGCTTGATTAATAAGAGGCCAGCCATGCGTGCCGAGGTGATGTCGCCTCCTGCTGAGACAAGGTCGTCCCAGAGTTCCGCATGTGGCGGGTCAACCCATCGAGTGAGTTGAAATCCTTGAATTGGATGTTTCACAACTCTCGTTCAAGTGTGATGTGTCTGGCAAACCAGATCTCCTCAAAGTGGTCAAGAATCCGTCTCCACAATGGATGTGCATGCTCCTCTTTTTAAGCTTCCTTTGTGATACAGTCTGAGAGGCTCGTATGTCTCGATCCACCCACTCGTCAAACTGATCCTGAGTGGCGGTGGGAAGGGTAGGCTTCGTAGTTGAATGGGTGAAATCATTCAACCATTCCCAAAGTCGATGGTAGGCAATGATTGTGCGGACTCGTGTCCTCCAGAGTCCACATAGCATAGCTGTGTAAATTCGACTTCTTCTCCTCAGCAAACTCGGCGAGGGCATAATTGTTGGATGTTGTGTTGACGGTGTAGTCGTAGAAGTGGAAGTGGCCATTGTCGTAGAAGACGTGGTGGCCCCCTTCTGGGATTGTTGTTGTTGTCCCTTCTGCGTTAGAGTCGACATGTTGTGTGCTCATAGAATAGTCCAAAGATCAAGGGATAAGATCTCACGTCGCTGAAGAAGGTACCGTCTCCAAATCTGTAGCAGTTCAAGATAACCGCTCAGACAACCACCAGATGGTGTCCTGACGAGCAAGGGACTGATGAACCACGCAATAGGCAAAAATTCAGCTTACCGTTCGCCCAAAAAACACTGAAAAGGGTACCGAAAACGTTGCTGTAACAGAGATTTCAACGTGCCTGTACACCACAAATTGGTACGGGAGTGTCACTGTCATGTGACACATCCAACCCTTATGTGTCCGTGGATAAGCTACAACATGACCAGGGTTCAATTCAGTCAAGTCAGTCTAGAATAGAAAGTGATCTGGCACTTTTGTGAGTGTTCGTAGACCGTGCATGTCCAGACACTTAGATTAGATGCATATCCTCTGGTTGCACACAGCATGACCATCAGATTCCAGTCAGATCCCATCAGTAGCATTTTTACAATGCATAGATCTATTTTCCCTAATTTTGACATTTTTCACTTATTATTTTTAAGTGACTTTTGTTGGAAAGTAGGTAGGGCAATTTTGCTAAGTTTGTATATAAGCAAACCTAGCTCTAGCACTTTCTGGCAAAAGAGGCAGCAGGAGCACCTTTGCTCAACATGCAACTTCTCAGCAAGAATCACTCCATCAGCAAACCTAGCGTTTTCGCTTTGGCAAGGCCTAGCGTTTTTGGACAAGATCAGCCCCTGGCGTTTTTACACAGCAGATCAGCCTGGCGACAACAAGACGCAACAGATCATCTCTAGCGTTAGCAGATTCCCACAGCGGATAACAGATTTCCCCGCAAGATCATTTTCAGCCCTAGCGTTTTTGCATCATCCTGGCAGTCCAGCGTTTTGCAGATTCACCGCGATGAACACCAAGAAGCACCAGCGTTTTCAGTTTTCAGCATTCAGTAACCGAAGTAGAACCCCCGAACCTCGCAGATCTCACCTTCCCGCAACAGATCCTCGCCGCACGGTCAGATCCCGTGAAGTTTGCAGATTCAGCCCAGAAAATGCAGATTTCAGCATCTGCTTTTTCAGCGCGTCGTCGTCGCATCGTCGCCATCGTCATCGACATAGAGTCAGAATTCAGCAGATAAAGATTTGCAGATTTCAGCCCTTAGCGTTTTCAGATTTCAGCTCGTCTCGTCGTCATCCTCATCGTTGTTGACATCGTCGGCAAGTCCAAGCATTGTAGAGATTTGTGCAATCAATAGTAGACCGCTCTCGCCATAGAGAGTGGGGCCTTCTGAGGAGGGTTTGACAACATTCTGGTGTCGTATTCTTCTCTCTCTATCTCTCAGTCTCAGCACCTTCATTCACAGTGTTCCTCCACTTTGTTTGTGTCCATTGCACTCTTTCACTAAAGGAATGGAAGGCTCTCCCTTTTGTAAGTAAAAGGAACCCTTGAGCATAGTTCGGAGCACTCATCTTGAGCAAGTTCAACATTCACTTCCGCTGCAGCTTACATTGGTATTAGAGCTTTGGTAGTGTTCTGTATCACTCAAGGAAAGAACCACATAATTTTTTTTTTGCTTGTTCCGGTCGCACGTAACCCAAGTCTCCTTGGGCGTGTCGATTCCTAATCGTGTTTTTGAAGAGTGACAGGAAACCCAAGAAATAAGGGCTTGTCTAGCCTCCCCTTGTGCCTCTTTTGACTCATTGAGTGCATACCGTGCACTTAGCGGCCGGCCAATCGACGTGAGGTGGGAAAAAGCAACCTTGGTGTGAGCGCAAGGCCGCCAAGGGGTGCGCCCGCGGAAAAGAGCAGAACTCGGGTGAAGAGAAGATCCTTCTCTAACACAGATTGCAAGCAAAAGAACCTCAAGAACCTCAAAACCCCTAAGAACCCAAGTTCCTCGTGAATTTAAGAACCCAAGACCACAAGAACCAGAAGCCAAGACTTCAGTGGGGATGGTCATAACTCGAAGCGGAATAGATACTTCGCTTGGAGGTGATGAGCATGAGAGAGGTGAAGAAGAATTTTCCCCACCAGGAGGTTTTTCCGACCCTCCCCCTTCCCCATCTACGACAAGGATTGCACTAACTCCTATGGAGGCTTTCGACAAGAGGATGATGGACAGGGAGTTAGAACGCAAAGCAAGAAATGCAAAAAGAATGACAGCCATAGATCGTGAATCCGTGAAAAGAAGGGCAGCCATAGATCGTGAATACGAAGCAAGAATGGAAGCCATAGAGCGTGAGCACGAGCAAGCACGCTTGGAATGACAAGCAGAATTTGATCGCGAGAACAAAGCCAAAAAAGAAAAGAGCGACCAACACATGAAAGAGTTTTTGCGACTCTTTTCTTAAGTGCAGGCACAAATGCAAGAGATTCGGGAAAAGGAGACTCTCTCAGTCTCTTCTTCTCCAAAGCATGACACACATGATTTGCATGATGATAAGCATGATGATTTGAATGATAATGATGAGCATGATGATTTGAATGACAATGACAAGCATGATGATTTGCATGATGACCACGATGTGATTTCTGACAAGCATGATGATTTGTATGATCAAGACGTGATTGTTCACCAAGATGATGGTTTAATTGATGCTTTTTCTAGCGAAGCTAACCTCGTTGCAGATTCGATTGATCATGAAGAATCGATCTTGGCTTTCAAGTTGAGGTCCACAACAAACCCCCAGGCAGATTCAATCAAACACAACGAACCGATCTTGGCTCTCGTGCCTAGGTTCAAAGAACCCTTACAGGAAGTACTTTGTGTTCGAATGATTTGTCAGCACGCATTGTATGAGTGTTTTATTCGTGATCGTTTCTTGTATTTTAGTCAGCGTCTTTATGTGATCCCTTTTCCTAGGCATGACATATTGTGCGCTGAGCACGTTTCACTCATGAATGAGCACGGATGTATGTGGATTGTTCATGGAAAGCTGCAAAGTATGCATTCAAGGAAGTCACATTCCATGTCTCTTCCTTGGCACGACACAATTGTAGAAAGAGCACATGAAAGTATGAGCACCAAGCATGGGCATTTCCGTTGTGAATTGCCACAGTTGATTGATTTAGATCAGAAAGACACGTTTCGATCTCATTGTTTGCGTGTGTGTGGTGAATGGTTTGGCACTCCGTCTATTTGTTCATCTGCATTGCATGCACAATTTTTTAGGAAGACGAGAATTTTTCCAATCACTTTACATGGAATAGGTATGTTCATGTTTTTGTGTTGGAAGTGGTTTTAGGAATTTTCAGCCTTGGAGATTCTTGAAGAAGATGGACCTACGTCCATAGACAAAGTTGAAGCATTGAAGGAGACTCATAAGACTTTGTGTCGCTTTTGGCGCGGCCCAAAGAAGCAAGCATTGCAGACATTTATGAAGTTCAAGTACCGCACGACCCACACAACATCACAGTGGGCCGGCGAAGAGTCTCTTCCAGGATTCCGGATGCTATTGGCGATCTCCCTCGACGCCATACAGCTCGGTACCAGTACCTCACTTTGAAAAGGAGGGGATGTCAGGTGACACATCCAACCCTATGTGTCCATGGACAAGCTACATCATGACCTGGGTTCAGTTCAGTCAAGTCAGTCTAGAATAGGAAGTGATCTCGCACTTTTGTGAGTCTGTTCGCAGACCGTGCATGTCGAGACACTTAGATTAGATGCATATCCTTTGGTTGCACACAACATGACCATCAGATTCCAGTCAGATCCCATTATTTTTACAGTGCATAGATCTATTTTTCCTATTTTTGACATTTTTCACTTATTATTTTTAAGTGACTTTTGTTGGAAAGTAGGTAGGGCAATTTTGCTAAGTTTGTATATAAGCAAACCTAGCGCTAGCACTTTCTGGCAGAAGAGGGAGCAAGAGCACCTTTGCTCAACAGGCAACTTCTTAGCAAGAATCACTCCATCAGCAAACCTAGCGTTTTTGCTCTGGCAAGGCCTAGCGTTTTTGGACAAGATCAGCCCTTGGCGTTTTTGCACAACAGATCAGCCCGACGACAACATGGTGCAGCAGATCATCTCTAGCGTTAGCAGATTCCCACAACAGATAGCAGATTTCCCCGCAAGATCATTTTCAGCCCTAGCGTTTTTGCATCATCCTGGCAGTCCAATCTTTTGCAGATTCACCGTGATGGAACACCAAGAAGCACCAGCGTTTTCAGTTTTCAGCATTCAGTCTCCGTAGTAGAACCCCTGAACCTCGCAGATCTCACCTTCCCGCAGCAGATCCTCGCCGCACGGTCAGATCCCGCGAAGTTTGCAGATTCAGCCGGGAAAACGCAGATTTCAGCATCTGCGTTTTCAGCGCGTCGTCATCGCATCGTCGCCATCGACATCGTCATTGACATAGAGTTAGAATTCAGCAGATAAAGATTTGCAGATTTCAGCCCTTAGCGTTTTCAGCTTTCAGCCCGTCTCGTCGTCGTCCTCATCGTCGTCGACATCGTCGGCAAGTCCAAGCATTGTAGAGATTTGCGCAATCAATAGTAGACTGCTCTCGCCATAGAGAGTGGGGCCTTCGAAGGAGGGTTTGAAAACATTCTGGTGTCGTATTCTTCTTCTCTCTCTCTCTCTCTCTCTCTCTCTCTCTCTCTCTCTCTCAGTTTCAGCACCTTCATTCACAGTGTTCATCCACTTTGTTTGTGACCATTGCACTCTTTCACTAAAGGAACGGAAGGCTCTCCCTTCCGTAAGTAAAAGGAACCCTTGAGCATAGTTCGGAGCACTCATCTTGAGCAAAGTTCAACATTCACTTCCGCTGCACCTTACAGTCGCAGAGGTTCAGATGAGGGGGTCCTCGCACTTCTCAGCCGTCGCGGGGGCTGAAAACAGAGAAAAAACAGCAAGTAATAAGTGCCAGAAAAGCGCCGGTTGGGTGTAGATACCTGACAATGGTGTAGATCTGCAAGTGCCTTGCGATGCAAGGGGGTTCAAGCAAGTAGAGGCCTTGTGGTGCACAAGGGCAGCGTTTTGCTTAAAACGCAACACATCCTCAAAAACACAGCAAGTGCCAAAAAACTCCAACTGAACCAAAAACGCAAATCTGGTCAGAAAACGCAAGGCAGATCTGGGGCTGATTTGGTGCCATCTGCTGCTGAGAAGGGAGCGCCAGTAGTGGGAGATGCAGATCAAGGCCGGTAGAGCAAAAACGCTAGGTGGATGCAAAAACGCTAGGCAGCTTGGTGACTTTTCTGCGATGAAAAGCTGAAAACTGCCAACGCTAGTCCTCAATGGAGAGATCGATGATGTTCCCACGTGTTGGCGATTGATACCATGTGAGTGTGCAGCGGAGAGGGTGAGAGCCACACGCGCCGAGAACGCCGGAGGGAGAGAGAGAGAGTGTCACAAAGTGATGACGTGGCTACCGACAGCAGAAACCCTAATTTCTGCCAGAAACCCTAAAAATCCTGCAAACCCTAATTTTTGCCAGAAACCCTAATTTATGGAAACCCTAACCCTAACTACTGGCTGAAACCCTAAGTGGCTGAAAAACCCTAAAAGCTGGCGCAAGTGCCACATGGCAGCAGTGTACGGATTTTTCCGGAATTTACGAAAGCTCGGGAAAAGCAATTGCGACGCAATTTGTGCAAGCTTTTTGCTACGCAAGGTTGAGATAAGAGAGAGAGAATGGATATGCTTTATTTTGTTCTCATTGAGAGAGAAAGAAACTGCTTTTGATTTTTGAAAGCTTTTGGGGCTCTGCTTTTGGCATCGCTTGTAATCTTTTTATTAGTGGTTTAGGGCTCACTTGTCAGAGCATCTGGACGCAGAGTCTAAGAGTGAAACCCTAACCGCTCTTTGTACTTTGAAATTGATTTTAATACATAAAGAAATACCGAAAGGGGCCCCAGTCTTTGGGGCCAATATCTCTAGGCACGGAACTCCGCCGGGCCAATGCAAATCTATTGTGATCTGTGAATTGTTTTGAAGTGGTTATTTGGTGCTGTCGCGATTGATTCTTGACTTGGAGTGTCCAAGTCTGTTACAGTGGTATCAGAGCACGGCCGATTTCTCTTCTACGGGAAATCCGATCCCCAAATTTTTTTCCACGGCACCTATGGCTTCACGCAAGGATCAGTCGACTCCCTCTGCATCTGGAGATGCGGGCAGGGATCACAACGAAGATTCCGGTAGAGAGTATGGCCCGCCTCGGCCTACTCAGGCGGAGCAAAGAGAGATGAAGCGTGGTCAATTGATCGGCGATGCAACAAAGATGATGCTCAGTTTTGCAAAGGATCCAAAATTGGCAAAATATATGAGCGAGACTTCTTTTCAGGAAGTGCATGCGCAGTGGCAGAAAACCACTACACCACCCCTGAAACCCGCTCTCAAGAAACCTTCTGATCATAAACGGTATTTAGAGAAGGAATTACAAGAGGTGGTTGATGCACGGATTGCTTAGCTTTTTGACGCGCAAAAGAAAGCCAAAAAGCACGGCAAAAAGCAGAAGAAAGGCACTGACTTCCCGGGATATTTGGGTCGTTAGTCGACATTTGACAAGGCAAAGAAACAGAAGAAGCATGTTTGATTTGAAGGAGTACCCAGTTCTTCTTCTTCTTCTTCTGACAGTTCTTCTAGCTCTTCAGATTCGAGCGAAGAAGATAGAAAAGGTCAAAAGCGAAGCAAGAAACAAAGCTTCGGAAAGGGCAAGAAAAAGGCAAAGAAAGCTAAATCTAGCCCAGAGTGTGACAGTTCTACTGAGGACTCGTCTACAGACAGCTCAGATTCCGATGACGGAAACTTTTATGCGAACAAGGAGAATTTTTACAACGCCAACCAGTATGACTTTCTCGAAGATAAAAGCAAGAAAGTTCGAGAGTTTAAGGAAGGTGGCCACTTGATCAAGTTTGATACTTTTTCAGGATACTCAGATGCTTCGAAGGCTTTGTCTTTTATACAACAGTTTGACATCGCCTTCGCGGGAGGACGCTATTCAGAGCACTCCAAGATTCGGAGAGTTGCCTCTTACTTTAAGGGGAATGCTCGTACTTGGTGGTCCACGCTTCTTTTAAACAAGACTGCGCCAGTTAAATGGCTGAAATTTAAGAAGATTTTTATTTCTTCTCGGTTGAGGCAAGAGTATGAACGAGATATACGAGCTGCTTGGAACCATCTTTGGATGACCAAGAAAGATACAATCAATGCTTACTGTGAGATTCTGGAGCTCTTTTCTACCCGCCTCTTCATTCAAGAAGATCTCGTTTAGAGAACAGATTGAGCGGTTCACCTTGGGTCTGGTCTACCTACAGGGATCCGAGATCACTGCTTGGAGCAGAAGTTAGCTTCTATTCAGGAGTTGATGAGTCATGCAAAGCGGGGCTTTGCCATTCACTCTGGCAGTCTGACCTACCCCACAGATGAGGCCATGACACAACGAGCCGAACAGACTTCTGGGAATGAAAGTAGAAAGAAAAAGAGCAACCTAGAGAAAAAGGATGCACGACCCAACCCTACTCCTCAGGAGCAAGCTCGATTCATCAAGGAGGGGAAGTGCTTTGGATGCGGGGAACATGGACACCTCTCCGCAAAGTGCCCTAAAAAGGCACAGAAAGAACAGAATGATAAGGACAACGACAGGCCTGCGAGTTCGAGAGCAGCTGAGGAACATGGACGAAAAGGCAAGATGAAAACAGGACTGGTTCCAGATTGTGTGGGTACTGTAACCGGCCTGTTCACTTAACTGGGCGGTAGTTGGTAAACCTTATCTAGCTTTCAACCAATTTATTGTCGCCCACTTAACCTGTACTTAAAGACACAATAGAAAAGAGAGGTACAGGCTGCTAGAACGCACCTGTATCCGAGTCCGACACCAGATAGGCCCCTAAAACAGGCGCCCCTTTCGGTATTTCTTTATTCTTTAAGAAGGAAAAGTTACAAAATAGAGTCCTGAAGGTTTCCACCTGTATCCCGCTAGGTGGCTACTGTTCCAACAAAATTTCGGCAGCACAACGGCCCCAGAACTTGCTCGGAATAAACCCCCATGCTTGGACTCAATTCCAATGAGCTAAACCCTCTGTTTTCAGCCCAAAACAGTAAATTCCTGCTCGCTGTAATTTACTGTTTTTTACCTGTTTTCAGCCCTAATCACTCCCATTACTGTCCTCTGACAATTAGGCATTGTTCCCAATGCTTCTGGCACTGCAATGGCTGAAAAACAGCCCGTAAACAGTCCAAAACAGCACCTAATTTGGGGCTGAATTTGCACCTGTACGGTGAGGTTATCACCCTCACCTGTGCCTGCTTTGGAGTAGTAGTTAGCTACTCCCGTTCCTGTTCAAAGAGGCTCTTGCCTCAGCATAAAAGCATAATGCCACACAATTGTACATGAGGTCAATTGAAGAGCCCTCTTGTGGGGCATCACATTAATGTGCGTAGGGGAGAGAGAGAGCAGTGAAATGTGCGCATGCATTCAATAGCTCTTCACCTGTTGCAAGCCGCTTAAAAAAAGTTTGCAAAAATCAGCCCTTTTGACGAGCGCTAGTTCTCTCTCTCTTGGAAAGTGTGCCAAAATGTGCCACTTGGCACTCATGTGTGCAATTTCCCGTTCCAGCCTTCAGGTCTAAAAAGATCTTAAACGGCGTGTCAGTTGACTTAGCGGCAGAGCAATGAAATTTTCCCCTCGACATTCCGGAGCTAATGACGTGAAGACCTTTCATGGTCCAAAAATAGCAGTTCCCTAAATTTTAGGAGATGCTGCCATTTGACTCCCACTGGTCATCTTACCATCTTTCACCATTGGGACCACATCCAAAAATGCAATGTAGCCCAGTTATTGGGTGATTTTCTACTGGCAACCCCACCTTAGCTAGCCTTAGCAATTTTGGCAATTCTGTCTGTCCGTTTCACACTATGCAACTCTCGGGCCTTTAGATTTCCAGAGGGGTGCTTCTAAAAACAAGTCAAATAAAGTTTCCCTGAAAGAAAATCAACAAATAAAGCTACACAGACTCGTGACATACCCCCCTCTTGAAATCGCAAACGTCCTCGATTGCATGCATTCTATACACGTTACAGATGATTTTGTGTGATTAGCACTCTTTTATCATCACATGTAAAGAGTATCAAACGTATAGACAAATGACTTAATGAGACCTTCATACTTTTGTCATTTCTATTGCCCAGAATCCATATAGACATGGGAAGTGCTAGCTCGTAGATCATCCCGCTCTCGAGCAGGTCTCTTTCCTTTTGACCTTTGCTCTACTAGAGTTGGAGAGTGCGTGGGTTGCAAACCAAAGGCTTCAAGGTAAAGCTGCAAAACATTTGGTGACTCTGTTAGTTCACTTTCTTCCATCCACTTCGCACCCATAGGTGGATAGTTTTTGAACTTCACCAAATATCGTCTCGCAACTTGTCCCTTGACTTTTCTTTCTTTGTGTGCCATAATCTGTTCAGGTTCAGGATCTCATCAAGTTCTTCAACTTCAGGTTGATCCTCAACTGGCATATCCTCTGGCACACTACCCAAGAAGGGTCTAAGAAGACTCACGTGAAACGCATTGTGAATCTTCCAACTGTCAGGCAATTTCAGCCTATAAGCAACATTGCTGATCTTATCAATGACTAGAAAAGGCCCGTAGTAACGCATGCTTAGCTTTGGAAACAATCTCTTTGCCCCGCATCATCTTAAGCCGTGCCTTTTCAAAGCACAACAGAACCCAATCACTAGGTGAAAACAACAGTTCACGACGGTGACGATCAGCTGCTCTTTTCTGCTTTGCCTGAGTCCTCTCCAAGGCAAGCTTAATCTTCTTATACATTTCATCCATACTTCATACATATCGATCTGCCTCAAAGATCTTGTCCTTTGTGTGCAAGATAGGTGGAACCTTTCTACTACCCTCAACAATCTCAAAAGGTGCCTAGCCTGTCGACGAATGCACCGTATTGTTGTATGCATACTCAAGCAATGGTAGGTATTGTTCCCACTTGCCCTTATTATCTGACACATAGCATTTGAGCAAATCTAAGATAGTAGAATTAGCCTCTTCTGACTGTCCATCAGTTTGTGGATGAAATGAAGACGAAAACTTAAGCGTTGTGCCCAGGTTTTCAAACAATCCTCTCCAAAAGAGACTTGTCATGCGAGGATCACGATCACTCACAATTGACTGTGGCATACCATGGTACTTGAACACATTGGACATGAATAAGCGTGCCATCTTTTCAGATTTTATCTTCTTCCGGACAGGATCCCTTTGTGTCCACATACGACTGGATATGCAGACGCAGTTTTCCAATGATTAGAGTAATACACTCTTAGTGGCCAGGGCATGCCAACCTTGGCTCTGCTGTGTACCCCATCTCTTCGGCTTTGATGCCCAATTTGCTGGCCAACTCTGGGGAAATGAAATTTTCCTTTGCACCAGGATCGAAGAAAATGAGAGCTATGTGATCCTTGATCTTTCCCCATGTTTTGCATAACTCGCTAGCATCAGAGCTGGGCTTATCACCCACCATGTCTGGCACTAAACCTGCCGTGGGCTTGGGCTTCTTGCCTTTTCTGTCCTCTTTGTCCTCGGAATCAGCTGGCCTCTTCCTCTGGGGACAATCTGTAGCAAAATGGCCAGGCTGCTCGCAAATAAAGCACTTGTTCTCAACCATTAAAGCCTTCTTTTCCTCGAGCGATTTGCACGCAAAAGGCTTTCTTTTCTTTTCCTTGCCCTGTGCTTCAGACGCATCAGCTGAGTCCTTGCCTTTATCTGCCTTTTCTGACCCCTGTGATGCATCAGGAGCCGCTTTCAAAAAGGGCTTCTTTGCCGAATTTTTCTTAGGCTGGTCCCCTTTAATGTTACCCTGGAACCCACTGTCCTCTCTCTTCAGCAAGGCAAGACCAGTGTTGGCAACTTCCATACGCTGAGTTAGGGTGGCCACTTTGTTCTTTGTACAGTAATCCCTAAGCCCTTTTGGCAACCCGTAGCAATACTTCTCAATCTGCTCTATCAGTGGCACAAACCTGTAGGAAGTTACTGAGAGCAAAGCTTTACAGAACTTCCGATTGTATTCCTCTAAACTCCTGCAAGTAGCCGCAGTGAGTTTGTGCCAATTTGTCATGACACCCGGCCAAGATAGAGACTATCCGTGATTGGCCGATTTGAAGAATGTCCATGAAGTTAGAAGCTTCTTGGGACTGTGTTCGTACTACAGGCGGTTCATACGAAAGTTTGTAGAGGTTGCTTCCCCTTTGCATATCTTGACACAGAAAGGAGTCCCTTTCTCGTGGGGATCCACAGAGGTGACTGCCTTTCAGACATTGAAAGAGAAATTGACTACGGGACCAGTTTTGACTTTGCCCGACTTGCAGAAGTCATTTGAAGTATATTGTGATGCTTGTGGTCGTAGTCTGGGTGCGGTCTTGATGCAAGAAGGCCATGTCATTGCTTACGAGAGCCGATTATTCTCTAGGCCGGAGATGACAACACAGATATATGAGAAAGAGCTTTTGGCGGTTATCCATGCTCTTACTCAGTGGCGGTGTCATGCAGCTCCGTTGCCATGAAGAGAAAAAGAGCAGAGAAATGCAAGCTAAAGCTTCTTTGAAGCCTACTTCATTAATGGTCAGTGATGAGGGCTTGTTAACAGGCCAAGTTTAATTATAAATGTATGCCAGATGCGGCTTAAAAGGGCCAACTAATGCCTTAATGATGCTAAAAAGGGCTATGCTTGAAGTGAGCACAGATGGGATATGATGGTCTAGAACTGCAGTGCTTGAAGTGCTCTACCGGCCTCTCTTTACAGCTCGTCGATTGGAGCTACGGTGAAGAAGTTACGACAGTTTGAAGATTGAGTCGATTGCAGATACGTACCGGATTGGGCAACTGCAGCTGAGGGGACAGAAATGAAATGAATGCATGGGCCTGAAGTGCTCGCTTTGTGGAGCGCGTCGGTCTTTTCAGATCCGTGATCGGAGTTCTAGTTGCCAAATTATTGGCTGTTACAGATTCACCGAGGACCGGTTCCATGCCAGTCTAGTCGGCTCGGCCAGAGTGCCATCTGGGAGTTTTTGAGCTTCAATTAGGGAATACCGCAAACCGATATGCTTTGGAAATTAAATACGCTAAATGTGGTGCCGTTATGAAAGCACGAAAGGTTCCTGATGAGCTCTTTGTCCGAATGTCGTCACCTAGAGTGTGTTGATTGCGGGATTTGCTCAAGTACTGCTGAGAAAAACTTGTGCTTGGAAATGCTTTGCCGACATGCATACCAAGTGTGGCCACCCAAGGGCTAAGGCCGCCCAAAGGCAACCAAAGGGAGGCCGGTTGCCCAAAGCCAATAAGTATGGCCGCCTAAAGTAAGGCCGCCCAAGGGGGGGGGGGGGTAATTGAGTGTGAAATAAGAAGAAAAGAATGGAGAAAAGCGTGCAGGCAGCGTAGAAGGGCGCAGAGGGAGAGAAACGCGTTAAGCACGCACAATAGAGACCTCCAATGGGCATCGTGCAGAAGAAAAAAGTTCCTAGCTCGCCATGGCGTTCAATTGTGGCACGAGCAGAAGCGGATTTCGCGCTGGTTAGCTCCGGGCCTGCCACGTCATAGCTCTGGCTCCCATGCCACATCAGTCACAGCGCCGTGACTGCGTGGTGGGGCAAAAAAGGGGGGAGGCTCAAGATAGGAAACCTAATTTTTCGTGCGCTCTCGACCCTGATTACTACAGAGAGTAAGAAGATGTCACGTGACACATCCAACCCTATGTGTCCGTGGACAAGCTACAACATGATCAGGGTTCAGTCAGTCCAGTCAGTCTAGATTTAGAAGTGATCTGGCACTTTTGTGAGTCTATTCGTAGATTGTGCATGCCCAGTCACTTAGCATAGATGCATATCCTCCGGTTGCACACAACATGATCATTAGTATTCCCTTTAGAATCATCAGATTCAGTCAGGGGAATTTTCCAGTGCATTTAGCCTATTTTCCCTATTTTTGGTATTTTCACTTATTATTTTTAAGTGACTTCCCAACAAAAGTAGGTAGGGCAATTTTGCTAAGTTAATATATAAGCAAATCCAAGTTAGCACAATTGGGCAGATGAGCAAGGAGCACAACAGGCTTTCAAGCAACAGGTACTCCCTCCCTCTCTCAACAAGACCCTCTTCAAGCTCGCCTTGGTGAGGCCACCCCCATCAGCCCCTAGCGTTTGCTAGCGCCAGACCATCTCCCCTCTTGGCGTTTTCCCCCCCAACAGCCATCGCTAGAAAGGCTTTCTTCTTGGCGTTTTTCCCCATGACCGGCAGCCCGACACCTGCAACCAGCACTATTGTTTTTCAGCCAAAACGCTGCAGTCTCATTGGCATTTTTCAGCCCAGAACATAGCAGATTTTCAGCAGACAAAAATGCAAATTCAGCAGCCCATAAAAACGCAGCAGATTCAGCCTAATTGGTTGTAGATACACTCCCAATTTCAACCTCGAAAACGCAGCCAAAACAGTCATTTTCAGCCACCGAAACAGTCCCGAAATTCAGCAGATAGAAGACCACAGATTTCAGCCATCAAGTCGTCGTCGTCATCACTGTCGTCGTCACCGGCATAGTCCCAGATTGCATCAGTCCATTGCATCGTCATTGTACCACTTTGTGCAATCAATAAGTAGACCACTCTCGCCGACGAGAGTGGGGCCTTCGGAGGAGGGTTTTAAGTCGTCTTTGGTGTCGTATCTCTCTTCTCTCTCTATCTCTCAGTCTCATACACTTGCACGCACATTGTCCATTCACTTTGTTCGTGATCATAGCACTTTCCATTAAGAATGGAAGGCTCTCCCTTCCATAAGAACTAGAAGGAACCTTGAGCACAGTTCGGAGCACTCATTGGTATCAGAGCTTTGGCAATGTTCTGTATCACTCAAGGAAAGAACCACAAGAATCACAAGAATTTTTTTGCTTGTTGAGGTCGCACGAACCCAAGTTCGCTTGGGCGTGTCGATTCCTAATCGTGTTTTTTTGAAGAGTGACAGGAATCCCAAGAAAGAAGGGCTTGTCCAGCCTTCCCTTGTGTCTCTTTTCACTCATTGAGAGCGGACCGTGCACTTAGCGGCCGGCCAATGGACGTGAGGTGGGAAAAAGCAACCTTGGTGTGAGCGGAAGGCCGCTAAGGGGTCCCCACGGAAAAGAGTAGAACTCGGTTGAAGAGAAGATCCTTCTCAAACTCGATTTGCAAGCGAACGAAAACCTCAAGAACCTCAAGATCCTCAAGAACCCAAGAACCCAAGACCCTCAAGAACCCAAGTTTCTTGTGAACTTAAGAACCAAAGATTCTAGTGCATGGTCGTCACCCGAAGCGGAATGGATACTTTGCATACAGATGATGAGCATGAGAGAGGCGACGAAGGATTCTCCCCACCAGGAGATTTTTCCCCCTTCGCCATCTACACCACGAGTTGTTCTAACTCCTATGGAGATGATGGTCAAGTCAATGATGGACATGATGCTGGCACAACAAGAAGCGACTCGCATTACGATGGAACGTAATGAAAGAAACGCACTACAACAACAAGAAGCGACTCGCCTTACTTTAGAAGCGAATCGAGTTGCGTTGGCACAACAAGAAACCAATCGCCTTGCTTTCGAACGCGAGCGCGATGAACGAAAAGCAGAAAGGCAAGCCGAGCGTGAAGCTCAAAGGGAGCTACGCACTCAAGAATTTATTTCCCAAGTGCTAGCCTCGAAGACCGAACCACCCAAAGATCGTAGGAGTTCATCAAGTGGCGCAAGCCACGACGCGGATTCCAACCATCCAGTCACAGAGAAGTTGACTTTCAGTAAGTATGACGGTAAGATGGATGCTACGTTTATTCATTCTTGGTTGCGTCAATTTAATGCTTATTTTGCGATAACTAAGAAGACAGAAAATAGCAAAGTTTTGACGGCAGTTGTGTACCTTGCCGGTGATGCCATCAATTGGTACCATGCATGGCAAGAGGCACAGCTAGCCGCGCACCTAGAGGAAGCCGACGGATTCACGTCCTTTCTTTCGACTGGGCTGATTTCCAAGACAAGCTCAAGGCGCGGTTTATGCCACCTCAGTACGTTGCACGATTGAAAGAGGATTGGAACAATCTCAAGCAAAATGGTATGCCAGTCATGCCTTTTTCTAACCGTGTTTTGCAGCTAGGCACTCAATTACGCAAATTGGATGATGAGCGCAAAGAGGCTTTTCTCTTTGGGTTAGACGAATACATCAAGTTTGATGTCGAAGTCTTTGACCTCGCGGATCTCAACAAGCGGTAGCAATAGCTCTCTCCCAAGAGATGAAGCACAACAAGGGAAAGCCTAAGGAGAACAAGACTTCCACAAGTACCTCGCAGACTTCTCAGAACCCTCAGAACGGTAAGAATGGTAAGAATGATAACTCTTCTAACCAATCTTCCAACAGTCTCTCATCAAAGAATACTTCCAATGAATCTAAGGGTAAGGCTAACACAATTGCTAAACCTAAGCTTACTCCAGATGAAAAGGTAGCACAAGGAATTGTAGGAGGATACATCACGTCGGAAGAGCAAAGCACTTATTCTAAGGAAGGACTTTGTTTTCATTGTCACATTAAAGGTCACATAAAAAGAACATGTCCTAAGCTTGAATCGAATGAATCTAAAGAACCCACAACACCCACTTCCTCTGTCAATGCAATGAATGATAACACGAGTGTGCCCCAAGTTTCTCAGGACCTTCCCATTGATGATTCTCTCATTAAATCTTATGGTCGTACGTCGGGGCACCGTTTTGTCATATTGTTTGACCCAAGTAGTATGCATGATGTGATCAGTTCCTCTCTTGTTGAGAGAGCCGGCCTCGAAGTTAGTCCGAGATCTCCTATCGAGGTCTCTGGCTTTCGTCCCGGTGTGGATACTCTCATCACGGAGGAGTGCCTTGATGTGTTGTTTGCAATTCAACAGACTTCCTTCACTAGAAGATTTGTTGTTTCTCCTCTCTCAGGATGTGATATGATTTTGGGCATTCGATGGTTTCGTGATAATGACGCTTTGATGGATTTATGACTAACACTATAACTCTCAATGCCACAAGTGATTCTCCTATTGTCATTCATGGAGAGGACATTGCTCATTCTCCATCTCTCATTGCTAATATGCAGGACAAGATTGAAAGGATTCAGGAGAAGGAGACTCTCTCAGTCTCTTTTTCTCCACAGCATGATACACAGGATTTGCATGATTATGAGAAGCATGATGATTTGAATGATGGTTTGAATGATAAAGACAAGCATGATGATTTGCATGATCAAGATGTGATTTCTCACAAGCATGATGAGTTGCATAAAGATGATGTGATTGTTCACAAGGATGATTTGTTAGTGGATGCTTTTCCTAGCGAAGCTAACCTCGTTGTAGATTTGATCAATCACGAAGAACCGATCTTGGCTTTCGAGTCGAGGTTCAAAGAACCCCCACAGGACGATTCGATCATTCAGGAAGAACCGATCTTGGCTGTCGAGCATAGGTCCAAAGAATCCTCACAGGAAGTATTATGTGTTCGCATGATTGATACGCACGCATTGTTCGAGTGTTTCATTCGTGATCGTTTCCTGTATTTTAGTTAGCATCTTTATGTGATCCCTTTTACTAGGCATGAAATATTGTATGTTGAGCACGCTTCTCTCATGGAGGAGCACATATGTATGCGGATTTCTCATGAAAAGCTGAAAAGTATGTATGTAAGGAAGTTACATTCCATGTCTCTTCCTTGGCATGACACATTTGTAGAAAGAGCACATAAAAGTATGAGCACCAAGCATGGGCATTTTCGTTGTGAATTGCCACAGTCGATTGCTCTAGATCAAAAGAGAAAGACTCGATCTCATTGTTTGCATGTGTTTGATGATTGGTTTAGCACTCCGTCTATTGGTTCATCTACATTGTATGCACAGTCTTTGAGGAAGACAACATTTTTTCCATTTACCTTACATGGAATAGGTATGTTCATGGTTTAGTGTTGGAAATGGTTTCAGGAATTTTCAGCCATGGAGATTCTTGAAGACGAAAGAAGCACGACTCTAGACGAAGTTGAAGCAAGGAAGGAGATTCAGAAGACTTTGTGTCGCTTTTGGCGCGGCCCAAAGAAGCAAGCGTTGCAGACCTTTATGAAGTTCAAGTACCGCATGACCCACACATCAGAGTGGGCCGGCGAAGAGTCCCTTCCAGGATTCCGGATGCTATTAGCGATCTCCCTCGACGCCATACAGTTCAGTACCAGTACCTCACTTTGAAAAGGAGGGGATGTCACGTGACACATCCAACCCTATGTGTCCGTGGACAAGCTACAGCATGATCAAGGTTCAGTCAGTCCAGTCAGTCTTGATTTAGAAGTGATCTGGCACTTTTGTGTGTCTATTCGTAGACCGTGTATGCCCAGTCACTTAGCATAGATGCATATCCTCCGGTTGCACACAGCATGATCATCAGTATTCCCTTCAGAATCCATCAGATTCAGTCAGGGGAATTTTCCAGTGCATTTAGCCTATTTTTCCTATTTTTGGTATTTTCACTTATTATTTTTAAGCGACTTTCCAACGAAAGTAGGTAGGGCAATTTTGCTAAGTTAATATATAAGCAAACCCAAGTTAGCACAATTGGGCAGATGAGCAAGGAGCACAACAGGCTTTCAAGCAACAGGTCCTCCCTCCCTCTCTCAACAAGACCCTCTTCAAGCTCGCCTTTGTGAGGCCACCCCCATCAGCCCCTAGCGTTTGCTAGCGCCAGACCATCTCCCCTCTTGACGTTTCCCCCCCCAACAGCCATCGCTAGAAAGGCTTTCTTCTTGGCGTTTTTCCCCATGACCGGCAGCCCAACACCTGCAACCAGCACTAGCGTTTTTCAGCCAAAACGCTGCAGTCTCATTGGCGTTTTTCAGCCCAGAACATAGCAGATGAAAACGCAGATTTTCAGCAGACAAAAGCGCAAATTCAGCAGCCCATGAAAACGCAGCAGATTCAGCCTAATTGGTTGCAGATATACCCCCAATTTCAACCTCGAAAACGCAGCCAAAACAATCATTTTCAGCCACCGAAACTGTCCCGAAATTCAGCAGATAGAAGACCACAGATTTCAGCCATCAAGTCGTCGTCGTCATCGGCATAGTCCTAGATTGCATCAGTCCATTGCATCGTCATTGTACCACTTTGTGCAATCAATAAGTAGACCACTCTCGCCGACGAGAGTGGGGCCTTCGGAGGAGGGTTTTAAGTCGTCTCTGGTGTCGTATCTCTCTTCTCTCTCTATCTCTCAGTCTCATACACTTGCACGCACATTGTCCATTCACTTTGTTTGTGATCATAGCACTTTCCATTAAGAACGAAAGGCTCTCCCTTCCTTAAGAACTAAAAGGAATCTTGAGTACAGTTCGGAGCACTCATCTTGAGCAAAGCGCAAACAATCATTCCGCTGCACCTAACAGAAGAGAGGAGAACAAGGAGGATTAGGGAGGGGCTTTTCTCGCTCTCAGACACAAGGCAAAAGCACTCTTTCTTTCGTCCTCCGTGAGCAAGTAAGCAATTGAAAGGGAGTAAGCAAGAGCGAGGTCTTTCGAGCTTCGAGAAGATTTCTCTCTCTCTCTCTCTCTCTCTCTCTCTCTCTCTCTCTCTCTCGTAAGCAAATCCGAGAAGAAGGGAGGACAAAACGAAGGCTTTCTCTCTCCCTCTCGACCTTGATGCAACAAAAAGTTAGCAAGAAGGTACAGGAGAGAGCAGGAAGAAGGATTGTGAGGATTATGGGAAGGGAAGGTCAGGCATGCGAGAGTTGGAGAAGGTGAAGCCAAGCACTCTCTCTCTCGCTCTCGTCCTCGGCTAGAAGGAAATCTCTCTCTCTATCGTCCTCATTGAAGAAAGGAAAGATCTCTTGAGCTCAGTAATAGAAAGCAATGCAAATATATAGAGTTCAACAACATTCAAAGCATGGAAATACGATATGGAGGAAAATTTTGATCATCGACGGCATCTTAAACTTAGTTAATCCTTTTTGTTAAATCACGGAGCCGTTAACGGCCCGGGTAATTGTAACGGGAGCCTAAACTTCTTGATTTCAGCGAACCTAAGTGTCGGTGCTGTTAACAGCCCGATTTGGCTATTGCCAGCAGAATGTACTCAAAGCTTAAATTGATTAATTGAAGGATACGGCGATTGACAGAGCCTTTTTCACCTGTTGTTCTTGTTCTCTTGACACCTCCCACAGCCAAAGGCTCGGCGCCTGCCTGGCTCACGTTTCGAACACATATCCCCCGACATCTTTGGTGAACCCGACGCGAAACGAGCCGGGGTGGGAGGTAAAGATGGAGAATTTAGAGCAGATGATGAAGATGATTGCAGAGTTAAGTGCAAATGGTTTTGATGATAAGTCAACAGTTCCAGATTTTTCGAAGATGCTTCAATTGATTCGAGGATCTCTGCTTGAAATGGAGACCGTAAAGAAGAAAAATCAAATGGATGAAGCTTTGGATGTAGCTTTAGATGCAGTATACGACGAGAGACGACTCTTTAATGGATACGATCAAGAGGGCTACCTAGAGTGCTATGAGCTGGAGACCAAGGTAAGAGGGATACCAGAAGAGTTGATGATCAAATCTTTTGAGCAGTTAGTGAGTTCAGATGTGAAGGAGTAGATTCAAGAGGTTACCAGAGCTTACAGTGGCAGCTGGGAGTATTTCAAAGAAGCTATGGTACAGGTAAGTTATGAGCAGTATGAAATCTATCAAGAATAGAGTGCAAGTCTACCGGACTACGCAGATATCCGAGGACAATTACGATCAAAGTTAGAAGCTGTGATTGATGAGTTTATTCTGCAGGATGCTACCTTCTTACAGGCTAATGATGAAGACATAGTCAAAGCTGTGTATGCAAAGTTGGGTTTTGCAGATGCTGTCACAAGACGGGCACCACGTGCCAATAGAAAAGAACAGACTTTTAGCACTTCAATAGCAACTGAACTAAAAGAGAGAGAGAGAGACAACACGCGACACGGAGTGGCGGAATTCCACCCCAGAGAGTATTGGCCCTAAACCTAGGCGCCCCTTTCAGTATTTCTTTATATTGCATCAACTCAGTATAAGCTGGTACTCCAAACTCTGCACCTTCTCGAGGAAGCATGCCAGAGAATGAGCCCTAGCCTCATATTTAAAGACCCTTGGCTTGAAAAGCAGTTACAGTAAAAGCCTTTAAAACTCAAAAGCTTCTGGTTCAAAAACAAAGCCAAAAAGCTGCCAACGCAATTTACGAAAATCCGTACAGCATGCCACGTCATCAGCCAGCGCAAAACGCGGATATCCGTACAGCTCGCCACGCCATCATGTCAGTGCAATTTTCGGAATTTGTCTGCTGCCCTTAGGGTTAGGGTTAGGGTTTTTGCAGTTTTAGGGTTAGGGTTTCCAAAATTAGAGTTTGCAGGTCTTAGAGTTAGGGTTTCCAAAATTAGGGTTTGCAGGTTTTAGGGTTAGGGTTTCCAGAATTAGGGTTTCAGCAGTTAGGGTTTCTGGCAAAAATTAGGGTTTAGGCCCCTCGGCCACATCTGTAAGTTGACTCCATTCTTTAGGCTTTGACACGTCAACAGTTTGTTACAAATGCCATGCATGAAGTAGAAGTCTTTGAGGGTGAGGCTTTACAGCTTCAAGATAGAGAAGGTGATTTTTGCAAAGAACATATACCTGTAGTACAAGAGGAAAAGAAATCAGGGGATCAAAACAACGAAGTGGCTAAAGCTCAGGAAGAAATTGTGTTTGTGAATGAGTGCAATCATATTCAAGTAAACGTGCAGGAAGATTCAGTAACAGCTGATACTTTGCTACTGAACCAGAATTAGAGCAAATTTTTTTTGGTACAGATTCTACCATAGAGTTGATTGATAGTATTGGTACAGATTCTACCATAGAGTTGATTGATGGTATTGGTACAGATTTTGCCAAAGAGTTGATTAATGATACAGATGTCATAGGTCAAAGCAAGGCTGTTGTTGAGAGCAGCAGGACCATGAATTTTGGTATGCCAGATTTACCGAATTTAATGTACCAGATTTTGAGGACTTGGTTAATCAAGATTATGCGCTTGAAGATTTGGAAAATGATGATTCAGAGGGGGTGCAGACTCCTTTGACACGCTTCTGTGACCTAGAGTTATCGATCTGGCAGACTGATCCTGAATTTGATGATGGTGATTTAGAGAGGGAGCAAACTTCTTTTTTATCGAGAATTTGTGACACAGGGCTCGCACTATGGCAGAATGATCATGAACTTGAGGATGCTAATTCAGAGGGGGTGCATAGTGAAGTGCAATCTCTTGATGTTGAATATGATTGTTTTCATTGTGCCGATGATACAGACAGGGCAGTAGATAAAATTTTCAATGTGCATGTTGAACTTTGTGCTACAGAAGTGCAAAGATATTTGAATGAGGGTGAAAGACTTGAAGAGCAGTTTACTGCAGATACGTTTAGTATGCTAAGGATACTAATCAATCTATATTCATGCATGAGAAAGTTTGTTCAGATAAATCGAATGATGATCTGATGCAGTTGTTAGATGATGCACTATTTGATTTTGAGCCTCTACGAGATAGAGAATTGTTTTCTAGATGCATCTTTTGAGCCTAATGAAGAAAGTTTTTACAGAGACTTGATGTATTCAGATATGCATGATTGGGATTCCAATACTAGGAGAGTGAACATGTGATTGATGATCGACAATTGGATAAGCCAGTTGCACAAGGAATATGGCAGTATCTAGGGCTACATGATGCTATATGGGATCTGATATTACCCTATGATGTAGGAGATTTTGAGGTAGCTTTTGACCCAGGAGGTGACAAATATATGCATGGTTTGGGGCAATTGACTTATATGCCATATGATCCATGCAGTTTGTATGAAGATTTGTGGGTTAGTTTATGTTTATGCTCTACTGATTGGAAGTTCTTGTATTTTTCCTATGATCCTGGAGGACGGTGCAAAATTTTTAAAGAAAAGCTCACAGTGGGACAAATGATTGGTTTCCTGTTTAATCCCGGGGGCTACTAAAGTGCAAAGTTGTTGATTTGAAGAATACCAGTTATCTGTTGTAGCAGGTTGCATTGTACAAGATTTTGTTTTCTAGATCTATGCTAAGTCAGAAGAGTTTTCGGTTATGCAGTCTTAGTAAGATTACATGGCTGGCTTCCAGTTGACTTCTTTGAATAATTGATGAAGTATCTTCACATCTTTTGAGTTGGTTCTGCTACCAGAACTTGAGGTAAAGGACTTGACGGCCATTCCGTGTGCTGACAGAGTAAGGCATACTTGAGCTTGACAGGGTTCCTTAAAGCGAGCTTAATGGTCAAGCCGTGTGCATCATTAACTGGAGCACTTGAGTCTGGCGGGGTTCACTAAACAGGTTTTTCATAATTGAATACTTTGAAGATACGGCAGATATAGTTCAGAGATTTTTGATGGGCAGCTACCTAATGATTAAGCTAGAACATTGATGATAGGGTATAAGCCTTATTTCACATTTTTCATATGTTTACCAGTAATGCGAGTCTGATGATGGAAAGAGCTTAAGGTACCTGTAGCAGATGCAAATTGAAGTGCTGTTGGCACAGACCGGAGGCTGTGCAGGTTTAGAGCGGGTGGATGTCGTGCAGCTCCGCTGCCATGAAGAGGAAAAGAGCAGAGAAATGCAAGCTAAGCTTCTTTGAAGCCTACTTGATTAATGGTCAGTGATGAGGGCTTGTTAACAGGCCAAGTTTAATTATAAATGTATGCCAGATGCGGCTTAAAAGGGCCAACTGATGCCTTAATGATGCTAAAAAGGATGCTTGAAGTGAGCACAGATGGGATATGATGGTCTAGACTGCAGTGCTTGAAGTGCTCTACCTGCCTGTCTTTATAGCTGGTCGATTGGAGCCACGGTGAAGAAGTTACGACAGTTTCAAGATTGAGTCGATTGCAAATCCGTACCGGATTGGGCAACTGCAGCTGAGGGGACAGAAATGAAATGAATGCATGGGCTTGAAGTGCTCGCTTTGTGGAGCGCGTCGGTCTTTTCAGATCAGTGATCGGAGTTCCAGTTGCCAAGTTATTGGCCGTTAAAGATTCACCGGGGGTTGGTTCCGTGCAAGTCTAGTCGGCTCGGCCAGAGTGCCATCTGGGAGTTTTTGAGCTTCAATTAGGGAATACCGCAAACCGATATGCTTTGGAAATTAAATACGCTAAATGTGGTGCCGTTATGAAAGCACGAAAGGTTCCTGATGAGCTTTTTGTCCAAATGTCGTCATCTAGAGCGTGTTGATTGCGGGATTTGCTCGAGTACTGTTGAGAAAATCTTGTGCTTGGAAATGCTTTGCCGACATGCATACCAAGTGTGGCCACCCAAGGGCCAAGGCCGCCCAAAGGCAACCAAAAGGAAGTCCGGCCGCCCAAAGCCAATAAGTATGGCCGCCCAAGGGGGGGGGGGGGGGGGGGGGGGGGGAATAATTGAGTGTGAAATAAGAAGAAAAGAATGGAGAAAAGCGTGCAGGCAGCGTAGAAGGGCGCAGGGGGAGAGAAAAGCGTTGAGCACGCACAATAGAGCTCCAATGGGCATCGTGCAGAAGAAAAAAGTTCCTAGCTCGCCATGGCACTCAATTGCGGCAGGAGCAGAGGCAGATTTTGCACTGGTCAGCTCCGGGCTTGCCACGTCATAGCTCTGGCTCCCATGCCACGTCAGTCACGGCGCCATGACTGCGTGGTGGGGCAAAAAAGGGGGGAGGCTCAAGATAGGAAACCTAATTTTTCGTGCGCTCTCGACCCTAATTACTACAGAGAGTAACAAGAGAGAAGAACAAGGAGGATTAGGGAGGGGCTTTTCTCTCTCTCAGACACAAGGCCAAAGCACTCTTTCTCTCGTCCTCCGTGAGCAAGGAAGCAATTGAAAGGGAGTAAGCAAGAGCGAGGTCTTTCGAGCTTGGAGAAGATCTCTCTCTCTCTCTCTCTCTCTCTTAAGCAAATCCGAGAAGAAGGGAGGACAAAACGAAGGCTTTCTCTCTCGCTCTCTCAACCTTGATGCAACAAAAAGTTAGCAAGAAGGTACAGGAGAGAACAGGAAGAAGGATTGTGAGGATTATGGGAAGGGAAGGTCAGGCATGCGAGAGCTGGAGAAGGTGAAGCCAAGCACTCTCTCTCTTGCTCTCGTCCTCGGCTAGAAGTAAATCTCTCTCTCTCTCTATCGTCCTCCTTGAAGAAAGGAAAGATCTCTTGAGCTCAATAATAGAAAGCAATGCAAATATATAGACTTCAACAACATTCAAAGCATGGAAATACGACATGGAGGAAAATTTTGATCATCGACGGCATCTTAAACTTAGTTAATCCTTTTTGTTAAATCACGGAGACGTTAACGGCCCGGGTAATTGTAACGGGAGCCTAAACTCCTCGATTTCAGTGAACCTAAGTATCGGTGCTGTTAACAGTCCGACTTGGCTATTGCCAACAGAATGTACTTAGAGCTTAAATTGATTAATTGAAGGATACGGTGATTGACAGAGCCTTTTTCACCTGTTGTTCTTGTTCTCTTGACACCTCCCACAGCCAAAGGCCCGGCGTCTGCGCGGCTCACGTTTCGAACACATATCCCCCGACAGCGGCATTACCTACTCGGAGCGGATTTTACTGTCTTTACAGACCATCAGAGTTTGCGCTACTTCTTGTCACAGAAGCAGCTTTCGGAAAAGCAGATGCGGTGGGCGAACATCTTGTCACAGTTTCACTTTTAGATTGTCCATGTGCAGGGAGGACAGAAGAATGTGGTGGCAAATGCTTTGTCTCGAAAGCCGTTGGTTCTGGCTATTTCCGCGATACATCATAGGAGCTTCGAGGATATGGTCGATCAGTATGCCACAGATACATATTTTGCAGATATTTTCACACGGATACGGGATGGGGAGACAGTAGCTGGATACTCCCTTCGGGAAGGCTACTTGATGAGAAAGACAATGTTGTGCGTTACAGAACCGTTGAGGGAAAAGGTTATGACTGAATGCCACTGTCCACTTTTTACAGGTCACCGCGGCATTGCTACCACCATGAAGGGGGTAGAGAGAGATTTCTTTTGGCCGAGACTCAAAAAGGATATGGAAGAGTTTGTGCGCAATTGCTTAGTATGCCAGAAGGTCAAGTTTGACAGGCATAAGGCACAGGGATTGTTACAGCCTTTACCCATACCCACCCGCCCCTGGGAAAGTATTGCGATGGATTTCATTTTTGATCTCCTGAGAACACAGAGTGGTCACGATGGTATCTGGACTGTTATTGACAGATTTAGCAAACAGGCTCATTTCATTCCAGTGAAGAAAACAGTCAAGCCGGATCACTTAGCGAGACTGTTTGTGGCCCAGATCTTCAGATTACATGGCATGCTTGAGACGATTGTCTTCGATAGAGTTCCCAGATTTACGAGTTTGTTTTGGAAGGCAATTTGGGAGAACATTGGCACACGGTTGCAGTTCTCGTCATCGTTCCACCCGCAAACTGATGGGCAATCTGAGATTGCAAATTCAGTGGTTCTAGATTTATTGAAGTCTTATATCTCTGATCAGAAGACTCAATGGGAAAAGTACTTACCTTTGGTGGAATTTGCCTACAATAACACGATACACTCTTCGACAGGGAAGGCGCCATTTGAGATTGTTGAAGGTGCTGCGAAGGTTCCACCCTTCCTAAGCATGAAAGATAAGATCTTTGAAGCAAATGAATATACGCGAGATTTGGATACCGCTTTTGCCAAGGTTCGCGAGACTTTGCAGGAGTCTCAAGAACGACAGAAAAAGGCAGCGGATCGCAATCGTCGCGACTTGAAATTGAAGGAGGATGATTGGGTGCTCTTACGTTTTGAGAAGGCACGCCTAAGAAAGAAAAAGGGAAAGGAGAGGCTTTTTCCAAAGCTTAGTATGCGATACTACGGACCTTCCAGATCACTGAAAAGATAAATGATGTCTCCTTCCGATTGAAACTGCCTGATACTTGGAGGATTCACAATGCATTCCATGCGAGCCTCTTGAAACCTTTTAAGGGTGATGTGCCTGATGATGGGGAGCCTGATGAGCAACCCGAAGTGGAAGAAAACGAGGAGATCCTTGTTCCTGAACAGATTCTGGCACATAAGGATACGAAGAATAAAGGTAAAGTCCGAAGGCGGTTCTTGGTTAAGTTCAAGAACTATCCTGCATTGGATGCGAAGTGGATGGAGGAGGAGGACCTAGCAGATACTTCTCAGATTGTGAAACTTTACCCCGATGCTTTTGGTTTAGCATAGTCGATTCCAAACGGAACCCAGAATTCAGCTTGGCTGGAGATCTAGTGTAGTGGGATGCACAAGAGGGGAGTCGCTCCGCTCTCTTGTCAACAGATGCCTTGATTTAGATACTATAGTCAATGATGTCTCTTTGAGCTTCAGAGATACTGAAAGTTAACAGTATTCTGCTGTATGACTTTAATGAAATGGAATTCCTGATTATGATACTGATTTGTTCTTGACTTCTCTTAAGTGCAGGAACTGATAGACAAAATGACTGCATCATTTTGGTATGATTGATCTCGAATAGACATGGTTGCAATAGGGGTTAGTCAATCGGACATCGATGAGGTCCCGATTGGACCTAGATGCGATTGCTAGCTACATTGCCAATAAATCATGCTCTAAGATCCGAATGAATGTTGAATGTCATGATGTCTTGTGATGTTTGGTGATGTCCTGTGATGTCGTGTGATGTGACTGTCGATTTGGTACATGTGCTAGATGTGTACTAGTACGTAGGTACTAACAATCGGTGTCTGCTAAGACGGTTTATGGCTTCTGTCGGTTTTGTAGGCGTAATCGCGGTCAATTACAATGCTTTCAAGAGGGGGGTATGTCACAAAGTGATGATGTGGCTACCGACAACAGAAACCCTAATTTCTGCCAGGAACCCTAAAAATCTTGCAAACCCTAATTTCTGCCAGAAACCCTAATTTCTGGAAACCCTAACCCTAACTGCTGGCTGAAACCCTAAGTGGCTAAAAAACCCTAAAAGCTGGTGCAAGTGCCTCGTGGCAGCAGTGTACGGATTTTTCCGGAATTTATGGAAGCTGGGGAAAAGCAATTGCGACGCAATTTGTGCAAGCTTTTTGCTACGCAAAGTTGAGATAAGAGAGAGAGAATGGATATGCTTTATTTTGCTCTCATTGAGAGAGAAAGAAACTGCTTTGGATTTTTGAAAGCTTTTGGGGCTTTGCTTTTGGGCATCCCTTGTAATCTTTTTATTAGTGGTTTAGGGCTCACTTCTTAGAGCATCTGGACGCAGAGTCTGAGAGTGAAACCCTAACCGCTCTTTGTACTTTGACATTGATTTAATACATAAAGAAATACTGAAAGGGGCACTAGTCTTTGGGGCCAATATCTCTAGGCACGGAACTCCGCCGGGCCAGTGCAAATCTATTGTGATCTGTGAATTGTTTTGAAGTGGTTATTTGGTGCTGTCGCGATTGATTCTTGACTTGGAGTGTCCAAGTCTGTTACACACAGAGAGAGAGAGAGAGAGAGAGAGAGAGAGAGAGAGAGAGAGAGAGAGAGAGAGAGAGAGAGAGAGAGAGAGAGAGAGAACGCTAGAAGCACAAATGCTCTCATTAACACAATGAATGACTACAAGACCCCAAGCATTGCTTTTATAGAATGTTGGGTTGAGATAGGACAAAAATGTGTAACTGGTGCAAAAAACATAAAAGCCCAAAAATGGCTAAAAATGTGTGTGCACCCAGCCAAGCTAAAAAATGACCGGCCGGACACGTGCTAAAGTGTCTGCCTGTGCAACCTACGTGGTGTGCATTGCGTGGTTAGCCCGGGACAATCACCAGCCGTACAAAATGGCGAAGCAACGGTGTTGTAACTCACTATGATAATTTGGGAGCATTGGAAAAGCAAAAACCATACAAGGAAGGTGGTGCAACTGTAAAGTTTGATACCTTCAGTGGTTTCGAGGATAAGGCGAAGGCTTTTAGTATCTTAGTATCTTACCTTCCTCCAACAGTTTGATACAACTTATGTAGGGAGGAATTTTACAGAGGCCCCCAAGGTCAAGAAAGCTGCCACTTTCTTGAAAGGAAATGTGCGTTCATAGTGGACGACACTGTTGCTAAAGGATAGGCACCCACCACATGGGTATACTTCAAGCAAATGTTTGTATCTGCGTGGCTGTCAAATGAAGTTGAAGCTGATGTCATGACGGATTGGCACCAACTCAATGCAGCTTCATGCAAAAGCTTAAATGAGTACAATCGAAAGTTCTGTAAAGCATTGCTCTGAGTAACTTCCTACAGGTTTGTGCCACTGACGAAGCAGAATGAGAAATATAGTTGTGGGCTGCCTAAAGGGCTGAGGGATTACCGCATAAAGAATCAAGTGGCCACCCTTACTCAGCTTATGGAAGTTGCCAACATTGGTCATGCCTTGTTGGAGGGAGAAGACAACGGATTTCAGGGCAACGTGAAAGGGGGTCGGTCAAAGAAAAATTCAGCAAAGTGGTCCTTTGCAAAAGCGACTCTTGAAGCTTTCCGGGGGTCAGGAAATGCAGAGAAGGCTAAAGACTTAGCGGAGTCTTATGGAGGACAAGCCAAAAGAATGAAAAGTTAAGGGAAAAGTTGCAAGACGTTATTTGGTGAAGTTCAAAAGCTATCCACCTGTGGATGTTGTCACAAGACGGGCACCACGTGCCAATAGAAAAGAATAGACTGAACAGACTTTTAGCACTTCAATAACAAAATAAACTGAGAGAGAGAGAGAGACGACACGCGACACGCGACACGGAGTGGCGGAATTCCACCCCAGAGAGTATTGGCCCCAAACCTTGGCGCCCGTTTTGGTATTTCTTTATGTGGCATCAACATAGTACAAGCCGGTACTTCAGACTCTGCACCTTCTCAAGGAAGCATGCCAGAGAATGAGCCCTAACCTCATCTTTAAAGGCCCTTGGCTTGAAAAGTAGTTACAATGAAAAGCCTTCAAACTCAAAAGCCTATGGTCCAAAAGCAATGCCAAAAAGCTGCCAGTGTAATTTACGGAAATCCGTACAGTCCTGCCACGTCAGCACCGCCAGTGTGAAAAGCGGAAATCCGTACAGTTCTGCCACGTCATTAGTCAGCGCATGCTTCGCAAGTTCTTGTGTGTGTGTGTGTGTGTGTGTGTGTGTGTGTGTGTGAGTCTTGCTTTATTTCCTTTATGTCACTTGGGGCCCCATCGGACGGGGGTCCCCATAAGTTGATAGGACTTCTTCTTCTGCTACTTGTTCTTCTTAGGTTTAGGCCCCTCGGCCAGCATCTTTAAAGTTGGCTCCATTCTTAAGGGCTTTGACATGTCAGCAGTTTGTTACATCTCCCCTTCTTGAAAGAGAGTAATCGCGATTACATCGTATTTGCAAAACAACTCAAGTTAGTTCAAATTTTTTTTCCGAGAGACATTTCGAGGGACAACCAGTTTACTCTTTTTGTTAAGGAGTTAGCTTCTCCTTTCGGCTCTTTTGATCAAGGAGTTAGCTTCTCCTTTCGTCCAGATCAGAACTCTTGATATTCCAGCGTAGTAAAATTAGCCATCACACCGAGACTGTACTGATCTTACACGGGTGTCTTGATGTACTAAAATTACATACCCAGGCAATCTCATCCAATTAGGAATATTCAGTAATTGGCACATCACAATGCAACACAAATGCTCACATATGCATGTTACAAGACATAGAAACATAAAGTCGCCGATGAACACTCGTCCCGCATAACCTAACAGGTCCGGGGCGGGAGATATTTAACGACACCCTCATCACTCCTCCCGCATAACCTAAAAAGGTCCGGGCCGGGAGATATAGAGGCCTTTTACAACCAAATGCCCCCCAGACCGCAGCCTGCGTCGTTTGGAGGTGCTGAGAGTAACTATTGTTCAGAGTTCTTAATACTCCTCCTGCATAACCATCCAGGTCCGGGCCGGGAGTAAATTACAACACTTTTTAATCATTCAATACTCCCCCCGCAAATAACCACAAGGGTCCGGGCCATGAGTATGAACAAGCATTCTCAAACATAATTTCTCACTACTCCACTCGAGAGTAAAATCACGAATCATTAAAACCAGTATTAAAACCAGAGTCAAACAATTCAAATTGGCACCAAGACAGGTTCAAAACAGATACCATCCATTTCAAACAACTTTCAAATAGGATCACCAAAACAAGTTCTCAAATAGATTTCAAACTTAAAAAGCAATCTCGACATCAGCCGAGCTGGAAAAGTCGACTGACTTTCCATCCTGAAACCTGCACCAAAAATTAGGGTTAGATTCCTTCCATAAGGTCATAGCCGAGCACAGCATGGTCCATCAGCTCTTGGGCAGGCAATGTTCCTCTGGCAGCGATGGTAGTCCCAAGATAGCAATTGCACCGAACCTCCAAGGTCATCTGATCGTGAAGAGACATCTACTGAGAGATGTCGAGAAATTTCAAGATATAATCTGCTAGGGTTTCCATGGCAAGCATTTCAGAATACCCCACTCTGCCAGAAGTTGCACTCCGAAGGAAGATGTCAGAAACCATATAACGGATGACGTGTGAAAAGCGGAAATCCGTACAGTTTTGCCACGTCATCCGCCAACGTGATTTTCGAAAATTTGCCACATCATCAGCTTGCTTCGCAAGTTCTTGTGTGTGTGTGTGTGTGTGTGAGTCCTGCTTTATTTCCTTTATGTCACTTGGGGCCCCGTCGGAGGGGGTCGCCATAAGTTGGTAGGACTTCTTCTTCTGTTACTTGTTCTTCTTAGGGTTTAGGCCCCTCGGCCAGCATCTGTAAGTTGGCTCCATTCTTCAGGGCTTTGACACGTCAGCAATTTGTTACATATGTAAAGTGGATGGAAAAAACTGAACTGATAGAGTCACCAAATGTATTTACCTTGAAGCTTTTGGTTTACAACCTGTGTATTTTCCAACTTAAATCACTTCAGTAGAGTAAAGGTCAAAGGACTTGACACGTGCTCAAAAGAGGGGTGATGATAAAACTAGCACTCCATATGTACATAAGGATTCAGTGCAATAGCAGTATACATTGTTTGACAAAAGTATGAAGGTCTCATTAAGTCATTTGTACACATGTATAACAGTCTTTCTTGCGGATACATGCGATGATAAAAGGGTGCTTACCGCACTAAATCAGCTATGGCATGTATATATGGCATGCAATCAAGAACGTATGCGATTTTAAGAGGGGGGTATGTCACGAGACTATGACAGTCACTATATATATTATGTTGGTTTCTTTCCCTTGATTTTTATTTAATTATTGGGACCCTCTTGTTAAAATCACAAATGCTCGGACATTGCATGGCCAATGTGAAACGGCCATTGGCTGAGAGTTTGACCCGTAGGAGTCAAGGTCAGGCAGCCACGAGATGGTTGGGCCAATCGGCACTGGAATCGTACTAGTAAAGAAGCGGCTAGGCTCACTGAGGCCCCTCGACAGGACTTTATAAGTTGGTGGGTACTAGGAATTAAACCAAAAGGAGCAAATTGGACACAAGGCAGTAGAAGAGCAACCTGCAGGTCAACTCTCATTCTCCAGAAGCTCATCCCAAGAGGGGGCGTGTCACAAAACGGGAGCGTACACGAGCACTTAGAAATCTGAAAATAAAATACTTTGCAAAAGGGAGAGAAGGGAGAAGATCGACACAGTATTGGGGACCAGAAGATGGATTGGTCCCCCCCTGTTAAGAGTATTCTTTTATTCAGGGAGAATTCTTATACAAGCACGAGAACCCGAGGAAACCCCTCCGTTCTGTAGTCTTAGACCCGACGGTCGTGCTTTCCTGTAAAGGGCTTGGGCACAAGGCCGTTCCTTCCCGTAAGGGACTTAGGCACGAAGCCGTACTTTCCCGCAAGGGACTTACGGCTTATGGGACTTAGGCGTGAAGCCGTACTTTCCCGTAAGGGACTTCCCGTAAGACGGGAGATTCCTGCAAAACAAACCACACAAAGCAACAATTCTCAATGCGTATCAACCATAGTTACCCGGAACGCGGAACGGGAACGGCGACGGGATCCCCGCGGAACGGGGGAACGGCTAGGGGTTCGGAACGGGAACGGCGCGGAACGGGAGGTATAAAAAACACCCAAATAGTGCATTTTTTAGCTCCTCGTGTTTAAATACAAGGAGTATTAGAGTGCTTTGACTCTAATACTCACAAAAAACTCGTTTTGAAGACCATTCAATCTTGCTATGACTAGATGATGTGTGTGTGAGAGAGAGAGAGAGAGAGAGAGAGAGAGAGGGAGAGGGAGAGATTTGAGAGAGTGGGAGGGAGAGGAAGAGAGCTTGAAGGCTTAAAGCCTTGAGTCTTGAGAGAGTGAGTCTTGAGAGGGAGAGATCTTGAGAGTGTGAGAGGGAGAGAGCTTGAGCCTTGAGGATTAGCTTGTGGAGAGAAAGGGGGAGGGGGGTGCATTTTATGAGTCCTTGAGGCCTTGCACACTTCAAAAAGAAGCCCAAACATTTACTTCAATTTTTTCAATTTTTGCCAAATTTGTTTGTAGCCGTTGGCCGTTCCAGGGGCATTCCGGAACGTTCTGGGGGCATTCGGAACGTTCCGGAACGGCCGTTCCAGTTTGCACTGGCCACCCGGAACGTCAAACGTTTCGGAACGTTCGGGAAGGAAACTGCCCCCCCGGAACGCCGGAACGGGGGCTAGGGGGCGTTCCTCGGTAACTATGGTATCAACACATTATACCTGTCGCTCCTTGCTCGGAGAATCGACCTCCGTACTCAGTCGTCACGCGAACACTTGCAATTTCCGTCGCCCGACTCTGCTCCAGAATCCTAGCGCTGGTGTTTTGCTGCTGCTTCCGGCATATGAAAACTGGAACGCTTGCTGCCCTTTTATAGGCTCTGGCACCTGGCGGGAATAGCGGCCCAAAAAGCAGAGCTAGCGCTCCTAGAGAGAGGAGAGAGAAAGATCGCAAATTCAGCCCCGCCACCCCCCCCCCCTCTGCGTAGCTTTTCTAGCGCTGCCTTTTTTTGAAGTACTTGCGTTATTTTATCAATAAAGGCCCGGTCACTTAAAAGTGACCGACCACTTTAATAAAATAAAGTGTGAACCTGTTCAAACTTTAAAAACTCACTTAGTCAATGAAAACAATGCTACACGGACACATTCCAAGCATCCCCGGGTGCAAGACACGACATAGATGCAATGCAGACACAGACTCCTCGCGGGAAAACATCTGTCCTCCCACGACCGTTCGTGCTTTTCGTAAAAAACGTCATTGAACTCATCTTTATTCTTGTGCTTGCGTTCTTACGCGTATTTTCTTACTCAGTTCGGATTTCCTCCTTAGCCTACAGGATGCCCCCTTACTGATGCACCCGTCACCCATCATGTGACGCATCAAGGGCACTCGTAACCCGGCCCTTTCCACCGAACTTACGGAAACTCCTTCGCGATGTTTACCGTCACCCATCAAATGACACATCAGAGTTGTCCGTTCCTGATGGCAGTTCCTGTAGCTACAATCTTTTTAGCAGTTCTTAGTGCACATAATAAAATATCCTAAAAAAGAGATTTAATCATTAAAAATAAGAAAATAGTCCAATTAGCAACATCCCTCTGGCTTCTAAACAGTTGACCTCAACTGTAGTGCTTGGACATATACCTCCAGTATCTCGGGATAAGCTGCTAATTCCTCCTGCGTCATCCACTGAGCATCTAGATTCTTATAGTTCTTAAACTTAACCAAATACTTCCGTGTTATCTTTCCGGATTTGAGAGACCGCTCCTGATGACTTACTATCTGCTCCGGTTGGAGTATTTCTTCTGTTTCCTCAACCTCAGGAGGTTCCTCAGCGCTAGGCTGGCTCGGAGGCGGTCCCACATACGGCCGGAGTAAACTCACATGGAAAGCATTATGGATTTTCCAATTAGGCGGTAGCTCTAATCGGAAAGCGACATCATTCACTCGCTCAATAATCCTAAACGGCCCATAATAACGGGTAGAAAGTTTTACCACTTTCCCCTTATGAGACGCTTGTTTCTTAAGTCTTGCCTTCTCAAACTTGAGTAAGACTAACTGTCCGACTGTTAAGTCTAGATTCCTTCTGTGCTTGTCTGCAGCTTTCTTATGCTTTTCTTGAGAGCGTAGAATAGCTCTCTTAACTTGCCCGTAGGCGGTGTCCAAATCCCGGACAATTTCATCTGCTGCAAAGATCTTATCCTTAGTTAAAAGGATGGGTGGAAGCAAAGGCTTACCATAGAGAATCTCAAAAGGTGCTTTCCCCGTCGATGAGTGTATGGTATTGTTATACGCATACTCGACAAGAGGCAAATATTTCTCCCAATCAGATTGCCGGTCTGACACATAAGCTTTTAACATATCCAATACTGTGGAATTGGCTATCTCACTTTGCCCGTCCGTCTGAGGATGGTAGGCAAATGAAAAATTCAGCTTTGTATCAAGATTATCCATCAAGGCACGCCAAAAATTTCCTGTCATGCGAGGATCTCGATCACTCACAATAGACTTAGGCATCCCGTGATGCTTAAAGATTTGTGCTAGAAAGACCCTAGCCATATGATCTGCTTTGATCGTTTTTTGGACTGGTATAAAGTGAGCTTGCTTGCTAAACCTGTCCACAATGGTCCAGATCGCGTCATTTCCAGTCTGAGTTCTAGGGAGGTCCATGATGAAGTCCATGGCAATACTTTCCCAAGGTTCATTAGGCACAGACAAAGGTTGTAGCAACCCAGGCGTCTTATGCCGATCATACTTCACTTTTTGGCAAACCAAGCATTCCCTGACATACTTATCAATGTCTGCTTTAAGGCTAGGCCAAAAGAAATATCTTTCCATTGCTAAGGTCGTAGGGAGAATACCCCGATGACCCGCATAAGGCGAAGCGTGTGCTTCATCCATGATCTTCTTTCTTAATGGTTCCGCCACACATATGGCCTGATGGTGGTAGAGATAACCGTCCCGAATGAAATCGGGAAACTCATTCTCTCCACGATGTAGCTTTCCCCAAATGGTGGAGAAGTCTGGATCATTTGGATACAAATCCGATAGTGCTTCTAATTCTTGGTGATACACCAAAGTGATAGCGTTCACCCTTGGCCGCCTAGACAATGCGTCCGCGACCACATTCTTACTCCCAGCCGTGTGACGGATCTGGAAGTGGAACATAGACAAAAAGTTGGCCCATCTCATCTGCTTCTCAGATAGTTTCCTTTGCGTAAGAAAGTACCGCAAACTCTGGTGATCAGTCTTGATCACAAAATCCGCTCCTAGAAGATAGTGCTTCCAGTTGGATAAGGCGTGAATCACAGCCGTGAGTTCCTTTTCGTAGATTGATGCATGCAACTCTGCATCCTTAAGCCGTCTGCTTTCGTATGCCACTGCATGGCCTTCTTGGTTTAACACTGCTCCGATGCAATCGCCTGAAGCATCGCAGTGAACCTCAAATGGTTTCCTTAAGTCAGGCACTATCAAAATAGGTCCATGGCTTAGCAAGTACTTGAGCCGATCAAAAGCTCCTTGTTGTCTCGATCCCCATCTGAAAGGAATCTTCTTCTTTGTCAAATCATGAAGTGGTCTTGCTACATGAGCAAATCCTCGAACAAACCTTCGATAATATGAACATAATCCCAGAAAGCTACGTACATCATGTACCGTAGTGGGAATAAGCCAATCTTCTACCACTCGGATCTTGGCAGGATCCATACTCACTTTATTGTGGGAGACTATATGGCCGAGATAGTGTATCTCAGAGAGAAAGAACTCGCTCTTCTTTGCATTCACATGCAACTCATGCTTTCGCAATTCTTGAAACACTAAGTCCAAGTGCTTCCGATGTTCCTCTTCTGACTTAGAGAAGATGAGTATGTCGTCAAAGAATACTCCCGTAAAAGCTCGATACGGGCTGAAAATGCGGTCCATCATGCGATTGAATGTCGTAGGAGCATTGGTCAAGCCGAAAGGCATTACCAAAAATTCATATAGTCCAAAGGTTGTGTGGAAAGCAGTCTTATGGACATCCTCAGGGGCGATCCGTATCTGATGATACCCACTCTTTAAGTCTATGCGACTAAAGACACTTGCACCCTGCAACTTATTAAGTATATCATCAGTCTGAGGGATCGGAAAGCGATTCTTGATTGTGATCTTGTTTAAAGATCGATAGTCTATGCACATTCGAAACGTGCCATCTTTCTTCTGCACCAGTAGAACTGGAGAGCAGTAAGGTGAAGCACTTGGCCGTACTAACCCTTTCTTTAGAAGCTCGTTGACTTGCTTCAAAATTTCCTCTTGTTGAGCAAGACTCACCCGATAAGGGGGTTGATTTGGAGGCGAGCTACCCGGTATGAGATCTATGTGGTGATCTTCCGGGCGTACCGGAGGGAGTTCGTCAGGAAGTGTTTCCGTGAAACAATCCTTGTACTTTTCAATAAATTGAAGACGCTTAATTTCCAGACTAGAGAGAGAGTCCATACTAGTTTTATCCTTTGTAAAATTCAAAGTAAGCAGAAGCACACTTCTTCATTTCTTTCTTAATGGAGATATGGCTTACAATTGGGAACTGCCAATCTCCTGCATCAGCTTGAATCTTTATTTTCTTACCCCCATGATCAAAAGTGAGGGTCTTTTCCACATAATCGGGAATAGGTGTCATGTGAAAGTGCCATGGCATACCCAAGATGATATCACATCCCTCGATGGGTGCCATCAAAAATGATTCGCGGTCCTTGTACTCACCAATCCGAAGATTGAGCTGTCCTTGCACGGGAGTTGCATTGGTTGTCAACCCCTTGAATGCCGATCCGGATGTAACCGGTGTGCCAAGCTGAGCCGGTGTAAGGCACAAACGTTCTGCAGTATCCAGGGAGATGAAGTTATCCGTGGATCTTGGATCATAAAGAATCAGTACTCGCTGGTTGTTCAAAGACCCCCAGCCCTTCAGAAGTTGACGCTTCCCTTTCTCTGTTTCTGTGTTTCCTTGAACATCTGGAATTGAGTTCGAGCTTGGTGGTGCGGGTTCCTTCCTTGCTTTCTCTTGCCTCGTAGAGGCTTGTTCTTGCCGTTGCTGCTTTAGTGGGCAGTCCGGTTTCATATGTCCTTTCTGGCCACAGTAGAAGCATCTTCCTTCCTCTCTGAAAGTTTAAAGTTGAGTAGGAGAAAGATACTTAGTTCGCTTGCCAGTGCCCTCTGGCTTCTTAGAATGATCATCGTCCCTCGATGGAGGACGTTTTCTTCCTTGGCCCCCTTGGTCATCGTAGACCCCTCTTTGTCTTGCACGGTAAGTGCTATGCTCCGTCTTTTTGGGCGTCCCAGTTGAGTGCAAATCCTCAGCAATGATTGCTGACTCCATCATCCTCTGAAGAGTATCATGCGGATACACCTTCATACTCTTTCGAAGCTGCGGTAGGAGACCTGCTTCGAACTTTCTTTTCTTTTCCTCGTCGGCAATCTTCATGAAGGGAGTGACCTTCAGAAGAACCGACCAATACTTGTCCATATAAGTCGTTACTCTTTCATGTTCCTTCTGGGCAAGCTAGTCCCATTCCTTCCGTATGTCCTGCTCAAAGTCAGGTGGAAGAAATTGTTCATAAAATTCAGATTTGAAGCTCTCCCAAGTTCTGGCCTGAGAACCTTCCAGAATCTTGGCTAACCACCAATTACTTGCCGTTTCCTTGAGGTGCATCCCCACATGGCGTAATTTGGATTTTTCTGTGAAGTGCCCATTGGTAAAGGCGACTTCAAACTGTCTGATGAAGGACAGTGCTTTGGAGATGTCTCTCCGTCCGTTGTAGGTTTCGAACTTGATGTCCTTGTCGCCTGATTTGAAGACTCTCATGCGATGTTGAGACTTGCGACCTTGCTTCTTGAATCGAGGCTTATCTTTAGGTTGATGTATGGTAGTGGCGGTAGTAGGTGCTTCCTTCTTCTGACGAGATGATCGAGAAGTAGAAGTATAATCAGGAGAGTAAGATGGAGATGAGATAGAGATGTCCTTGCTCTCGTCTAGCAGAGAGAGCGCTTTTTCCTGGCCTTTCCTTGAAGTAGGCCGTTCATTCCGATCCGAAGATCCTTTGTGCACCTTGGCACGTGCTTCTTCTCTTGCCTCCTGTGGTCTCACGCCAACAGTGTTGTCTGGATGCTTGGCTGCATCAGTTCCATTCGTTTTCTTCATTCCGCCCAAAAGCTTTTGGACGTCCGGCAACAGTAAAATTTGTTGCAACTCCGCAAGCTAAGCTTGCACTTGTTGAAGTTCTTCTTCAACGCTTCTCCCTTGGCTCGACATGGTTCTTCCCGTTCTTCCCGGAATCGTCCTTCTTTGCAGAGAAAGAGAGGAGTCCGAGCTCTGATACCACTGTCACAAAACGGGAGCGTACACGAGCACTTAGAAATTTGAAAATAAAATACTTTGCAAAAGGGAGAGAAGGGAGAAGATCGACACAGTATTGGGGACCAGAAGATGGGCTGGTCCCCCCCCCCCCGTTAAGAGTATTCTTTTATTCAGGGAGAATTCTTATACAAGCACGAGAACCCGAGGAAACCCCTTGGTTCTGTAGTCTTAGACCCGAAGGTCGTGCTTTCCCGTAAAGGGCTTGGGCACAAGGCCGTTCCTTCCCGTAAGGGACTTAGGCGCGAAGCCGTACTTTCCCGTAAGGGACTTAGGCGTGAAGCCGTACTTTCCCGTAAGGGACTTAGGCATGAAGCCGTACTTTCTCGTAAGGGACTTCCCGTAAGACGGGAGATTCCTGCAAAACAAACCACACAAAGCAACAATTCTCAATGCGTATCAACACATTATACCTGTCGCTCCTTGCTCGGAGAATCGACCTCCGTACTCAGTCGTCACGCGAACACTTGCAATTTCCGTCGCCCGACTCTGCTCCAGAATCCTAGCGCTAGTGTTTTTCTGCTGCTTCCGGCGTATGAAAACTGGAACGCTTGCTGCCCTTTTATAGGCTCTGGCACCTGGTGGGAATAGCAGCCCAAAAAGCAGAGCCAGCGCTCCTAGAGAGAGGAGAGAGAAAGATCGCAAATTCAGCCCCCTCCCCTCTGCGTAGCTTTTCTAGTGCTGCCTTTTTTTGAAGTACTTGCTTTATTTTATTAATAAAGGCCCTGTCACTTAAAAGTGACCGGTCACTTTAATAAAATAAAGTGTGAACCTGTTCAAACTTTAAAAACTCACTTAGTCAATGAAAACAATGCTACACGGACACATTCCAGGTGTCCCCGGGTGCAGGACATGACATAGATGCAATGCAGACACAGACTCCTCGCGGGAAAACATCTGTCCTCCCGCGACCGTTCCTGCTTTTCGTAAAAAGCGTCATTGAACTCATCTTTATTCTTGTGCTTGCGTTCTTACGCGTATTTTCTTACTCAGTTCGGATTTCCTCCTTAGCCTACAGGATGCCCCCTTGCTGATGCACCCGTCACCCATCATGTGACGCATCAGGGGCACTCATAACCCGGCCCTTTCCACCGAACTTACGGAAACTCCTTCGCGATGTTTACCGTCACCCATCAAATGACACATCAGAGTTGTCCGTTTCCGATGGCAGTTCCTGTAGCTACAATCTTTTTAACAATTCTTAGTGCACATAATAAAATATCCTAAAAAAGAGATTTAATCATTAAAAATAAGAAAATAGTCCAATTAGCAACAGGGCGCTCAAAAGGGAGGTTGGAGGCTGATTTTTATTCATTGTGCTACTCGGTGTGTGTGAGTAATGGGTGCAGGTGATCACATCTTTAATGAAAGCTTGCCTTCTCCGTTGCTCTATGTAGTGCGACGAATTACTCTCGCGCATCTCTCTCCCCCCTTTGCACATATGGTACTGCCCCTCTAGTTGGGCTTCTCAGATGATCATGTACAGTTCTAGGGTTTTTATGCGCGGTTGCGAAGGCAAGAGCCTTCCGTACAGGAACCGGATTAGCTAATTGATAATCCCCCATACGTACGCACAATTCTATTGCGAAGGAATGCAAAAACGGAGAGTTTTCTTGTGTGAAAACTTGTCCGATTTATAGGGGAATTGTCCCATTGTGTGCGAGAGCCTCTGAGCACACGCGTAGATGTGTTTGCTCGGCTCAAAATGATGCGAAACAGAAAATTACAGCCTACTGTGTTTTTCTGCAGGTTTAGGGTTTCGCACCTAAACTGCAAAGCTAATGCCAGGGGAGCCTCGAGAAAGCCTTGGGTGCTTAAACAGGACAATTTATGCGCCAGGAATCTCGTCTAAGTCAAAGGACAGGTGACCCTACAGGTGCGGGAGCTCGAGGGCTACCCACAGAAGTGATCGGCGCGCAAATTGGAGCGTAAAACAGAGAATTATAGCTTGCTGTATTTTTTTTGCAGGTTTAGGGTTTTGGCCAATTTTGATGCGTGCAAGTCAGGAGCTTCGGGGAAGCTAGGGAATCACGGAACAAGTGTTTTGGTGCAAATTAGAGGCCAAAAACAGAGAATTCAGCGTGCTGTAATTTCTTGCCAGGTTTTGTAAAGTGCTCTAAAGTGCGTGGAAAGTCACTGTTTACTTGATTTTGTCCATGGAGACTTCCACTGTGGTTATGTTGTCGAAGTCGGGTTAGAGTAGAGGAATTTCAGCCCGATGAAAGTGGAACAGCTTGTAGAAGTTTACAGATTTTTCTCAAGTCCAATAAGAATAAAGAAATACCGAAAGGGGCGCTAGTCTTTGGGGCCTATAGGGTGTCGTTGTCTGCTTGGTAGTACTCTAGCTGCTAAGCAGTGCTTTGTTTGAAGTGTTAATTCCAGTCACAGGTTTATTTGTTTTTCTGTGTCGTTAAGTCAAGTAAAGTTTATCAAGTAAAGAATCGGGTGTGAAAGCTAAAGTCTACCGCCCTACGGACCGGTTTCAGTGAATTATGAGAATGTTCTGGCTTTAACTTAGATTAGAAAAATAAGAGCCATGCACTACTAGAGTAACCTCCAACGTGAGCATAAATGTGCTAAAACCTAGTGTTCTAAAAATGCCTAACACCGTAAATAGGTGGCCCCTGGCAGTGTCATTTATATGAGCAAAAGTGTGTATAGTGGGACTTTGATTCATGATGATCAAAGCTTTATAGGCCTCTGTTCATACTGTAGTCTCCTTAAAGTTTATACGATCTGCCCAAAAAGATCTCACAGATAGAATCTTTAATTAAGTCCCGGATCCACGCTTATCTTTCCCCATGTTAAGGAAACCTTTTGAAGCTTTAAACTCAGGTGATGCAATAGCCATTGGGATTATGTGAATAAAGGATGTTGCATGGTAGCAGATAGACCTGAATCAAATGCTATCACTTTAATCTATCAACAAGAAAAATAAATCTTCCTTAAAGATCTTGCGGCACGTAAAAAAAGGGCAGACAAGTCAGTTACTCTGAACATAAAATAGAGTTTTGTTTGCTGCTTTTTTTAGATATAGGTGATTTACAACTTCGAAGACTCTCAAGCACAAAAAGCTTGTTTTCTGCTGAATGTTCAAAAAGGTTGCACTATGATTCATCTTTCACTTCTCTGCAGGATGTCTATATGCATATTTGCTTATGTCAAAGAAGAGTTTTGTTTATTGATAACCAAAAGTACTATTTACTTGTGAAGGATGGTCTGTTGTTTTTGAAGACTGCTTTAAGGATGTCAAACCTTTTTAGAACTTAATAATGTGAATTGTCGTTTGAATTCAGGTCTGATGAAGAGCTGGCTCAAATTGAAGGTTAGTCATAGTTTTCCCATTCCCAGTTACGTTGTGCAAATAAGATGTGTTTGTATACTTGATGTGGATACACGATACAGGTACACAGTTGCTTGGATCCATTTCAGGCTACCACCAACATGTATACAATGAATATACACAATTAATGGAAGACGTTATTACTCCCAATCCTCAGCTCTTTGATCAGTCTATGTTCACTCGCGAGGCTTTCTTGTGGGCATTCGGTATCTTGCGGTCGCGGACCTTTCCTCCTTTAACAGGGGATGATTTAGCCTTGGTTCCTTTGGCAGACCTTGTAAATGCTTAAATCCCTTAGCCCTGTCATTGGTGTACATTTACTGGTTACACGTTCTTGTTCTGGATTCCTAAGTTACTATCTTGTGGGCTTTCTGCTTTCAGAATGATTTGGTCTTGTTGGTTTTCACAAGGTGAATCATGGAATGGTTCTGAACATGGAGGGACCAAGCTGGGAGAAGAAGAGCTCAGGTTTCTTCCCCAGACGGGAATACCTGACATTGCGCGCTCCAGTTGCTGTTAAGGAGGGAGAGCAGGTATAAGGCTTTACTTCATGGGTGCAATTTCAAGTTCCAGCCAGGTGTGTCATCGTTGTTTAACTGCCCATGATCTGGTACTTTGCTGCTCTTAGTTCAGGTGGTTATGCAGTATGGAAAGAAGAAGGGCAATGGCCAGCTTGCATTGGATTATGGCTTCGTTGAATGCAGCCCTAGAACTACTGCAGTCAGGGACTGTTTTACGCTGACTCTCGAAATATCGGAGTCTGACCGTTTTTTTGGTGATAAGATAGATATTGCAGAGTTCAATGGACTTAGTTCAACTGTGTATTTCGATCTGGTACATGAGCAAGAGCTACCAGACAACATGCTTCCATTTCTCCGATTGATTGCCTTAGGTGGAGCAGATGCATTCTTACTTGAGGCCCTTTTTCGGAACACTGTGTGGGAACACTTGCAGTTGCCTGTGAGTAGGGAGAATGAAGAGGCTGTTTGCAAAGCGGTGTTGGATGGGTGTCGTTTCGCTTTGGCTGCATACCCAACCACAATGGATGAGGTCTGATCTGTTTCTTTCTGAAATTTAGAAAGTGATGATGGATTTGCAACTTTGTGGATAAGAATTGAAGGATTTGATTTTGATCAATGAGAGGGCATTGCAGGATTTGAATTTGCTCAGCAGGGGGGACCTAAGCTCAAGGTTGAAGATGGCTGTGGCCATTAGGTTAGGGGAAAAGAAAGCCTTGGAGGAATTGCAGCTGTCATTTGAAACTCGATTGGCAGAGCTTGATAGACTTGAGTATTACGCAGCGAGGAGGTTACGCGGTCTTGGTCTTTTGGATGACAGAGGCGATCTTACTCCTTGGGTAAACAGCTGGGGAACTTTCTCATAAGAATCTGTCTGCTCCCTTATATGCTCATGTTTGTACATTCATGCATGTAAAGCAATAAACTTTTGCTGGTTATTGATTGTGCTCAAAGATGTTTTGATGGGACGATAACTAGGCATCTGGCAAAATAACATGTTTTCAACGTTATTGTTCCTGCAGGTTTTTGAGGGCTGAAAGGCATCTGCAAGAGCCAGTGCGCGGGCAGGCTGCATGGCTCTATTCCCTCATGCTGGTTGAAGGCATGCACACCTGCTGAATTGATCATGTTGTTTCTAGTTGCATGAGATTGCCAATGTTGAAGTAACCAGCACAGCAGAGTGTCGAAAAAATGGACAGCCACATCGGATATATGGTGGAAAAATTACCTTGCAAATTTGAGAAAAGCTTATGGTGTAAGTCAAGACAAGAATGTATATATAGATGTACATGTTGCTTCACTAGACTCAAAGGTGCCTATGTAATTTATTGAGGCTTCTGTGGATTGTGAGCGAGTTGTATGATTTTTTTTTGACATGAGTGTCATTCAATCTTTACTTCATAAAATATTCTTGACATGAGTATCACTTAGAATTCAATCTTGGTGTACATGGTATTTTACTTTAGTCACAACGGAATAGGTAGGAATGTTGTGGGGAATGGACAACTTTTGGGCACGGGAACGATGAGCTTGAGTCATAAAGGGAAAGGAATTGGGAATGCCACAGTGTGTGTGTATAAATTTGCTTCATATTTCTTCAATGATTGAAAATGAGGCATAATAAAAAGCAAGAACCATAAAAGGATCTCAATAGTGGTTGTGAAAATGCATGTGGCAGCCTTAAATGAACCTCAGCTCGCAAATATTGCTTACACAATATCTCAAGTTATCTGGAAACGTCGTTCTCTATGGAACGCATTCCCCGGTTCAAAATGCATGGAATGGTAAATACCCTTGGGATTCTATTAAAATAAGTTTCTACAAGTGGATATTGCCTTGCACATCCCTATAAAGAGATAATTCTTGATAGTCCTGTCCTTGAGAGGACCTTTCTCACAATCTGACAGAGCCTTCCTGCCCGTCTCTCTTGGAATGCAGCCTATTATTTCTCTATAGCTTATGTTAGTGTTACAAATGTGGCATATGTGTTGGCTGTCAAAACCATTGTGTCATGGGTAACCCAATAGATAAATTTTATTATTAATATCATCATCTTTTAGAGAGATACAACTTGAAATTACATCTCACACACCCGACTCCGTGCGGTGGAGCATTTTAGATGGATAAGGTTGGCCAGCCCATAATATAGACTTGGGGAGCAGCCCCTAAGGGCTATATGCCACACGAGCTGTCAAGGGGGTTTGAACCCAAGACCTTTGATGCTAGAGGCTCTCGCTCTATCAATCGAGCTAGCACTCGTTGGCAATATATGAAAATTTTGTAGGATTCATGTAATGGTGCATTTGTCCTTATGCGATTGATTAGTGTGTCATATACAATTGATTAGAGTGCGTCTGCACGTAGTTTGTAGATTATTTGAAACTTTAAAGTAGTGCTCGAATTAAATTTTTTCCCAAAAACTTTAACAACCTATTGCGGAAAGGTAACAGTTTTTTGCCAAAAGGTATTCAAACTTAAGCAAATGTACACCGAAACTTTCTAATTTTAACATTTATTTTCTAAGGTGAATTGCAAAATTTAACTTAGGTTTGTGTCGAGCACTATTGTAAAGCATATTGGTTTTTCAAAGACAAGCTTTAGAGAAGAAGAGAGTTAGGGCATATTGACTTTCTAAAATAAGTTAGAGAAGAAGAGACTTATGTTTTCATGTAATGATGTGATAGGATGTGATGCATTGAATTTATTCATTTCTTTTGGTTTAGAGAAAGCCATAGGGAAGGTTGAGAAAAGGTGCAAGTTTTGAGCCGTTGATGGAAAGCATGCCGACGGTGGACACATGTCCTCTTTACTTGAGTTGAAAAGTTTTGTAACATTATATCAAGTCATTTTATATTGTAAATGGGTCTTTGTCATTGTACTAAGTCTTTTTTGACTTTCTTTTGTAAATGGGTCCCTTCATTTAAGAACCTAATGTTTTTTCAACTGATCGGTATGAAATGTACTTTTTGGCCTACACAAGGCCTTTGGGGAGGGGGGGAAGGCCCTCAACACTAAAGGGCACAGATGGAAAGAGATGGGATCCGCGCGGAGGGTCGAAAGGGGGAATCCCGAGGTGAATGAAGGCCCAAAAAAAATGGGCGCCGATCGCAAGCACGGGGACTCGAACCCTTGCCACCGTTGTGAGAGCCCAGTGCACTAACCGCTACACCTGCAACAACAGGCACGTTGACATGTGGGCAAACCATAAAATGATAAATAAACTTGGACAGGCTTCTCGCTTGTCCAAGTTTACTATATTTTGTCCTAGTTTACCCCCGAAATCAAGGGCTACGCGCGCCTTGATCTCCACATCCTAGTTTGCGTGCCATTGATCCCACCGCTCAATCTTCATTAAAAGCTCCGTGACCTTTAGTGCTGAGAGGAGGGGGGGGTGTGTGCGTGTGTGGAGCCAGGACCAGGTGGACCGGTGGTTACATGGCGCCATTGATACAAAAAATCGATGCTAGGCACGTGTTCAGTTTGCTTGCCGTGCGTGTTCAGTTTGTTAATAAGTCCTTTTTGCCGTGCGTGGCCTTTAGCTCTCTGTGCTAAAGGTGGGTCCTTTATAGCTCGCTATTTCTCTAGGTGGGCTATATATATTCAATACATTTATGTTTCCAAGGAGAGAATGCCTGCCTCGCTTGCCAATTTCCGTGTGGTGAATCGTGATCAATAAAGGGTGAATCTATGTGGATGCGCTTGTCCATTGTTTCTAAACCCGAGCCGTCTGGGGCCTCCTCCGGCTCCTCCATCTCTACCCTGGCCTTATACCGCTTAAAATACATGAAAAATATTGTAATTTTGCAAAAATATTGGCTAGTATTGTAAAATTTCCGATTCAGATTTGTCTTGGAGGGATTTTTGTATGTCTGTGAAAATGATTTATCCCGAACACTGACTGTGGGAGGAAAGACATCGAACTGAATTCTGTAAAGGCAATACCAACACAGGTACTGGCTTGCGCAAAGGGCAACAAAAGTGCAATGGACTTGACTTTTGATATTATTTCCCTTACATGACTTGTTTTCCTTTTGACTTTATTGCCCTTAGATGACTTTGCATGACTTGACGTCCTTTTGATTTTATCAAACCTTCTTCACCTTGTTGGCCTGCAGAGGCCATACGGGCCTGGTGGAGAAAACGCACAATTTTTCTGCCGTCACTTTTTGAGGGTGGAGATGCATGGCGCGTGGCCAGCTGCCTTTAATGCAGCGTCTTTTTGGCCTGTCTGAGCGGAGCTCTGCACCGCGTGGAAAAGCACACTGCAGCCCTGCAGCGCCTGGAAGAGGGGACGCGTCACGCCGTGCAGCATCTAGAAGGGGACGCCTACAACCCATATTGAACGCGTGCCGAAATGGAGGGCCATTGCAGCAGGCAGCGCAGCGATGCGACACTGCCCACGAGCTCTCTCTGCTGCACTCGTTGTGGACCTCTCTGCGTGCTTTGCCGGCCTTACACTTCTAACATATTATATACTCTAAAAAATAATCACAAAAATATTTTTGGGATTCTCCTCAGGTGCAAAATGAGGTTCTTCGTTTTGTCAATATTGCACCTTTTGTATTCAGGACTGTCAAGGAAGATGTAAATTACCAAGGTACATTCCCACTAAATTTGGTTGAAGAGAATGAATGGTGGCCACTAGAAGTAATAAGGAGACATCACTTGGGGCATGTTTATGTTGTGCCGTTATATTGCAAGTCGGGATGTGTGAGTAGTCATGATGATAATTTGTGAAAATTCCCAAAATACCCCTCTAATTTCAAAAATTCCCAAAATACCCTTCTTTCTATTTTGGTTGAATAGTTCAAAATTTTCTAATCTTTATTCCTTTTTGACAATTGACATCTGTTTGTTAGTGCTTAACATGTAATTTTTCACAAATTACCTTGCAAAAAAAGACAATTATATCTAAAAATGATGAAGCATTTCATCTCCAAAGCCTACGTAACGAAGTCAAATTCTAGTTTTAGCATCTTGTATTGATACACAATAAGTCTTCTTATAAAAAGCTAGAAATGTTTTTATCTTTGGAAAAATTTAATCTCACGACCAGGGGTATTTTGGGAATTTTGGAAAATTTGAAGGGCATTTTGGGAATTTATAACCAAATATTGGGGGTGTTTTTGAAATTTGAAGGGTATTTTGGGAATTTCCACAATGGTTGAATAGTTCAAAATTTTCTAATCTTTATTCCTTTTTGACAATTGAAACTCGGAGTCCCCCCCCCCCCAACCAATGTTAGAAAAAAACTGGGGTCTAGTGTATTTTAACCGGCTAAAATTATAAAACCCCGGTTAGATTTTGAGCTTGCCTTTAAGAAAACCGGCAAATTTGCACAAGTTTTAGTGTAATTACCGGCAAAAGCGTCAAATTTTGACCTAAAAACCGTGAGAATTTCAAGTTTCCCCTTATTTTGATCGGTTAGGAAAAATGTATTTTTCTAGCCCTGCGGGCCCCAACAACTTGCACATGCATAGTCTCAAATAAGATACAAATTACCTGCAAGATATTAATGATTAGGGTAAATTACCAAAATACCCCTCTAGTTTGTGAAAATTCCCAAAATACCCTTCTTTCTATTTTGGCTGAATAGTTCAAAATTTTCTAATCTTTATTCCTTTTTAACAATTGACATCCGTTTGTTAGTGCTTAACATGTAATTTTTCACAAATTACCTTGCAAAAAAAGACAATTATATCTAAAAATAATGAAGCATTTCATCTCCAAAGCCTACGTAACGAAGTCAAATTCTAGTTTTAGCATCTTGTATTGATACACAATAAGTCTTCTTATAAAAAGCTAGAAATGTTTTTATCTTTGGAGAAATTTAATCTCACGACCAGGGGTATTTTGGGAATTTTAGAAAATTTGAAGGGCATTTTGGGAATTTATAACCAAATATTGGGGGTGTTTTTGAAATTTGAAGGGTATTTTGGGAATTTTCACAAATTAGAGGGGTATTTTGGTTGAATAGTTCAGAATTTTCTAATGTTTATTCCTTTTTTGACAATTGAAATTCGGAGTCCCCGCCCCCAACCAATGTTAGAAAAAAACTGGGGTCTAGTGTATTTTAACCGGCTAAAATTATAAAACCCCGGTTAGATTTTGAGCTTGCCTTTAAGAAAACCGGCAAATTTGCACAAGTTTTAGTGTAATCACCGGCAAAAGCGTCAAATTTTGACCTAAAAACCGTGAGAATTTCAAGTTTCCCCTTATTTTGATCAACTAGGAAAAATATATTTGTCTAGCCCTACCCCCAACAACTTGCACATGCATAGTCTCAAATAAGATAGAAATTACCTGCAAGATATTAATGATTAGCGAAAATTACCAAAATACCCCTCTAATTTGTGAAAATTCCCAAAATACCCTTCTTTATATTTTGGTTGAATAGTTCAAAATTTTCTAATCTTTATTCCTTTTTAACAATTGACATCTGTTTGTTAGTGCTTAACATGTAATTTTTCACAAATTACCTTGTAAAAAAAGACAATTATATCTAAAAATAATGAAGCATTTCATCTCCAAAGCCTACGTAATGAAGTCAAATTCTAGTTTTAGCATCTTGTATTGATACACAATAAGTCTTCTTATAAAAAGCTAGAAATGTTTTTATCTTTGGAGAAATTTAATCTCACAACCAGTGGTATTTTGGGAATTTTGGAAAATTTGAAGGGCATTTTGGGAATTTATAACCAAATATTGGGGGTGTTTTTGAAATTTGAAGGGTATTTTGGGAATTTCCAGAAATTAGAGGGGTATTTTGGTTGAATAGTTCAAAATTTTCTAATCTTTATTCCTTTTGACAATTGAAACTCGGAGTCCCCCCCCCCCCCAACCAGTGTCAGAAAAAAATCGGGGTCTAGTGTATTTTAACCGGCTAAAATTATAAAACCCCGGTTAGATTTTGAGCTTGCCTTTAAGAAAACTGGCAAATTTGCACAAAGTTTTAGTGTAATTACCGGCAAAAGCGTCAAATTTTGACCTAAAAACCGTGAGAATTTCAAGTTTCCCCATATTTTGCTCGGTTAGGAAAAGTGTATTTTTCTAGCCCTGCCCCCAACAACTTGCACATGCATAGTCTCAAATAAGATACAAATTACCTGCAAGATATTAATGATTAGGGAAAATTACCAAAATACCCCTCTAATTTGTGGAAATTGCCAAAATACCCTTCAGATTTCAAAAATTCCCAAAATACCCTTGTTTCTTTTTTGGTTGAATAGTTTAAAATTTTCTAATCTTTATTCCTTTTTAACAATTGACATCCGTTTGTTAGTGCTTAACATGTAATTTTTCTTAAATTATCTTGCAAAAAAAAGACAATTATATCTAAAAATAATGAAGCATTTCATCTCCAAAGCCTACGTAAGGAAGTCAAATTCTAGTTTTAGCATCTTGTATTGATACACAATAAGTCTTCTTATAAAAAGCTAGAAATGTTTTTATCTTTGGAGAAATTTAATCTCACGACCAGGGGTATTTTGGGAATTTTGAAGAATTTGAAGGGCATTTTGGGAATTTATAACCAAATATTGGGGGTATTTTGGGAATTTTTGAAAATTGAAGGGTATTTTGGGAATTTCCACAAATTAGAGGGGTATTTTGGTAATTTTCCCTAATAATTAGCTCATGAGAGGCAAGGTTTAATTTTTCCAAGGGCCAAGACAATTGGACCAATGCCACGTATACATTTGAATATGTCTTAAAGCTTATTTTATTAAAAAAAAACACAGAATCATTGGGGATGCCTTGAGGGAAAAGGGAGGGCGTCCCCCCCCCCCCCCCCCCCCCCCCCCCCCCAACACACACACACGCGCAAGAGGACGCACAAGCCCTCTCAATCTTTCTCTTTTTGAACATGCTACTCGTGCTTTCTCTCTGTTTGTCCATGCCAAAATTTGATAAAATTGCTTCATTGTATAGTGCATGGAGAGACTCGTACCTTGTTGAAAAAAACTGGTAGGTCCTCACATTATTTCATTGAGATGCTTTCATGAGAGGGCATGTGAGAGCCGTCCCACAGGTCGGGGGCTTGCAGCGCATAGTGATCTACCTCCTATGCAGTGCATGCGCCCAGTGGGACGCAACTCTTACAATGTCATTCTAAATGGAAGTATAGATGACATAAAGTGCTTCATGAATGTGATATGATTGTCCATAGAAAATACAAGGTGGTTGTCCAATCTTATCAGTGGTGGAGATGATGCATAGCCTTACAAGACATTAAATGCCATGACCTTTCTTTTCCACATGCCATGACCTTGACTTTGCCAGGAGGAAAATCCTTTGCTTCAATTTGCCAAGATGGCAAACGTGCTCTTTTATTGAAGTTGATTTGAATGTCACTTTTGAAGACCTCTTGTGAAAGTCTATAAAAGCATGCATTGTTGTGCCTTTGTGTATGTGAAGAACTGTGTGAAAATACTTTGTGCTAAAATTACTTTGCTTGGCAATGGCTTCCAAACGAAACAGTGGGAGCTCATGAAGGCAGAGAATGGTACGTAAGCAATGGAGATTCTGATGGTGTTGACTGTTGGAATTAAGGTTGCAGAGAAACACACACAACTCGGAGAAGACGAAGGAAGCTCAAGGCACACAATAGAGAGTGTGTTACTTAGTGTGAAATGGAAAGATAGATAGCCCTAAAGTGATGCGCGTATCTACAATGCACGGGGGAAAAAACCTCCTAAAGAGGGAAAAAATGCCCCGTCGGTCCTAGTGTGTTCACACAGATCACTACCACATGTATATGGTAACAAATCCCCACTGGAGTGATGCGGTGAACGAGAGCTGGCACATGAGTAAAGGAAGTTCCATGCCCTAAGGACATGATCAGTCCACAAAGGGGAGTAAGCCCAAATCTTTGTGGAAAGCTTCAAGCTTCTCACGAGACAATGCCTTTGTGAAAAGATCTGCAAGGTTGTCCTGTGTTGGCACATAAGCCAAGCTGATCTCTCCTGCTGAGAGCCTCTCCCTGACATAGTGGTAATGCATCTCAATGTGCTTTGTGCGAGCATGAAAAACTGGGTTCCTCACAATTGCCAATGTGCTTTGATTGTCAGTGTAGATAGTGTTGGCAGTGTCCTGTCCAACACCCAAATCAGCCATAAGGCGTCTGAGCCATACACACTCAACCGTAGCTGTGAAGACTGCCCTGTACTCAGCCTCACAACTCGAAGTGGCCAGAGTAGGTTGCTTCTTGCTCAACCATGATATACATGAACTACCAAGCATCAAACAAAAACCACTTGTGGACACTCTTGTGTCAAACCAACCAGCCCAATATGAGTCCGAAAAAGCATGTAAGTCTGGCGGCAATGATCCCCCCTTCGGATAAAACAAGCCAAGATGTAAAGTGCCACTAAGGTAGTGGAAAATCCTCTTGAAAGCCTGCCAATGCTTAGACCTTGGGCTATGCATAAATCTGCTGACCTGTGAGACTGCAAATTGAATCTGTCCTGGTGTTGCATACATAAATGAGGCAGCCAATAGCAGTTTGGTAAAGAGTGACATGAGCAGGATCGCCAGCATCATGTAGACTCAACTTCAAACTTGTTTCCATGGGAGTGGCAATAGGTTTGCAATCCTCAAGTCCAAACTTACATAGCAATGTCTCTATGTAACTTTTCTGACACAAGGCAATACCATCATCACACTGCTTAAACTGTATACCCAAGTAATGATGCAACAGCCCCAAATCTTTCATCTTGAAAGTAGCATTCAAATCAGCCTTAAATTCAGAAATATGTCTCTCATTTGGTCCAGTGATCAGCAAATCATCAACATAAAGAACCACAATGAGAAGGACATCACCCTCACACTTTACATACAATGTGCTTTCTGTTGGACTGTTATGAAAGCCTTGTTTGACCAAATGAGTGTTAGATTTGTCATACCAAGCACGAGGAGATTGCTTCAACCCATACAAAGGGTTGTTACATTTGCACACTTTGTCCTCTTGTCCTTTTATGACAAAACCGCGAGGCTGCGTTACATAAGCTTCCTCAAATATGTCACCATTCAAGGAAGCAGTAACAATGTCTGATTGATGTATACCCCAACCAAAATGAGCTGCCAATGCACATAGAAAACGCACAGTAGTCATATGACAAGTGGGACCAAAAGTCTCTTCATAATCTATGCCTTTTTGCTGTGCATAACCCTTTGCAACAAGTCGAGCCTTGTGGCGATAAATCTCACCATCCGGTTTGCGTTTCAACTTGTAAACCCACTTCGTACCAATGGCCTTTTTGCCAGGAGGCAAATCACATAAAGTCCAGGTGTCATTTTCTATAAGTGCATCATATTCTGATTGCATGGCAGCCATGCCATCCGATTTTCTGAATTTTGTGCTTCATCAAAAGACAAAGGCTCCTCAACATCATGTAAGCTAGACATAGCCAAAGCATAACAATCTGATGCATAAGATGCATGGCGAGAGCCTGAACGAGTACGACTAGACAAAGGTGCATCCAATTAACTGTCACACAAAGCGTGCACCAGCCATTTTGGCATACCTCTAGCCTCCTCATTTTCAGCCCTTTCCTCATCAAGTACATCATGTACATCTGCATCAGTAATAGGCTGATCTAGAACATTTTCAGAAACCCCCATAGGCTGTACATTTGCCTCATTGGAACTTACATTCGTATTTCCACCACTGAAAAGAGGCAACAAAGTGTCATAAATGTCCTGTGAGCTTACATTACTGTCTCTAGTACATGACAAGAAGGGCTGAACAGAATCTTCCACAAACACTACATCCCCTGAAACCAGAATACGTTTTGTTTGCGGATGATACAACCTGTAACCTTTTCTTTCAGCACTATAACCAACAAAAATACATTTGACAGCCTTATCATCCAATTTTTTGCGCTGCACTTGTGGCACCAAAGCATATGCCAAACAGCCAAAAACATGCATGTGCTCAATAGAAGGCTTTCTATCATGCCATGCTTCATATGGAGTAATAGACTACAAAGCTTTCATAGGACACCTGTTAAGTACATAAGTGGCACACATGATGGCCTCAAGCCAAAAAGAATGCAGCAAAGCTTGACTTTGACCATACATTGTGCCAGTTCCGTTAGTGACATGTTTTTCCTCTCAACAACACCATTTTGCTGAGGTGTATAAGGAACTGTACATTGGTGTTTTATCCCATGACTAGCCAGAAATGCATTAAATTTATGAGACATATACTCCCCCCCTCGATCGGAACGGAGGGTGCCCATAGTACATTTCGAGACATTTTAAGCCATAGCCAGAAATTGTTTGAAGCACATAAAAACTTCGAACTTTGCTTTAAGCGGAAATACCCATGTATGCCTAGAGTAATCATCAATGAAAGTCACGAAGTATAGGTAATTGCCCAAGGACGGAGTTTTCATGGGCCCAAAAACATCACTATGCACAAGCTGCAACCTGCATGTGGCCGTAACTGAACCATTCTTTGGAAACTTATAACGCTGCATCTTACCCAAAATACAGCCTTCACAAACATGTTTGACAGGTGCTTCAAGAGACGGCAAAGAAGCAACCATATCAGATTTCTGCAAACGCAGCAAACTGACAAAATTCAGATGACCAAAACGTGCATGCCAAAGTTTTGCATCTGAAATAGCCCTTGAATCTGCAACAGCATTTGCAAAATTTTTTCCACACTTGTCATACAAAGTGAGCTTATACAGCCCACGGCACAAAAGCCCAGATGCAACAATTCATCACCAAAACTGAGATCATGAACTGTACATCTGTCATCCACAAATTTGACTACAAGTCCAAGTCTATTAAGTGCGGATACAGACAAGAGATTCTTCTTGATCCCAGGTACATAAAGTGCATCAACAAGTGTGAAGGAACTGCCATTTGCAGCAGTAAGCACAATCTTTCCAACTCCCTGAACTAGATAAGAGGCATTGTTGGCACAAGTGACTGAATTCCCATGAGGGACAGACTCGAGAGAGGTAAACAATTCACGATGTGAGGTAATGTGCTTTGTAGAACCACTGTCGAAATACCACACATGTGAATCTGCAGCAACTGACAAGCATGCATCATGGACAGCAGGATTGTAAGTGCACTCTGCGCTAAAAGCCCATTTTGCATCAACATCAGCATTACAATCTCGTTTCACAGAAGACTCAACAATGGCTGCATTTGTAGTGGAACCAGCATTTGCAGTGGAATCACCCTCTTTCTTCTTAGCCTCTTTGGCCTTCAACTTAGGACACGACTTGATCAAGTGATCATTTGCTTTACAATAATGGCAACACATCTTCTTTTTGCCCTTATCACCAAAATTTTCAGACGAATTGCTGCTAGCAAAAGCATTAGGAACAGAATTTTTGCCACTTGCAGCAGAACCATAAGAAGTGGCTGCATTACTGTTACCATATACATGTGGTAGTGATGTGTGTGAACACACTAGGACCGCCGGGGCATTTTTTCCCTCTTTAGGAGGTTTTTTCCCCCATGCATTGTAGATACGCCCATCACTCTAGGGCTATCTATCTTTCCATTGCACACTAAGTAACACACTCTCTATTGTGTGCCTTGAGCTTTCTTCGTCTTCTCCAAGCTGTGTGTGTTTCTCTGCAACCCTAATTCCAACAATTGGTATCACTGACAACATGGATTTTGAAGGCGGTGAGACCTATTGAAGATTTTTGTCTTGTTCTACTTACTGTTTTTTGCTTGTCCAAACTTCCTAAGAATTTGTATCATCGAATCTATTGTTGATCGGCATTATGAATCTGTTACTCATTGCGAGATTGTTCGATATTATTGTCTAATCATGCTTACTTTGATTATTGTTATGGAAATGTGATGGTTGCTTCGCGGATTCTCTTCTTGTCTTGTTATTGAGTGCTTGTGTAGTCTTGGATTTTTGCTCGCGTTCCACCAAGCCGTTCTTGGTTTTTTAAAATCTAGCTTTCATAACCCTCGACATGTTTAAGCAATGAGCATACACAACTAGGCTTTCATTCGCATTCCCACATTGTGCCTTCTCTCCATGAACATAGGCTTACACGGCTAAAATCCTTCTACTATATGGCTCAAAGGTCGAAATGGCTTGATCATATATGCATGTGCTGTGCGACACACCTAAGATTTCTTTCGCGTCGCTGCATTGTGGTTTCTCTCCATGAACATAGGCTTGCACGACTACAATCCTTCTAATATGTAGTTCAAAGATCGATGTTCTAAGTCCATGCCCTCTTCTCCATATTTGAGATTATATACAAGTGTTTCTTAAGTTTGCTAGCTTTTAAGAAACCAATTGGTAGGTCACTCTTGAGTAATCATACTTGGTCAACATGCTCTCCTTTCAATAGGCCATCTATGGTGTATACAAGCGTTCTTAAGTTTGCTAGCTTTTAAGAAGCCAATTTGTAGGCCACTCTTGAGTAATCATACTTGGTCAACATTCTTTCCTTTCAATAGGCCATCTATGGACTTGTGGTCATCATATTTTGTGTCGAACTTTCTTTCATCATAACTAAGCTACCTATGTAATATATGAGGATAAGAATTATTATCTTGTCTTTTGTCATGTCATCTACGATGCTTAATATCTCGTCATTCTCGCTGCATAATCATTGCCTCTCTCTCTCTCTCTCTCTCTCTCTCTCTCTATAACACACACAGACATACATACACTTGTATCGCAACAACATTTGCCACTCTCATATGATTACCACCTTCCTATAATTGAAAGCGCCTCTTTGTCTTCTAGGTGGTTTGGTACAATGCCAAAGATCCGAGCCCGATTGAAATTGAGCCTTCTGTTCAACCTTCTGGCTTGTATGGATTGGGTGAATCATCTCAACTAGATAAGAAGCCTATTGATCTTAGCATTGTTCTATTTTCTCAAAGTCTTCTCCCACAATTATTGATCACTGATATCTCTAAGTTAAGCCCACGATTCTGTATTGAGGGCCATATATTGAATCTATACGGGACCTACAAAGTTGGTCTTGACCAACTGAAATACAACTGTTACTTGAAGCTCGACTTGGTTGATGAAGAATGCACCGACACTATTATGGTGGTGATCAATGATCCATACATAAAGCTCTACGTAGACAAGCTCCACCTCCGTGACTTTGTTCACATTGACAACCTAGTTGTCAGACGCAAAAAAAAGGGCCGGGGGGCCAGCACTGTATTCCTTGTACATCGATGCTACTACTGCTGTAAGCACAACGAAACCTTTCCCAGTGTCTCTTACATTTTCCCCTGATTGCAAGATACGTGCATTTGATGAGATAGGTGCACAACAATCTTCAAGTGGACGTTCTCAATTGAGCACACTTGCTTTTGTTATTTTACAAAAGCACAACTCGCAGTCAAGATTTGGTGGGTCTGTTGGTGACCTTCTGATTGCAGATGGTCCTCTCCCATCAGATAGGGCATTTGTAAGAATTGACCTATCTTGCTTATTGTTTTCTGATCTTTTATTATACATTTGAAATCTTCCATGATATATTGATGCTCTTTTTGATTTTGTTTCCATCTTTTCTTGTAGCTGAGTTTTGTGAACTCTCGCAAAGATGATTGCCAACAATTGCTTCAAGAAATGGTTGTTGATGGCCCTGTAATGTGCGTTGCAAGAAACATCGGTGCATTCCTTGCCAAGGCCAATACCTTGTCAATACTGGATGTTACAATTCTAGTGCCTGTTCATAGTGCACGCCTCAAAGAGGAGCTTGCCACCGCCTTTCAGGCTCAAACCGAAAATTTGGGCTACAATCGTGAGGTGCACTCATATAGCATATAGTGATATATTAGAAGTGACTTCTCTCATTTTCTTACATAGTTTCCTTGTCCAGGTTGTTGGCACCCTCCGATTCATCAACTTCAATAGTGTGCTGCTGGAGAATCATTGTTCGAATTGTAAATCCATAAAAGTGTATAGACTTAGGCAGGCACCTTATTGTGGATCTTGCAATAACAACACCACAATAATCACAACACCGACGCTAGAAGCACGTATTGCAACAAAAGATAAAAAGCTTCTTGATGTGCAAGTTATTGGTGCAGCAATCGATTTAGTGCTTGCATTGGATAGAACCTTCAACCAAATTTACGCTGAGTCCGTTTTCAAGGCAATAGATACCTTGGCAACAACCTTGCGGTTTGGCCGTTTCAAAATCAACACGAGTGGCCACGTGGTGGCGTATCAAACTGAATCTTAGTCTTGTGAATGTTTGCCTTTTATTACTAACCACCCTTTACTTTGCTTTGCTTGTTCTAACTATATCCTCAAACAAAACCAATGCTTCCATCCTCTACTTCTTTGTAACATGATTTTGCACACTTTTGGTTGTGGTTCTAAGTATTGTGGTTATGCTTGTAAGTATTGTTCGCTTCTTCCATGAATTAAGAACTCAAAACATTTTTGTATTTCTCTTCTCTCTCTCTCTCTCTATCGATCTAGAATCAAATACAAATAGGCACACATAGATACACAAAACATTCTCTCTCTCTCTCTCTCTCTCTCACACACACACACACACACACACACACACACACACACACACACACACACATTCTTCTTCTTCTTCTGTGTGTGTGTGTGTGTGTGTGTGTGTGTGTGTGTGTGTGTGTGTGTGTGTGTGTGTCCATTGCTTGTAAAGTATTCCAAAAGAGATAGACATTGACATGCTATTTATGCAAACACATCCTCTTAATCAACAATTGTTTCTAGAACTCCATAGTGTATCGCAAACAAACTTAAGCTTTGAGTCATTTAGACTTACAATGCAACAATGCTTGTTTGAGAACCACTTAACAAATTCTATCACACACTCTTCAACTTCATTCTTCTTTGGATCACAGCTAGAGTCATTCAATGAAAGAGCTACACAATTGCATGCTCTATACGATACTTGTAAAACATTGATGAGTCTCACAATGGAAGTCATCAATATTTTCGCTCACAAATTCAAAAAAACACTTACCGTAATCCTTCACAATGCTACAAGTGGACACAACAAAAAACAAGTAGTTGGAAAATCAATTGAATAGTTCAAAAAAGGACTTCTAATTATAGATGGATGTATTATTGGCTTCATCTATTATGCTTTCACAACTTTACAATCACGTCCTAAACTTGTCCATTGGACAATTGAAGAGTGTGATTTATTAACCCACTTGTGGAGAGAGAACATGCATAAACCAACTACTCAAATCGCAGATCTATTTATTGAAAAGCAACCACTTTGTGTCCATACACACTCTGCAATTACAACAAAATTGAAGCGACTAAGGCATATAAAGCTCACAGAGACTGCCTCATTGCAGCAACATCCTTCCATTCATCCACAACAAAAAAACAAGATTATAAAAAAATTCCTTAAGAGGCTTAATGACACACCTACATATCCATGCGAAAAGTGTGGCCGCTTGTTTTTCCGCTCGCAAGTCACGCATTTCACTCCTCCACTGTGCTTACATGCTGGAGGTGGAAAATGAAAAAGATGCTCCTCTCTATTCTGTTGCCGTGCATGCAAACGCAAATCAAATAGATCTATGCTGCCATTTGAGAGCTTGCATGCATTGGGCTTTAACGACCCTCTCCTACCAGTCCTGCAACTGAACAATGTCGAAGTACGCGTGGTCTCCATTCGTATACCATTCGCAAAGATTTGAGAACTAACTTATGATGGCCAATATGGTTTGCGAGGGAGTGTCGTCAATGTCCTTGCAAATATAAAAAAAACACAACAAGGTCTTCCTCGATTTATCCGAGATGAGGCTTCAGTCTTGACAGGGCTCAAACGCAAGCTCGAGTACACACATTGCTACTTATCTGGCCTTGTTAGACCATTGCTGACACTAAAGGCCACACACGCTCTTCTTGATACCTCTTTGTATAAGAAGGAAAACATAACCATAAATGATAAACGGCTTGCACACTTTCAAAAAATCTCACACTCATCACTTCCCCTAGACACAAACACATACGAGATGGAGAACGAGGAAGCTATTGACATTGATGTGCTCTTGCATAGCATCACTACTGTTGAGCAAGTTGTTGATTACAACAATAAATTTTTGTATGTCTCACCATCAGAGGGGAACAATCCACTTGGTTTATTTGCTGATGTGTTCTGTGAGGAGCTCAGTTTCCCTACGATCTTCTTTGGAGAGCCTAGAAAATACCACCAACACGTATCTAAAAATTACCAAACAATAGCCAAATGGGAGCTCATGCACGAAGATAGACGTTTTGCCCTCAACATCGAAAACTTATTTCTCAAATCAGTGAAAATCATGACGCAAAAAATACTATCCTCCATTTGGATACGCCTACGCAAAGCAAAACTTGAGGAGGAACCTTATATGTTGGACATGTTTGTCAGGACACAAACATAGAAAAAGTAGTCTCATCACAACTAGGGTACAGAGACTTTGAAGCGCTTCGTACCTCGCTAGATTACAAAGAAAAATAAAAAAAAAAGGTTTTTGGCAAGATTCGAAAACTAGGGCCACCAACTTTCTTTGTGAAATTTTCTTCAGCTGAAAAATGTTGGAAAAAACTTGTTGATGCCTTGGAACAAATAGTGCCACTTAAATAAGATAGCGATGGCTCCTTCCGTAGACGTTTGGTGCGAGCAGATCCAATAACAATAGCTCGCTTCCACCTTAACCCCTTCACAGCCATGAAAAGAATACTACTTAACGATAGCAAATTATGCGAAAAAATTCTTGATTATTTCTTCGTGACAAAGTTCCAAAGCCGTGGCAGCCAGCATGATCATGGTCTTTTATGGGTTGAACAAGCTCCTATATTCGAACATGACATAGATGATGCTATTGTGGCATTCGTAAACAGGTACATAAGTACAGACGGCTCCAAGCTTCCATCAGACCTTTGTGAAATACAAATGCACCATCATAGAATAACTTGCCTCAAGAAAGGAAAATCCTGTCGCTTTGCCTTCCCAAGGTTCCCCATGCCATTTTTTTTTTAGGATTGCATGTACTATTTGGTGACATGTTCACCATTAATACAGATGATGGATCCACAAGAAGATTTAGAAATTTTCTCATGTAGGAAAACAGATTCTTTTTCAGTGTTTTTCATACAATGCATAACATCATGAGCTTGCGCTCAAGAGGCACTCCATACCTAGCTAGGTATGCGGTGCCTCCCTCACAGAAGCTCATGATGTTGAGGTAAGCCACAATGTGGGAATTATTGCGAGAATTTATCCTAAACTTCTTGTGGGATGAGTTAGCATTATTATTTGTGGATGTAGTGAATGAGGATGAGACACATGAACTGGTTGTCGCAAATGGGAACTAATGGTTCTTCCGGTTCTCATGTGCAAAATGAGGCCAACATGTATATTATGTGACGTGCGTATAATGTTCTTGAGAATGTTGGAGCCTTTGAAGTGTGTGTAACGGAATTTGGCACGTATCTATTCTGCCAAAAAATCGTGCATCCACTACACATGGGTCATACTGTTGGACCTCTTGTCGCATTTAGCACGCACATGTACATGCCCTTCTTGGGCATGCTTCATGGGCAAGGCTTTTGAGGTCTCTTCACCTATTATAGATACTTCTCTTACTGGAAGTTGATGAAGAAGAAGAAGCAGAAGAGAATTTTAACATTGTTGGAAACTACCTTAAAGATCTATCCGATGAGGAGAGTTGAACTCACTACCTATTATTCAAGAGGGAAATGGCATAACCAATCTACCACACTTGGGTGATAGAAAGGTTATACCATTTTCCTCTTTTTATTAGCGCACACACACACACACACACACACACCTCATAAGAAGAGAATTTTAATGTCATAGGAAATTACCTTAAAGATCTATATGACTAGGAGAATTGAACTCAAGACCTCTTATTCAAGAGGGAAATGGCATAACCAATATATGACACTTGGGTGATAGAAAGGTTATACCATTTTCCTCTTTTTATTAGCACATACACCCACACACACACACATCCCAGAAGAAGAGAATCTTAACATAATAGGAAACTATCTCCACTCAACCTTCCTTTAATAGTTAGCCACACCTTTATAAATAGGACCCCTTTACATACGTGCTTCCCATAGGTTTTTAGCCGTGCTAAGCTTCTTCCTACAAGCACCAATGTTTTCCTAATCTAAACCTATGTCAGGTCTATTGATCAGTCCACATTGAACAATCGTTGGCTTCATTATTGTGACTTGTGATCACCTTAATCATGCTTAAAATATATAACACTCTTCGTAGTATAGCAAAGTATGAGATGCAAAGCACGATCTTATGGAGAACAGTGATATCTCTTTGGAAAAATTTGCATTTACAAAACGTAAAGCTAATGAAGTGATGGTAGTGTGTGGTTGTCTACCGATTCACAAAACCTTGCACTTGTATAACATCACCAATTGCCATGGTGGCCACATTGTTGCAAACTTGACATAATTTATTTAAGAGAAATTATTTTATAATGAAGCATAACATCATAGACATACAAAGAGATTGCTTGTTATGGAATTGATATTTATCCATTTATTGCAGCTGACAGGTGGCAAAAGCATTAGCAGATAATAGATTATGCAGAAGGATATTATATTTTATGTATATTTGATTATTCAAGTGCTCTTTATGAGCTTTGGCCATTTATGACCGGCCGGCCAGTTTGTACTCACTTTGACCATTCAAGAAATCTATAAATGAAATACGTGCAAGAGGGAAATTGTCACTCTTGCACGGGGGGAGATTGCACCCAATGTCTGTGTATTCTTCTCTCCTCTCCTCTCTTCTCTCTTGCCGTGCTGGTGTAGCACTCCACTCTAAGAGGTGCATCTGCGCGTGCTCTTTTGCTCTGTCTCGCTCTCAGTCTCTCTCTGTTCGCATACATCATGGTTTATGTGCTATGGGAATCGCTAGGTATGCAGATTTATCAGTTTATGCTAGATACTGTGTTATCTTGGGTATTTTTGGAAGGCAACCATGTTTCCGTATGTAGAAGTGGTATCAGAGCTCAAGGAGACGGTCTTGTATGCTGTGGCGAACTTCATTTATCAAAGCTAAGTGTTGCATCATTTGTTTATATATATTATATTATGTCTCATCTTTGACATTAAACGCCTATGCTTCATCTATACATGTTTGATTGCCAATTAATAGCTAGATATAGCTAATTGAATAGCATAATATTGCGATTAATTACATATAAAAAGTAAATTATAAAGTACTTATTAGGCATTTGTGTGCAATTGATTGCACTATGAGTGGCGTGTACATGAATTGTCATGCTCGGAATGGATGAAGTAAGAGTTGGGTACAAATGAGAGGATAGTATAGGACAAGAAAAATAGCTTCAATGTTGAAGGAATGACTTTGAGTTATAGAGGGAACCAACCCCGACAAAGCTTCAACAATTCAACGAAGGAAACAAAATAAATAATAATAATAATAATGAATTAAATCTACTGCTCACGCTAACATAAGATATCATGGTTTCGCTACATGCGCTCGAAACTCGGCAACATGTAGTAACCAAAGCACCCAACCAGCTCCCTGCATCATCATTATTGTCGTACCATAGTAAGTACACCACACGAGTGCCCATCGTTCCCAACTTATTGCCGTCATAGCTAGTGGTTGTGAGTAGCATGCAGGGCAACGACTACCAACAAACGATACTAAATAGCTAGTGGCGTCCATTTTTTTGTTAATTCTATTGTGTTTCCTTTTTCATGTTCAGGAAGCATGCAGCCAGTTGTTTACAGTGCACTTAGCCGCCCCACGTCTCCCCATGTATCCCTCATTCTCTTCGCCAGACGCATCGCATGACAGGCACTGAAAAGGCCAACCCTGTCAACCACTCGACCCTCAACCACTAGGAGGCATCTAGTGGAACAAAACAACTTTACTGCCATGCTGAGCCACACACGCAATCGAACTCTCTCTCTCTCTATCTCTATCTCTCTCTCTCTCTGTCACGTTCACAAGACGCTCTCTACAGCCGTGCCTACCCCACCAACCCTCGGAGTCTCAGTCACACTCACTTGCAGTCTCACCCACCATCATTTTGATGGCCATGCAAGGGTGAAGTTGATGGCAGCACACATGTCTTCAGCCCAGTTTACAATGCTCGCATTGCTACCAGGGATTGGTGTTAGGAGTTGCACGAGCACCCACTACTCTTATATTTATGTTCCACGCATTATTGTCCGCGCTCAAACCATGCAGACACTATTGACTGCCCATTTTTTTCAATGCATATAGTATTTGGAGTAGCAAATGCTGGGTAAGAGACAACAGCTCATGCACGAATGGAGACCATCAATCGGAGACACACTTTTTGAGTAAGTACATGTACCTACAGGCCATATTGCATCCACGCGATGATGATATGCTTTCTTGATCTGTGTTGCTAGAAAAAAATAATGGCATGTCAATTTGTTTCTCACACGCCTTTATTAGGGTAGCCAGCACGGAGAAATACCTTAAGCTTTACTGCAGCCCTGCATTTGGAGTACATGCAGAGAAACTGTCAACACAGAAACCGAAGAAAAGTGCGTGAGCAGAATCCATTGGTATCTGAGGTCACAGTAGACATGAAAGCGACAACGGGAAAATAGGGTTAACTCAGGAAGAATAGGAATCAAAAGCGGCATATTTGTGCTACATTTGATGACCTTGTGAGTTCCTTGAATTGTGAGTTCCGCCCAGTCTCTCTCTCTCTCCCTCCGCGTCTCCCACTGCGGGGCTGCCATAGAAGAAGCATGGGAAAAGCTTGCAACACATCGCCATGAACCTGGTTTGTTGCCGGTTGCAAGTTGAGCCCAAGCTCGCAACCTAGTTCTCCTTTCTCAAGTGTTTAGTATTTCTCAATGTTCAGAGCTGGCGTGGCAGTAATGCTTGCACAATGCACTCCAATATTAAAATCAGCCCAGCTTGCATGCATGATGAACGAGACTCAGGGAGTTTTTATTGGGTGTGTCGTCGACGGGTCACAGCTTGGAAGCTTGAGAGAAGGGACATATGGGAAGTTAAGCTCTAAGAACCGCAAAACACAAAGCATACACACTAAATTTGTCGGGCGGTTCAAATTTTCCATCGTCGATTGTTTTTTTAATTTATTATTATTATCGTGCCATCATGTACAATCCCAGTCACCATCGTCGGTCTTGGTCCATCTCGGCAATTCATGTGCTGAGCTGAGATAACGTTCTCGATTGCTACATCACTATGAATTTCTTTTTGATAATACATATAGATATATATTTGCAGACCATCCTTCACCTTTGAAGTTATCCCACATGATTCTCCACTCATTCGGTGATTTCTTAACGTCTCCTAAGATTGTTCCAATGTTGCTAAATTAACCACGTATGGTAAGTTGGTTATATTAATCATCTTCCAAAGGCCCAAATGACCTATGAGATCAATGTGCTACAATCTTGTTGGATCTCCTACCATGTCTGGGTACAAAATAAAAGGCAGTAACATAACTGCTACACTGAACATCAGTGTCTTATGCGACTGGCTTGCATCGGGCACTGTCCCGGGATGTATTGCATCAGCACTGAAGACCATCGACTCCACAATAATATAGTCATATTGGATGTCTCCTATGCCTTGCTAAAATAGTCCAGATCCTTTGTTCGAGCCTCCATCACTGATGGGGTGGCCCTCATAGACATAGGCGTCTTATGCTCCCAAGCATAATGACTCTATTGATCAATTTACCTCTAGTATAGGGGGCGTCTGACATCTGTTGTACAACTTTCTCCTCTCCATGTCGAGTCTCTTCTTCTATCCTACTAGGATCCACCAACAAGTCACTTCACATTCTTCACTCTCACAAGGCAATATTCACAGTCCCACTACTCTCTTTATCTTTTCTCCTTGACAAACACAAATCCTCCACTTACTAAGCACGACTAACACCTAGATATGGCCAGATCAATATCTCACTTGTATGTTTTCATTAGTGACATAGAAGTCTTCTGCAAGTCTTCTTGATTACACACTGTTAATGTATATTGAGACTGGCAAATAACTGTGATTGTTTTCAACATGTATATAACGCGTTCTTGAAGAATCTTTTACTTATTTTTGTAAACCTTGTCAAATTGATACTGATCTTCATTACATAATTTTTGCCTAATTCCTCCACTAGTGATGCTATAAAATAATGTAGGATCTAACCTTTTTGCATACTACAAAGTTGTTAAATTTCTCTTGTTGACACTTGCATTACCAGTGGTCTCACATTTGTACTTTGCTTTAGTCTATACTTTTTATTAGATAATCCAATTGTCTATCTTCGTTAACATTAATCAACTGATTATTTTGCTACTGACCTTCCTTTTTAACTACTTGTTCCGCATTTGACAATTTAACTAAAAGTCCTTTCTTTGAACCACCTCCAGGTCGTAATTTTGCAATGTTTCGCTAAAGTATTTTAATCCTCTTTAATGAGTAAGTTCTTCAATGTATCTATTGCTATAATTTGCCTTAACCTTTTGTCATTATGATCTCTCTCTCTCATGTGATTACATTGTCATACATTGGCTTCACATACTCCTATGATAAAACTCACCCTCTCTACTTCCTTCTAAGTTGTTCTTATTTCGTACATGTATTTCATAGCACACAGTTATTCGTTTGCAACCAGCATAATCCAAATGGATAATTTCAAAGGAACAAGATCTTTTGCTTCTTTATCACAGTATGTGAAATTACCCATCCTCACATTGTCGCTTGTTGCTTCCCTGAATGTAAATTTAAATTGAGCAACTTTATCATCAAGCTAACATACAACTACACACAAGAGCTGATATGGATGGTGAAAAACACTTTTGTGCAGCACTATGGGACCGCAACATACTCCAATTTGGCACCACCAGCTAGTAAATGTTTTGTTTCATTTTTTTCTTTATGTCTTGTCTCGTCCATTGGTCACGTGCACACAAATTTGCCAATTTAGGTAGTGTGTTAATGTCATCTAGTGCAGATTCATCGATTTAGGCAGCAGAACCAACAAACTGTAGATTCACAATTTTTAACAATACCAAATGTAGATTCGCTGATTTAGGCAGCACGACTTCTGGGTGTAGACTCGCCGGTTGAGGCAACACCAATCACAAAATCATGCTGCAGTGTGGCTGGCCACCACTGTAACTGGTATGATTTTGTTACCCGGGTACATAATGAAAGTGATTTGGATTTGGGCTTATATTGTGGACTTGGAATTGGATTGGGATTTGGTATCTGGTGATTATTACGGCAGTGTTTATGTGATGAGACTTGACATTATGAGATTGATGATGAGGGTGACCAATGATATCCTGATTCATCAGGGTATGACATATACTGCTTATTCTAGTGGTATGGGACACTAGAATAGGTAGTATGTGGATGACGGTAGGCATAAGCAATGTTGTCTAATTTTATAATTTTTTTACTATTTGATACAGATTTCTAATCATTGTTTTTGACAAGTATAGTTTGCAGATTTTTATCTTCGCAACTGAGGACAGTTCCTTTCCAACAGAGAGGTATGTTATTGATATTTATCCATTTATTGCAGCTGACAGGTGGAAAAAGCATTAGCAGATAATGGATTATGTAGAAGGATATTATATTTTATGTATATTTGATTATTCAAGTGCTCTTTATGAGCTTTGGCCATTTATGACCGAGCGGCCAGTTTGTACTCACTTTCACCATTCATGAAATCTATAAATGAAATACGTGCAAGAGGGAAATGGTCACTCTTGCATGGGGGGAGATTGCACCCAGTGTCTGTGTATTCTTCTCTCCTCTCCTCTCTTCTCTCTTGCCGTGCTGGCGTAGCACTCCACTCTAGGAGGTGTGTCTGCACGTGCTCTTTTGCTCTGTCTCGCTCTCAGTCTCTCTCTGTTCACATACGTCATGGTTTATGTGCCATGGGAATCGCCAAGTATGCAGATTTGTGAGTTTATGCTAGATATTGTGTTATCGTGGGTATCTTGCAGGGTAGCCATGTTTCCGTATGTAGCATTGCTAGCCTTGCATGTATCAAAACATAGTATAAGTGTACTTTGGTGATGATGACCATGTGTACAAAAAAGCTCATGCAACCATGTGATTGTTATCTCTTCAAGTATCAATAGGAATTCTCGCATCCCATGGACGCCTTAAAGTTAGGTTGGAACTAAGGAGTCAAGCCATGCTTTTCACAATCGACTAACCAAGATGTGTTGGCAATTGACAATACAAGAACATGAATATGTCATTGTCCAATGTATAGGATGATTTCGTCATAAAACACACAAAAGCCCGTTGAAGGATTTGATTGAACGTTATTAAGTTGAAACATCTCTATGTATGTTCAATAATTCTGCAAGTAACCTCCAACATAGACTTAGAAAGCATTTAATAAATCATCTATTTCCCAAAACAAAAATCCTAGCTAGGGATGTATGATTTAAAATTTGTTTTGATATGACTTCTTAATACATGCGAGGAACATTCTTAGAATTTCAGTGTTGATTCTAGAACAATAGTATACTCATGCATGGGATACATTTTTCACAAACAATCTTGAGTACAACTTAAATGATTGTACATAATGGCTATTAGTCAAGTACATGAGCAAGTTTTTCTCATTGCGTAGATTAGGCTAGAATCGAAGTACCAAATCTATTTTTTCTACGTATGTTTTTTTTGGCTTTTATTTTTTGCACCCTTGATGTCCTCTTACCTATTTTCCCATCATGTAACAAGAAGTGGAGTACGAGGCTCAAGCGCTAGTCCAACTATTTCTTTGGCCCCTACCCCTAGCTTGGGGGCTATGAGACATGCCTGAAAGACAACCAGGTTTCCATAGAGTTAAGCTAACTAGCACCCAGACTCTCCATAACGGCTTCTACATACATCTTCTTAAGTCTCTTGGAACTAGTATTCAATGTGTTGGGAGTAGAACAATGAATGTTACAATTCCCTTGTTTTCTTTTTCCACTAGACCCCAAAGTTATCCCCTCCCCCACATCCAATCTCTCTTCAAGGAGGGCATACAAGCCTCCTCCAAAGAGGACTTAGGCCACTCCTTTGTCCCAAAGAAGGCCCAAGAAGAAGGAGAACATGTTTTCTCTTCTTGTTTGTCTTGAAGATTTTGAGGAGCTGATGGATGATAGATGATAGCATCACTCCCTATAATCTTGTAGTTCATGTTGGAGCTCCAAATGAGAAAGCAATGCTCATTTTCTCTCAAGAAGAAATCTCATATTTAACATGGTTGACCACATTTGAAGAAAAACAAGAGAACAAGAGGTCTCATCCTATTTCTCCTCCTAGAAGAATGAGGGCCTACGTAAGAAAGGTGCCAAACACAAATATAAGAAGTAGTGTGTATCAATGGTTATAAGATCTAAGCAATGGCATGCTCTTGTCCACCCAACCACTTCTATTTATAAGGGCCCTTGGTCTCTATCTTTTAGGACCCCTTTACACTAACACCAGTCCTTTAGATCCTAAGCCCTACTTTAAGTATGTGACCTTATCTCATAGATCGTGACCTATGAAAATGTCAAACAATACCCTTATCCTGACATCACTCCCCACTTAAAGAATAGTTTTTGTCCTCAAAAACATAAAAGAAAAATATTTTACTACACAAACCAATGCTTTCCTAATAGACCTACATTATGTAAAACTATCTACTTGTTGCAAAGTTTGGATACAATAGAATTTTATGATTGAAATGAGATAGACAAATAGAATTTCTAAAGAGATTGTCTCTTTGGCCAAAAGGGATCTCATATTAAAAGAAGACCCTAGAAGCCTTTGTAGAGTGACTATACTAGATTGAACGGGATTCCCCCCAAAAAAATTATAACTCCACCATCTATTTGGGCCTACATCTGTACGCATAAAGAATTGAAGCCTATCACGATGTACAAGACTTACTATTTTAGTAACCAAAATGTGATCATGCATATAATTAGGGTTAGCTCAAATTGCACACTTGCAGTGTCAGAATGACTACCATAGACAATATTTGAAAATTACATCTTGATAAAGTCCATGTAATTAGGACTAACTCAAACTGCACACTCGCAATGTCCTAATGTAGAACGACCACCATAGACAATATTGAAAATTACATCTTGATAAAGCCCATCTGGTTACTTGAAACAAACTCAATACCACTAAGAACACAAATAAATAAAATCTATTTAAATTGTGGCTTATATAAACTAGAGCTGCGTTGTTCAAAAAACGATATCTAAAAGATGAGAAACATCAAATAACTATGAAGGCTCGTGTAGGTGAATTGCACTCGACGTGAAGCTACTCTATGGTCCTAAGCAAAGGACAACCTTGCTTAATATGTGAATCCGACATCAAAAACAAAAATGATCTTTCTTAGCTTGTTCAAACTTTGTAGCTTATAGAGAACCCATAGGGCCACAAAATTTGTAGTAGATAGAGAATCCATAGGGCTTGTGGCCCTCCTGGAAAACTTTGTATCAATGATCGAAATTGTTTCTTGATGATGAATAGGGTTTGTGTGAAAATCTTGCTCATCTGCATTGTAGATCAAAGCTTCTAAAATTCCACCTTTTGGTGACTTTGGATGCAAATTAGTAATTGAAGACTTTGTGCTGGGATGTGGTTTAAGAAGAAAATTTTGCACCTCGTGAGAATCATCCACCTTATTCAATTTAAGGATAATCTCCTTGTACTTGGAGATATAGCTAATTAGAGAGGGGTTTTGTGTGTAACAATTATCCCATGCCTTCCAATGCTTCTCTGCCTCATTGCTAGGCAAAAACTCCTAAAACACAATCTTAAATTGTGTCCACGTCTTAGGTTTTTGTGTTATTTGAAGAGACATTGACCACGTGTAGGCCTTGCCTTCAAGGGTAGACTCATCTCTACAGGTCCAAAAGCATATGGAGTAGCTCAAAGATGTTAGGGCGCATTCGCACGGCATCGTGGTAGCGTTTTGCTCTAGTCAACGTGGTTTGTCCGCTTCTGAAAACGTTGCCCTTGCACCCTCCACTCTGCCGATTTTGGCAGAGTTGGGAAAATGCTGCCCCCCTCTCTCTAGTCTCTCTCATGCGCTGTCCAAAAACGACAACTAGCGTTGGATTTCTTTACTCACAGCCGCCAAGAGTGCTGAGCTCACGTATAACTTTGCCCTTGTAGCGTGCGAATGCGCTCTTATACACCCATCCACTTATGAAGAAAGGAATTGATGACATCATTGTTACATTATTGGTCTTCTCCTTTATAAATCCTTCATCCACTATAAAGTCTTTTAAGCTTTGGAAGTATTAGCACAGTGTGATGGAAGAACCTTGTCTGAAACATTGTGGTCTTGAGAAGAAGGCTTTAATATGTTAGTAGCTATTTCCAGCATGAAATTATTGGCCAAATCGGTTAGCTTAGTCAAATTTGTACTGAGCAAAGAAAAATAAGTTTCAATCCACTGAGTACAAGCCAAAAGACTATTAAAATCTCTTTTGCCAACAAAGCCATGATCATTGTGCAAAGTCATCGGCCTCCACTTTAGAAACATCCCTCATAGGAGCATCCGGTCCTCGAGGTGGGCAAGTTGCTCAAAGTCAAAATGATGATCAAGGCACACAATAGAGAGTATATTGCTTAGTACACAAATGAAAGATAAGGTAACCCTAGAGTGATGGGCGTACATACAATGCATGGGGTGGGGGGGGGGGGGGGGGGGGAAACCTAGTATTGAGGGAAAAAATGCCCCGATGGTCCTAAGTATGTTCATACACATCACTACCACATATTTATGGTAACGGGCATTCCCTTGGTGGCTTCATTATATATCATGGTGACCTGAGTTGGTTGGTTGTCCACCCACTCGACAAGATGTTTCAACAATGACCCCTCTCCTTAATGTTTGCCTTGCCTATAAGAAATAGTTTTCATGCTTTGCAAAAGAGCATTTGCTATATTAGTGGCGCAAGCATCGTATAGTGATATCCTTCTCTAAAATCCCTCCCCCGTTAGTCAACTACTAAGCTTGATTTCAACAAGGCATGTGCACAAAGTGTTGGGTTCCTCGATGCTCTTTTCAATGGATTTCATGATGTCACCCCAATGGGCAATGCAGACCTCCCACTAACTCAATCGCGGATACACATATGGAAGGTTCTTGTCTATATAGTGTCCATTGCACCCCCATCGGCATACTGGACGAGCCTTGTCAAGCTTATGCTGCTTATTGGTTGTGCTTAAAGATGTTTTGATGCGACGAGAACTAGACTTTTGGCAAAATAACATGTTTTTGACATTATTATCCCTGTAGGTCTTTGAGGACTCAAAGACATCTGTAAGAGATAGTGCGCGGGCAGGCTTCATGGCTCTATTGCCTCATGCTTGTTGAAGGCATGCACACCTACTAAATTGATCAAGATGTTTACTTCTAGCCGCATGAGATTGCCAATGTTGAAGTCACGAGAAGAGGAGAGAGTCGAAAAAATGGACAACTGCATGGGCTATATGGCCGAAAATTTACGTTGCAAGTTTGAGAAAAGCTTATGGTTTAAGTTAAGATAAGAATACATATATAGGTGTAAATGTGCTTCACTAGACCCAAAGGTGGCTATGTAATTTACTGAGGCTTATGAGCAAGTTCTATGAATTTTTTTTGACACGAGTGTCACATGTAATTCAATCTTTATTGTATAAAATGTCTTTGATTCAATCACAAAGGAACATCAATGCTGTAGGGAATGGACAACCTTTTGACAAGGTTGAATCAGAAAGGGAAAGGAATTAGGAATGCCACAATATTAGGGTACAGGAGAAATTATAGAGACGACGAGATTTTGCAACGAATTACTTGATCTATGGTGCAAAGAACTAGGCGAGAAGAAGCACGGATGCTGAACCTTGCACAGGGCTATCTGGCAATGTTGATGATTCCAAAAATTCTGTCATAGAGAAAAATTCCGATCTATTTTCACACTTCCCAATGCAAAGGGCATCATGTGAAGCATTAGAGACATACTTGCGCCTGTATAGAGGCATTCCCAAATGGGAATAGAACATGCTCAATAGCCAATAGGTTGCCAGCATGTCCAACTTTGTAAGCCAATAGCCCAATCCACTTCGATTACTTACTGGGGGGTGTATAGCCTCGTCACTATATGGCACGGCTCTAGGCTCAGAGGGGATCTAGGGCCCAAATTTGGAGGGGCGAGGCGGCTTTAATCTTAGCCGTCGGATCATGCAGTGAACTGAGAGTGAACTAGGGGTGAACTAAGGGCGAACTAAGGGCGGTAAACTAGGGTGTGATCTTGTGTCATGCCAACATGGGCAGCGACACGCGCTAGCGTGGTGGTAGGGCACTCGTGTGGCTGAGAGGTCTCGAGTTCGACCCACGCTCCACAAGCAAGTGAACTAGGGGTAAACTCGGGGCGCCATTTTGCCCCCGAGTTCACCATAGTTCACCCTTAGTTCATCGAGGCGACGGACGGCTGTGATTGCATTGCGATTCCCTCTTCTCTTTCCCACCATAGATCCCCTTGGTTGGAGCTGTGCCATATAGTGACGACTCAGGAGGGGTGTATAGGGTAGTAAAGGGGATCGTCTACTAATCGGCTCCTCTACCCGATATTATGTGTTTCCATATTTCTTCAATGATTGAAACTGCACGGTGGAGTTCAAACTTCAAAAGTTCAAAGATGTGCAACTTAGCCTAGTGGAGTGTGGAAGGCCTCGTGTTCCCTTAGAGAGAAGAAAGCCACGTAAAATTTTATCATTTTCTTTAATGATTAATGATTAGAATTTGGACTTATCTTTTCCAGTCTTTCCATTGCTTGACCTTCTTGACTTGCAGTTGAGGACTCGAGGATGGGGTGCTTTTTCACCTGCTTTCTTTGCGGCCTCCTCCTTCCTTGTAGACGTCAATCCTCATAGCTTCTCTTTCACAAATCCCTGTCGCCTCTGCTTCATTGGAAGAGTCTTTCTTAACGCGATGGGTCACGGCTCAATTTTGGCTGGCCCCTTTCTCTGCACTCTCGCTCGCCCTTTCAATCCTTATCAGTCAAGCTCTTGCAGAGGATGATTCCCAATGCTTGCAAGAATTCAAGGCCTCTGTGAAAGATCCCACCAATCATCTGTCCAATTGGATATTTGGCAATTCGTCAGCAGGGTCTATCTGCAACTTCATTGGCGTCTCGTGCTGGAATATCGGGGAAAACAAGGCCTTGGCAATCAAGCTTCAAAATGCAGGGCTTGAGGGGTCCTTCCCCTCTGGACTGACTCAATGTAGAGCTCTTCAGAACCTTGACTTGTCGCAGAACGGCTTCACGGGGTCCATACCCAGCGATCTCTGCAAGCAGGTTCCTTATGTTGTTTCCCTTAATCTTTCTCAGAATAGCTTCTCAGGAAACATACCTTTCACTTTGGAGGATTGCCTGTATCTTCGATCCCTACAGCTTCAGCATAACAAGCTTTCGGGTGAGCTGCCTGGTGGAATCGGCCTTTTGCCCAAACTAATGTCTTTTGATGTGTCGTGGAATTCGCTCACTGGACCGATCCCATCCAGCTTTGCGAACGGATTGGCTTCTACAGAGCGCAGCATAACATTAGGGTGGATAGTGGGTATCATAGTTGCAATGGCAGCCGTTGCTGCCTGTGTATGCGCAACCGGTGTTTGGTGCTTCTTCTTCAGAGACCGCAAGATGGAAATTGCTTAGAGAAAATCTATCTGAATGGGTCTCATTTGGTGGAGGAAGCTTTGGGCATGTCACTCAAAGGTGGAGGCTATATATGATAATGAGTTGAATCAGTTTTTGAGGTTTGCATGCACTATTGGTGACATGTTCAACATTACAGATGATGGATGGGTTAGCATTGTTATTTGTGGATGTAGTCAATGAGGATGAGACACATGAAGTGGTTGTCGCAAATGGGAACTAACGGTTGTTCCGATTCTCGTCTCCTTTTCTGCTTGTAATTGCCTTCTTAAGGCCAACATGTATATAATGTGACCTGCTTATAATGTTCTTGAGAATGTGGAAGCTTTTGAAGTGTATATAACGGAATTTGGCCCGTATGTTTTTCAACAAGCATGTTTGGGCAATTTTCACACTATGTTACTATCCAAGGCGGTCAATATGGGCGTGTATGCCTTGCTTTTCTTGCTCAGATCTCAAATTTTTGATTGCGCGACCAATTTTGTGCTTATTCGTAGATATGTACAAACTAGGTGATGCATGGATGGACGATATGCTTTTGTTGTACATACTTCAATCTAAGATGGTAGACACAAGTCCTTTTGGAAGTTGACCTCTCAAAGCACCTTATCAAGAGCACCTTTACTCGAAGAGATGATGGAATTGGCTTTGTGCAATAGGTTGGCTACATGCACCTCTTAAAAATGTTTTCTTCCACTATCGTTGCTAAGGCAACTTATCAAAGATGCCCAAGTAGAAGGACTCCAATTAAGCCCCATCCCCGCCTCAACGTCCAGTACCCTTTCAAGAAGAGGCATAGAAGCCTCCTCTAAAGAGGACTTAGGCCATTCCTTCATCCCAAAAAGGTCCAAGAAGAAGGAGAACATGATTTTTCTTCTTGTTTCTTTTCAAGGATTCTGAGGAGATGAATGATGATAACAGCACTCCCTGTAAGTTTGTAGCTCATGTTGAAGCTCCAAATGAGAAGGCAACTCTCATTTCCTCTCAAGAAGTAATCTCATAGTAAACTTGGTTGAGCACAATTGAAGTAGTATAACAAGAGAACAAGAGGTCTCATCCTATTTCTCCTCCAAGAAGATTTCATTTTGCTACTTGACACTTATCAACAAGCTTTTTGAACAGTCCATTATATGCAATCCCTCATGACCTCTGGGGTGCATTTCACTTTAACAAAAGATTCCTTGCTAAAAAATATATAATTAAAACGAGCTATTTGGAATATAGATATTTGATGAAACTTGTGGTATTGATTTGTGATTGTGGTGCATTTGGACTAACTACTAACATTTAAGGAACAAACGAATCTCTCTCTCTCTCTCTCTCTCTCACACACACACACACACACACACATCGAACGAGGCTTTTGTTTCCATTGTAGATATCTTGCTATGTGTGGTGAAGAGAGAGTTTTTACGTGTGTGTCTAAGAGTTGAGAAGTGATTACGATGGTTGAGATGCAATAAGTCGCACTTCCTTTTATGAAGTCTTAAGAGTACATGAAGAGTAAATATTGATCATTTTCTTTCCACAAAGAAAGCTTTTGATGGTAGTCATTCAATCTTGATCATTTATGTGAATGATATTCTCATTGTCAGGGAGAACAATCTTGAGGTAGATCCATTGATGGCAAAACTAATATTAAAGATTTGGGTGCAACAAACCATATTCTTGGCATGCACATTATGCACGACGTGCTGAAGAAGGGACTTTAATTGTCACAAAAAAAAGTACATTTGCCGTGTATTGAAGTATCTCCATAGATTTTCTTTTTTTCTTTCTTTTGGTGGTGGTGGTTGGGTTGGGGGGGGGGGGGGGGGTTTGGGGGGTTGCACAGACTTTTACTCCATTGCCTCCATATGTGGAACTTATCCAAGAGGGGTGTCCTAAACCTAACAAGGAAAGAGCTAAATGACCAAGATTCCTTATGCATGTATGGTGGGTTTTTTTATGTCCGCCATGATTGGGACTCAACATTGCATTTGTAGTGCAAGTCATGAGTAGTTTATGGCCAACATAGATGCCTATGACATCATTACATGAGAAATATTTCACGTGGAGAATGTGAGTTCTCACCAACTAAAACTTTGGCATCCATATTTAATCATGTGTCAAGACAAGTCCACGGTGCTGGTCATCTTCTCTTTGAGAGAACCATACCCCAACAGAAAGCATTTGAAAGAATTTAAGTGGCCAAAATTGTCAGATATAAAAAAATTTTGATAATGTAATAAGTTATGATTATGCCTATTTATGAAACCAAGTTTTCAAAAGCACAACAACCTCATGGATAGCTTGGTTTGAAGCGTCTCTCATACTGTAGAGACAGGCTTACATATTGATGATTCTATTTGATATATAGCAAGGGTAATTTTCGCCATTTGTTTTCAACACTTCTCCATGGGAGTTTAATGTTGATACAAGGGTCTTGTAAGGGCAAGGCTAGCTAAGAGCCAACACTACCCCTGGCTTGAGACCTTAAGGCATGGTTGAAAGCCAACAGTGTGTCCACAGAGTTAATGTAAGCATTATCCAAGTTCTACATAACGGCTTAAACATATATCTTCTTAAATATCTTGGATATGGTATTCAATGTGCTAGGACTAGGGCAAGGAATGTTTCACAATTCCCTTGTTTGCTTCTTCTGCTAGACCACAAAGTTCTATTTTGAAGCATACTCACTTTTCTATCTAGATGGAGCTCCCAAACCTCCCCCTACAATACTACTCCTTCATCAAGTCCATTCTCAGCTCCCCTTGGCAATGTGTTGGGAATGAGACCTCAATCAATACTTCAATCTGAGATGGCAAACACAAGTTCTTCTGGAAATTGACCTCTCAAAGGACCTTCTCAAGAGAATCTTCATTCAAAGGGATGGTGGCATTGGCTTTGTACAAAAGGTTATCTACAAGGACCTTTAAAATTCTTTCTTCCACTATGGGTGCCAAGGGAAACTTATCAAAGATGCCCAAATAGAAGGCCTCCAAAAGCCCCATCCCACCTCAATGTACAATCACCTTGAAGAAAAGCCCCATCCCTCCTCAATGTCCAATCACCTTCAAGAAGGGGCATAGAAGTCTCCTTCAAAGAGGACTTAGGCCACTCCTTAGTCCCAAAGAAGGCCCACGAAAAAGGAGAGCATGTTTTCTATTCTTGTTTCTCTTAAGGATTTTGAGATGATAGATGATAACATTGTTAAATTTTATGGCATCTCAAGTGAATAGCCCAATGTGATCCCAAAATTTATTTTGGCTTTAGGTATTTATTTTACTTATTATTTGTCAAACCTTGGGAAGGGCAATTTTCATAGGTGAATATATTTGCAGCCCACTGCTCCCATTGTAAATCATCTATCTATCAATTAATTGCCAAGGTTGTTTGGTTCAAAAGTCTCTCTCTCTCTCTCTCTCTCTCTCTCTCTCTCTCTCTCTCTCTCCCCCCCCCCCCCCCCCCCCCCCCCTGGTTCAGACGCTTCTGCATCATCAACTCTAACATGGTATCAAAACCTTGGTGGAGAAATTCCATCGTTGAGAAATCATGAAGAGACCCCCCCTCCCCCCCGATCTATTTTATTGTCAGATCCATTTTTTGGAGTGTGAGAAGGAATCAATTCCATTGTCAGATCTAGCTACTACAACATGGCCCCCCACTTGCTCAAGCTTCAATGACAAACTAAACGGCGATGATTACACCCATTGGAATTTAATTATGCAACTCTCTTTCATGTAGAAAGGCTTATGGGATATTGTCGACAACTTGGAGCCCCATCCTACAAGGGATCCCAACAACATGTACACCCACCTTTAAGATGACGAGCATCAAAAATCATGTGTTGATTGGGATGCAAACAATGCAAAGGCAATGTTGACAGTGTTAGGAAGTAGGACATACCTAAGTAGATATTAAAATAGTTTACTTAATGGAGAAGAGAATGTAATGGAAATGGCATATGAACATTGAGAATAGCAGAATTGAGAGAGTTATAGTGAGCATTTCTATGAGACTACTTTGAGAACATAGAGAGTGAACTTAATTAGCGGTAGCAACACAACCATTATACTTAATTAAATTGGCATAAACAATACTTTTGCAAGAGAGAGAATAAGGAGAACATGACAACAGTCGAGGACCGGATTTATGTGGTCCAGTCAGTCCCCCCCCCCCAATAGGCTTTTATATTATAGATTCTCCCATAAAGAGAGACATGGTACAATCCACTATTTGTGTTCCTTATGCCTAGGTAATGCAATGAAGATGGAAAGCTTCATGAATCATGAGCATAACATAAACTTTGTAAAAGCATTAACCATGCCTCAGTCCCAAGGCCTCAAACATCTTCGAAGGTGGAGAGAGCTAGTGGGGAATGAGGGTAGGGAAGAGCTGGGAGAGGAAGAAGAAGTAACATACGAGAAAGAGATAGTTCCTCACTTATCATCACTCTTTTTGCATAGCATAGGATGATAGCATAATAATGATGAATGAAGAAGATGGCAAGCTTAAGCATTGAAGCATGGCTCTTGGTTGGATTTGCATTCCATAGCCAAGACTGCTGGTGTAGGCTCTCAACTTCTCAACAAGCTTGGAGAAGGAGATGGGGCTTTTGCACTTTGCCAAGTGAGAATCACCTTGTGAGTGTGTGTGTGTGTGTGTGTGTGTGTGTGTGTGTGTGTGTGTGTGTGTGTGTGAGAGAGAGAGAGAGAGAGAGAGAGAGAGAGAGAGAGAGCCTCCCAAGCACACCCCTAGCTGCCTTGGTCATTGTAGCTCAAGCTTCAATTTGATTGGACCCCTACAAGCTTAGCCAATCACATGCATAGTGTATATCAAGCAACCATGCTAGCCCTAGGACAAGTGTCCCCCTTTCCCCTTTGAGGGAGATGACTTGATAAATGCATAGACAATTAATTTAATTAGCTAAATTACCATTGGACCACTTGAGAGGCCAACCAATAGGCTTTAGGCACCTTATGAGGGCAACATGGAGAGGAATATGACATGTGTCCTTATTGCTTCTTTAGACAAGGCTTGCCTTGTGTGACGGCGTGTGTGTTTTTTCTCATGCCCCTACAATTAGGGTCACCCCCCCATGAGTAGGGATGTTGGTTGAATTTTGGAACACCTTAAGCCCCTCAAGCACCTTAGTCATGGAGCACCTTAAGCACCTTAGTCATAAAGCACCTCAAGAACCTCAAGTACCGTAGTCAGAAAGCACGACAAGCACCTCAGATGGATGACTAATCCATTTGGGGCTTGGGAGACTTAGCTGCCGCAAGCATGTATGCTCTTTAGTCCATATCATAGTTCTAAAGTAGAGTGACAATTTCTGCTTGGTGTTTGAGAGACGTCATCAACACAAACATGATTCTAAGTATGCATACTACTTAAATGTTTGCACAAGAAAAAGAGAATTAGTCTTATAAGACAAAAACATTGATTATTTAAAAGAAATGTACATTTTCTTACTCTAATGTAGCATTGTAAGCATTGACAAGGTTCATACTATCCTTAAGCTATATTCCTTGCATCCATCTAGTATCTCCAAAAGGATAGTGTTTGACTTTAATAAGATACAATCGGATAATCTTACCATGTCGTAGTACCCTGTCTTCATGTCGAAGGATAGCTTCGGGTCGTAGCACCTCTTCTTGGTCTTTGATTTCTGGGGGGTCTTTAGTAATTGGTTCTGTTGGTGGCTCTCCTTTGTAGGGCTTAAGTAGGCTCACATGAAAAGCATTGTGTATGAGCCAATGGTTGGGTACCTTGAGTTGACAAGCCATGTCATTGATTGCCTTCAAGATTTAAAAAGAACCATAGTATTGAGGAGGTCTGGGGCGGGCAACAAGAGAGGCAACCTCTAAACACCCCTCAAGGCTCCCGTGCTGCTCAATTGGGGCTGGGGCAACCACAAGCAAGAAACAACAACAACAAACCCACAGCCAAACAAGTGAAGGGGCACCACCTAGTAGGAATAAAACTTGCATAATACCTTGTTTGTAACGTGGAAATGGAGATGGTTTGTTGCAATGCCATGGCGTAACAGTTTCAATCTCTCTCTCTCTCTTGACTCGAGCTTGAATAGCGGCTACCTAATCTTCTCTCTTTAACTCTCCCTCTTCCCTCCTTTTTGGATGACCATGCAGCAAATAAACAGCAGCTCTTTCACCCTCTTCCTCCCTGCCATCCATTTTTTTATCTCTCTACAGTAGTCTCTCTCTCTCTCTCTCTCTCTCTCTCTCTCTCTCTCTCTCTCTCTCTCTCTCTCTCTCTCTCTCTCTCTCCCCCCCTTTGGTGAACCATCTCTCTCTCCCACCAACCTGTAGCCTTCTCTTCTATCCCTCACTTTCATGCAATCACCCGATGCTCCTCTTCTCTCTCTCAATCAATCAGTCGAATTCATACGACCTCTCTGCTCAAGAGAGAGTTGTTTTTTGATGGTAGGAACTAACAAGAGTTGTGTCGCCCATTTCTTCTTGCCAACAAGGAGAGGAGCTTAGTCGAATGAGAACTAGCTGCTAGTGGACGAGGCATGCAAACCAACTAAGGTGCCCTGGCTTGGTGCTACTCTGGTGGTCACACATTGTAATGGAATTTGCCTATTCAATTTGAGAATAGTGGAATTTAATGAGAATACTTTCAAGAAATGATTTTGTGAGCATAGCGGGTAGACATAATTGAAGATAGCAACATAATCATAGCAATTAGTTAACTTGTCATAGACAATACTTTTGCAAGAGAGAGAGTTTAGAGAACATGACAACAGTTGAGGACCGGATTTATGTGGAGCCGGTCCCCCCTCCAATAGGCATTTGTATTATGATTTCTCCCATAAAGAGAGACTTGTTACAATACAGTCTTTGTGTTCCTTGTGACCTAGGTGATGCCATGAAGATGGAAGGCTTCATGCATCACAAACATAACATAAACTTGAAGAAAGCTTTAACTATCCCAAGCCTCAGTCCCAAGACCTCAAACACCTTCGAAGGTGGAGAGAGCTAGCAGGGAATGAGGGTAGGGAAGAGGAAGAAGAAACATTTCGTAGGAGAAAGAATTAGTTCCTCACTTATCATACTCTTGTTGCTAGCATACATAATAGCATAGTAATGAAGAAGAAGGAGATGGCAAGCTTAAGCATTGAAGCATGGCTCTTGGTTGGATTTGCACTCCATAGCCAAGAGTGTTGGTGTAGGCTCTCAACCTCTACTTGCTTGGAGAGGGAGCTCTTGCACTTTGCATAGCACACAATGAGAGTGCTCGTGAGTGTGTGTGTGGGTGAGTATACCCCCTAAGCACTCCCCTAGCTTTCTTGGGTCGAACCCCCCTTGTAGCTCATGCTTGAAGCTCATTGGACCCCTCCAGGCCTAGCCAATCACAAGCAGGAGCCATTACAAGCAACATGGGTAGCCTTGGGACAAGTGTCCCCCTTTCCCCTTTGAGAGAGAGGACTTGATAAATGCAAAAACAATTAGATAATTCAAGTAATTTATCATTGGACCCCTTTGAAGCCTAGCCAATAGGCTTCAAGCAACACATGAAGGTAACATGGTTAGGGACCTGACATGTGTCCTTGCTGCCTCTTCAAGCTGGGGCTTCCCATGTGAGTGTGAGTGTGTGTTCTCTCTCTAATCCCTAGGAAAAGGGCTCGCCCCCCCTCTTGTAGGGATGCTTTTGACTTTAGGAGCTCAAGCACCTTAGTCATCAAGCATGACAAAGCACTTGGACTAGGGGGTGTTCCCACAAGCATCTCAGGCAAGCATCTCAAGGCACCTCAAGCACCTTAATCATGTAGCAAGTCAAGCACCTCAAGCATGGAGTAAGTCAAGTACCTTAATCAAGCACCTCAAGCAGGACAAACACCTCAAGCACGACAAGCACCTTAAGCAGGTCAAGCACCTCGAGCTTGGGCCGGGTTCCCACCTCAAGCTCAACCCTAGCTTACCTAAGGTCAAAGGACTTTTACACACATTATTGGAGTTCTTCAATGAAGCTAACCCTAAGGTCTTATGCTCCATTGGTTAGCCTTGCTCTTGATAGACCATCTCCCATTTGGGCCCCTTTACTATTGGCCCCGTGTTGAGATAGATCTATAAGCACATATCTATATCTTAACACTTGTTCCCATTTATTCTCCCACATTAAGTGATCAATTTAATATGAGAAAATCATTTGGGTTGGTTAGATATTAGATTTTATGACATTACCTCTCTGTTGAAATCATAGTCGTCCTCGACTATGAGGTAGAAGAGATAAAGCCTTAGTCATTAGTCAATCGTACTTCGCGGGTAGAGGATCCCTTTTTTACCCTACGACATCTTTCCAAGATGGATGACTAATCCATTTGGTGCTTGGGAGACATAGCTGCCGCAAGCATGTCTTCTCTTTAGTCTATTTCATTCTTCCAAAGTAGAGTGACAAATTCTACTTGGTGTTTGAGAGACGTCGTCATCACAAACATGATTCTAAGCATGCATACTAGTTAAATTTGTGCACAATTAAAAAGAGGACTAGTCTTATAAGACAAAAACATGAGTCATTTAAAAGAAATTTGTACATTTTCTTACTCTAATGTAGCATTGCAAGCATTGACAAGGTTCATACTATCCTTAAGTTGTACTCCTTGCATCCATTTAGCATCTTCAAAAGGATAATTTTTGAACTTAATAAGATACCATCGGATTATCTTACCATGTCGTAGTACCTTGTCTTCATGCCAAAGGACAGCTTCGGGTTGTAGCACCTCTTCTTGGTCTTCAACTTCGGGAGGGTCTTCAATAATTGGTTCAGTTGGTGGCTCTCCTTTGTAGGGCTTAAGTAGGCTTACATGAAAGGCATTGTGTATAAGACAATGGTTGGGCAACTTGAGTTGATAAGCCGTCTCATTAATGGGCTTCAAGATTTGGAAAGGACCATAGTATCTTTTTGCTAGTTTAGCATAATACTTTTGATGGCTCGTAGGATTTTTGCCCGTCGTTTGCCTTAATCGAGCCTTAGGAAACTCGAGTAAGACCCAATCATTTTCTTTGAGCATTAAGGCTCTTCTGTGCTTATCAGCAGCAACTTTTTGCCTTTGTTGAGAGATGGCTATAGCCTCCCTAATCTTTTGAAAAGATTCTTGTAGGTCACGGCTATACTCATTGGCGGCGAAGATCTTCCCATGTACTTTGAGTAGCAAGGGACTTTTAGGTCTTCCCCGTAGAAGTATGTACAGTATTATTGTAGGCATACTCTACTAGAGGTAAATACTTTTCCCATTGTGAGCGTTGATCTACTTCGGTAACATAAGTCTTGAGTAGATCGAGTATCGTAAGATTGGCTATCTCACTTTGACCATCCGTTTGTGGGTGATAGGCCGAAGAGAAATTCAATCTTGTTCCTAGATTTTCAAAGAGACCTTTCCAGAAATTACTGGTCATTCTAGGATCTCTATCTGACACGATGGATGTGGGTAATCCATGGTGCTTGAAAATCTGAGATATGAAGAGAGTTTCCATTTGATGTGCCTTAATAGTCTTTTGACAGGAATAAAATGTGCTTGTTTGCTAAACCTGTCGACTATTGTCCATATTCCTGTATTCCCATGGATAGACTTGGGTAATCCAAAGATGAAATCCATGGATATACTCTCCCATGGTGAATTTGGAATAGGCAATGGCTGGAGTAATCCAGGTTGCTTCCCTCTATCATACTTGGTCTTTTGGCATACTACACATTTTGAAACATGCTCTTGTATGTCCACTTTCATGGTAGGCCAATAGAAATACGTCTCTACTCCTCGAAGAGTAGGTTGAATACCTCTATGCCCTGCATATGGAGGAGCATGGGATTCATACATAACCTTCTCACGAAGGGAATGGGTAACACATAGCCTATTGCCGTGGAGAAGATAATCATCCTGCAAGGTGAATGGTTCCTCTTTCTTCCCCAAAGCAAGGGCTGACATTATGTCTCTAAAGTCAGGGTCAGTAGCATACTCATCTATCATAGAGGATAGATCATTGTGAGTAGCTATAGACACCGTATTAACTTTTGGTCATCGTGAAAGTGCATCGGCAACTTGATTGTGCTTACCAGCTATGTGAGCAATATGGAAATTAAATTGCGAAAGAAAATTTACCCACCTCATTTGTTTGTCGGAAAGCTTGGTTTGCGTCATGAAATACTTGAGACTTTGGTGGTCAGTTCGTAGGATAAATGGAGTCCCCAATAGGTAGTGCTTCCATGTGTCTAGGGTATGTAGAACAGCTAAAAGCTCTTTCTCATAAATTCCCAAGACTCGTTCATCACTATTGAGCCTTCGGCTCTCATATGCTATGGCATGCCCTTCTTGAAGCAAAACCGCTCCAAGGCAATCACCACAAGCATCACATTGGACCTCAAATGGTTTTGAGAGATCTGGAAGCACGAGGACTGGTTGGGAAGTAAGCTTCTCTTTGAGTTTTTCAAAAGCATTTTGCTCCTTAGCAGTCCATACAAACTTAACGTTCTTCTTTGTTAAGTCGTGTAGTGGTCCTGCTACTTGAGAGAATTTTGCTATGAAGCGTCTATAGTATGCACACATACCAATAAAGCTTCTTATCTCATGTAGATTCCTTGGGTTAGGCCATGATTTTATTACCTCTAACTTTGATGGATCCATACGAATACCATCGTGAGAGATAATATGACCTAGATATTGAATCTCTTGAAGGAAGAATTCACTTTTCTTTTGGTTGAGAAAAAGTTTTTTCTCCCTCAAGGCTTGAAAAATCACTTGGAGATGTTGCCTATGTTCCTCCAAAGACTTGGAGTAGATGATGATATCATCAAAGAACACTCCAGTGAATTTACGATATGGTCTAAAAATTTTCTCCATGAGACGATTGAAAGTAGCTGGTGCATTAGTCAAGCCAAAAGGCATGACTAGATATTCATAAAGACCAAATGTTGTGCGAAACGCGGTCTTTAGGATATCTTCATCCACTATCCTTATTTGATGATAGCCACTCTTAAGGTCAATCCTACTGAAGTAGGTTGAACCTTGTAGCTTATCAAACAGATCTTCTACCCGAGGCACGGGAAATCTGTTTTTGATAGTGATATGGTTTAGTGCTCGATAGTCCACACACATACGGTATGTACCATCTTTCTTTTGCACTAAAAGGACTGGAGAACAAAAGGGAGAGGAACTAGGCCTCACCATCCCTTTGTCTACCAAATCCTGTACTTGCCTCATAATCTCCTCTTGTTGAGCTTGTGAGACTCGATAAGGAGGTTTGTTAGGCGGTGAGCTTCCTGGAAGGAGCTCAATATGATGGTCATCATCCCCTCGTTTTGGAGGTAGGTCCATAGGGATATCATCGATGAACACATCTTGGAATCCTTTTAGAAAAGTAGACAAGTCTAACTCTTCTTGATTCCTATCATTTTCATTTGATGAAACATTATTAGCTTTTAGAGACTCTTTGACATAAATCATGTACGCAGAAACTGAGCTCTTCATTGATTTATCAAAAGAAAGAGGATTTACAAGTGGAATAGTGCGACCACGCTCACTAGCATCTATATACATGTTCTTTTCCCTGTAGGTGAAGTAAATTCTCCTTTCAGGGAACTTCATGTCGGCAGCCATGCGATCAAACCATGGTGCCCCTAGGATAACATCCTGATGTTGGAGAGGAGAGATGAAGAAGTCTTCTTTGTCGACATAGCTTTGGACATGAAGCCTCAACTTCCCAATCAAGGGAGTAACGGAGGCTTTTTGTCCCTTGAAAGCTGCATCGGCTGTTACTATATCTCCCATCTCAAAAGCTTGAATGCCCAACTTGGTGGCCAACTCTATTGATATGAAGTTGAGAGTAGAGCCAGGGTCAAAAAAGATGAAGGCATCATGCTCTCTTACCTTTCCCCAAGCATAGCAGAGTGAGGATCCTTTGCAATGAGCATCCTCTTTTGGAGCTTCGATGGTGGAAGCCCTAGGAGTCTCATTGCGAGTATTCTTCTTGGGGCAAGAACAATAGCCATGTCCTTGCTCCCCACACTTGAAACACTTATGGTCCTTGCGAAAAGCTTCAAGCTCTTCAGGAGAGAGTTTGTTTTTACCTTTGTAAACTCCCTTCTCCTTGGACCGATTGTTGTTGTTGTTGTCGTTGTTGGAAGTGCCTTGGGAATTATTTTGAGCATTGGATTTCCCCTTTGCATCATTTTTATCTTTGTTTTCCATGGGCTTGACATTACGTCTAGCCCTTTGATGGAAATTGATGCGTGAAGCAACCATGGTGTGGTGGATTACTTCGGTAATAGTACCGTGCCGTTGAGAGTTGATGTATTCGGCCATCTCTTCAAGTAATCCCGCACAAAATTGCTGTCTTTGCTCGGAAAAGTCTATCTTTTGAAAGACAGTAGCTTTGAGATGTAAATCCCAAAACTTGTCTACATACTTGTTGATAGACTCATGAGAGAGAAGCTTCAAGCCGCGCCATTCGGTAAGAATTTTATCTTTAGTATCGCTTGGAAGAAATTGCTTCATGATAGAAACTCGTAGAGTTTTCCATGTCTTTGGGGCTTCTCCATTGCCAGGAAGGCTAGCCCACCATTGACGAGTTGATTTTTGGAAGTGCATAGCTACATGGCGTAGCTTGGAGGACTCTGTGAAGCCCTCGTCCCCAAAGGCCGCATCAAATTGCTGGATGAAGGCCAACACTTTGTCGGTAGCACCAAAGGTGCCATCATAGGTGAGAAAAGAGATACTCTTTCCTCCCTCCTTGAACGTCTTTAGCTTTTGTGACCTTCGCCATGCAGGAAATGATTTGCGATGTCCTCCCCTCTTGTATTCTCTAGGAGAATAGCCATAACTTTCATCGGACGAGGAGGAAGGTGAAGAAGAAGGAGAAGAGGGTGACCTCTTCCTAGCCCTTTTCTTCCTTTGTTTCCTCTCTTGCCTTTCAGAGTGATGAGGAGAAGGACTATAGGTTTCTCTTTTCCTCTTGGGAGGAGTAGGCGATCGTCTAGACCGCCGTCTTCGTGGAGCCACCTCTTCAGAAGAACTTAGACTTTCATTGCTTTCTTTCTCTTTGGATTCCTCCTCTCGAATGGGAGAGAATCTTCTTTTGGGGGTCTCTTCAAGAGGCCTCCTAAGCTCTCTCTCCTCTGGGAGAGGAAGGGAAATTCCATAAGCACGAAGTTGTTGAGTAACTTCGGCTTGCAAAACAGGGTTGCCCATAGCTTGTTGCAACCTAGTGACGAGATAATTCACAAACATGGGAGCATCATCATTAGCACCTTCATGTGCAAAATCAAAGCTATCAATGTTCATTCTACTCTCTTGATTATTGTCAGCCATGTTAACAAAATTTATGTCTATACTTAGTGTATGCTTTGGCAATACAAAACCTTAGTTGCCACTCCTCTTAGCCTTTGAAAATTGGCTCTTAAGTATCTACACCCACGGCTCAAAGTGGTTAATTATAGAGAGTAGAGGAGTAGGTCTAACATAGCAGAGTTGCCAAGGGCTAGCTCCTTTCGGACTTCTTATGGCTCAATAATGGTAAAGCTGTAGGCAAGTCTAAAAAGACTCCATTATTAAGTCCAAAGCTCCCGAGGTGTGCACCATCCCGCACATAGTGGGCTTAACAAACCGATATTAGATCCCAGTTCCACTTACTCTATTATAATTAACAACATCAACCATTTATAGGCTACTTAAGGACCTCTCTTCTTAAGCAAGAAAAGAGAAACCAAATGCTCTGATACCAATGTAATGGAATTTGCCTATTCAATTTGAGAATAGCGGAATTTAATGAGAATACTTTCAAGAAATGATTTTGTGAGCATAGCGGGTAGACATAATTGAAGATAGCAACATAATCATAGCAATTAGTTAACTTGGCATAGACAATACTTTTGCAAGAGAGAGAGTTTAGAGAACATGACAACAGTTGAGGACCGGATTTATGTGGAGCCGGTCCCCCCTCCAATAGGCATTTGTATTATGATTTCTCCCATAAAGAGAGACTTGTTACAATACAGTCTTTGTGTTCCTTGTGACCTAGGTGATGCCATGAAGATGGAAGGCTTCATGCATCACAAACATAACATAAACTTGAAGAAAGCTTTAACTATCCCAAGCCTCAGTCCCAAGACCTCAAACACCTTCGAAGGTGGAGAGAGCTAGCAGGGAATGAGGGTAGGGAAGAGGAAGAAGAAACATTTCGTAGGAGAAAGAATTAGTTCCTCACTTATCATACTCTTGTTGCTAGCATACATAATAGCATAGTAATGAAGAAGAAGGAGATGGCAAGCTTAAGCATTGAAGCATGGCTCTTGGTTGGATTTGCACTCCATAGCCAAGAGTGTTGGTGTAGGCTCTCAACCTCTACTTGCTTGGAGAGGGAGCTCTTGCACTTTGCATAGCACACAATGAGAGTGCTCGTGAGTGTGTGTGTGGGTGAGTATACCCCCTAAGAACTCCCCTAGCTTTCTTGGGTCGAACCCCCCTTGTAGCTCATGCTTGAAGCTCATTGGACCCCTCCAGGCCTAGCCAATCACAAGAAGGAGCCATTACAAGCAACATGGGTAGCCTTGGGACAAGTGTCCCCCTTTCCCCTTTGAGAGAGAGGACTTGATAAATGCAAAAACAATTAGATAATTCAAGTAATTTATCATTGGACCCCTTTGAAGCCTAGCCAATAGGCTTCAAGCAACACATGAAGGTAACATGGTTAGGGACCTGACATGTGTCCTTGCTGCCTCTTCAAGCTGGGGCTTCCCATGTGAGTGTGAGTGTGTGTTCTCTCTCTAATCCCTAGGAAAAGGGCTCGCCCCCCCTCTTGTAGGGATGCTTTTGACTTTAGGAGCTCAAGCACCTTAGTCATCAAGCATGACAAAGCACTTGGACTAGGGGGTGTTTCCACAAGCATCTCAGGCAAGCATCTCAAGGCACCTCGAGCACCTTAATCATGTAGCAAGTCAAGCACCTCAAGCATGGAGTAAGTCAAGCACCTTAATCAAGCACCTCAAGCAGGACAAACACCTCAAGCACGACAAGCACCTCAAGCAGGTCAAGCACCTCGAGCTTGGGCCGGGTTCCCACCTCAAGCTCAACCCTAGCTTACCTAAGGTCAAAGGACTTTTACACACATTATTGGAGTTCTTCAATGAAGCTAACCCTAAGGTCTTATGCTCCATTGGTTTGCTCTTGATAGACCATCTCCCATTTGGGCCCCTTTACTATTGGCCCCGTGTTGAGATAGATCTATAAGCACATATCTATATCTTAACACTTGTTCCCATTTATTCTCCCACATTAAGTGAGCAATTTAATATGAGAAAATCATTTGGGTTGGTTAGATATTAGATTTTATGACACACATCCTTACATAGCCTCGCTCTTGGCCAACTGGTTCAACCATCTTCATTTTTCTACATTGGGACTGAAAGTAACCCCCAATAGCTAATTAAGTCCGGTGGTAAAACCATGGTGATGCTCACTCTCTCTTACTGCAAAATACATGGCTTGGCGCTCCACTGGTTTCTTGTACATGTGGCGTGCACTCAAATGCTCACTATCTCTTGCATCTTTGTGTCACCACAACTCCGAAGCTCGATTTCAATTTTCTTTGAGAAGCCATCCTTCTTCGTCTCAGATCCGTCCGAGTTCCTTAGCCGTGGCTCCAAGGTCATTCACACCTCCACTTCATCGAAAGAAGCAGTTGTCCAGTTCTCTGCTTCCACACAAGACAGCAACCACCCAAGGTCTGACCATCAAATTCTCACTAGCAAGAGAGAGTTTATTGCTAAAATAACAGATGATTAAGGCTATAGGTAAAGAAAAATTATTTTTGGAACATGGGTTCCTGCTCTCAATAATTTTGAAACAAGCCTCAGGAGGGATAACTTTAATACACCTCGCATGCTTCCAAATGGTTCCCTCATGGAGGTTACCAAGGTTTACCTACTTAATGTTGTATTTGTCAATTTAGATGATGTTCTTGATGATACAAAAAGTCACAAGCAATGTGTATTGAGCTGTTAGTAGACTGTGCAAGACATAGCTGAGAGTCTAACACACAACTAGGACACAATAGATATTATGGTACACTCTTTAGCTAATGGACTCATGCTGGCCAAACCTCTACTAGCATTTGATGATTCCTACTTTATTAAGTCAAGCAACGTGTTTGTATTGATGAAATATTGTAGTAGCTACTTAGATCAATGGAATTTTGCTCAATTAAGTATTTATTTCATATCATATGTTACTGGATCTTTCCTAAGGAAAACCTCCAAAGAGGAACAAAATTGACTGCCTTTAAGGGTTGGAATTACACGTTGGTAACAATGATGCATGACCCATCAAACACCTTAAAGATTTTAGAATTGAGGAAAATAGATATCAAAATCACCTACTTGCTCCAAACAGTTGGTCGAGTTCATATCAAGTTTTGTTAAACTTTTTGAAGCCAGACGTTTGTCCTTGCTTGTAATGAATTTCTTTATGAATACTATGAGGAATTTTTCAGGTTATTCAATCAAAATAAATAAATAAATAAATAAATAAATATATATATATATATTGGATGACTAATGAACATTTATCTAACCTGAATATCTCTCATTATCATCCTCACAAAATATGTCTGTAGATAATTGTAACCCTTTAACTTTTTAATTATAGTGTAGATAGTAATAAAAAGAGGTCCCCATGTGCAATCAAACTCCATATTTACCCTTGAGTCTTTTATATAGCTGTATCATTATAGAATCTAAGTGGAATTGTTAAGTGACGTAAATGGATTTATCTTAAACAGGATGGCATCTTGGTTTTAGTATAAAATGGATTCATTAACTATTGTATGGTGCGAGTTTGACAATGGAAACTCTATCTGTTTGTACCTCTGATCTCCACATGCACGCACCGATACATACATTTTCAGATGCAATTTATCCTCCAAGTATATATATATCGAATACCTCAGTCCTCTTTTCATGCTAATATTATCCTATGAGGTAGGCACCTAGCCATCTCTTACATCGTGGCTTAAGCTTGCATTGAATCCCATTTTTGTTGAGAAGATTTGATATTAAGATCCAACTGCTTACATGAAGCAAGATACTTTTGGATCGTGGACAATAGTTTCTCAACACCTTACTACTTAAACATGCACTAATTTGTTGCCGAGCAGACAATCAATGTTTTGTTTTAATTTTATGCTTTGTCTAGTCCATTGGTCACGTACACACAGATTCTCTGATTTAGGTAGTATGTAAGTGCTCACTTAGTATAGATTAGCCGATTTGGGCAGCACAAGTGTAGATCCTCCAATTTAGGAAACACAGTAACAAACTACAGATTCATGATTTTAAACAATACCAAATGCAGATAAGCCGGTTTAGGCAGCATTAGTGCAAATTTTCCAATTTAGGCAGCACGTCTCATTGGTGTAGATTCGCTGATTTTGGCAACACCAATCAGAATCATGCTGCAATGGCTGGCCACCACTATAACTGGTATGATTTTGATTCCCACGTACAAAATTAACATAATTTGGATTTGAAGTTATATTTGAAATTGGATTTGGATTTGGTATATGACATTTTCCTTTCACAATAGTATTTATGGCATTGAACTTGAGATTGATGAGAATTGATCATTGAATGATGAGTGTGACCAGTGATATCCGAATGCACCAGAGTATAACATATACTGCTTATCTGGTGGTATGGGACACTAGAATAGGTAGTATGTGGATGACGATAGGCATAAACAATGTTGTTTAGTTTAATAATTTCTTCCTTTTATTATTACATGTTCCTAATACAAAATACTAATCACTATTTTTGACAAGTATTGTTTGCAGATTCTTATGACAAGTGTGGAAAAAATCTTGCAAATGTTGTTGCAGATTCAAGGGCCATTTCAGATGCAAAACTTTGGCATGCACGTTTTGGTCATCTAAATTTTTCCAGTTTGCTGCGTTTGTAGAAATTTGATATGGTTGCATCTTTGCCGTCTCTTGAAGCACCTATTAAACATGTTTGTGAAGGCTGTATTCTAGGTAAAATGCAACGTTCTAAGTTTCCAAAGGATGGTTCAGTTAGGGCCACATGTAGGTTGCAGCTTGTGCATAGTGATGTTTGTGGGCCCATGCAAACTCCATCCTTGGGCAATTACCTGTACTTTGTGACTTTCATTGATGATTACTCCAGGCATGCATGGGTATTTCCGCTTAAAACGAAGTCTGAAGTTTTTATGTGCTTCAAACAATTTCTAGCTATGGTTGAAAATGTCTTGAAATGTACTATGGGCACCCTCCGTTCCGATCGAGGAGGGGAGTATATGTCTCATGAATTCAATGCATTTCTAGCTATTCATGGATAAAACACCAATGTACAATGCCTTATACACCTCAACAAAATGGTCTTGCTGAGAGGAAAAACAGGTCAATTACGAAAATGGCACGATGATTGGTCAAAAGTCAATCTTTGCCGCATTCTTTTTGTCTTGAGGCCATCATGTGTGCCACTTATGTACTAAACAGGTGTCCTACGAAAGCTTTGCAGTCCATTACTCCAGCATGGCATGATAGAAAGCCTTCTATTGAGCACATGCGTGTTTTTGGCCATTTGGCATATACTTTGGTGCCACAAACACAGCGCAGAAAATTGGATGATAAGGCTGTCAAATGTATTTTTGTTGGTTATAGTGCTGAAAGCAAAGGTTACAGGTTGTATCATCCACAAACAAAGTGTATTCTGGTTTCAGGGGATGTAGTGTTTGTGGAAGATTCTGTTCAGTCCTTGCTGTCTTGTACTAGAGAGAGTAATGTAAGCTCACATGACATTTATGACACTTTATTGCCTCTTTTTAGTGGTGGAAGTTCGAATGTAAATTCCAATGAGGCAAATGTACAGCCTATGAGAGTTTCAGAAAATGTTATAGATCAGCCTATTATTGATGCAGATGTACATTATGTACTTGATGAGGAAAGGGCTGAAAATGAGCAGGCTAGTGGTATGCCAAAATGGCTAGTGCACACTTTGTGTGACAGTTGATTGGATGCACCTTTGTCTAGTCGTAGTCATTCAGGCTCTCACCATGCATCTTATGCATCAGATTGTTATGCTTTGGCTATGTCTAGCTTACATGATGTTGAGGAACCTTTGTCTTTTGATGAAGGACAAAATTCAAAAAATTGGATGGCTGCCATGCAGTCAGAATATGATGCACTTATAGAAAATGACACATGGATTTATTTGATTTGCCTCCTGGAAAAAAGGCCATTGGTACGAAGTGGGTTTACAAGTTGAAATGCAAGCCGGATGGTGAGATCAATCGCCATAAGGATCGACTTGTTGCAAAGGGTTATGCACAATAAAAAGGCATAGATTATGAAGAGACTTATGCTCCCACTTGTCGTATGACTACTGTGTGTTTTCTATGTGCACTGGTAGCTCATTTTGGTTGGGATGTACATCAATTAGACATCGTTACTGCTTTCTTGAATGGTGATATATTTGAGAAAGTTTATGTAACACAGTCTCGTGGTTTTGTCATAAAAGGACAAGAGGACAAAGTGTGCAGATGTAAGAACGCTTTATATGGGTTGAAGCAATCTCCTCGTGCTTAGTATGAGAAAGCTGACAGTCATTTGGTCAACCAAGGCTTTTGTAGAAAACCAACAGAAAGCACATTGTATGTACAGTGTGAGGGTGATGTACTTCTCATTGTGGTTCTTTATGTTGATGATTTTTTGATCACTGGACCAAATGAGAGACATATTGCTGAATTTAAGGCTGATTTGAATGCTACTTTCAAGATGAAAGATTTGGGGTTGTTGCATCATTACTTGGGTATTCAGTTTAAGCAGTGTGATGGTGGTATTGCCTTGTGTCAGAAAAGTTACATAGAGACATTGCTATGTAAGTTTGGACTTGAGGATTGCAAACCTATTGCCACTCCCATGGAAACAACTTTGAAGTTGAGTCTACATGATGCTGGCAATCCTGATAATGTCACTCTTTACCAAACTGATGTTGGCTGCCTCATTTATGTATGCAACACGAGGCCGAATATTCAGTTTGCAGTCTCATAGGTCAACAAATTTATGCATAGCCCAGGGTCTAAGCATTGGTAGGTTGTCAAGAGAATTTTCTGCTACCTTAGTGGCACTTTACATCTTGGCTTGTTTTATCCCAAGGGGGGATCATTGCCGCCAGACTTACATGCTTTTTTGGACTTAGATTGGGCTGGTTGTTTCGACACACGAGTATCCACAAGTGGTTTTTGTTTCATGCTTGGTAGTTCATGTATATCATGGTTGAGCAAGAAGCAACCTACTGTGGCCACTTCGAGTTGTGGTTGAGCAAGAAGCAACCTACTGTGGCCACTTCGAGTTGTGAGGCTGAGTACAGGGCAGTCTTCACAGCTACGGTTGAGTGTGTATGGCTCAGATGCCTTATGGCTGATTTGGGTGTTGGACAAAACACTACCAACACTATCTACACTGACAGTCAGAGCGCATTGGCAGTTGCGAGGAATCCAATTTTTCATGCTCGCACAAAGCACATCAAGGTGCATTACCAATATGTCAGGGAGAGGCTCTCAGCAGGAGAGATCAGCTTGGCTTATGTGCCAACATAGGATAGCCTTGCAGATCTTTTCACAAAGGCATTGTCTCCTAAGAAGCTTGAAGCTCTCCGCAAGGCTTTCGGCTTACTTTCCTTTGTGGACTGATCATGTCCTCAGGGCATGGCACTTCCCTTTACTCATGTGCCAGCTCTCATTCACCGCATCACTCCAGGGGGGATTTGTTACCATATACATGTGGTAGTGATGTGTGTGAACACACTAGGACCGTCGAGGCATTTTTTCCCTCTTTAGGAGATTTTCCCCCCCGAGCATTGTATATATGCCCATTACTCTAGGGCTATCAATCTTTCCATTGCACACTAAGTAACACACTCTCTATTGTGTGCCTTGAGCTTCGTTCGTCTTCTCCAAGCTGTGTGTGTTTTTTTGCAACCCTAATTCCAACAGAAAGGATTATTTCAATTTTTTGGTTTTCAAGCGAGAATTTTTCCTCATGCACGATGGATTCTCCTCATAATGAGGGACTTACAGATGTGCATTTTTAACACTAAAAGTTACAAGGGGTAAATCAAGCTCCATACTTAACATGTCAGCCATTGGGGACTGATCTCCACACCAAACATGTGACTGCTTTCCATCCTAGATTCTTATCCTTGAATGTTGATTGAAGATGAGCAAAATCTTAACTTCTCCTTGTTGACCACCTTTCTAAACATTTCTGCAGGATTCTCACTTGTATGCACCTTTCCTAGCTTTAATTGCCCCTCTTCCAAAAGAGTACGTATGAAGTGATACCTCACCTCAATGTGCTTTGTCCTTGAGTGAAATGCTAAGTTCTTTGTAAGATGAATGGCGCTTTGATTGTCACTATACAAGAGACAATTGTCTTGCTTGTATCCAAGCTCTTCTAAGAATCTGTGAGGCCACATAATTTCCTTGCTTGCCTCTATAATTGCTACATATTCTGCTTCCATGGTAGAAAGTGAGACCACTTTCTGCAGCTTTGAAGCCCAACTTACTGTTGTGCCTCCAACTATGAAGACATAGTTAGTAGTGCTCCTTCGAGTATCTTTGTCACCTGCCATATCTACATCAACATACCCTTGCAAGAAAATATTAGTGCCTCCAAAATACAAAGCATTTGTTGTTGTCCCTTTTAGATACCTAAGTATCTACTTCACAGCTTGCCAGTTCTCTTTACCTCGATTGTCCATGAATCTACTCACAACTCCCACTGCATGTGCAATGTCAGGTCTTGTCTAGATCATAGCATACATTAGAGAACCTACCGCTGCATCATATGGAACTTTAGACATATAGGCTATCTCCTCTTGTGTCTTTGGACACATATCCTTCGTTAGTTTAAATTGACTAACCAAAGGTGTAGAAACCAATTTTGCATCTTGCATTTCAAACCTTTCTAGTGCCTTCTTGTGTAATCCTCTTGAGATAGCTTTAGTGTCTTCTTTGTCCTGTCCCTTGATATCTTCATACCAAGTATCTGCTTTGCATCACCTAAATCTTTCTTTGAAAAAGATTTGGACAACTCCTCTTTTAGGTATTTGATGTCCTGCGTGTTAGCACTTGCAAACAGCATGTCATCAACATACAACATTAGGATGATGAACTTCCCATCTCCCAGATTCTTTGTGTAGAAGCAGTGATCTGAGTTGTATCTTGTAAATCCATGATCCAGCATCCATCGATCCACCTTCAAGTGCACCTATCTTGATACTTTCTTTAGACCATACAAGCTTTTCTTTAATATGCAAACCATTTTCTCCTTACTCTTTACTTCACATCCCTTTGGTTGAAGCATGTAAATTTCCTTGTCTAAGTCACCGTGAGGGAATACCGTATTTACATCCATTTGCTCAAGCTTTAAGTCATGAGAATCCATAAGGCTTAAGGCAAGCCTAATTGAGTTCATTTTTACAACAAGAGAAACTGTTTCATTGAAGTCAATACCTTTATTTTGACTAAACCCTCTTACCACAAGCCTGGACTTGTACATTTCTTTCCACCTTCTTCTTCCTTTAGCTTATACACCCATTTGTTCTACAGTACCCGCTTACCCATAGGAAACTCAACCAACTCCCATGTTTGGTTGCGATGTAATGAGTCCATCTCCACTTGCATGCTCTTTATCTATTCTTCTTTAGATTCGTGTTGCATAGCTTCTTCGTTTGATTCCGGCTCTCCAGATCCTCAGACCAAGAGATGGTTGAAGGAAGGAACAAACATTTTTGGAGGCCTACTTGCTCGCATAGATCTTTGGAGCATAGCAAGGCTTGTTGCCAAGGGCTTTAAGCAAGAACAAGGCGTTGACTTTGATGAAGTCTTCTCTCCGGTGGTCAACATGACTACATTGAGATGCTTTCTTGCATTGGTTGCCATATTAGATTTGGTGTTGCACCAAATGGATGTCAAGACAGCGTTCTTGCATGGTGATTTAGATGTGGAAATTTACATGCAGCAGCCAGAAGGGTTTGTTGAGAAAGGCAAGGAAGATTGGGTATGCCAGTTGTTAAAGAGTCTTTATGGCTTAAAACAATCACCGAGGGTATGGTACCATAAATTCCACAAGTTTATGCTTTCTCAAGGCTACAAACGTAGTGAGTTCGATCACTGTCTATATACAAAGAAGGCTAAGGATGGTAGTTGGCTGATCCTTATTTTGTATGTGGATGACATGTTGATTGCTGGCAAGCACTTGGAAGAAATTTCAGCTTTGAAGTCAAAGATGGCAAAATCGTTTGACATGAAAGGACATGGGTGAGGCAAATCATATACTTGGTATGCGGATTGAGAGAGACAGATCAAAGAAGTTGATTTGGTTATCTCAAACAGAGTATATTGACAAGGTTTTGCAACGTTTCAATATGGAGAAGGGAAAGGCATGGAGTGTTCCATTGCCACCATATGTGAAACTTAGCAAACAAGATTGTCCTGTGTCTGAGGAAGAACAGGCTGAAATGGATAAGATTCCATATGCATCTGCAGTGGGTAGTTTGATGTATGCAATGATTGCTACTCGCCTAGATTGCATTTGCAGTGGGAGTAGTAAGTCGATACATGTCAAACCCAGGCAAGAAACATTGGGAGGCAGTGAAAGGAATATTGAGATACCTGAAAGCTACAAAGAGTATGCGCATATGCTATGGGAGTTGGGAGCTAAGTGTAAAGGGTTTTACAGACTGAGATTATGCAGGTGACTTAGACAACCGAAGGTCTACGTCAGGGTAGGTCTTTACATTGGCTGGTGGAGCAGTATCATGGCGTTCTAGATTACAAGATTGTGTTACTCAGTCTACTACAGAGGCTGAATATGTTGAAGCATCAGAGGCATGCAAAGAATCAATTTGGCTTAATCGACTAGTAACACATTTGGGAATCAAAGAAGAGATGCCTGTGTTATATTGTGATAGTCAGAGTGCTATACGATTGGCTCGCAATCCAGTTTATCACTCAAAGACAAAGCATGTGGATGTGAAGTATCATTTCATCAGGGAAATGCTCGAGGATAAGCAAATTCTGTTACCATATACATGTGGTAGTGATGTGTGTGAACACACTAGGACCGCCGGGCCATTTTTTCCCTCTTTAGGAGGTTTTTTCCCCCGTGCATTGTATATATGCCCATCACTCTAGGGCTACCTATCTTTCCATTGCACACTAAGTAACACACTCTCTATTGTGTGCCTTGAGCTTCCTTCGTCTTCTCCAAGCTGTGTGTGTTTCTCTGCAACCCTAATTCCAACAATTGGTATCAGAGCAGGTCACGTCCTCCCGGGCTTAGTCGCCAGCTGCTCCAGCACACGCCTGCTCACTTTCTCCGATTTCAGTGAGCTTTGGCGAGTGTTCGTAGGTCGAAAAATATTTTCGGCGAACTCGAAGAGCTCGGTCTGCTCAGAATTTTGATTTGCGCTCATTTCGGCCTTCGTTTCCACTACGGGCAGTACTACACAGGCTATTTCGTCATTTTGTGCAAATTTTCTGTCAGTGCCGTTTTCTGCATAACAGGTGCCTTATAGTCTTCTACGGTTTGTGCTATATAGCACAAGTTGTTCCCGCTCCATTTCTCCTATTTTCGGGCAGTTTTCACATCAGGTGCAACATTTACCATGGCTGACAACAACAACACAGATGTGTTCAAGATGTTTGCTGCTGAGGACAGGTTGGATGGGGACAACTACCCTATGTGGGCTTATATGATGCAACATGTTCTTGTGTCAAAAGGTGTCTGGAACATTGTGCAGGGCATTGATGTACGTCCTGGTTCTGAAGATGTAGGCGATATTGAGGATGTTGCAGGTCTTGCTGCAAGGATTGCAGCTGTTACAGTTGTTTTGCCTACGGCAGAACAAGCTCGTTGGGATGTTAAGGATGCGCAGGCTCATGCATTGATTGCGTTGTCTGTGAAGCGCACCATTATTCCTCACATCTGTTCAGCAAAATCTGCAAAACAGGCTTGGGATATTCTAGCAGGTCTTTATGCAAGCCGCAATGAGGCTAAAATTGCTTTGCTGCGTAAAGAGCTAGAGTCGAAGATTATGCATGAGGAAGATGATATGGACACTTTCCTTGCTAGTGTCAAGGATATCAATGAGCAACTCATTTCTGCAGGTGAAGTCATTTCGGACAGTTCCCTTGTGCAGACTGTTCTTGATGCCTTACCAGATTCCTACCAGACTTTTGCTAGTACTTGGAGACTGATGACCCAAGGAAATCCTGAAGTTGTCAAGTTTGATGCATTATGCACATTGCTGTTGCAAGAGTCACTTTCTAGAAAAAACAGGACTAGGCAGCGTGCAGTTGAACAGGCTTTTATTGCTTCTCAAAGAAAGGGTGGTAACAGTAATGCAGCCACTTCTTATGGTTCTGCTGCGAGTGGCAAAAATTCTGTTCCTAATGCTTCTGCTGGCAGCACTCCGTCTGGCAATTCTGGTGATAAGGGCAAAAAGAAGATGCGTTGCCATTATTGTAAAGCCAATGATCACTTGATCAAGTCGTGTCCTAAGTTGAAGGCCAAAGAGGCTAAGAAGAAAGAGGGTGGTTCCACTGCAAATGCTAGTTCCACTACAAATGCAGCCATTGTTGAGTCTTCTGTGAAAGGAGATTGTGATGCTGATGTTGATGCAGAATGGGCTTTTAGCGCAGAGTGCACTTACAATCCTGCTGTCCATGATGCATACTTGTCAGTTGCTGCAGATTCACATGTGTGGTATTTCGACAGTGGTGCTACAAAGCACATTACCTCACATCGTGAATTGTTTACCTCTCTCGAGTTTGTCCCTCATGGGAATTCAGTCACTTGTGCCAACAACGCCTCTTATCCAGTTCAGGGAGTTGGAAAGATTGTGCTCACTGCTGCTAATGGCAGTTCCTTCACACTTGTTGATGCACTTTATGTACCTGGGATCAAGAAGAATCTCTTGTTTGTATCCGCACTTGCTAGACTTGGACTTGTAGTCAAATTTGTGGATGACAGATGTACAGTTCATGATCTCAGTTTTGGTGATGAAATTGTTGCATCTGGGCTTTTGTGCCGTGGGCTGTATAAGCTCACTTTGTATGACAAGTGTGGAAAAAATTTTGCAAATGCTGTTGCAGATTCAAGGGCTATTTCAGATGCAAAACTTTGGCATGCACGTTTTGGTCATCTGAATTTTGCCAGTTTGCTGCGTTTGCAGAAATCTGATATGGTTGCTTCTTTGCCGCCTCTTGAAGCACCTGTCAAACATGTTTCTGAAGGCTGTATTCTGGGTAAAATGCAGCGTTCTAAGTTTCCAAAGGATGGTTCAGTTAGGGCCACATGCAGGTTGCAGCTTGTGCATAGTGATGTTTGTGGACCCATGCAAACTCCGTCCTTGGGCAATTACCTGTACTTCGTGACTTTCATTGATGATTACTCTAGGCATGCATGGGTATTTCCGCTTAAAGCGAAGTCCGAAGTTTTTATGTGCTTCAAACAATTTTTGGCTATGGCTGAAAATGTCTCAAAATGTACTATGGGCATCCTCCGTTCCGATCGAGGGGGGGAGTATATGTCTCTTGAATTTAATGCATTTCTGGCTAGTCGTGGGATAAAACACCAATGTACAGTGCCTTATACACCTCAGCAAAATGGTGTTGCTGAGAGGAAAAACAGGTCACTAACGGAAATGGCACGATGTATGGTCAAAAGTCAAGCTTTGCCGCATTCTTTTTGGCTTGAGGCCATCATGTGTGCCACTTATGTACTTAACAGGTGTCCTACGAAAGCTTTGTAGTCGATTACTCCATATGAAGCATGGCATGATAGAAAACCTTCTATTGAGCACATGCGTGTTTTTGGCTGTTTGGCATATGCTTTGGTGCCACAAGTGCAGCGCAGAAAATTGGATGATAAGGCTGTCAAATGCATTTTTGTTGGTTATAGTGCTGAAAGCAAAGGTTACAGGTTGTATCATCCGCAAACAAAACGTATTCTGGTTTCACGGGATGTAGTGTTTGTGGAAGACTCTGTTCAGCCCTTGCTGTCATGTACTAGAGACAGTAATGTAAGCTCACAGGACATTTATGACACTTTGTTGCCTCTTTTCAGTGGTGGAAATATGAATGTAAGTTCCAATGAGGGAAATGTACAGCCTATGGGGGTTTCTGAAAATGTTTTAGAAGAGCCTATTACTGATGCAGATGTACATGATGTACTTGATGAGGAAAGGGCTGAAAATGAGCAGGCTAGAGGTATGCCAAAATGGCTGGTGCACACTTTGCATGACAGTAAATTGGATGCACCTTTATCTAGTCGTACTTGTTCAGGCTCTCGCCATGCATCTTATGCATCAGATTGTTATGCTTTGGCTGTGTCTAGTTTACATGATGTTGAGGAGCCTCTGTCTTTTGATGAAGCACAGAATTCAGAAAATTGGATTGCTGCCATGAAATCAGAATATGATGCACTTATAGAGAATGACACATGGACTTTATGTGATTTGCCTCCTGGCAAAAAGGCCATTGGTACGAAGTGGGTTTACAAGTTGAAACGCAAGCCGGATGGTGAGATCGATCGCCATAAGGCTCGACTTGTTGCAAAGGGTTATGCACAACAAAAAGGCATAGATTATGAAGAGACTTTTGCTCCCACTTGTCGTATGACTACTGTGCGTTTTCTATGTGCATTGGCAGCTCATTTTGGTTGGGATGTACATCAATCAGACATTGTTACTGCTTTCTTGAATGGTGACATATTTGAGGAAGTTTATGTAACGCAGCCTCGCGGTTTTGTCATAAAAGGTCAAGAGGACAAAGTGTGCAAATGTAAGAAGGCTTTGTATGGGTTGAAGCAATCTCCTCGTGCTTGGTATGAGAAAGCTGACACTCATTTGGTTAAACGAGGCTTTCGTAACAGTCCAACAGAAAGCACATTGTATGTAAAGCGTGAGGATGATGTATTTCTCATTGTGGTTCTTTATGTTGATGATTTGCTGATCACTGGACCAAATGAGAGACATATTGCTGAATTTAAGGCTGATTTGAATGCTACTTTCAAGATGAAAGATTTGGGGCTGTTGCATCATTACTTGGGTATACAGTTTAAGCAGTGTGATCGTGGTATTGCCTTGTGTCAGAAAAGTTACATAGAGACATTGCTATGTAAGTTTGGACTTGAGGATTGCAAACCTATTGCCACTCCCATGGAAACAGGTTTGAAGTTGAGTCTACATGATGCTGGCGATCCTGCTGATGTCACTCTTTACCAAACTGTTGTTGGCTCCCTCATTTATGTATGCAACACGAGGCCAGATATTCAGTTTGCAGTCTCACAAGTCAGCAGATTTATGCATAGCCCAGGGTCTAAGCATTGGCAGGCTGTCAAGAGGATTTTCCGCTACCTTAGTGGCACTTTACATCTTGGCTTGTTTTATCCCAAGGGGGGATCATTGCCGCCAGACTTACATGCTTTTTGGGACTCAGATTGGGCTGGTTGTTTTGACACGTGAGTGTCCACAAGTGGTTTTTGTTTCATGCTTGGCAGTTCATGTATATCATGGTTGAGCAAGAAGCAACCTACTGTGGCCACTTCGAGTTGTGGTTGAGCAAGAAGCAACCTACTGTGGCCACTTCGAGTTGTGAGGCTGAGTACAGGGCAGTCTTCACAGCTACGGTTGAGTGTGTATGGCTCAGATGCCTTATGGCTGACTTGGGTGTTGGACAGGACACTGCCAACACTATCTACACTGACAGTCAGAGCGCATTGGCAGTTGCGAGGAACCCAGTTTTTCATGCTCGCACAAAGCACATTGAGGTGCATTACCACTATGTCAGGGAGAGGCTCTCAGTAGGAGAGATCAGCTTGGCTTATGTGCCAACACAGGACAACCTTGCAGATCTTTTCACAAAGGCATTGTCTCGTGAGAAGCTTGAAGCTTTCCTCAAAGCTTTGGGCTTACTCCCCTTTGTGGACTGATCCTGTCCTCAGGGCATGGCACTTCCCTTTACTCATGTGCCAGCTCTCATTCACCGCATCACTCCAGGGGGGATTTGTTACCATATACATGTGGTAGTGATGTGTGTGAACACACTAGGACCGCCGGGGCATTTTTTCCCTCTTTAGGAGGTTTTTTCCCCCGTGCATTGTATATACGCCCATCACTCTAGGGCTACCTATCTTTCCATTGCACACTAAGTAACACACTCTCTATTGTGTGCCTTGAGCTTCCTTCGTCTTCTCCAAGCTGTGTGTGTTTCTCTGCAACCCTAATTCCAACAAATTCAGCTTGTCAAAGTTCACACCACAGAAAATCCTGCTGATCTACTTACAAAAGGACTTCCCTCAGAGAGCTTTGCGCATTTTCTCAAGCAGTTAGGTGTAGGGTAGTACATCACTTCTTTACATCTCTTGTATATTAGCTTGTATAGTAGCTTCTCTCACACTTAAAGTACCACATTGGACTTTAAGTGGGAGGTTGTTGGGGTATAAAGCCCAATGTGGTCGCCCAGGTAAGTGGGCGGGCCGCCATGTATGTACACATATTCTTTTGTAAAAACCTAATAAGAACTCACTATGCTCTACACATTACAGTAGAGCTTCCTTCTCCCAAGTGTGTGTACAATATGTGAGAGAAGGGGTCTTTATATAGATTCTAGCAAACTGGGGCCTAGCCCCTTGCTTGCCAAGCTAGCCCCTAGCTTCATAGGGTGCCCCCTCCTATTGGGGCCCTGCTTAAGCTTGCCCCTTGCTTCCCAAGCTAGCCCCTAGCGTCATGGGGTGTCCCCCTCTTGCTATTCTCACTTGTGGAGGTGTCCTAACCTCATTGCTTGCCAAGAAAGGACAAAAGTACCCATTCCCTAAGCCTTCCAGGCCAACTTTGGGTGCCACACCTCACGTAACCCCATATTTAGAGTCATTCTTTATAGAACAAATGGGTCCATGGCTATGGATCATCATATGGGCATCCATGGACATCCATAAACATGCACAAGGGTGGAGTCAGCACATCATCTCCTCGTAAATTATAAGAAATGAAAACCACGCCATGTGTGATCGAGGCAAACACATAGGCATGGAGACTTGGATCGAGATGACAAATCTTTTGGAAGTACTACAAACAATGGTGTCTATCATTTTGTAGATGATGCACAACTTGTCGTGAATGTAGAGAAAGTTTTCTGTCGTACAAAAGTCCTGAGGTGAAGATTAGTAATGGCCATTGCACGACAAGCATAGACTTGAAACAATTGTCTTGGAAAAAATAATTGGCTACACACAAATAGGTGAAAGCCATCAATACATAACAAATTATTGTAGAGTGACTATCTAGATGTGAGACTTATTACTTTACTATTACACAGATACATTTAAAGTGAGGCAAAAGGTAATATCCTTCTCTTTTTACGAGGGCATGAAGAAATTGATAGAGGGTGTCAAATTCCAATGTTCCAAAACAATCTTTGGAAAAAATGTATCTTAGCTTACATTTGTGCAATTTCAAAAACTAAAAATGTTGGTCGAAAGGAAGAGAAAAAGGGAAAATGCCACCTAAATTTGTAAAAAATAATGTGAAATTCGTAAAATTTAGCTCAATTTTTCAAAATTTCCTCTTTGAAAAAATCATTCAAAGAAATTTTGTACGATTGAAAAAATGATCTATCAAGAACATTGATCCGCGGGGGGGGGGGGGGGGGGGAGAAAGGGTGTGAGAGGGTGGTGTCATATGCCTGTCAATTGATAGAGGGTGTCAAATTTCAATGTTCCAAAGCAATCTTTGGGAAAAATGTGTCTCAGCTTACAATTGTGCAATTTCAAAAACTAAAAATGTTGGTCGAGAGGAAGAGAAAAATAAAAAATGCCACCTAAATTTGAAGAAAAATAATGTAAAATTAGTAAAATTTAGCTCAATTTATCAATTTGACTCTTGTCCATTGCCCCAACGCCCTCTCTTGCATCGAAGGAAATGGGAGCTGAGCCAAATGGCTACGATAGTGCATATCGCCGACAAGGGGATACACTCAAGCATGTAAGTGTGAGTACAGCTTCCTCTTTCAGCGAAGAACATGGTTTTGTAGTTGGGGGCAATCTGGGTGGTGTAATGTATGAAGTGTGACCCATCGGATTTCTCCCAAGCCATAATACATTGGCGTTGTAGAAAAGCTTCATTCACTTGGGAGTCAATTGAATCATCATGTAGCAAGTGTAATAAATCCCATCTCCCAAACCACTTCTTTATGTATTGCATCCATCCCGTGCTCAAGATCTTGATTTTATGTGTCTTTTGAACTTTTTTCCCATGCAATTGTAGGAAGTCGATGTGAGGGGTTTTGATGCATCTTTATCATGTACTCCACGACCCTTTCCATGTCCATAACCTCAATTGAAAGAGATCCCAACTCAAGAAGTAGGAGCATATATGGTGTTTGTGTCTTAACTTGGAGAAAGTTTGTAAGAAAATGCTTTTGGACGTCCTCAAACTCTTTCCTAGTAGACTTTGAGATGCTCCCGCCCCACACTTTAACTCCATAAAGAAGAACCGGTGTCACCAATGCATCAAAAAGGTACTTCTTGAGAATCCAACACTTGATGTTTCCCGCATTACACGTTTTCTCAAATGCATAATATGCTCTCTTTTTCTCTTCCAAATGATGCATAGCACATTCATGCCCGTGATTGGAAACTCAAGGCCAAGGTACTTAAAGCTCTCAACAACTTCAAGTGTCTCATGGTTGTACACAATGCATGGCTTCTCCTTATGGTTGGTTTTCACAAGCATAACCTTTGTTTTGGATTCATTTACAATCAGCCCACTGTGCAAGCAAAATTTCTCAAGAACAACCATAAGCTTTTGTGCATCTTCTAAAGTGTGTGCTAGAAGCACTACATCATCCGCATACAACAAAAGCATGATTATTGCATTGCAAATAGTGACCTCTTCAATGCCTTCTTCTTGCATAAAGTCAAGTACCATTTGTTCCAATTGATCGATGCATAGACCAAAGAGAGTTGGTGACAACGGACATCCTTGTTTAACCACAATGGTGCTTACATATTTTTTTGAAATTCCTCTTCCCATGTGCAATTGACATATTACCTTCTGATAGATTCGGGAAACTGCAAGCATGAACTCACTTGGCACTTGGAATTCTTCCATCCTTCTCCATAAATTGATGTGTGAAATCATATCAAAGGCTTTCTTAAAGTCCACAAAACAACAATACAATCGCTTGCCTTTCAACCGGCTTTCCTCCATGAGAACACGAAGAGTGACAAGATTATCAATGGTGATATGGCATCGATAAAAACCCGTTTGTCCTTTTGCACGCCTGTCAGTCTCTTCAGCCCAATCACTCAATTTCATTTTCATTATGCACCCAAAAAACTTTGTCATAAGAGACCCAATCATTACAGTCTAGTAAAGTGCAAGGTTAAACATATCACACATCCACTCATGGGTAAAATCTCCCGTCGATTTGTTCATCCCCGGCTTGATACCGTGAAGATCTCCATCTTTACGAGTGGCCAACTTTTCAAGCCCAGTGCATACATCCTCAATAGTAAAAAAAGAGAGCATCGATGGGATTGAACCATAGAATGATATTTTTTCAGCATTTGGTTACTCATATAATCGCCTACAATGTGTGTACATATCCACAAGACTCAAGTTACCAAAATTCTCAATCTGCTTGCCCCTCAAGTTTCTCCAAAATCTTCCACATGCACGTGCCTTTTCTTGGACTTGAAAAATTTGTTTCTTTACTTCCCATTTTCTTCTCTTCTTTTGAATCAATGCCTTATATGTATGCAAATGACTTTGATAGTTGTCTTGGTCTATAGTTTCATCAAGCTTTATCAAGGACTTTCGAGCATCTTGACATTCTTTATCAAACCACCTTTTGCATGATCTATCTTTGTTAATACAATGGAGATGCTTTATGGTAAAGCATTCTTCAACACAAAAACAAATAACTTTCTTGAAAGCTTCCCGTTTAGTTTCCAATAGTGCATCATATTGAAGCTTTTTCATCCATATCTTTTGCTCAACCATAATGTACATTGGTGCCCGTTTGAAATCCATACATAGTAATATTTTCTCTTCCCTTTGGCTGAGATTATCATGCTCAGTTGCTTCCCACATGCAAGGTCAATACACAAAGTCTGATGGTCTGATTCCAGGGTCCATTGGCCAAACATAAAGCTCTTTATGCAATACATGATGACTTCGGAGAGTAGCATATAGTCAATCACACTATCCCCATTATGTTTTCTACATGTAAATCCATTGGTTCCATTCCACAAAGATACACCATGGGCAATGAACATACTTGTGCTATTACACATGTGTAAAAGTAACTTTCCATAGTGATCCGGCTCTTTCTCATCCATTGAAGTACGATCATACAAGTGAACTTCCTTTAACTCCATTGAAATGTATGGCATATCAAATTGTTGAGTATCATGTTGCAATATTTTTGTGCGAGCATTCATATCCCCAAATACAATAACATCACCTTCGCCTTTGAAATAAGAAATGTCCTCTTCTAAATCCAAAAATGGTTGATCTCTATCCATACAAGCATAAAAGGGGGAATCATGATGAGGAATGTGGAAACCGGCTACAAAAATGGGTGCTCTTTTTGGTGCTATAATTTTTAGCCATACATCACGTTGGTGCAGCCAAAGTTGGTCTGAGCTAGAAAGTGGTCTATGCCAAGCAAAGGCTACATGAGGTGTAGTACAGAAGGCTAGGGTAGGTTCCAAGGTCCTGGGCAGCCAAAGGGAAACGAGAATGTGTGTCTAAAGTAGTTTTTTAGGCCAAGAGATCTAGAGGATGGTCCAGATGGGATGACAAATCAAGTGTCCAAAATGCCAAGTCAGTGCTTTAGGATGTAGCGTTTAATGTGCTCTAGAAGTCGATTTAGACGGCTCGTCAAATGGAGCCCTGGTGCTCAAGATATTGAAGCTCAAAGTTAGAAGGTGTTGCAGATTTCCGACGGGGAGGGCAGCTAGGGACAGATGGCTCAGAAAGATGTCAAAAGATAGATGCATAGAGCTCAAATTATGGAGCATCTTTTTCTTCTCGGATTGTGGATCGGAGCTCTGGATAGCAAGTTATGATCAATTGAAGATTTTCTGGGGGCGGGTCTATGCCCACTTGCTCGCATTGGAGGATGCATCCTCTGGAATCTTTTTGGCCTCACCAAAGCTCTCAATGATAGTGTGTATCAGGTGAAGGTAGCACAAATCAATGTTTGTCCATCGGATACTCGGTCAACAAGATCCAGCAGGATGAAGTTGGGACCATTTGGAGGTGGTGAGCTGGCAGATGATTTTTGTTGGTTTTGACGGCCCCGATTTGCAACCCCAAGAATTTCGGAACGTGGACAAATACTTGTGATTTGAGGTCGGTATGGTAAAGCTTTGGCCGTGCCTTAGGGCTTGGGAATCCCACCCCGATCCAAAATGTGGCAGGCAAGATAAGCAGGGCAAAGAGTTGGGTTGCAGAGGGGATTTTATGAAAAAAAAGGTATCTTGGGACCTTTTGAAGGCTTGGAGGCCATGGTCTATAAAGCTACCACGTGGCTAGCATTAGTCCCATATGCAGAGAAGGGAGACGATTTTGTGGGCTATATGAGCCAAGCAACACCCACATATGGGGCATTGAAGAGAGAAAGGGATAGCTTCCTATCCGTGGGCGATGGCGGAACCGTGTGCGGGTGAGCCTTGCGGTGCAGGGCGGAGCCGTTGGCGATTTCGAGAGGTGTAGGCGGCGGCTCCCCGTGCCGGTGGCACGTGCTGGCAGTGGAGGCTGGCAAAAGCTTGTGTTAATTGGGGGGGGCGTGGTGGCAGGCGAAACCTTTTTTAAAGAGAAAGCCCCCCCCCCCCCCCCCCCCCCCCCCCCCCCCCCCCCCCCCCCCCCCACCCCCCCCACCCCCACCGCCATTAGCAAGGTCGCTAATGCTTGATGGCAAGGGGCAAGCGATGGTTCCCACAGAGACAAGGAGAGGAGGAGTATAGCCGTCCAGAGCCAAGGGGCCGAGCTCAGTCAAATGTCAAGGATAGAGAAGGCTGGTGAGAGCTGGACAAAGATGGTCCAAGGGAAAGTCAAAGGAGCAGTGCAAGATAGGCCTTCCAAACGGTGAAAAAATAAAGGGAAAAAGGAAAAAATAAAAAATCCTAGGGGCATTAGCGATGTCGCTAATGCATCCCCCCTCAAGTGCAAAAGAAAGAGAAAAAGAGCAGATGAAGCCAGAGGTGGCTACCTCCTCCCAAAGTTACCAAATGTGGATGCAAAGTGGACCAATCAGAGCCCAGATGCCCAAATTGAAAGGCGCACCCCTATATAAACCATTTTTGAGCCATTTTTAGGCTTTTTGCCAGAGCAGGCTTCTTGCCAAGGCCTTGAGCCGGTGAGCCTGTAGAGAGCCAAGATAGAGAGTATGTGCGAATTCTTGGGTTGGCTTCTTTGTGCAGAGGTGTGTGCCTGCAAAGCCCCAAGTGCATGTTTTCTTGCCTGGCGACCATGTGGGTGCCCCGTTTGATGTAAATGAGTTGTAAAGAGTGTTTGAGCAAAGCCTCCATTGTGTTCTTGCTATCGTTTCCCCTTCCCCCCTTCTCTTTCTTTTGCTCTGGTGTTACCCCTCGGTGCCGGCAGTGTGGATGTGTACGGTTCCCCCGGACCGACGGTGTTTTATGTGAGAGAGTGAGATTGATCGATTTTGTGTGCGTGTGTGTAAGGGTGGAAACAGACAATGGCAGTAGGTGTGCGTTGTGTGGTGGACTTGTGGAGTATGTGAGCAGTGGAAATTGAGCAGACAGTGGTATGCTAGTGAGAAGTGTGTTTTTGAAGGTGTTTTCTGAGAGGATAGGGGTATTGTGGATACCCTGAGCTATAGAGAGGCCCTTGTGTTTGTGTTGGGCATGTTCCCCCATCCCCCCCCCCCCCCCTCCATCTTTTGGTGCCCCCACTGAGGAGCATGTTGATGCTCCTAGTTGATGTTGAAGCGGTGATTTTGGTGATGCCAAAGGTGTGGCCTTTGAAGAGCAGGTGCTGCTAGTGGTGGCTTGGGTGAAATTTCCCATTTTCACTTGGGTCAAAGATGCATAAACCTGGCTTCAAGACTATGGATTGTTCGTGTTGGAAAGCGGTCTATTGAGAGAAGACGGTGCGGTACAAGTGTTCCCGCTCCTAGTTCGTGGTAAAGTGAGGCTATGGTTTGATAGCCTTGGTGAAGAAGAAAAGGTAGATTGCAAAGCCCTAGAGGTGGCTTTCAAAGCACATTTGTAGCAGATGCGCATCTGGATGAAGTAAAGCGGAAGCTGGACGGGTTGAAGCAAAGCTTGGAGGGTGATTTTCAAGCGTTCGACTGGGAGTTCGAAGCCCTTTGGGGGAAATTGATCAAGGTAACTGTTGCAAAAAATGCCAGTTTTTTAAAGTTGAGTAAATTCATGGATTGCATGCATGAGGAAGTGTGTGATAAGGTGGAGATAGATGGCCCAATGTCACATGAAGAGGCAGTAGCTCTAGCGAAAGGGCAGACCAAAAAGATTTTGAAGAAGCGCAAAGCTAGGCAGGGCTTGCCAATCACTGTGATGCCAAAGCAGTGTGATGCGGTGGTAGCCGAGCCGCAGGTGGTGCAAAGAGAAGTGCAAGTGTGAGAAGAACCAAGGGTTCTTTGGGTACAAAAAGACAGGGTGGTTCCTATGCCGAAGATGCCGGCTAGAGGGGCTCCAATTGTGGAGGAAGTGCAGGTGGTTCCAGAGTGGACAAGGGAAGTGCTACCAAGTTTGAGTGCAGCTTTAGAAGCTCCATTGAAGTGTGATAAAGGGCAAAGAGTTTGGTTTGCAGACGAGGTCAAAGCAGTGAAGCTAGAGGAGATTCCCGAGCTTGAAACAAAAGAGGAGATTGAGTCGAGTGATGGTAGGTCTATGGATGCAGATACAAGTTGGGAGACTGAGTCGTCTCAATCCAGGTATGACGAGTTTGACCTCTTGCATGTAAGTGGGGAAGCAGTAAATGTGTGCGAGGAGCAGCATGAAGTGCAAGCCAAGTTGCCTAGTGGATACCAAGTAGAGCAATCTAGACGTACTGGTGAAAAGCAGGTAAAGCTGGTGTGCAGTGCCATGCTAATGGCCATGTTGGTGAACGTGGCAGTGGAATGTGCCATAATGGTGCAACAGGTGCAGAGTTTTGCCAAGAGGGATAGAGCAGTCGTGCCTATGGTAGAAGACAAGGATGATGCGATGGAGAACGAGTTTCTCTCTTCCTTGACAGAGCATGATGCGATAGAAGAGTAGGCGGTTGCAATCGACAAGCAAGTGGTGTTGTTTGACCTTGAAGGGCCAGTTGAAGAGGAGGAGCTCAATGATGCTAGCATTGAGTGCATGGAAGGTGAGAAGGGTAGTGCGAAGTCAAAGATAGAGGTGCTTCCTATGCATCAAGTGAACTTTGTGACAGGTGATGCGGATTCCAAGGTGGTGTCCAAGCTTTCCAAGGAGCTTTGTGAGTGGTGGTTGAAAGGGATGGTAATAAAAATGGATGTGCATTGGGCCGTTGAAGAGGTATAGGATCTGCTAGATGAGGATCTAGCTTTACTCGGATGGGAGGGTGGGTCAGGTATGCCAGGTCTATTTGGTGCAAGCGATGGTGCAAGTATGTCTTTGAATGGTGAGCAAGATGGTGCTCTATTTGGTGTTCTTGGAAGTGCATTGTTATGAGTGAGTAGTTTGCTAATGAATGCTTGGAGTGGTAAAAGTACACTTCTGGAGGTTTGGGTATGGAGTTGGCTATGTGCCCTAGTATGGCACTATGCAAGGGTGTTATAGGTGGGTCACAAGACCAGTGCAAGGTGTTTGACCTTGACGGTTGATGGCAGGGGGTTGGGCAACCCGCTTGAGCAACAACGGAGGGTCACTCATGCCAGTTTTGTACATATGCTAGGTGGTTTTGTGGTGTACAAAGAGTTTGTTTTGGGTGTAGTTTTTTGGTGCAATAAGCCTATGTGTGGTTGAACATAAATGTTCAACGAAGGAGTGGGCAATGATGGTGCAGCCAAAGTTGGTATGAGCTAGAAATTAGTCTATGCCAAGCAAAGGTTGCATGCAAGTGTAGTGCAGAAGGCTAGGGCATGTACCAAGGTCCTGGGCAACCAAAGGGCAGCAGGAATGTGTGTCTAAAGCGGTTTTTTAGGCCAAGAGAGCTAAAGGATGTTCCAGATGGGATGACAAATCAGAGTGCCCAAAGTGCCAAGTTAGTGCTCCAGAATGTATTGTTCGATGTGCTCTAGAATCCGATCCAGACGGCTCGTCAAATGGAGCCCCGGTGCTCAAGATATTGAAGCTCAAAGTTAGAAGGTGTTGCAGATTCCCGACGGACAGGGTTGCTGGGGATAGATGGCTCAAACAGATGTCAGTAGATAGATGCATAGAGCTCAAATTATGGAGCATGCTTGTCTTCTCCGATTGCGGATCGAAGCTCTGGATAGCAAGTTATGATCAGTTGAAGATTTTTCGGGGGCGGGTCTGTGCCCACTTGCTCGCATTGGAGGATGCACCCTCTAGCATCTTTTTGCCTTGCCAAGGCTCTCAGTGATAGTGTGCATCAGGTGAAGGTAGCAAAAATCAATGGTCTGTCCATCAGATGCTCGGTCAGCAAGATACAACAGGATGAAGTTGGGAGCATTTGGCGGTGGTGAGCTGGCAGGTGATTTTTTTTGGTTTTGACGGCCCCGGTTTGCAACCCCAAGAATTTTGGAACGTGGCCAAATACTTGTGATTTGAGGTCGGTATGGTAAAGCTTTGGCCAAGCCTTATGGCTTGGGAATCCCAGCCCGATCCATAATCTAGCATGCAAGGTAAGCAGGGCAAAGAGTTGGGTTGCAGAGGGGATTTTATTTAAAAAAAAGATATCTTGGAACCTTTTGAAGGCTTGGAGGCCATGGTCTATAAATCTGCCACATGGCTGGCATTAGTCCCATATGCAGAGAAGGGAGACAGTTTGGCGGGCTATATGAGCCAAGGAGCACCCACATATGGGGCCTCAAAGAGAGAAAGGGAGAGCTCCCTGTCCGTGGGTGATGGCGGCATTGTGTGCGCGCGAGCTTGGCATTAGCGATGTCGCTAATGCACCCCCTCTTTAGTGCAAAAGAAAGAGAAAAAGAGCAGATGAAGCCAAAGGTGGCTACCTCCTCCCAAAGTTACCAAATGTGGATGCAAAGTGGACCAATCAGAGCCCTGATGCCCAAATTGAAAGCTGCACCCCTATATAAACCATTTTTGAGCCATTTTTCAGGTGTTTTGCCAGAGTAGGCTTTTTGCCAGGGCCGTGAGCCGGTGAGCCTACAGAGAGCCAAGATAGAGAGTATCTGTGAGTTCTTGGATTGGCTTCTTTGTGCAGAGGTGTGTGCCTACAAAGCCCCAAGTGTGCGTTTTCTTGCTAGGCGACTATGTGGGTGCACCATTTGATGTAAATGAGTTGTAAAGAGTGTTTGAGCAGTGCGGAAGCCTCCATTGTGTATGTTTTGTTGTTGTTTCCCCTTCTCTTTCTCCTGTTCTAGTGTTCCCCCTTGGTGTCGACAGTGTGGATGTGTGTGCCCCCCCTGGACTGATGGTGTTTTGTGTGAGAGAGTGAGATTGAGTGGTTGTGTGTGTGTGTGTGTGTGTGTGTGTGTGTGTGTGCGTGCGTGTGTGTGTGTGTGTATGTGTTTGTGTGTGTGTGTGTGTGTGTGTGTGTGTGTGTGTGTGTGTGTGTGTGTGTGTGTGTGTGTGTGTGTGTGTGTGTGTGTGTGTGTGTGTGTGTGTGTAAAGATGGAAACAGACCATGGCATTAAGTGTGCATTGTGTGGTGGACTTGTGGAGTGAGTGAGCAGTGGAAATTGAGCAGGCGGTGGTCTGCTAGTGAGAAGTGTGTTTTTTTAAGGTGTTTTCTGAGAGGATAGGGGTGTTGTGGATACCCTGAGCTATAGAGAGACCCTTGTGTTTGTGCCGGGCGTGTTTCCCCTTTCCCCTTCTCCAACGTTTGTACTTGTCACCTTTCACAATTGATACAAAATCTTCCAATCCTTTCTTAACCATACATGCTATCCCTCCTTGCCCTTTTTGTTGCTTGAGATTCTTTGACCACATAATGAATGTACATTGTAATCCTGCAAGCCGTTAATCCTTTGTGTAACATTCTCCCAAGTTTCAACAAGAAGTAGAACATCGGCTTTTCTTGTTAGTTCATCAATGCCAACCCCCGCATTCCATGGGTATCCATTACAATTCCAAAAGTATATTTTCAATTGTAACTCAGCCTCATAGGTCGTGCATCCCTATTTGCTCAAGGAACTTGCCTTCTCCTTGGGCACATTTTCTTTGTAAGAGATCTCCTTGTTCTTATTATTTGCTTCATATGCCTTGCAATGCATATTTTGTTGCTTAATAGTGTGATCTTCAGATACAAAACATTTTGTATCCCTCAAATAGATCCAACTATTATCAAGAATAATCTTTCGTTGTCTCATCTGGCATGGTGCATACAATTGGTCGTTCTCTCAAGCGAGGAGCTCCTTGCTTACCCACTCTATGTGCTCCATAAACCATAACTCCGGACACGCCAAAGTGGGTTTTGAAGAAATCTTTGATAACAATGGCAAGAGAAGGAGGTGTCTCTAACTCCTGTTCGGGAATTCCACAAATAACAATGTTCTTGGAACGTCTCTCTCGTTCCTTCAACTCCTCCACATCCACATTCTCAACATTTTTTGTTTGAGCCATAGCTTGCATGAGAGAGGAATTAGGAACCACATTGCTACCACATATATCAGCCCAAGACTTGTTTGTGCATACATTTTTCATGTCCAATACATCCCGACTCATGGTGTCAAATTTCTTCTCTTTCAATACATGGTCATGCTCTACTTTGCGCATGTGCTCCTTCAAAGCATTCAAGTCTACAAGAGAGCGGTTACATTCCTTGACTTCCTCTTCAAGTTACATCAAACATGTTTTTTGCATCTCAAGTGTCCTCTTGATATTCTCATTCTCAACCACAAGAACCCTTAGCGTGCCATTCTCCATTGCAACAAGTGCCTGTAAGTCTTCACCTTGTTTGTTTCCAATGTCGTTGGTTGAGTGGTTTGTTGGGGTATAAAGCCCAATGTGGTCGCCCAGGTAAGTGGGCGGGCCGCCAAGTATGTACTCACTATGCTCTACACATTACAGTAGAGCGAGTTCACCATATCTTCGTGCTCTTCTTCTCGCACTCTCTCTCGCGTCGCACTTCCGCTCATACTCCTTCAACTGGTATCAGAGCTCAGATCGAGGCTCGAGGCAGCATTTGCAGGTAGCCAGAGTCACCTGCTCAGATTGGAGTGAGATTCGACAGGCGAAGACACGGCCCAAATTCCTGTGGGCGATTCCGATGGGCTCGGTGTTCTCATAATTTTATTCTGAGATCATCTCGGCCACCGTTCGGCTTCGACAAAGTTCTGCGCAGGCCATTTTCGACTACGTGGTCTTGGCGGGTGCAGATCCCGGGTGCAGATCCGACTCTGCAAATTTTGGGTTTTCGGCCTACGACTATAGGTTCTGAGGATATCGGCACTCCCAGAGTGTTGATTTGTGGTTGTCTACACATCTAAGGACGGCTCACAGTTCTTGGAGGAGTGTCACATACGACACGGGCGTATCTACACACAGACTGTAGGCGACATCCACTAGTTCATCAGGTAGCTTGGTTTTGCTGCTTCATATTCCAGATTTCATCCTGACATTGCAGATACTTCCACATGGGATGTATTGTCAGAGATGATGTATGGCTGTTGAGGGTTTGCTGGTTGTGAGTCACGCAGCAAACAACCGCTGCAGCGGTTATAGCATACAGTGGGAAATTTGTGGATGTATGACTTTGTGGGAAGTCTATGTATTGTCAGATTTACTGCAGCCTTTGTTGAGGGTCGAGTGAGGTTTTATTGAGCTGGGGGATTCTCGAATGTTGAGATCCTTTCCGTGATACAGGTCTTGGAGCGATCCCTCGAGCACCCTTAGATAGGCAGCTAGGATATATTGACTGTGAGTTAGACAGTTGGGATTACATCTTTGCTTTACTGCCGTTGAGGCATTGTCGCAGTCTATGCTTACAGGACAGTGAGAGACAGTACAGGTGCAGGACAGGTTTACCCACAGCTTACAGTGTTAGAGAGATAGTGGTTTTTTGAGCTGTTTTTGGTCTGTTTTTGAGTACACCAAAGCCATTTTACAAAGGAGACTCTGCCGAAATTTCTGCAGAATCTGAAGCTTTCTTGGTTCATTTGACATGTTGATATTGGTTCAGAGGTCAGTTTACAGGGGAAACTCTGCCGAATTTTTCCCAAGAAAGTAAACTACTGTGAAGCATAGCTATGGCTGGATCACAGGACACTTCTCTTTACAATATCAAGAAACTGGATGGAACCAATTTTCCATTGTGGAAGAAGCAGATTTGGCACGTGTTGGTACAAAAGAAGCAGATAAAACCTATAAAGCTCAAGGGGATAAAACCAGAAGATATGGACAAAGATGAATGGAGCGAAATGGATGAATTGGCACTTTCTACCATTATGCTGACTTTGGCAGAAAGCGTTTACTTCAATGTAGCAGACGAGATGTCGGCTTATCAAGCATGGTTAAAGCTGAGTGATCTTTATGAGAAGCAGAGTGCAGCTTCACAGGTATACTGGCTTAAGAATCTTGTTGACTTGAAGATGAAAGAAGGGACACCTATGTCCAATCATCTGAATGAATTCAACACAATCTATAGTTAGTTGTCAGCTCAAGGTGTCAAGTTTGATGAACCTGTTAGAGCTATGTTCCTGTTGATCACATTGCCGGAAAGCTGCGACACTTTTCGCATAGCTTTGACTAATTCTGCACCTCCAGATGGTTTGAACATAGCAAGTGTAGAAGGAAGTCTGCTTACTGAAGAAACCAATAGAAAGACAATGGACAAAGGCAAAGGAACAGCCTTAGTTGTCAGGGGAAGGACCAAAGAAAAGTACAAAGGTGGAAAGAGGAATCAGTCTCGTAGCAAGTCCCGCAGTGCTAAAGGCAAGAGTGACATAGAATGCTACCATTGTGGCAAGAAGGATCACATGAAAAGAGATTGCAGAGAATGGAAAGCAGAAAAAGGCAAAGAGAAAGCTGAAGGCCATGGTGAGAAGAACAAGTCCTCAGTGAAGATTCAAGAAATACATGTGACAAAAACTGTTGCAGAGGATGACAATCTAGTGTCAGGAGACATCTACTTCTTGAAGAATACAATGGACTCAGCTCTTCTTACAGTATCTGATGGAAATACACTGAGTGACTGGATTATAGACTCAGGGGAATCACTTCATGTGTCTCCAAACAAGGAGTGGTTTACCTCTTATGTGACCACTAAAGATCATGTTCGGCTAGGCAATGGGCAGACATGTGAGATCTTAGGTGTTGGAGATGTTCAATTGAAGTTTCAGAATGGCTCTTCTTTCACGCTGAAGAATGTGAGACATGTTCCCGCCATTACAAAGAGCTTGATCAGCACAGGTTTACTTGATGATGCTGGCTACGTCACCACTTTTGGACAGAACATGTGGAAGATATCCAAGGGTTCTATGAAAGTAGCACATGGAGTAAAGTCTGGAGGACTTTACATGATTTATGTATCAAATGTCTCTAAAAATGTAATCAATGTAACCGAGCAGCCGAACGTTTCTTTGTGGCATAGCCGGTTAGGACATATGTCCAAGAAGGGAATGGAAATCTTGTCTCGTTCTGGTTATTTGCCTGGCTTGTCATTTAATGATTTTGAATTCTGTGAACATTGTCTGTATGGTAAGCAAACACAGCAGCCACATAAGCATAGAAGTAGTAGAAGAGATACACAGTTGGCACTTGTTCATAGTGATTTGTGTGGACCTATGCCTAACCTTCTCTAGGGGGAGCTTCTTACTTTATGACATTTATAGATGATTACTCGAGGAAAGTATGGGTTTACTTTCTCAAGCACAAGGATGAAGTGTTTAGTGTTTTCAAAACGTTTGTGACACTTGTGGAGAATCAGAGTGGCAAGAAGCTTAAATGCTTACGCACAGACAATGGTGGAGAGTATGTTTCAAAGGCCTTTCAGGACTTTTGTGATTCAAAAGGTATAAAACTTGAACTTACTGCTCCTTACAATCCTCCTCAAAATGGTGTTGCTGAGAGGATGAATAGGACCATACAAGAGAAGGTCAGAAGTATGTTGTCTAATGCACAGCTGCCAAATGGGTTTTGGGCTGAAGTTGTATCAACAGTTGTTCATCTTGTAAATAGATCTCCTAGCAAGGTTTTGCAGAAGGATTCAGTGCCAGAGATGGTATGCTCAGGCAAAATGCCCTCATACAAGCATCTCAGAGTCTTTGGCTGTGAGGCATATACTCACGTTGCAAAGGAATTTAGGAACAAACTTGAGCCAAAGAGTAGAAAGTGCATCTTTCTAGGCTATGGTAATTCTGGTGAAATGGGGTAAAGACTTTGGGATCCTGAATCCGGAAAGGTTATCCGCAGCAATGATGTTCACTTTACATTAGGAAAAATATGAACCCTCTAGGGGCCCTTTGGGATTAAGGTTAATTAGAGGCCAGCCAATGAGAAGAGGGTGGTGGACACACTCTATGCCCTCAAAAATGTAGGGGGACAAAGTAGTCTTACACTTTTTAAATGGGCTCTTACCTAGTGAGAAGGTGGGGTGGGGGGGGGGGGGGGGGGGGGGGGGTGGGCCATATGGAACCTCCAACTTCCCTCCTTTTTGATCCGGTTTTGAAAAAATCCCAAAAATTTGAAATTTTTCAAAAATTTCAAAACTCAAATTTCATCTTCTGAAAACCCCCCTAAAACTATTTTATGGTCAAAAAAGCATTTTTTGATCTCAAAAAGTCAAAACGTGCATCCAAAAACCCTAAAATTCAAAATTTTTAAAAAACTTTTAAAAATCTTTTTTTGCTATCCAGAGCTCCCCCAAAATTAGTTATTAGGCAAAAAGGGATTTTCTCTCTCTAGAACCCCTTTTCCAACCCCTCCTTGGTTGCAACCATCACACTCATCCTCTACTCCAACACTCTTTCTCTTTACACCATCTCCATTGCTACAGCAAGGAAGCTCCTCTCTCCTCCCCTACCACCTTCCATTGCCACACCAAGCAAGGCTTATCCACCTTCTCCTCCCAGTGCAACACCAAGCAAGGGTTGTCCACCTTCTCCTCCCATTGCCACAAGGGTTGACCATTTTCTCATATCACTTTATCACACCTACATTGTAGCAACAAGCAAGGTTCTTCTCCTCCTCCTAGTTTGCTTTTCTCAACCATGGCCAACTCTACTTCGCAAAGGTGACCAAAGGATGAGGTCACAGCACTTGCATGCCACAACACTAGAGGTGTAGATGATGAGTGGGTGCCACAAGAGTTCACCAAAGGTGCTTGGGTATACATGCAACCATCTACTGTTGGCCCTCATCGTGTGCGGAATCGTGCAAACTTGGATCTTCATTGGAAAGGAAAGCTCCTTGGCTTCAAGAACCGCAAAGACAAGGGGACCATAGCCATTGTGCAACATGTTTTCTCAATGTCAACCATGCACTTGCAACAACCACCTCGATTTCCAACACATTGTAAGTACATGTTTTGAGAATACAAAGGTAGGTGTGAAATCACAGTGTAATGTTATTATGGATTCATACTTAACATTTGTCATGCATTTATAGTCATATTTCCATCCACGTTGGTGGAGGAGCAGCCACTACATAGTCTCTCCAGCACATTCAATGCTATACATGCGGATATTGGAGCAATAATGTTCCCGCATCTTTGCCCAACCAAACTGGTTCAAAGAAGGATTTTCTTCTATTCTCACTCCTATATTGTCCCTACTTCTACACAAGCATTTGGAACGCTTGAACCCATCAAAGTAACTTCCTTATTAAGTATGGAGTGGCCGGTCCCAGATTTGTGGTCGGTAGCATCTTTCAAGCAAAAGATGATAATGGATGTCCAAAACTCTTTGAAATACTCTAAAGCTTCTAGGTCTGTGGGCTTGAGTTGGTGTTTGCCTATTCATTGTTTTGTGCACATTTTTAAAGAGTTTGGATTTGTGGAGACTACCATAATGCTTGTATGTAAAGATGCGCATTACGAGGAATTAGGAAGGCTTTTAGAAGAGAACTGGGGTTTTGTGGAGGGCATACACAACGGGGACCGGTACCGTTGTAAGGTTGGAGCTTCAGGTATTGGAATGCGCTATTTGAAATCCCGCACTTCCTTGTACATACGATTTCACTATGATCGTTGGATGTGCAAGCTTGGAGTGTGGACTCCCTTACAGAGTGTAGACGGTGCTATTGCAAGCTTTGACATTGCACTGAAGATGCCCAACGATGCTTCGGAGGCAGTCCAAGTGAACAAGCATTGGACTCTCAGTAATGTTCGAGAACATTTGGTTATTATGGGTTTTGAGGCCCTTCAACAAGCACAATTTCGTTTACAAGGTCACAAGGTGAGAATCCTTCCACCACATTTTCAATACATCATGGTTTGTCGATCATTAGATGCTTATTGTAATGAATGTCCGCAGATTGGGAAGAGAATGGAAGACAAATTGAAGGTCGAGGAGGACTGGGGGATAGATGGAACTATGCTATCGATCTTATAACTTTGTAACTCTTGAAATTTTCATATTGATCCCCGTTGTAATCAACATGATTTGCTTCGGCAAATCATGCCTTTGAATATAATTTTTTGCATTGGGATGAGAAATCATTTTTTGGTGAAAGTGCCTTTTTTTTTTAATGCCTTAAAAAAAGGGTACATTATAAAAGGGGGGCCACCTAACTCATTCACTATTTTCACTTTTGCAACTCCTGAGCTCCTCCACTTTCTATCCACACCCCAGGCTAAACATGGATGCTGCCACAGCCTCTGCATCTGTACCCACATCCACCCCTTTGTCACGCTTCATCCTCTTCCTCGAGGACACCAAATACAAAGGGAAGTTGGACCTCCACACCTTTTTTACTCGTCTCCCTGACCTTGACGCCACAGTTGCCCTTCACATGGATGCATTTGAGGAGATTTCTGCGTTCATGGAGGAGCACATCATAAAATATTCTGTATCTATCCCCCCACATGCAGGGATCTGGGTGCCTTGCGATCTTTTGCGCTATATACACAAAGGTGATCGCCCATTCGCCAAGCGGTTGCAACGATTCCAAGAAATTGAAACCAATGCAGGCCATTACTTGGACGAGCAAGCCCCTGGGGTGTCAGCGCTCAAGAAGCGCAAGTTGGGGGTGGAGTACCTTTCTCGGCTCGCAACATTTATCTTCTTGGTGAGGGAGGAACCTGATTTGGAGGAGCTCCGCTTACTACACCTTCAAGTTGGGTCCTTTATCAAGGACACCAAGGAGCAGCAGGTTATCCCCATGAACCTTGCAGCGGAAGGAAAAGCACACCAGCTCGAGTACCCTAGGGGTCTTGAGGAAGTGGTTGAGAAATGCATAGTTGCGGCTGGCCCTAGTGACACTCCAGTGCCACTACCACTGACGGATGAGGCTATCCCAGAGGTAGAAATTAGCCGCTTCTCCTCAGTGTTAGTGGATAAGGAGGAGTTTGTGTTCCTGCATGATTTGGAAAAAGCATTTGGCCTGCGCATGGATGAATGCTTGAGCGTGCTATACAACAGCAGCAAATTTCCCTTAGACAATACGCCAGATGCCCTAGAAAGCAAGCTCTTGCCAGATGGGGACTCTGTTGCTGACACTATTGCAGTTGTATGTGCGGAGGTCCTGGCAACAGAGCAGTTGCACGTGGCTGATGAAGATTTCCAAGCCACGCAAGCCAAGGTTGAGGCTGCTAGGATGCCTATGCCATTATGCAACCTCCCATCTGATGATCCAAAGCTTGTATCTGTGGTGCATGGGACCATTGACTTGGATGCAAAGGGCAATAGGGAGGAGGATGACAAGGAGCAGGAGGTAAACTGTATCCTAATTTTCATGTTACTATTTTATCCTTCATTGTCTTTTTTCTCAACCTTCATCGGTTTATGACAGGATGTTGTGGAGGTTGATGATTTTGCTGCAAGGACGGGTGGCAAGCGGACGGGCTTTGGACCTCAAGCTTCCCTTGCGCATTACCTCGGACAACTCCCCCCTGGCGATGTGGCCATTATCCATAATGAATTTACTCCCCAAGCCCATTTTATGACTTGGTCGTTAAAAGCTTTGAGCAAGTTTTTGTGTTTGAGTACCATTGCTCAAACTGCGCATCAAGTGTTCCTACTGCGTAGATCCCTTGTATGCACAGCATTTGGCACTGGCTTTCGTGGTAAAGTGCTTGCCCAGATAGGGATACATGCTTCCATTGGCTCAACTGACCCAAATGCCATAGCGCAGTCCCTCTTGACTGGGGAGTTGCCTTACGCGCAAAATAGACGCCAGGAAATGGTCAAAAAAATTCTGAACTCCTCAGATACATGATGTAAAATCACCGTGCTAGAAGGAATAAAAAATATTTGAAATTGTCTCCATATTGCAAATTCTTTTCAATCTGATTTGTCAATCTTGAAAATTGTTTCAATTGGTGATATGAATTGTGTTTTGACTTTGTTATTTCAAGGTATGTAATTGCAGTCAATTTGAGTATAATTGTGATTTTTAAGTACCCTAGGGGGTTAGATTAGCCTATAAGGGGCAAAAAATGCCTGGCCACAAGGGCGCGCAAATGGCCCATCCATCAGTTTTGGATGGGCCATTTGCGCGCCCTTGTGGCCAGGCATTTTTATGCCCCTTATAGGCCAATCTACCCCCTAGGGTACTTAAAAAGCACAAATTTATTGCAATGGATTGGTTTTGCATCATTTATTTAAATGCAACCTTTTTATGGCAATTCCAGTATATGTTCACACTCAAGGACACTAGAAAAGCTCAAATCAATTATGAAATGAAGTTTCCAGCAAACTATCACTTGCTTTAGTTCTACCTACTACACCCTTGCACCAAAAGTCAAATTACATTGGACACTTGGTTTCACAATATGTTATTAGTTTTGATATCCTATAAGGAATTCAAAGCTTGAAATGACAAAAAAAAGGTGTCCATAAGGATCCATATAAAATATTGATGCAAAACCAATAGGTTTTAGTAAATTTGGTTATTTTAAGTACCCTTGGGGGTAGATAAGCCTACAAGGGGCAGAAAAAGGCCTGGCCACAAGGGCGCGCAAATGGCCCATCCATCAGTCTTAGATGGGCCATTTGCGCGCCCTTGTGGCCAGGCATTTTTTTGCCCCTTATAGGCCAATCTACCCCCTAGGGTACTTAAAAAGCACAAATTTATTGTAATGGATTGGTTTTGCATCATTCATTTAAATGCAACCTTTTTATGGCAATTCCAGTATATGTTCACACTCAAGGACACTAGAAAAGCTCAAATCAATTATGAAATGAAGTTTCCAGCAAACTATCACTTGCTTTAGTTCTACCTACTACACCCTTGCACCAAAAAGTCAAATTACATTGGACACTTGGTTTCACAATATGTTATTAGTTTTGATATCCTATAAGGAATTCAAAGCTTGAAATGACCAAAAAAAGGTGTCCATAAGGATCCATATAAAATATTGATGCAAAACCAATAGGTTTTAGTAAATTTGGTTATTTTAAGTACCCTTGGGGGTAGATAAGCCTACAAGGGGCAGAAAAAGGCCTGGCCACAAGGGCGCGCAAATGGCCCATCCATCAGTCTTGGATGGGCCATTTGCGCGCCCTTGTGGCCAGGCATTTTTTTGCCCCTTATAGGCCAATCTACCCCCTAGGGTACTTAAAAAGCACAAATTTATTGCAATGGATTGGTTTTGCATCATTCATTTAAATGCAACCTTTTTATGGCAATTCCAGTATATGTTCACACTCAAGGACACTAGAAAAGCTCAAATCAATTATGAAATGAAGTTTCCAGCAAACTATCACTTGCTTTAGCTCTACCTACTACACCTTTGCACCAAAAAGTCAAATTACATTGGACACTTGGTTTCACAATATGTTATTAGTTTTGATATCCTATAAGATATTCAAAGCTTGAAATGACCAAAAAAAGGTGTCCATAAGGATCCATATAAAATATTGATGCAAAACCAATAGGTTTTAGTAAATTTGGTTATTTTAAGTACCCTTGGGGGTAGATAAGCCTACAAGGGGCAGAAAAAGTCCTGGCCACAAGGGCGCGCAAATGACCCATCCATCAATTTTGGATGGGCCATTTGCGCGCCCTTGTGGCCAGGCCTTTTTCTGCCCCTTGTAGGCTTATCTACCCCTAAGGTTACTTAAAATGCACAAATTTACTAAAATTGACTACAATTACATACAGAACTTGAAATTACAAAGATAATAGACAGAGTAGACACAACTGTTGATCATATTGTCATTGGAAAGTCAAATCATTACAAAGATAAGGGTGTGCAATACAAAAAGAGGGGTAACTTCGGCTAATGCTCGAAGTCTCGTCGCAATCGTCGTGCAAGCTGCATATCTTTTGGCTATATTGTCACTCGCTTTGCATGAATGGCACATAGGTTGGTATCTTCCAACACTGAAATGATGTGGGCCTCTGCAGCTTCTTGAATAGCCTCTAGCGCTATTGCTTGCATTCTATACTGATTTCCATAGCTTTGAAGCACTTCCTTCACAGTGCGAGCAAAGGGGGCGCATCGAATCAAGAGCTCCGTCGTCTTCTGGTAGTGGAGGATTTTTGCAAATGCCCTTGCTATTTTTCGGCGCCGCTGTGGTTGTCTTGGGGGCACTTGCACATTTGCTGGCGGGCGGCGTGAAGGCTTCTTGAAAAACTTAGACTTGCGTCTGTTTACATGCTTAGGGGCTGGTTCTGCAGCCTGTTCTGATTCTTCCTCTTCCCTTGGTTGCCGATCTTGTCATGTGGGGAGAGCTCCCTTGCCTTGAGGCAATGTCTTTCCCCCAACGGCCACCCGGTGTGTGCGTGGTATGTTTTCTCGCAGCCATGGTGACTCACTCTCTGATTCGGTGTCTGTATTGACCACTCGAGTCCTGGATGGTCCTGCTTGTGATTGGGGGCGCGGCAGCTGCTCCCTATCGGACTCTGATGTTTACTGGCCCTCTGCTTCTCTCCAGCGCTGGGCACGTTGCTTCATTCTCTTTCTAGGTGTTATATCTTGAGGAGGTGGAGATTCAACAGTCCTTGATGACTCTCGTGCCCTACCACCATGCCCACTACCAGAAGAGTTCCTGGAACGGCCAGGTGTTCGTGGCCGTTTTCTTGTGCCTTTAAGCTATGATGGCTTCTCACATCCTTGGAGGGTGTTTTTGTTGGCAGGCGGATGCTCTTTCGCGGTTTGTTTGGTGCGCGCCATTTTGTTGGTAAGATCTCACGTGTTCTTAAGAAATGAGTGATTTATGAGAGCATGCAATATTTATAAGGGCCCATTTAAAAAGGGCCCTGTTCACACTAATTTTTTTAAAAGAAGTATTATTTTTTAAATAAACATGTCGCTAAGAGTTGGACCCTGCGTTCACGTTTAGTGACTCGCGCAGTATCCACTTTGATCCTTGTCGCACTCTGCATCGCCGCCATGCAGCATGCTTGGTGGGACCTTGCGACATTTGCCACTTGTTGCTATGCTCTTGACGACTCCATTTGCGCACTTCAATAGCAATCTTGGATTGTCGCGCACGCTCCATTGTGAGCTTACGAGCAAATGTTGTGCGAAAAAACCAGTTGAACATCTCCTCCAAATAATTGGATTGCACCATTCCACCACCATGTCGAGTATTTTTGAAGTACACTCCCCTTGCTCGATAATGGGACTTCTCCATGCCTTGAGTGCTAAAAATTTCAAGCGATCCATACTTGTGCATAAAAAATGCACCATGCGCAAACAAGATATGCTGTTCACATGAGCAAACGATCCACATTAGTAAATAAAAACAATCCCTTGTAATGAATACACCATGAATGACTTACCATGTAATGTGTGATGTTATTTTCACCCCAAGAAAGGGTGAAGACCTTGGTAAAATCCACCAAAGCTTCTTGAAATGATTGCCGTTGTTCTTTTGTTGTGCTGTTAAGGCTCATAAGCTTGACCATTTTATCAAAATGGGCCCAAACTTGCTTGCGCTTGTTTGCAAGCTCGCCATTTGAATCATTGTCAGTAGTAGCTTTGCATAACTCCTTCCAAAGCTCCCAAAGGTTACCTGCCTACTGGTTGGAGCTGCTTTGAGCATCATATCGACTTGGCTTTCCTTGGGAAACCTTTTTCAAAAAGTGTCTAGATTTTTGTCCACTCATTGACACTTGTTGAGCAATTTCATGGGCCTCCCCTGTGTTCTTTGCAGCAACTATAGACACATTTCCACCATGACAGCCAATGGAATTCAAGAGTACCTCCACTCTTTCGATCGCTTCCTGGGACTTTTCCAACGGTTTCATTGTGAAAGCATAGTCAATGTGGAGCTTCAATAGCCTATCAAAAATACGCATGAATGCGTGTAATGTACAAAAATGTACATTCGATAGAGGAAATCGAAAGATTGGATTCCAAGTGTGGTCCTTTTGATCACGGTCTACGGCATTGAGCATGGGACATCTCAGAATAGACGCTTCCCATTCTCTACCTTCATCTCCGACATCATGACAATCTAACCCTTGTTCTCCATGCCCTTGCCATGGAAGCATGTAACTGGCCTTTGCAGTGCTCTTATGTGATTTTTGTCCATTAGGTTTGTACCCTCGAGTGCAAAATGGACAAGGCATGAGAGAAGAAGCCCCTTGTTTACAACCAAGCAAACACTTTATGGTCTTCAAATCCCCACCTAAGTGCCACTCCACATCATAACTACCAAAGCCCTCAATCTCCAACTTCTGACCTGCAATTTGGGAGTATATTACTTCTGTGATCCATGGAGTTCTCTCAAAAATCCACGAAAGTACTCCATTGGTCTCTTTGGGCACCTCAATAGCACCCAACCACCAAATGTCTTTCTCTGATTGCACGCTAAAAGATAGGGTGGGATATGGCTCGACTGAATCCCTTCGTTTGGTTTGCAGAATGGCTTCGTTCATTAGAGTGACACTTACCCTCTCTAACCTTCGGCCTTTCACTATTTGACACTCATCGAGTTTCAGCACAAAAGCGACTTTTGTACCAAGCACTACAAAATAAATAGTGCTAAGACCTTAAACTTCAGCTTCTATGAAAAGAATAATACCAAAGAAAAAAGTAAAGTGTGTCACCTTCTTCAGGTAACTCGTAAAATCTAAGCATGGCTTCTTGAAGCCTTCTAAGATCCACGAAAATATTGTTCCACATTGTGTAAGGAAAGCCCTTATTCGAAGGTCTTATGGATTGTTTCTTACCTTTTCCCCTTGTCTTTGTTGCGCACGAAGCATAAAGGGAAGTTGGCATTGTGTCCTCAATGTGTAGGTATGTCCCAATGCGAGAGAACACATCTTCGTTTGTGGCCTTCTTTGCGAGCTTGACCTTGTGAGGAACGGGAAATAGGTTTTTCACAATGCCATGTTCTTTGAGGGCATCCTTTAGGAGTTGAAAAATAGCCTGATAGGCTTTGGTGCTGATTCCAGCCTCATCACAAGCTTGTTGAACGTCATCATCATTAACCACATTTCTTAATTTACGCATAAGGTCCTTGGTGACTGCATCCTTAATGTGCTTACCTCCAGGTGATTGTAAGATAGAAATAACGTCCTCGGTATTGAGACAACTAGTGAGAAGGTTGACTCGATTATCTTGGCTTGTTCCACCGCATGCCTCCTGGATGAAGTTTCTAGCAACAAATAAACATACATGTTAGAAAATAGTGTGAAGTAAGAATGCAGCATGCAAGTAAAGACCAAATCACCTTGTGGCTGTAACTCGTCGTTTGCGTGCTCCTCCAGAATGTGCAAGAGTTTCAATGGATGAATACGGGCGTTTGCGTTCCCTTGCACCAAGGGGTGTTTCTTTCAAGTATGTGATGGTGTTGGTAAGCTTCTGGATGTGGGACTCCTTTTCTTGCATTTGTTGTTCAAGACTTTTAACTACCCTCTCGGAAGAGGCAACACTCTCTTGTAATGCCGTCGTCTTGAGGTGAAGAGCTTGATATTCGTGCATCCACATATGCAAAGAAGCACCTACACCCATACACAGCCGCTTGCAATAGCCTAACAAGCCTGCTTCTCCCCTCCCAAGAAATTGAAGAAATGTGGAAAGGCTATTAAACGGTGGATGGAAGCGGCTTATAGGATCGTAAGGGTACAAATGGCCATCCACCCAAATGTCAACATTGGTCTCACAAGCGGTGGATGGGAGGAGAGAAGGAGGGAGGGAGGGGAGGAGGAGGAAGGTAGGGGCATAGAGGGAGAGGAGAGGGAGAGGGAGAGAGGAGGGAGGAGGGAGGAGGATGAGAGAACAAAATGTTTATTACTTTTTGGGGGAAAAGATTTTTGAAAAAATCGACTTTCTAAGCTTGTGGGTTAAAAAATGGGTCAAAAAATGATTTTTGGATATGTATATATGTTGGGAGGGAGTTTTAAGTAAAAAATAAATAAAAATAATTTGTTTTAAAAAAAGTCAAATTTTGACTCTTTTTGACCCACGGAATTGCTGATGTGGACACACCCCTATGCTTCCTTCACTTTAAAAAAAGCTAGAGAGAGAAAGCAACCTTTTAGGTCCACATCCTACATTTGTCTTAAAAAAAGGCTAGAAAAGCCTACTCAAAACTACCTTCTTCAATGCCCTTGTCCCCTAAACCCCACACAACATTAGTCTTCATCCCTAAAAATTAGGATTCCTTACAAGGCCCATGCAAGGTTCATATTTCTCCTAATGAATGAAGCCAAATATCATTCTAAACCAGAGAGGGTTGAGGAGATTAGAAGAGTTGTCTTCCAAGAAGATGGACCTGCACGTGCAAGAAAAAATGTCAGGGCTCAAGAGGAGCAAGGACAGGATAGAGTGGAACCACAGGTTGTGGCTGAGCCTGAGCCACCTATTGTGCGTAGATATGGACGTATCATGCGACCTCCTGATAGGTTTGTTCCATCTATGAACTATGTCATGTTGACCGATTGCAATGAGCCCTCATGTTACAAGGAAGCATTGCAAATGAAGGACTCCGGGAATTGGCAATTGGCCATGCAGTCAGAGATGACAGCTCTGCATAAAAACCAGACATGGAAGCTAGTTAAATTACCACAGGGCAAAAAGGCTCTACCTTGTAAATGGGTTTACAGGTATAAGATCACCACTCATGATAGTAAGCCAAAGTACAAAGCAAGGATTGTTTCCAAGGGCTTTAAGCAAGAACAAGGCATTGACTTTGATGAAGTCTTCTCTCCGGTGGTCAAGATGACTACATTGAGATGCTTTCTTGCATTGGTTGCCATATTAGATTTGGTGTTGCACCAAATGGATGTCAAGACAGCATTCTTGCATGGTGATTTAGATGTGGAAATTTTACATGCAGCAGCCAGAAGGGTTTGTTGAGAAAGGCAAGGAAGATTGGGTATGCCAGTTGTTAAAGAGTCTTTATGGCTTAAAACAATCACCGAGGGCATGGTACCATAAATTCCACAAGTTTATGCTTTCTCAAGGCTACAAACGTAGTGAGTTCGATCACTGTCTATATACAAAGAAGACTAAGGATGGTAGTTGGCTGATCCTTATTTTGTATGTGGATGACATGTTGATTGCTGGCAAGCACTTGGAAGAAATTTCAGCTTTGAAGTCAAAGATGGCAAAATCGTTTGACATGAAAGACATGGGTGAGGCAAGTCATATACTTGGTATGCGCATTGAGAGAGACAGATCAAAGAAGTTGATTTGGTTATCTCAAACAGAGTATATTGACAAGGTTTTGCAACGTTTCAATATGGAGAAGGGAAAGGCATTGAGTGTTCCATTGCCACCATATGTGAAACTTAGCAAACAAGATTGTCCTGAGTCTGAGGAAGAACAGGCTGAAATGGATAATATTCCATATGCGTCTGCAGTGGGTAGTTTGATGTATGCAATGATTGCTACTCGCCCAGACATTGCATTTGCATTGGGAGTAGTAAGTCGATACATGTCAAACCCAGGCAAGAAACATTGGAAGGCAGTGAAAGGAATATTGAGATACCTGAAAGCTACAAAGAGTATGCGCATATGCTATGGGAGTCAGGAGCTAAGTGTAAAGGGTTTTACAGACTCAGATTATGTAGGTGACTTAGAAAACCGAAGGTCTACGTCAGGGTATGTCTTTACATTGGCTAGTGGAGTAGTATCATGGCGTTCTAGATTACAAGATTTTGTTACTCAGTCTACTACAGAGGCTGAATATGTTGCAGCATCAGAGGCATCCAAATAATCAATTTGGCTTAATCGACTAGTAATAGATTTGGGAATCAAAGAAGAGATGCCTGTGTTATATTGTGATAGTCAGAGTGCTATACAATTGGCTCGCAATCCAGTTTATCACTCAAAGACAAAGCATGTGGATGTGAAGTATCATTTCATCAGGGAAATGCTCGAGGATAAGCAAATTCAGCTTGTCAAAGTTCACACCACAAAAAATCCTGCTGATCTACTTACAAAAGGACTTCCCTCAAAGAGCTTTGCGCATTTTCGCAAGCAGTTAGGTGTAGGGTAGTACATCGCTCTCTACATCTCTTGTATATTAGCTTGTATAGTAGCTTCTCTCACACTGAAAGTACCACATTGGACTTTAAGTGGGAGGTTGTTGGGTATAAAGCCCAATGTGGTCGCCCAGGTAAGTGGGCGGGCCGCCAGGTATGTACACATATTCTTTTGTAAAAACCTAATAAGAACTCACTATGCTCTACACATTACAGTAAGGCGAGTTCACCATATCGTCGTGCTCTTCTTCTCGCACTCTCTCTCGCGTCGCACTTCCGCTCGTACTCCTTCATGGTTGTGTTTCTATCTCCACACTTAGGAGATTTTGGATCATTTTCTACAATGGTTGTGGACCTTGTTGAAGAAGAAGAACCCTTGCGTGTGCCGGAAGACATTGTATGTAAAAGAAGAGATGAGAGTCAACTTTTTTGAACCTGCTCACTTTGGATATGCTGCTACAGAAACATCTTCCATACCTTTGATTTTTTTTTTTTTCCATACATCAATGCATAGAGGACATTGTGCTCTTTGATTGAGGCTATAGATCACCCAAGTCGGAGTTTGGATGAAGAAGTTATGATCAAAAGAGTGAACTGTTGTCTACTATGTCAAAAAACGGATGCACTGGAGAGAGAGAGAGAGAGAGAGAGAGAGAGAGAGAGAGAGAGAGAGAGAGAGAATTTGGAGGACCTTCCAAAAAGAAGGATCCTTCAAAAACCTTGACATGACCACAATCAGTGGAAAAAAATGTAGCAGCCACCAATTGATGACTTGCCACTGCTACCATAAGCATAATGACTTGGAGACAGTTTGTTATAGACTTGGACACTCCTGTTGGAATTAGGGTTTCAAAGAAACACGAACATCTTGGAAAAGACAAAGGAAGCTCAAGGCACACGATAGAGAGAGAGTGTTACTTAGTGTGCAATGGAAAGATAGATAGCCCTAGAGTGATGGGCGTATATACAATGCACGGGGGAAAAACATCCTGAAGAGGGAAAACATTCCCCGGCGGTCCTAATGCGTTCACACACATCACTACCACATGTATATGGTAACAAATCCCCCCCTGGGGTGATGTGGTGAACAAGAGCTGGCACATGAGTAAAGGGAAGTGCCATGCCCTGAGGACATGATCAGTTCACAAAGGGGAGTAAGCCCAAAGCTTTCCGGAAAGCTTCGAGCTTCTTACGAGACAATGTCTTCGTGAAAAGATTTGCAAGGTTGTCTTCTGGTTGCACATAAGCCAAGCTGATCTCTCCTACTAAGAGCCTCTCCCTGACATAGTGGTAATGCACCTCAATGTGCTTTGTGCGAGCATGAAAAAGTGGGCTCCTCACAACTACCAATGCGCTCTGACTATCAGTATAGATAGTGCTGGCAGTGTTCTGTCCAACACCCAAATCATCCATAAGGTGTATGAGCCGTACACACTCAACTGTAGCTATGAAGACTGCCCTATACTCAGCCTCACCACTTGAAGTGGCCACAGTAGGTTGCTTCTTCCTCAACCATGATATACATGAACTGCCAAGCATGAAACAGAAACCACTTATGGACACTCACGTGTCAAAACAACCAGCCCAATCTGAGTCCAAAAAAGCATGTAAGTTTGGCGGCAATGATCGCCCCTTGGGATAAAACAAGCCAAGATGTAAAGTGCCACTAAGGTAGCAAAAAATCCACTGGACAACCTGCTAATGCTTAGACCCTGGGCTATGCATAAATCTGTTGACCTGTGAGACTGCAAACTGAATATATGGCCTCGTGTTGCATACATAAATGACGCATCCAACAGTAGTTTGGTAAAGAGTGACATCAAGAGAATGACTAGCATCATGTAGACTCAACTTCAAGCATGTTTCCATAGGAGTGGCAATAGGTTTGCAATCCTCAAGTCCAAACTTACATAGCAATGTCTCTATGTGACTTTTCTGACACAATGCAATACCACCATCACACTGCTTAAAATGTATACCCAAGTAATGATGCAACAGCCCCAAATCTTTCATCTTGAAAGTAGCATTCAAGTTAGCCTTAAATTCAGCAATATACCTCTCATGTGGTCCAATGATCAACAAATCATCTACATAAAGAACCACAATGAGAAGTACATCACCCTCACGCTTTACATACAATGTGCTTTCTGTTGGACTGTTACGAAAGTCTTATTTGACCAAATGAGTGTCATCTTTCTCATACCAAGCATGAGGAGATTGCTTCAACCCATACAAAACCTTGTTACATTTGCACACTTTGTCCTCTTGTCCTTTCTTGACAAAACCGTGAGGTTGCGTTACATAAACTTCCTCAAATATGTCAACATTCAAGAAAGCAGTAACAATGTCTGATTGATGTACATCCCAACCAAAATGAGCTACCAATGCACATAGAAAACGCACAGTAGGCATACGACAAGTGGGAGAAAAAGTCTCTTCATAATCTATGCCTTTTTGCTGTGCATAACCCTTTGCAACAAGTCTAGCCTTATGGCGATCGATCTCACCATCCGGCTTGCGTTTCAACTTGTAAACCCACTTCGTACCAATGGCCTTTTTTCCAAGAGGCAAATCACATAAAGTCCATGTGTCATTTTCTATACGTGCATCATATTTTGATTGCATGGCAGCCATCCAATTTTTTGAATTTTGTGCTTCATCAAAAGATAGAGGCTCCTCAACATCATGTAAGCTAGACACAGCCAAAGCATAACAATCTGATGCATAAGATGTACGGTGAGAGCCTGAACGAGGACGACTAGACAAAGGTACATCCAATTTACTGTCACGCAATGTATGCACCAGCCATTTTGGCATACCTCTACCCTACTCATTTTCAGTCCTTTCCTCATCAAGTACATCATGTACATATGCATCAGTAATAGGATGATCGGTAACATTTTCAGAAACCCCCATACGTTGTACATTTGCCTCATTGGAGTTTGCATTCGAACTTCCACCACTGAAAAGAGGCAACAAAGTGTCATAAATGTCCTATGAGCTTACATTACTGTCTCTAGTACATGACAGCAAGGGCTGAACAAAATCCTCCACAAACACTACATCCCATGAAACCAGAATACGCTTTGTTTGCAGATATTACAACGTGTAACCTTTGCTTTCAACACTATAACCAACAAAAATACATTTGACAGCCTTATCATCCAATTTTCTATGATGTGTTTGTGGCACCAAAGCATATGCCAAACAACCAAAAACATGCATGTGCTCAATAGAAGGCTTTCTATCATGCCATGCTTCATATGGAGTAATAGACTGCAAAGCTTTCAGAGGACACCTGTTTAGTACATAAGTGGCACACATGATGGCCTCAAGCCAAAAAGAATGCGGCAAAGCTTGACTTTTGACCATACATCATGCCATTTCCGTAAGTGATCTGTTTTTTCTCTCAGCAATACCATTTTTCTTAGGTGTATAAGTCACTTTACATTGGTGTTTTATCCCAGGACTAGCCAGAAATGCATTGAATTCATGAGACATATACTCCCCCCCTCGATCGAAACGGAGGGTGCCCATAGTACATTTCGAGACATTTTCTGCCATAGCCAGAAATTGTTTGAAGCATATAAAAAATTTGGACTTCTCTTTAAGTGTGAGGACCGGTGAACTGACACACTAATCTCCACCCAGCCATGCCCTATATAGACCCCTGGCCTTCTAAATATAGGGACCCCCTTGACTGCATGTCCGTCCTGGCCCTTGGCCCTGGCCCTGGCCCTTGGCCCGGACCCGTGTCCTGACATTACTCCCCCCTTAAAGAAGATTTTTTGTCCTCAAAAACAAAAGTGGGAAACTTCTTCTTAAGAACACTAATGTTTTTCCAAGTGGCACCTTCTTCTGGTCGGTTGGAGCGGAACCCGATTCAGTAAGAGGTTCAATGAAACCAAGAGTAACATCTTGATTTTCTACATTGTTGTCCATTTGTAACCATCTGATGGTACTGGTTCCTATCCCAACGAAGTGTGTAGACTCCATTTAGAACGCTCATGAGCATGGTAAACGAGTTTATCACAACTCAGGTGTACCAAAAGAGTACCTCTTGTCACTTTCCATGAAAGTAACTTGCTGACATAACTCATCAGCCCATTTTAAGTCCTTGACTTGATCTTAATTTTCATCATCAGTAAACAACCCCACTCTAACCAGTGTTCAAGGTTGAGAACTTGAGTTATACATGAAGAGACTACCTAGTCGCAACATGCGTTAACTGATAGTAAGTAAACTCCAAAAAGAGCATTAAATGCTTATGAATTTGATTGCTTGGTGCTAATGTACGCACTTTGCATATCCTTTAGCCCAAGATTACACTTTGTAATCTGTCAATCCCCTTGGATACTGACAGTACTGAGGTGTGTTTCCCCCATGGTTTACAGATAGTCTTCCCAAACGACTGCAAACGGGAAATCACAATAGCGTAGAACATTGTTGAGGAATCAACAATGTGCGAAATAACCATCGTGGTTAACGTGAAAATATTTACAAACACCCAAACTGAGCCATGACCTCTATTGGTGATTAGTAGACTCAAAAGTAATCTCATAGAGATAGTGCACATAGAGTGAAAAATGCTTCATAAGCAACAGCCTGAGGAATATGCATGCCGTTCCAAATCAGTCTTTGCTAAAAACTAGGGCTCGTAACACCTAGTGTGCATCCATTTAGCAAAAACTAACCCGAACCTGTATATCCATAATGATCCTTGCCAATACTTATGGCAAATGTGATGCGCCTAGCACACATTAAAGAGGAATGTAAATAGTTCGGAAAGAAACTAAATACTTTCAGTTGCAATCTTTTTGCAAGCCTTGCGGAAACGTTTGAACCATAATAGAAGGTGAAACAGTGATCACTTCTAGGTACAAACAACGAAACTTTTTCATTAACAATTTAGAGCCTTGCTATATGTATGAACAACCATCTGTCATGTTGTTTAGCAGTACTTGTACCTTAACAAGTCATTCTAAGTATCCGACAATTTTTGCCACGAAATTGCTCCTGATACGTCGTGCTGAAAATGGTCTAGAACACAGATGTGACCAGCACCTAGGGACTTTGTCGTGACACAATTGAAAAAAATGGCGCCAGTGTCAGTCTAGAGACTCATATTCTCCACATGTGGAATATGTCTCAACTAAGGATGTCTAAAAAAGAACATCCTACAAGTACAATATGTACTTGTGTGTGGAGGTAGCTCTAAACACTTTACGACAAGAGTGAGAGGGACCCTCAGTATCTTGCTCCACACTGGCTAAACCGAACTCCTGGAGTTCCTAGACCATGTTGTATCCCATGTGACAACATGTGCCAAATTGAACCCTACAAGTAGGTTCGTAACAGCATAAGGCAGAAAAATAGATTGGACCCTTGGCCCAAAATACTTTGTGCTGACATGCCCTTGGCATGGTTCTGTAACATTCAAGCGTAGTTATATGTCTTGAAAAACCAAGTAAAGCATACTGAAAAAGGAATAACACCAAATCAATAGATACGTACCTGGAGATTTGAACATAATGTTCACTTACCCGTATTCAAACGGAGAGGAGCACGTCTCCTACCTGAAAAAAACAAACAGTATTGCACTGGGAACCATGGGTGTTGCCCTCGCAATCCAGCCCCTTTGGTTAACATCTACGTAGTCAAACCCCTTGGTTTGATCCTCTGTAGAAACTGTACAACTAGAAGTTAACGGTAACCAACATAGTTAACCGTGTACATACTGATTGGTATCAACTTGAAAAGTTGAGTTTGTCTGCTACCGCGTGGTAGATTGCGGAATTCTTTCCTTGAAAGTCTAACTGGGAGAGATCAAACTATGATCCTCAATGCCTATGGGATGATGTAGCAGTCACTCACCGGGTCGTACCCCAAAACAGTATGTCCATAGACACTCCGTAGAGCAGGAAATCCACACAAGTGAACTGCCTAGCTCTTGTGGACAGCCTTGCTGTCTCAACTGCTTGCTTCATCTATACTCTGTGGTAGAGATCAACTGATGTGAGAAACTCGATTCGAGTGTCACACCAAAACAAGTTGTGCTTACAGAACACCCAAAAGGTCTGGAATGGCGAGACTCTTGCTTGGCCATTAACATCGATGGGGACGTCACTGAGTAGCTCTGTTCAAGTTGAAGAACAATCACCCAAGACATGTAAGCATTGGGATCTTACCCTAGGGCTGACAATGGCTCTTAGCCTGTGTGGCTCATAGCCCTTATGCTAGTAACAAATTAGTATTCAATCGAGGAACCGATAAAGATGAATTGGAGTGGCGTCTTAGCCACTTACTAGCTGAGAGTTAGAGCACCTTGGCTCAGGCTGACGCACGAGCAAAACATGTAGCAAAATATTCTTAAAAGTTTTCATTATTCTTGTAGAGAAATAAGAAATAAAAGCATGTTGGACTGAGGACATGCTCTTGTGCATCTTATGCCGAACGTGCAGCTTATCCTATAAGCATACAATGGTTTTCTGTTATGACTCTCTCATCGAGAGAGGTAACAGGAAAACACAAACAAGTCACAAAGTGACCCACTTACCATATAGGTGGTTGTGACAACCCAAAAATCATGGTAAACAATCCAGAACTTATCTTGTCCTTGACAAAGTATCTGGTGTTATAGCGGAAACGTGTTTCATGAGGCGGTAGAAGTGAATCCACCTAGCTAGCATGCCGTGCATAAAGAATTTGAAGCCCTTGGCAAAAAGTGATGGCCTCAAGCGTGAGAGCCAAAACCGTAACTGCCTTGCACAGTCTAAACTAGTCGGGATTCTGTGAGATGACAACATGATTAACATAACCTCGGCCCCCTTCATGTCAGCAAGCAACAGGTTGTGCCAATCTCCTTGAGATTCTAGACCTTGGCGTTGCCATAGCAAGCAATCACATCCAAATAAAAAATGTAAAACAATTGCATACCTCATGAATTGCGTGATGACGTGGAGTAACATGGTGTCAATCTCTAGCAGCATGCATGAGCACTCATGCCCAGATATGGCGTGCCTTGACACCTTGCTTCCATGCCATCATAACTTACCCGCACAACTGTTGTTGTCATCGGGCATGTTGTGGTAACATAAATGCCTCAAACTTGATTGCTACTACTCTTGACGCCAAGTCAATCGTAGCAGAAGTGGAAGCCTGGTCATCCAACAATTGTCTGGAGATGTCGGAAGAAAAGATCGTTCAACTGTAGCTCATAGCCATTTGTGTTGCACCAGAGAGAGTTGACGTATGTATCATAAAAAGTTCAATGCAAGATTCCAAAATGGAAGTCGTACTTCCAATAAGTACTTTAGCGTCCTTGTAGACTGAGGTGTATGTGAGAAACTGGAGCCCTTCTGGCTCATAGCCATGGCTTCCAATAGAGAATGAATGCCCCTTGGCTTCACGCATACTGAAAGATCCTCCATAAATACTTGCAAAGTGTTGTCATGTCAGCACTTTGAAAATCAATATGCGAGAGATCGGGAATCACCTCTATCGTCGGCTGTTGCAAATGGTGACAAATAGTCGCCCATGCGGAACATATTTGACATCATCAATCAAGTCTAGACGTGAGGAAAAGAGCTTTGTCGAATCTACAAAGAAGCGGCCCTGCCAAACAACTCTGTACCCTTGAGTAGTGAGAGTTATTGGCCGTGCCGATCCCTGTAAGTATCAGGTACTTTTTCATGGCTTGAATATTGTGTAGTCAAGCTGGGCTCTTTGCAAACAAAGCAGTGGAAAAAAATTGACTGCGTACGGAACTTGTCACAAGCTGTGCTTGTGCTTGCATGCAAGAGCTACATAGCATGTTTGAAAACGTGATCAAACCAAAACAAAAGCGATTGCATACCTTGGCGATGATGTCTGTTGATGCTCGAGTCTTGCTTGAGGAAATGTTGTAGCCCTAACCATGGTCCTTCCCATGGTATGGTATATCCTTGTCGATTTTCCACCCTGCCGGGTGTTGTATAAACTTTGCTCACACAAAATTGTGCTCCATGCTGGAAGACATGGCCTTGCCATTGGCTTCCCAAATGCAAATTCTAACATGAGTGTTATCCGCCTTGATCCGGATATCATTCGTTGAAAATTGAGAGTCCCTTGATATGTTTGAAAGCTTGTGTTCGGGCCACCACGTCAAAACCCTGCACCATTGCTGCCTTGCCAAGCTTATGACGATGGTCTTTGCCGCATAATGACATGCAAGGGTCGAATGCAGCCTCTGCTGCTTGGATGTCATCATGAAACTCGTAGCTTCTCGGCCTCGGATCTCCAAACTTGGTAGCTCCTCGGCCTCGGATCTCCGAGCTTGGCATAATCAAGGGCCAAAATCTTGACGGGTGTGTGCCCGGGGTGGGCATGCACCCTTGCTTAGGGTTTAATGTAAAAAAAAAAAACAAAACAAAACTTGGAAAACCTGCACAGTATGACGGCCGCCTGTGTGCGCCGATGAAGAAGATGAGTGACGCGTCGCTGCAGGCCCAATCAGGGTGAGCCCCTGTGTCGACAATTTACCAGCAGGGCCGGGCGACCTCAACGAGCCCGACACCCGCCGTTTCTGAGAGTCCAAAATTCCTCTTCCTCCGGACATAGGGGCGGTTTCCCGCGGCCTGTGCCCTTTGTTCTTGTCGACTTCCCATGCAAGGACTCGGTCCCGCGACCCTCTGTCCTCTGTCGATTGCCCCTTCCTCGGTTGAGCAACCCCGACTTTGCATGCCTTTGCATGTTGCTCGTTCCTCCTTCCTCAAGGCCAGAGATAGAGAAAGGGACGTCATGCTTAAACATGCAGCCATAGCTGGGCTTTCCCCTTCCTTGCAAGCTCGCCCAAAGAGAAAAAGATAACGAGAGAGAAGGCCATGCTTTCTCTTTCACCTTGACTCCACCTTCCCCCCTTCCTCTCCACCTTGCTCTGGTACCAGTGTGAGGACCGGTGAACTGACACGCTAATCTCCACCCAGCCATGCCCTATATAGACCCCTGGCCTTCTAAATATAGGGACCCCCTTGACTGCATGTCCGTCCTGGCCCTTGGCCCGGGTCTTGGCCCTTGGCCCGGACCCGTGTCCTGACATTAAGTGGAAATACCCATGCATGCCTGGAGTAATCATCAATGACAGTCACGAAGTACATGTAATTGCCCAAGGACGGAGTTTGCATGGGCCCACAAACATCATTATGCACAAGCTGCAACCTGCATGTGGCCCGAACTGAGCATCCTTTGGAAACTTAGAATGCCGCATCTTACCCAAAATACAGCCTTCACAAACATGTTTGATAGGTGCTTCACGAGGTGGCAAAGAAGCAACCATATCAGATTTCTGCAAACGCAGCAAACTGGCAAAATTCAGATGGCCAAAACGTGCATGCCAAAGTTTTGCATCTGAAATAGCCCTTGAATATGCAACTGCATTTGCAAAATTTTGTCCACACTTGTCATACAAGGTGATCTTATACAGCCCATGGCACAAAAGCCTAGATGTAATGATTTCATCACCAAAACTGAGATCATGAATTGTACATCTGTCATCCACAAATTTGACTACAAGTCCAAGTCTAGCAAGTGCAGATACAGACAAAAGATTCTTCTTGATCCCAGGTACATAAAGTGCATCAACAAGTGTGAAAGAACTCCCATTAGCAGCAGTAAGCACAATCTTTCCAACTCCCTAAATTGGATAAGAGGCATTGTTGACACAAGTGACAAAATTCCCATGAGGGACAGACTTGAGAGAGGTGAACAATTCACGATGTGAGGTAATGTGCTTTGTAACACCATTCTCGAAATACAACACATGTTAATTTGCAGCAATTGACATGCATGCATGCATCATAGACAGCAGGATTGTAAGTGCACTCTACCCATTCTGCATCAACATCAGTATTATAGTCTCCTTTTACAGAAGACTCAACAATGGCTGCATTTGTAGTGGAACCAACATTTTTAGTGGAACCACCCTCTTTCTTCTGAGCCTCTTTTGCCTTCAACTTAGGAAACTGCTTGATCAAGTGATCATTAGCTTTACAATAATGACAGTGTATCTTCTTTTTTCCCTTATCACCAGAATTGCCATACGAAGTGCTGCCAACAGAAGCATTGGGAACAGAAGTTTTGCCACTCGCAGCAGAACCATAAGAAGTGGATGCATTGCTGTTACCGCCCTTTCTTTGAGAAGCAATAAAAGCCTATTCAACTACACGATGTCTAGTCCTATTCTTTTTTGGAAAGTGACTCTTGCAACAGCAATGTGCATAATGCATCAAACTTAACAACTTCAGGATTTCCTTGGGTCATAAGTCTCCCAAGTACTAGCAAAAGTCTAGTAAGAATCTGGTAAGGCATCAAGAACAGTCTGCACAAGGGAACTGTCTGAAATGACTTCACCTGCAGAAATAAGTTGGTCATTGATATCCTTGAAACCAGCAAGAAAAGTGTCCATATCATCTTCCTCATGCATAATCTTCGACTCCAGCTCTTTACGCAGCAAAGAAATTTTAGCCTCATTCGGCTTGCATAAAGACCTGCTAGAATATCCCAAGCCTGTTTTCCAAATTTTATTGAACGAATGTGAGGAACAATGGTGCGCTTCACAGACAATGCAATCAATGCATGAGCTTGCGCATCCTTTTCATCCCAACTAGATTGTTCTGCCGTAGGAAAAACAACTCTAATAGCAGCAATCCTTGTAGCAAGACCTGCAACATCCTCAACATTGCCTACATCCTCAAAACCAGGATGTACATCAATGCCTTGCACAATATTCTAGACGCCCTTCGACACAAGAACATGTTGCATCATGTAAGCCCACATAGGGTAATTGTCCCTATCCAACCTGTCCTCAGCAGCAAACATCTTGAACACATCTGTGTTGTTTTCAGCCATGGTAAATGTTGCACCTGATATGAAAACTGTCGAAAAAGAGGAGAAACAGAGTGGGAACAACACGTTCTATATAGCACAAACCGTAGAAGACTGTTAGGCACGTGGTATGAAGAAAACGGCACTGACAGAAATTTTGCACAAAATGACAAAATTGCCTGTGCATACCTACCTGTAGTGGAAACGAAGACCTAAATGAGCCCAAATCAGAAATCTGAGCAGACTAGCTCTACGAGCCATCCCAAAATATTTATCGACCTACAACGCTCGCCAAACCTCACTCAAATCAAAGAAAGTGAGCAGGCATGTGCTTGAGCAGCTGGCGACTAAGCCCCGGGACGATGCAACCTGCTCTGATTCCAATTGTTGGAATTAGGGCAGAGAAACGCACACAACTTGGAGAAGACGAAGGAAGTTCAAGGCACACAATAGAGAGTGTGTTACTTAGTGTGCAATGGAAAGATAGATAGCCCTAGAGTGGTGGACGTATATACAATACACGGGGGGAAAAACCTCCTAAAGAGGGAAAAAATGCCTCGGCGGTCCTAATGTGTTCACACACATTACTACCACATGTATATGGTAACAACTCCAAGGAAGAAATCAATAGCAACACACAAACAAAAACTTCAAAATCACTAAAGTTTAATATATATATATATATATATATATATATATATAGAGAGAGAGAGAGAGAGAGAGAGAGAGAGAGAGAGAGAGTAGACACAGCACCACGAAGTTCCGTGCCCAAAAGCATTGGCCCCAAATATTTGCCCCCCTTTTGGTATTTCTTTATTATTGATCACATCAAGGTACAACTCATGAGGGCCCTCTGCTCTCAGACTCTACGTCTAGATGCTCTGCAGAGTGAGAGGCCCAAGGGCTCTTTTATTCTTACAAGGGATCCTCAAAAGCATGAGATCAAAAGCACTTTAACCCAAAAGCATCTCATCTATTGAAATCATCCAATGCAATTTGCAGAAATTATTACAGCCTACCACATGGCACCTGCAGTGCAAATCGCAGGAAATTCGTACACCATGCCACCTCAACATCCATACGACATGCCACGTTAGCAAGTCGGAGTGTTTTACAAAAATCATCTCGAGAGTTCAAGCTTCATGATTTTTAGGGTTAGGCCCCACGATCGGTGCTTCATAATTTCTTTTCAGCTTGTAGTCCCACGGCCCATCTTCTGGCCTGGGGAGGTCACCTAATAAAAATGAAACCTATCAGGTGAGTTCAACAGAAGGGTATTTAAAGCTCTTGAAACTTACATAAATATATATACAAAAGGGCATTCTTTTTTCAAATTTGAAAACAACTTACAGATTTTGAGAGAAAAGGGTATATTATATTCCTAACAAAATTTACAGATAAGGGGTTTTACAAACATGTCTTGAACGCACGTGATATGGTAGTTTTACACATAGTGAACCCCTCGAGTCTTCTGGGTTCAGTTCCTCTTGTCCACTCGGCCATTTCTCTTCCAGTTGGACATGCCATGTCATTACTTTGTGACATTCCCCCCTCTTGAAAGAATTGCAATCACCCTCAACTATGCCTGCAAAAATAGCCAAAGGAGAGAAACTATTGTCAGTAGACATTGATTCTATGTACTGATGCACCAAACTCCACCAATCGAGCACTTCTACAAAGACGTCATTCACACTAATCAATAACATTTCCATCAAGAGTCTCAGATTCAAAGCCTGATCATTGTAACCATCTGGCAATCACATCCAGACCGCATTGATCTTTCATGGATGTCTTGATCTACTAAATCTTCTAACTATTAGATTCATATCTTTTCACATTTCAATCAATCAAACCATGCCCATCACCATGCTCACAAGACAGTACATCCACATAGCATGCGGTGTCGGGGATAATGTTCGCGAGGTGAGTCAGGTCATCATCGGGCTGCTCGTTGTGGGAAATAAGAGAGACAACATACACAAAACAAAGCAAAAGACTCTGATGACACCTTAAATGCTTAAAATTGACAACTTGAATGCTTTATGTTGCTAATGATTAGCCGAAGTGGAATTCGATTACAAATGTTACCATTAACAGTGTTGATAGAATTAAGAGAGTTTAATGCTCCCTAATTTGACCAAGACTACAAATTTTCCACTTATGCTTGCCATTAGAGCTTTTTGAAGCTAATTAAGAAGGAGGTATATGGAAAAAATTTCGTGCCTGATGCTCTTGTATCTCCCAAGTACGGTAGAGAGAGGTTATCCTCTCTCCTTCTTGCCTTACTGCTCCTCATGCCATAAAAAACCTCTTCCCTTCGTTATTTACCCTCATGCTGACATGCCCTTTTTAATCCTTATCCACCGAAGTCAAGAGGGATCGTGCTTGTTTGAAACCCTCAAGATAGAGATAGATTCTTCCATGGCATGGTTCCTCACTGAGCTTGTTGACCTTTTCTTGCTTCACTAAGTCGACAAAGAGAGAGACGGATTGTGTGTGTGTGTGTGTGTGTGTGTGTGTGTGAGAGAGAGAGAGAGAGAGAGAGGGGGGGGGGGTAATCAACCAATCCCTTCTTCCTCTTCTTGTTCTTTACCTGCTCTTGCTCCCTACAAGTCTTGAGAGAGCTTTTCTTTGCTAAGCCGAGAGAGAGGGAAAGAACTTCCTTCCTCTTCTTCTCTGAAGTGGAGTGAGAGAGATTATCAAGTTGGGAGAGAGATTGAGAGAGAGAGAGAGAGAGAGAGAGAGATTTCCTTGCTCCTTCGCTCGAGCTTGCCTTTCCCTTTCTTCTCCCGTTTGTCTTCCTTCCGTATGTTTTTTACACACCTTATCTTGCTCCAAGCAAGATAAGGTTTCTTGCTATTGATTTCTTTCTCCAAGCAAGAAATCAATAGCAACACGCGAACAAAAACTTCAAAATCATTGAACTTTAATACACACACACACACACACACACACAGAGGACACAGCACGATGTATTTTTGTGCCCAGAAGCATTGGCCCCAAAGATTGGCGCCCCTTTTGGTATTTCTTTATTACTGATCACATCAAGGTACAACTCCTGAGGGCCCTCTACTCTCAGACTCTATGTTTAGATGCTCGGCAGAGTGAGAGGCCCAAGGGCTCTTAAAATTCTTACAAGGGATCCCCAAAATCAAAGCCTTAATTTAACACTAGGTTGGTAATGGGACACTTTTATGTCCTGTTAAGTGACCATTTTCCTTGAATTATGTCAAGAGTTTCAAAATGGATTTTGAGGTGCTATCTATCTAGAAAGTTGTCTCATGAGCTGAAAAAAACTCGACATTTTTTTGGAATATCAATTCCATCTTTAATCTTGTCCTTGCACAACATTTCACAACCTAAACTGTGTGAAAAAACGGGTCCTGTTTTTGGCTTTTTTCAACTTTTTGCAACTATACCACTCTAGAATTCATGTTTGTGAGGTCTATAATGCTAGAGAACTATGTTTAGTAGTCCTCAACATGTCCTGATGCTTCTAGGGAGAAATAAATGTTAAAGTTGTAAGTTATGACCAAATTACAAAAATTGTCAAATCCTATTTTTTAGCCAATTTTAGCTCTTCTATGATTTTTTTGGTGGCTTTCATGATATCCAAATGCAGTTTTGATTTTCTATGTCGCATATTGTAACATAAAGCTAATATTCCTTGAGTTTTGGGGCACCTAATACCCTATTTTGCATAGTAGACAACGATGGTTGATTTTTTCAATTATATAAGAAAACGAAACATTCTAGTATATCAAGTATAGCTTTTTCAATATTGTTAGTTTCTTGTGACAACTACATGCATTTTGTAGGTAGTAACCATATCTAGTCATAAGGATCAAATTTGGCTAGATATTGAATTCTATGGGATTCTACAACTCATAATGTTGAACCCAGTTCTTTCATGTTTGCTGTATTTAGCACTTCATCTTTGTCCCCAAGATTCCCCTTAGTAAGAGATGTATTATTCTTTTGACATGCTCCATGGCTCCTTATGAACCTAAAGGACAATAGGGAACTAAGAAAACATGCATATATTATTTGTATTGAGCGTGGCTATAGAAACTTTGATGATAGGTTTGCAGAATGGTAAAAATTCAACTTTTTTGTACCTATTTCTTTTGGAAAAACAAAAAATAGTGAGTGAGAAGCAATCATATGTTCTGATCACCAACCCATTGAAGTTAACTAGGGAATTTATCTCAAGTCCTACAAAAATCCCTAATCTTATTTTTATGCAACAAAACGTAAGAAATGACTGTTTTGATGAAAATGTACTGGTCCATCAACTTTGGAGGCTTGGTGTGACCAAAAGATGAGAAATTTTACAAGTTTCTTATTTTTTCCATGTGTAGTAGGCCTTGAACTATAACCTCATGAAAGGATTTTACAAAATGAGTGGATCTACTACGGTTTTGGAGGTTTTTTTCAAAACCTTGAAAGGACACTTTTATGTCCTGTTAGGTTACCAACCTAGTGTTAAAAGCATGACAACAAAAGCACTTTAACCCAAAAGCATCTGATCTGCTAAAATCATCCAGCACAATTTGTGAAAATTTCTACATCCTGCTACATGGCAGGTATAGTGAAAATTGTAAGAAATTTGTATAGCATGCCACCTCAACATCCATACAACATGCCATGTTAGCAGGTTAGCCTGTTTTATGAAAATCATCTCTAGAGTTTAACCTTCAAGAGTTTTAGGGTTAGTCCCCACGATCGGTGCTTCATAACTTCTTTTTCAGCTCATAGGCCCACGGCCCATCTTTTGGGTTCAGTTCCTCTTGTCCACTTGGCCATTTCTATTCCAGTTGGGGATGCCATTTCATTACTTTGTGACATTGCCCCCTCTTGATAGAATTGCAATTACCCTCAATTATGCCTGCAAAAATAGCCAAAGGAGAGAAACTTTTGTTAGAAGACATTGATTTTATGTACTGATGCACCAGACTCCACCAATCGAGCACTTCTACAAAGACATCATTCACACTAATCAATAACATTTCTATCAAGGGTCTCAAATACAAAGCCTAATCATTGTAACCATTTAGCAATCACATCCAGACCGCATTGATCTTTTATGGATGTCTTGATCTACTAAATCTTGTTACTATTAGATTCATATCCTTTCACATTTCAACTAAGCAAACCATGCCCCGTAGGACCATGGCCCATCTTCTGGGTTCAGGTCCTCTTGTCCACTTGGCCATTTCTATTCTAGTTGGGCATGCCATTTCATTACTTTGTGACATTACCTCCTCTTGGAAAAATTGCAATCACCTTCAATTATGCCTGCAAAAATAGCCAAAGGAGAGAAAATTTTGTTAGAAGACATTGATTCTATGTACTCATGCACCAGACTCCACCAATCAAGCACTTCTACAAGACATCATTCACACTGATCAATAACATTTCTATCAAGGGTCTCAAATACAAAACCTAATCATTGTAATCATTTAGCAATCACACGTCCAGACCGCACTGATCTTTGATGAACATCTTGATTTACTAAATCTTGTTACTATTATATTCATGTTCTTTCACATTTCAACCAAGCAAACCATGCCCATCACCATATCCACAAGACAATACATCCACATAGCATGCGGTTCACAAAATCACACACTTAGTTCACACTGAACATCGTGTTCTAAATCATTCAATCTAGCCATCTCATCTCGTCCATAAATTTCTTGATGCACTCACATTTGTATCGAATCATTTCGTCCAAATACACATCTTGATGCACCAGAATATCATTCACTTAGGCATCACATCTAGATCTCACCGATCTCTAACAGATATTGAGATGCACTAAGTTCAAATCACATCCATTCTTCATTCACTTAGCATCACATCCAAATTTCACCAATCTTTGACGGATGTTGAGATGCACTAAGTTCAAATCACATTCATTCTTCATTTAGCCATCACATCCAAATCTCACCAATCTCTGACAGATGTCTAGATGCACTAAGTCCAAATCATTCATCAAACAAAATGTTGTAGACATTTCATCTTTCTCTACGTGTCTCTAACAATACTCACATGAAAGAGCACATATTTTCAATTCAATCAAGGAAATTTTCAATTCAGTGCTGCACAGGATTCATAAAGTCATTCTGCAAATACTATCAGCACATCAGTACCCTAAAATCTCAAAGAGACATCAGTGACTTTATTCAATCCAGGCAATGTGTGAGAAATGAGTGGAGTGGCTCCCCTCTGGTGTAGTCTGCATTTCACCAAATTCAACCTTGTTGATTCATCGATAATTTCTGGCATAGACACTAATAATAGCCCAAAAAGCTTCAAGGTACAACTCTCTTCGAAGAGAATTTGCAAGGTTCTCTTCCTTCATCCTCTTTGCATCGAGGGCCAAAAAGTACCCTTGACCAGATTATCCAATGGACTTAGCTTACCTTTCTATTCCTTTCTCATGTATTGGGACCTGTTGGTAGCCCTTCTAGTCTCCCTATGCTTGGAACCTCAATCTTGATCTATAGAATTCTCTGATCTACCAGTAGCTGATTCCCTTTCCTTTCTTCCCTTGTACCCTAGGACCTGGGTAGCCTCACTAGCCTGCCCTATCCATTGCCATGTCATTCTCAATCATCAAAAACTTGAGATGCACTATCATCTAATCCCTTTCCTTCTCTAGAATCCTCTAAACCTGCATCTGGTTCCCTTAGTTCGTCGGAACCCTTGTATGTGCTACCATCTAATCCTCTTACTGCTCCAAAATCCTATAATGAGCTATCATCTGGTGCTCGTGATTCAGACTCTTGCCTGGTGAGGTGGATATTATCATGTTAGTAGGATAAGTCAATGAGCCGGAATGCATTCCAAATCCTTGCTTATCATGTCCCATAAGTCTCTAAATAGAGTTAGACTTCTAGCTTAGACAATACTCTTGAATCTCTTTTGAAAATCGATAGTAAAACCGCTCCATTTGGTCTCTCAAATTAATCTTCCAAAACAAAGACACTAGCAAGTAAGTATCCCAAAACCTTTGCCAGTAGTCATCCAATGTATCTTTCTTAGTCAGTCTCAAGTGATGCCAAGCCATGATGACATCTCTTTCATATTCATATGATATCCAAGTTGATGCAAAAAATTTCTTGGATTTTACCCACATTGCGGGTGCTTCTTTGTGTAACAACAAAGGAGCCCACCATGTCTGTGCAATTCCTTTCAAGTAAGATGTCACCCTTTGCACCTAGGAATGTTCTGTGAACCAACCTGTAGAGAAGGCAAAATCAAATTGTTGTACAAATTCAAGGGCTTGTGGGTGTCTTGGTAGCCTGCAAATGTCTCAAACCCGATGGCCTAATCCCCTTCCTTGAACTCCTTGGTCTTCTTGCTCATCCGTTCACTATCAGAAGAGGATCGGCTCTCCTCCTTTGAATTGCTAGATGGCCTCTCATGCCTTCTAGACTTTTTCAAAAATCTACTTTTCTTGCTTCTTCCACCTTTTCTCATCCTCTCTAGAACTAGAGGATGACAAACTATCGAAAATCTTTAAATACAAAGAAAAATCTAAGTCATCCTCAAAACGAGCATGCTTGTTGGATTTGCTTGCCACCTCAAAACTCAACTTCCACCCCAAAAAACTAGGGAAATCCACTAATTTCCTCTTCTTTTGAGAGTGCTTCAAGCCTTTCCTTACATGGTTGATCTTCTTGTCAAGAACCCACTTTTGTGCACTTGTCTGTCCTTTCAATTTTCTTCCCGACCTGATAGGATAATCAATGGCCTCTCCCCATCTCATGTGAATCTCAGCCATCAGGTAAGTCTTCAAATAATTCACATATTTTGGGTTCTGGGAGTACTTCATTAATCTTCGCACACATGTGTCAACATGCATTTTGATGTTTGTACTCCGCTCTGGAAAACTTCCCCGCCAAAAATTTGCCCAATTCTTCATTCTTTTCTTCATTTCCCGTGCCGGATTTCTTCATCATCCCACTAAGAGGTGTTATTTCTGTTAGATTCTCTACAAGAACCCATGTGTACTCTTGGGTTCTATATGGCTTATTCCCCTCAAGACAGAGCCATGAAAACGAGAGCATGCCCGATGCGCGATGGACAAAGGGTGGGAGTGGCTAATAAGTCCTAGATCGGGACACAAATATTCTTTCACAAACAAAATCTTGATTGCTCTATCAGATTCTCCTTGAGAATTGGTGTGTACTACAAAAGCGATTGGATCCTCCATAGAAGAAGAATCTTTGTGAGCTTTGATACAACTGTTTGCAGGCTTGGACACACCAACCAAGAAATCATAACAACAAACGAATAGATTTTAGGGTTAGGCCCCACAATTGGTGCTTCATAATTTATTTTCAGCTCGTAGGCCCACGGCCCATCTTCTAGGTTCAATTCCTCTTGTCCACTCAGTCATTTCTCTTCCAATTGGGCAAGCCACATCATTACTTTATGACACAGTTGACTTGTTGTACCTTGTCACATGGTGCATCTCAACGTTGGAGGGTGATTGAGACACCGTCTAGTTTGGAGGTGATTGCAAGTAGAGATATCATCTGATAGTACCTCTATCGGGTGTATGTGCCTGCAACTCTAAGTTAGAAGGCCAGACATAGGCAATTTTAGAAGGCTTTTGGGAAGGCTGTCTTACTGCATCATCGTCAATGCCTCCTACTCATTTTAATAGTTTAGGGGTATTTTGGAAGTTCTCACAAAAATATAAGAGCAAGGTCTGGCTGTTTATCAACAATATTAGTGAGATTAAATCCTTGAAGTAAACTTTTCAAAGAAGGCATTGTTCTATTTTTGCATCGTGGAACACCCACAAAGGGGGGATACAATTAAGGCTTGAGTTCTCATTGGTTAATCATACAAGAGGCCTCTAAATACAAGGGAAATAATTCTATACTATATAGGCCCGCTCAGATTGTTCAATCACAGTGATAGATGCCTTAGACGACAAAGAGCCACAAGCTGTGTAGAGATGCCACCAACGAGGATATTTCGACGATCCAGATTAGGGTTTCCAGCACCTGCAAGGACGCTGGGCTGACTACGTGCAAGCCGACCGAACACATTACATATTGAAGAGCGAGCGAACCAATGCTCCTTGAGGTCGAGGGATGAAGATGGACACGAGAGGGACTTTTGCTTTTGAAATTGTTTTAAAAAATGGAATCTTGCAACGTAATTAATGAATGGATTCAAAGTAGACCCGTATGTGGGTTCAATTTTTGACACAAAACCACAAATTTTGCTTGAAACATTGTGAGAAATGTTTTGGTAATGAGGTTTCTCAAGATCTATCCTCACATACTTAAACATAGCATGAAAAGTTTGCGACCCCTTTTGTTTTAGAGGTGCATGTGAGAAAAATTATGTTAAATCAAAAAGGATACAATTGCCCTCGAGCACTACATGTGCCTTGGGGGGACTAAAATTCCAACAGAGGCTTGTACACAAACACAAGGACCAGGACCAGGCCAGTGATAGGATTTGACGCCCATCTTCCCTTCCTACGGCCCTCAACCCTTCGTATGATGGGCTAGCAAAAGATGTTTCCGTCTTTGTACGTGTTCAAAGGAAATTTTTCTTTCAACCAAGACGGGGTATCTTCTCAATAATCTATCTTTGGAAGGGCAATCTTACAAATTGTCCGTCAAAAACCAATTTGCATGTTAAACATTGTGGGGACTCAGCACTGGGAACTCGAGGGTTGGGAGTCGGAGCCTGACACGGAGGTTGGAGCCTAGAGGGACTAAAATATGTGTGGGACTTGGACCTAAACCTTGGAAGTTGGCCCTTAAGGATTGCAAATTTGCATCATGCTACTGAAAGTGCTGATTCATGCATGCATGCAACATTCAATGTCACCCAGGGGCTAGGACAACATCTCTTGACTCCTGAGTCCTCGTTGCTCGAGTCCCGACTCCCCGCTCAATCAATCTAAAGTTCTAAACTTTAAAGACTAAAGTCTAAAGACTAAATAGTAAAGACTCGAGAGGCCACTGCCAGAGTCTCGATGCTATCCAGATTCCAGAGGCCTCCGGCCATTGAAGATTTTGAACTACCTGGGCACAACTCAGTAGTCCTCAGGACTCAGGAATCGACAGAGTCAGGACTCAACAAGCAAAGTGCAGGGGCCTTATTACCAGGCAATCACGATTCGCAAGAGGTTGTTGCCTTATTAGCAAGCAGAACATAGATGGCAATGGGCACTGTCTGAGTCACGGCAAAGGCTCAAAGATATCGAGTCCTAGGCTCTAGCGACTTATAGGCTCAAAATCTGGGGGGTAATATGTAATCGAAGACACGAGACTCAGGACTCGTGTGCTCAGAATCTGGGGAGTAATCTGTAATTGAAGACACAAGACTCAGGAGTTGCTTGACGCCGACATAGGTTCACCATGCATGCATCGTGAGGGCATTTGTCAGGAGTCCTGGCCCGGGGCCCTAGAGTTTGGACTTGCACAGTACACAAGTCTGAGCCTTGAGGGCAGTTTTTGGAGGGCGTTGAGATTTGGGCACCATTGAGCTTCTCTTCTTTGAGCGCAAGAAATCCACACATGATACAACATACAACCTTACAAGTTACAAAGTTATAAGCTACAGGTAAGTTCCCCATCTTTCAAGTTATGACTTGGTATGCGTGTGATTTTAATGTTAGTGTATATCAATGTCAATGCTTAAGTTGTCTCCTTTTTTGGATTTTAGCATTTTGTTATTTGTTAAGAAGGAAGTCTATTAAAATGCTTATGAAAAAGAGGAGCTCATAATGCTGCCATGCATGTTTGTGGTTTAAAGATCGGAAGAGATTGTCAGGAATCAGGATACACATATCTTTATGCATCATAGATGCATCATTGCATGCATGATAGAGAATGAGATAGGGCTATGGAAGAGGAAAGTATATCAAAATTCAAATCACTAATTCTCTTCTTTCAACGTTATAGATGACACAACATGGAACCATCAAGAGAAAATGAAAGAGATAGAGAACAATGGAGCAAGAACTTGGCCTTCACAGTACACTTGTGAATGCAATCACACAAACATCAACACATCTAGGATAAGGTGAAAATGCCAATGAAGGTGCTGGTACATCCTCTTGTGTGACCACTAGTGCATCTGTAACAGCAGTTGAGGAGGCACATCAGGCAAAGAAGAAGTACAAGCGCGTATTCCTTCAGAGTTGGAAGATAGATTACCCTTGGGCCTTTCCAATTCTAAACAAGGCTGGAAGAGAAAGGGTAAAATGCAAGTGGTGCATTGATGCAAAAAGAAACACCCCATTCGCTTCATCAGAAGGAGCTTCAACAAAGCAAAAAAGTGCTCTATTTGACCACAACAACTCAAAAGAGCACAAACTAGCTGCAAGTATGTGGATTGAGAAGGAGAAAAGATCTACAATGCCCATGGAGAAGCACATTGACACAATGGCAGATGAAGAGAAAGAGAGGATTGTTATTGTGATGCAAACCATGTGGTACGTTTTAAAGAGGTATTTGCCTTTAGAAGAATTTCCATATCAATGCAACTTCCAACGCTTCTTTGGACACCAAGTATGCCAATAACCAATGAGTATTCAGCTTATACAAGTAAAGATGCAGGGATCGCATTTGCAAGGGCATTAAAGTTTGTCTATTGGAATCATTTGAAGAAAGAAATCAGTGAAAGTCCCTTACTCTATCCAGATCGTTGAAAGTACTGATATCAGCAATCAGCAGTGCATGATCGTCTATGTTACTTATATGCAGGGTTCAGGAAAAGGATTGGTTTCAACAAGGTTTTGCGATCTTTTGCAGGATGAAAAGGGTAATGCAAAATCGTTACATTTTATACTAGTTTCATTCTTGAAGTTTGCACATCTATCGAAGAAAAAGATGATTGCAATTGCAACAGATGGAGCCAGTGTCATGACAGGATTTGCAACAGGTGTAGTCACAAGGCTAAAACAAGACACTCCACATTTATTGAGCTTTCATTGCATTGCCCACAGGGAGTCTCTTGCAGCCGGGGATGCTTTCAAAACTTTTCAAGAGTTCAAGCTTGTGGACAAGATTGCCAAAAAGTTTTATAAATGGGCATGCAGATAAGCCAAAAGGCATGCTATCCTTGCAGATGTTGTAAAAGACTTTGGCATTGGTAGACATGGAAAGCTACAACTATTGAAAATGCATGATGTTCGATGGCTTTCAAAAGTCCAGGATATCATAAGGCTTGTCTAAATCATGCCAGCATTGCTTTCAATTATGCAAAAGGAGGAGCATGAGTTGTACTCTTCATTAACAAGTTATAAAGTTCAATTTATCATGCATTTTTTTGCTGACATACTTGGAGAATTGAATGTGCTTAGCTGCAAGCTTCAAGAGGAGCATCCAGACATCTCCTCGATTGGAAGTCATCTCAAATCAGCAGTAGAAATGTTACAACTATCATTTCTTAGTGGCACCTTTGGGTCAGATGCAAAGCACACCGCAGGCTTTATCAAGATGGTGTATGAGCAGAATGGAGCACTATCTTTTCAAGATAAATCAGGTGTAGCACATTATCATCCTCTCCATCTGGGTCCAATTGTGACAAAGAACTTGTGAATTCACATGAAACACTTAACAGTGTCGTCAACAAGTTGGTGTCAATGTGTGGTTCATACATAAGAAGCTTGGTTCAATCTTTATCTGACCGTTTTTTGGTAGACTTCAACTTTTTTGAGGCAACAAAGTATTTCAGCCCAAAAGACTATTGTGAGGACTTGTCAAAGTTGGAGGATGCATCAAGAGGCTAGCTCAATACAGTATGTAAGTACTTTGCTGAAGGATCAAGCACATTAATCAATGATGTTGAATGCAAAGGGGAAAGGCGATCTTTCATCACAAGAATGAGAAATTTCTTTCATGGTAGGAGCATGCACTTTGCATGGCAGGAGTGTTCTGATCGTGTTGAATGGGAGCAATCATTCCCTTGCACAATGATTCTTTGGCGGATCTTGCTTGTCTTACCTCTTTCATCAGTAGCATGTGAGAGGGGTTTCTCCAAAATGAACAAAATCAAAGATAAGCTACGAAATCAATTATCCTTGGACATGCTGGGACTCATCATGTTTGTTGGGATGAATACACCAAAGCTTAAGCATCCAAAAGAGGTATCATGGGAGGAATGCTTTGACGCTTGGAAGTTGATGAAAGACAGGAGACCAGCAAGACTGAAGACAACGTCAACCTTGAAGGCTTAAGAAAAACCTGCTTTTTGTATCCGAAACTTGTGTTATTTATTGTGAGGTGCCATTGTAATATTGTTTTGGCGAGCAGGTTTTAATCATATCCATCTTCCATGTACTTATATGTATATATGTGTGTTGGAGGAAACTCAATGACATTGTTTTGAAATCATCTAATATGTAGTGACTCGCTTATTTAGTTTACCTTGTCTATTTGCCATTTTGTTAAAGTTTGAGTCCGAGTCTTGAGCGTTGTTGGTCCAACTCTTGCAACACCTCCTACCAAGGTAACTCTAAAGGTTATCCTATGGCTAACTCTTCGAAGATACTCAAAGTTATAAATTGTAAGCTTTATATATATGCATTCTTTTGAAAAATGAAATGTACAGGTGATGACAGTCTAGATATTCTTGGTGAGGAGACCAAAGAGGAAAAGCAGGTTGTAGTTAAAGGGAAGCACAAAAGATGGCTGATGCAATTGAAAAGAATGTATTCCTTTGAGCTTTCTTACTAGATTGTTTAGACTTGTAATTTTGTAGATAATGCAGGGTTGATTAAGTTGTTAAGTGCATGAGATTGGAAATCATCAATCAATGAATTCAAGCCTTGTGATGACAAAATAGCCATTGTGAAGTGGTTGTTTGAGTATATTGTTGGGCAATCCTTTTATAGGGGCTTTGGTAACCAGGCAACAATTAAATACTCTTTGATGGATCAAAATTTGATGCTAGTTTTGTGGCTAATTATGCTCCATGATATCTCAGGATTGGAGCTAGGATTTTAGTCCGAGAGGTCTAAGGATGATCAGCTAGGCATTGTGGCTAGCTAAAGCCACTTGTTGTTTGATGTTCATCTCCAAACTTCAGATATTGTGAGTCTTGACTGGATCTCCTTTTAATGTCAATGTATGTAAGATATCATTATGATATAAGTTCAATGCTAGGTCATGTTTTGAAGGCGATGAGGAAGTAATCTTTACATCTCATCATGGCGAGCTCGAACAAATGCAAAATTGACCTCAGGTAAGTACCTCACAGAATTTATGATTAACACAGGTGCATGAAAGGTAGAACCAATTTATATGTGTTATGTTGTTTCTTCCTACATTACTGATCTAAAGGGTACCTCAAGGATTTGTGATTGACAAAAGTGTATGAAGGTAGAACCAAGTTATATGTGTTATGTTTCTTACTTCATGCATTGTAGGAATTTTTCTTTTAAATGGAAAGGTAGTTTGAACACTCTTTGAATAGTTTACATAATGTGTGAAATAGGAAATGTTTAGGGAGAGATCAAGGCATCATTATCAACGTAATTTACATTGCAAAAAGGTTAGGTAGAGCCGTACTTAGATGAGGTGATCTCGTTACTTGACTCCTAAATCCCAATTAGTGCTTTTGCTTGTAAGCTAAAAGAGCACAAGGTTGAAGATATTGCATTCAAACACCTCTTGCAAGAGGTTATAAGCATATTTATGAGGATCTATAGGCTACAACAAGAATAAATACTAAAGTTGTACAAAGTACAAGTTTAGTATGAGTTGCATGTTAACTATGGAGCCTGATTTACCCTTGTAATTTTCTGTGGTAAAAGCACACATTTGTAAGGCCCCCATTATAAGTAGAAGCCATCGTGCGTGAAGGAAAATCACTCACCGGAAACCAAAATTTTCACGGACAAGAATCAAGGGCAACTTTAGAGGCCTCGGGGGCGGAGGCCCCCGAGACTTTTTTTTTTTCGCTGGAATATTATGGCTGGAAGACAGCCGAAAAGTGGTCGAAAAACAACCGGTCGGTTGGCCGGCCAGTGGCCGGTAGTCGATGACCAATGGCCGGTGGCCGAATTCAAAAGCGGACTTGTCTTCTCAAGGGCGGCCACACATGGGCGGATTGGAGGGTCCGATTTGGACTTATTCGCACAAGGGCGGCTACACATGGTTGTCTCTCATAAGAGAGGACAGCCCTTTTGGCCTATAAAAGGAGGCCATTTCTACACACATTTCATAGTGTGAAGTTGATGCAACAAGGTGAGTGTGAGGTGGTGAGAGTGAAGCAAGGCGGGAGCTCTATCAAGGGTTTAATCCCTTTGTCAACTACTTCTTCTTTTGAAGTGCTAAAGCCATTGAGTGGCTGCTTTCCCGTGGACGTAGCCCACATTGGGTGAACCACGTATATCGTGTGTACTCTCTCTCTCTCTCTCTCTCTCTCTCTCTCTCTCTCTCTCTACTCTATAATCTCTTGTGTGTGAAATCTATCTCTCTCCATTAAGTAATCTACTCAAAAATCTATTTAGCTACGTCTTTTTTTTTTAACAACTGGTATCAGAGAAAGGTTTGCTCGTAGCTAAATTATCTCAAGGAAAGGATTCCTTGAATTGAGTGGGAGTTATGGCGGAGGAAGGGAAGCTCAAGATTGAGAAGTTCAACGGAAAAAACTACCAACATTGGAAGATGCAGATTGAAGACTATCTCTACCAGAAGGACCTCTATTTGCCACTAGGCGGTCTTGCGCAGAAGCCCGCAACAATGGCAGATGAAGCATAGATTGTCCTTGATCGAAAGGCACTGGGAACAATCCGGTTAAGCTTGGCGTCAATGGTGGCCTTCAATGTTTCAGAGATGAAGACCACGGAGGACTTGATGAATTCACTTGACGACTTCTACGAGAAACCATCTGCATCCAATAAGGTATTTCTTATGAAGCGCTTGTTCAATCTAAAGATGGCAGAGAATGGTTCAGTTGTAGAACACCTAAATGACTTTAACACAAAAATAAGTCAACTTCGATCAGTGAAAATCAATTTCGATGACGAAGTGCGAGCTCTCCTTATACTATCATCTCTACCGGATAGTTGGGACAGCCTTGTGATAGCTGTAAGTAATTCTATCTCTGGCACAAATACTCTTAAGTTTGATGATGTTGTGGGTGTTCTCCTAAGCGAGGAAATGCGAAGGAGAAGCGCAGGAGAATCATCAAGTGTTGCACTATCAGTGGAAACAAGAGGAAGGCCTAGGGAGAGGTTCAAAAACCAAAAGGGTCGTGATCGCTCAAGGCAGAGCAAGTCACGCACAAAGTCAGTTCTTGAATGTTGGAACTGCGGCAAGAAGGGCCACGTCAAAAAGGATTGCTGGTCCAAGAAGAAGAAGGAGACAGAGTCTCAAGACAATAAGCCAACATCGGAGGCCAATGTGGCAGGTAAAGTAGAGCAAGATGCTCTAATTCTCTCATTAGACAATGTGTTTAATTCCTGGATAGTAGATTCCGGGGCTTCATTCCATGCGACACCACACAAGCAACATTTCCAAGACTACACCAAAGGTAATTTTGGGTATGTATACTTGGGAGATGATGAAGCTTGTGAGATTGTCGGCAAAGGTACAGTTTCTGTCAAAACTGCTAACGGAAATGAATGGAAGCTTAAAGATGTTAGGCATGTTCCTTCTCTTCGCAAAAATTTGATCTCTACAGGACAATTGGACAATGAAGGTCACAACATTGCATTCGGAAACAAACGGTGGAAGATCTCAAAGGGATCTTTGGTGGTTGCCAAGGGAGAAAAAGTCGGTACACTTTACTTGTGTACTGTTAGCACGAAACCTTCAGCTTGTGCAGCAACTACAGAAGTTGACAGTGCGGTGTGGCACTACCGACTTGGGCATATGAGTGCCAAAGGAATGCAAATCCTTCAAACAAAGAAGCTTCTACCAGGTTTGAAAGAAGTGGACTTAGAGTTCTGTGAAGATTGTGTTTATGGTAAACAAAAGAGGGTAAAATTTCAAAAATCACGAAATGAAAGAAAAAATTAAAAACTTGAGTTGGTTCATTCTGATGTTTGGGGTCCTGCAAGTACACCATCACTTGGTGGCTCATTGTACTATGTAACATTCATAGACGATGCGACTAGAAAAACATGGGTTTATGTCATGAAGAATAAATCCGATGTATTTTCCATATTTCAAAGGTGGAAAGCCTTTGTGGAGAATGAAACAGGTACCAAGGTTAAATGCCTCAGATCCGACAATGGAGGCGAATATTGCAGCCAAGTTTTTGAAAGATTTTGTGCTAGCAATGGCATTCGGAGGCAAACGACAACCCCAAGGACACCTCAACAAAATGGGATTTCGGAAAGGATGAACAGGACAATCATGGAACGAGCACGAAGCATGCGGCTACATGCAGGCCTACCGCTTGAGCTTTGGGCGGAAACTGTAAGTATGTTTGTGTACTTAATCAATCGATCACCCTCAACGGCATTGGATGGGGGAGTTCCAAAAAAGGCATGGACAGGTAAACCGGTGAATTATGCATTTCTCAATGTGTTTGGGTGTGAGGCTTTCATGCACATAGATAGAAGCCTAAGATCAAATCTAGATGCAAAGTCCAAAAAGTGTTTCTTCATTGGCTATGGAGAAGGAGACTTTGGGTATCGCCTATGGAATCCTGAAGATGGTAAAATCTTAAGGAGTAGGGATGTAATTTTTAACGAACAAAATATGTACAAAGATTACTTGGAAAGAAAACAAACAAAAGAAACAGGTGATGAGTACATGGAGCTTGAGGACGGTGCAGACTCGAGGACTGCAAACGGTGACAATTGAAGGAGTACGAGCGGAAGTGCGACACGAGAGAGAGTGCGAGAAGAAGAGCACGATGATATGGTGAACTCGCTCTACTGTAATGTGTAGAGCATAGTGAGTTCTTATTAGGTTTTAACAAAAGAATATGTGTACATACCTGGCGGCCCGCCCACTTACCTGGGCGACCACATTGGGCTTTATACCCCAACAACCTCCCACTTAAAGTCCAATGTGGTACTTTAAGTGTGAGAGAAGCTACTATACAAGCTAATATACAAGAGATGTAGAGAAGTGATGTACTACCCTACACCTAACTGCTTGCGAAAATGCGCAAAGCTCTCTGAGGGAAGTCCTTTTGTAAGTAGATCAGCAGGATTTTCTGTGGTGTGAAATTTGACAAGCTGAATTTGCTTATCCTCGAGCATTTCCCTGATGAAATGATACTTCACATCCACATGCTTTGTCTTTGAGTGATAAACTGGATTGCGAGCCAATTGTATAGCACTTTGACTATCACAATATAACACATGCATCTCTCCTTTGATTCCCAAATCTGTTACTAGTCGATTAAGCCAAATTGATTCTTTGCATGCCTCTGATGCTGCAACATATTCAGCCTCTGTAGTAGACTGAGTAACACAATCTTGTAATCTAGAACGCCATGATACTGCTCCACCAGCCAATGTAAAGACATACCCTGACGTAGACCTTCGGTTGTCTAAGTCACCTGCATAATCTGAGTCTGTAAAACCCTTTACACTTAGCTCCTGACTCCCATAGCATATACGCGTACTCTTTGTAGCTTTCAAGTATCTCAATATTCCTTTCACTGCCTCCCAATGTTTCTTGCCTGGGTTTGATATGTATCGACTTACTACTCCCACTGCAAATGCAATGTCTGGGCGAGTAGCAATCATTGCATACATCAAACTACCCACTGCAACGCATATGGAATCTTATCCATTTCAGCCTGTTCTTCCTCAAACACAGGACAATCTTGTTTGTTAAGTTTCACATATGGTGGCAATGGAACTCTCAGTGCCTTTCCCTTCTCCATATTGAAACGTTGCAAAACCTTGTCAATATACTCTATTTGAGATAACCAAGTCAACTTCTTTGATCTGTCTCTCTCAATGCGCATACCAAGTATATGACTTGCCTCACCCATGTCTTTCATGTCAAACGATTTTTCCATCTTTGACTTCAAAGCTGAAATTTCTTCCAAGTGCTTGCCAGCAATCAACATGTCATCCACATACAAAATAAGGATCAGCCAACTGCCATCCTTAGCCTTCTTTGTATATAGACAGTGATCGAACTCACTACGTTTGTAGCCTTGAGAAAGCATAAACTTGTGGAATTTATGGTACCATGCCCTCGGTGATTGTTTTAAGCCATAAAGACTCTTTAACAACTGGCATACCCAATCTTCCTTGCCTTTCTCAACAAACCCTTCTGGCTGCTGCATGTAAATTTCCACATCTAAATCACCATGCAAGAACGCTGTCTTGACATCCATTTGGTGCAACACCAAATCTAATATGGCAACCAATGCAAGAAAGCATCTCAATGTAGTCATCTTGACCACCGGAGAGAAGACTTCATCAAAGTCAATGCCTTGTTCTTGCTTAAAGCCCTTGGCAACAAGCCTTGCTTTGTACTTTGGCTGACTATCATGAGCGGTGATCTTATACCTGTAAACCCATTTACAGGGTAGAGCCTTTTTGCCCCGTGGTAATTTAACTAGCTTCCATGTCTGGTTTTTATGCAGAGCTGTCATCTCTGACTGCATGGCCAATTGCCAATTCCCAGAGTCCTTCATTTGCACTGCTTCCTTGTAACATGAAGGCTCATTGCAATCAGTCAACATGACATAGTTCATAGATGGAACAAACCTATCAGGAGGTCGCGTGACACGTCTAGATCTACGCACAATACGTGGCTCAGGCACAGCCACAACCTGTGGTTCCACTCTATCCTGTCCTTCCTCCTCTTGAGCCCTAACATTTTGTCTTGCACGTGCAGGTCCATCTTCTTGGAAGACAACTCTTCTAATCTCCTCAACCCTCTCTGGTTTAGAATGATATTTGGATTCATTAAAGTGAACATCATTGCTGCGGACAACCTTTCTGGATTCGGGATCCTAAAGTCTGTACCCCATCTCACCAAAATTACCATAGCCTAGAAAGATGCACTTTCTACTCTTTGGCTCAAGTTTGTTCCTAAATTCCTTTGGAACGTTAGTATATGCCTCACAGCCAAAGACTCTGAGATGCTTGTATGAGGGCATTTTGCCTGACCATACCACCTCTGGCACTGAATCCTTCTGCAAAACCTTGCTAGGAGATCTATTTACAAGATGAACAGCTGTTGATACAGCTTCAGCCCAAAACCCATTTGGCAGCTGTGCATTAGACAACATACTTCTGTTCTTCTCTTGTATGGTCCTATTCATCCTCTCAGCAACACCATTTTGAGGAGGATTGTAAGGAGTAGTAAGTTCACGTTTTATACCTTTTGACTCACAAAAGTCCTGAAAGGCCTTTGAAACATACTCTCCACCATTGTCAGTGCGTAAGCATTTAAGCTTCTTGCCACTCTGATTCTCCACAAGTGTCACAAACGTTTTGAAAACACTAAACGCTTCATCCTTGTGCTTCAGAAAGTAAACCCATACTTTCCTCGAGTAATCATCTATAAATGTCATAAAGTAAGAAGCTCCCCCTAGAGATAGGTTAGGCATAGGTCCACACAAATCACTATGAACAAGTGCCAACTGTGTATCTCTTCTACTGCTTCTATGCTTATGTGGCTGCTGTGTTTGCTTACCATACAGACAATGTTCACAGAATTCAAAATCATTAAATGAAAAGCCAGGTAAATAACCAGAACGAGACAAGATTTCCATTCCCTTCTTGGACATATGTCCTAACCGGCTATGCCACAAAGAAACGTTCGGCTGCTCGGTTACATTGATTACATTTTTAGAGACATTTGATACATAAATCATGTAAAGTCCTCCAGACTTTACTCCATGTGCTACTGTCATAGAACCCTTGGATATCTTCCACATGTTCTGTCCAAAAGTGGTGACGTAGCCAGCATCATCAAGTAAACCTGTGCTGATCAATCTCTTTGTAATTGCGGGAACATGTCTCACATTCTTCAGCGTGAAAGAAGAGCCATTCTGAAACTTCAATTGAACATCTCCAACACCTAAGATCTCACATGTTTGCCCATTGCCTAGCCGAACATGATCTTTAGTAGTCACATAAGAGGTAAACCACTCCTTGTTTGGAGACACATGAAGTGATGCCCCTGAGTCTATAATCCAGTCACTCAGTGCACTTCCATCAGATGCTGTAAGAAGAGCCGAGTCCAATGTATTCTTCAAGAAGTAGATGTCTCCTGACACTAGACTGTCATCCTCTGCAACAGTGTTTGTCACATTTATTTCTTGAATCTTCATTGAGGACTTGTTCTTCTCACCATAGTCTTCAGCTTTCTCTTTGCCTTTTTCTGCTTTCCATTCTCTGCAGTCTCTTTTCATGTGACCCTTCTTGCCACAATGGTAGCATTCTATGTCACTCTTGCCTTTAGCACTGCGGGACTTGCTACGAGACTGATTCCTCTTTCCACCTTTGTACTTTTCTTTGGTCCTTCCCCTGACAACTAAGGCTGTTCCTTTGCCTTGTCCATTGTCTTTCTATTGGTTTCTTCAGTAAGCAGACTTCCTTCTACACCTGCTATGTTCAAACCATCTGGAGGTGCAGAATTACTCAAAGCTGTGCGAAAAGTGTCCCATCTTTCTGGCAATGTGATCAATAGAAACATAGCTCTAACAGGTTCATCAAACTTGACACCTTGAGCTGACAACTGACTGTAGATTTTGTTGAATTCATTCAAATGATTGGACATAGGTGTCCCTTCTTTCATCTTCAAGTCAACAAGCTTCTTAAGCCAGTATACCTGTGAAGCTGCACTCTGCTTCTCATAAAGATCACTCAGCTTTAACCATGCTTGATAAGCCAACATCTCGTCTGCTACATTGAAGTAAACGCTTTCTGCCAAAGTCAGCATAATGGTAGAAAGTGCCAATTCATCCATTTCGCTCCATTCATCTTTGTCCATATCTTCTGGTTTTATCCCCTTGAGCTTTATAGGTTTTATCTGCTTCTTTTGTACCAACACGTGCCAAATCTACTTCCACAATGGGAAATTGGTTCCATCCAGCTTCTTGATATTGTAAAGAGAAGTGTCCTGTGATCCAGCCATAGCGACGCTTCACAGTGGTTTACTTTCCTGGGAAAAATTCGGCAGAGTTTCCCCTGTAAACTGACCTCTGAACCAATATCAACCTGTCAAATGAACCAAGAAAGCTTCAGATTCTGCATAAATTTCGGCAGCGTCTCCTTTGTAAAATGGCTCTGGTGTGGGTAAACCTGTCCTGCACCTGTACTGTCTCTCACTGTCCTGTAAACATAGACTGTGACAATGCCTCAACGGCAGTAAAGCAAAGATGCAATCCCAACTGTCTAACTCACAGTCAATACATCCTAGCTGCCTATGTAAGGGTGCTCGAGGGATCGCTCCAAGACCTGTATCACCGAAAGGATCTCAACATTCGAGAATCCCCCAGCTCAATAAAACCTCACTCGACCCTCAACAAAGGCTGCAGTAAATCTGACAATACATAGACTTCCCACAAAGTCATACATCCACAAATTTCCCACTGTATGCTGTAACCGCTACGGCGGTTGTTTGCTGCGTGACTCACAGCCAGCAAACCCTCAACAGACATACATCATCTTTGACAATACATCCCATGTGGAAGTACCTGCAATGTCAGGATGAAATCTGGAATATCAAGCAGCAAACAGCTACCTGATGAACTAGTGGATGTCACCTATAGTCTGTGTGTAGATGCGCCCGTGTCGTATGTGACATGCTCCATCTCAAAACTCCCTTCACGTTCTTTGATGATATTTTTTGGGTTAACAATGAGCAACCGAGGTATTTCACTATCACCATCCCCATTTATCCTCCCTGCCTCTCCATAGATGACAGAAATACCATTTTTTTCGAAGGCAAAGGTATCATCACAACTTTCCTTTCCAAGAACTGTGAGTCGTCCTTCGATGTGTAGACAGCCACAAATCAACACTCTGGGAGTGTCGATATCCTCAGCATCTGCAGTCGTAGTCCGAAAACCCCAAATTTGCAGAGTAGGATCTACACCCGCCGAGACCACGTAGTCGAAAATGGCTTGCGCAGACCTTTGTCGAAGCCGAACGGTGACCGAGATGACCTTAGAATGAAACTCTAAGCACACCAAGCCCTTTGGGCGCCCCCACAAGATTTAGGTCCGTGTCTTTGCCTGTCAAATTTCACTCCAATCTGAGCTGGTGACTCTAGCCTCCTACAGTGCTGCCCCGAGCCTCGATTTGAGCTCTGATACCAGTTGAAGGAGTACGAGCGAAAGTGCGATGCGAGAGAGAGTGCGAGAAGAAGAGCACGACGATATGGTGAACTCGTGCCGATGAAGAGGATCTTTTAGGACTGAGTTAATGTAGTTGTATTCCAATGCATGTAGGTAAAGGTTACACCAAATGAAAGAGCATGCAAGTCCCATGGGGATCCATTAATCTGCCTGTAAATCTTCCCATAACATTGGATGTACATATTGTTAATCAGCCAAGAGTTCAGTTCTAGGACTTGTCTTTTGTCAAAGGATAACTGATTTTTGTAAGGTTGCTACGACCAGTTTCCACTTGCACACTTACTTGGAAATGGTTGAGTGAGTGTGCCCTATTTTTTAGGCATGGGATACATGTTTTGAGAATACATGCTAAGAGCAAAGAAACCTCCGAAAAACAACAATTAGACCCACATGTGATCCACCTAAAGGCGTTTTTATGGGCTTTATAAATAGCCATTAGGTAGGGTAAAGGAGAGAGGTTTTTAATTGATACTTGGTGAGGAAATCACCAATTGCTTGCAAATGTCAGTTTGGGGCATATTAATGGGCGGAAAATCAGATTCTGCTAGCCTCTTCTTGGCTTCTTGAGTCATGAAGGCTGGACATATGAAGACAGGGTTATTGGCAGCTTTGTCCAAGCATGTAATAAAATATTTGCTTTTGAGGGCCTCAATGTGTTGATCCATAGGGGCAATCATTTTTGTAGAGTGTTTAGATGGCAGTGTAGTTTCACAGTATGCCCAAAATAGGTTTTTAATCCTATCTTCTTGAAGATGGGGAGGTAGGGGTAAAATGCCACTCTTAATTATGTTGGAAAAACATATCGAGAGTTCATTTATGGCAATATGTTTGCACAAAGGTTGGGAAGGGATATGATTAAGCCCTTTCATGAGAATGCTTCTCATATTTTGATCATCAATGTACTTGAGATTAAAAAATAGTACATGCTTTAGACTGCTCAAATAACCGGGGGTAGCATCATTGCACTGACATGGAGGTAGTTCAGTAGTGGAAAAAACTTCCTTAGCATTGCATATCTGTAGTTTAATGGGGTCCATAAAGGACCAGGCAAAACATAGTTTGTCCCATAGCTCATTAGTTGGAATATCTAATCCATACAAAAAAAGGCCAAAAAGGCATGGATAGACCTTACATCCATAAAGGCATTTCTGTAGATAAGATGCACGAAGGTATAACACTTGGATGGCTGATTTGATACCAGACAAAATCTACCAACTTCATCCTTGGTAACATCCTGCAATCATTAGAAATACATCAAATTCTTAGCACTAAGAACACATCCTGGGGTGATAGCAGAGCAAGCACGAGAAGTAGCAGTAGGGGTAGGGGTAAAACAAGGGGTAGTAGGGGATGGTTTGGTAGCTTGTGCCACATGGCGGCTAATAGTAGAATAACTAGCTGAGGATTCAAAGGGTTAGAATACTGGGTTCCAAGGGGGGGTAGTAGGTGGTTGAGTTAAGTATCTCGGGTTTTGACCCTTCCTCGGTCTACCTCTTCCTTGGTCAACTCGTCCTCTCTTGCCATGCCTAGAGTCAAAGCGAGACTCTCTGGTAGGCAACACAGCTTTTTGAAGGAAGGCTTCCATCTCATTATTTGGAGCATCAAGAGGGGTTTGTTGGAATAAGGCAGCTTGTTTGATATATACTTGGAGCCTTTCCCTATACATATGGTGAATGAGAAGTGCTTTGATTCCTTCTTGTTCTTCAGTAGACACCCATTTCAGGAATTTTAGGGTGGACAGAGTCAACTGGAAAAAATGAAGCAACTTCAAACATTATTAGCCATAGAGCATGATCAAACCAAAGAACGTTGCCGTCTCTGCATTGATCTCCTTCACCATTGAGATCACAACCACATTTGATGAAGGGGCGGTGAATGTTCCATAGCTGTGTAGTATAGATAGGGTCCCTCCCAGTTAGGGATATAACACCTTTAACTCCTAAGACACACCCAAGATTGATGGGGCATCATTGTGTCTCAAACTGCACCATGGTGAAGGGACATCCAATAAGATAGGGCTCAATGATATTTGAAGAAATCGTCATGAGGATTTGCTGCATGCCAATTCTTGCTGCCTCTTTGTCCTTATCATTGAGAAGGGTAAGTAAGAATTTCTCATTGATGGGGGCAAGTAGGGTTTAATTGCCAAAACCCCAAACTTTCTAATGAGTGCCATGTAACATAGGTTCCAACCGTCTATGTGGAATGAAAGGGTCAGTATAAGTTTCCATTGGTTTTGAAGATTTTTCCAAAGCTGCCCCTGCAACAACAAATTCCTCCTTGACTGCCTTGCTCCTCCTCATCCAATTCGTCAGGTATTAGGTTGCTCATGGGGTTAGAGGGTGGTGAGAGGATGAACATGGGGGCACCCTGCAACATGCCCTTCTTCCTTTGTCTCACCAAAGGGTCATTCCTAAGCTTCTTCCCATGCATCTCCATAAATCTTCTCATGATAGAAGGTGATCCTTCCCACCATTCCCTCCTTTTTCTGGTATCCTCATTAGTGATGTTGGGGATAATGTCACTAATTTCTCTAACTTTATCAATAGCCAGTGCCGGGTTTTCCTTGGCTAATGCATAGATGCAAAGCCAAGCGGGTATGTCCATAGTAGAGTTCTAGAAGCATACTCTCAAAACCTGCACCAGTAGTGAGACATGCCAAATCATGCTCAATGATAGTAGTATGGAAAAGAGGGTCTCTGATATAGAGAAGAAGGCCTTGTATGAAGGATGCAACAATCGGTAATTGCTCAGAATAGCCCAACCTTATAAGATCCTCATGCCAGGAATTAGGAACATCCTGTAATAGGAGAATTAAAGGTTATGTAAACTCAGAAATTTAACAAAGGATCTTGGTCAGCTTGGAAGGCTGCCAAGACCATTAGTGTGTGTAGGATGAATTCAACCATTAGAGCATAACACAGACAATCATCCATAGGTAAAAAAGTCCAAAAAATGTATATTCATCATGTGTAACTTGGGCAATGTACAATCAAGGAAGAGAAAACACTCCCATTAAACCACTTACATGCAAGATATGGTAAGTCCTTCAAATGTTACCTCCCACAATCACAACCAACAACAAAAAAGAGTTAGAATTGGTAGGCAAGTGTCATTAATGAAGGACACTTGTTATCGATGTTCGCCATAGCTTAAGGCAAGAAATTTAAAGGGGAAGTAATCCTATGATGAATGCCTAGACCTGATTGGGAAGCTCCATATTGAGATGGTTAGGGAAGTATGGTCCAATCAAAAAGTCTTGCAAACTCAAGCTCTCAATATCCCACGCTGCAACCTTCATATAGATCTATAGATCTTCATGTAGGCGGGAGTGGTTTACTCACGCAGAGTGGGGTGGTGGGAGTAAGGGGCGATGTGGGAGAGGTGGTAGGTCTCCTTCTTTGATATAGCCCTGACTTAATACCTGCCATGCAAGGATGTATGCCAGGGTAGTGGTCTAGTGGAAGAGTGTGAAGGTGATTTGTAATACTTCCTATTAAATCCACTCACTTTAAGCCATAGATTCCATAGGAAAACAAATTCAAAGTGATTAGGTATGTGTGTGTTTGTGGGCGCCACAAGCAAGGACCAGGATTGCTGTGACCAAATTCTACATGGCATACCCTCCTTATGCACGACCTCTGTCATTATGACCAAATTTTACATGGCATATCCTCCTTATGCACGGCCGCATGCAAAGTGTAGTTTGGCGCTAATCTTCAATAAGTTTGGTGATCTTTAGAGTCATTGTAAATTATAAATGATTTTGTTATGCAACGAGGTCCAGGATCTCTCAAGATTCATCCTTTTCAAAATGTGTAAGACATTAATAATTAATTGCTGTTTAATCAAAGGGAAAATTACCAAAATACCCCTCTAATTTGTGAAAATTCCCAAAATACCCTTGTATCTATTTTGGTTGGGTTGCTCAAGATTTTCTAATCTTTATTTCTTTTTGACAATCGAGATCCATGTTTGAGTGCTTAGCATGTAATTTGTCACATGTTACCTTGCAAAAAAAGGCAATTATGTCTAAAAATAATAAAGCAATTCATCTCTGAAGCCTACATAACCCACTCAAATTCTAGTTTTTAATATCTTGTATTGATAGACAATCAGTCTGCTTATGAAAAGCTACAATTTTTTTAATCTTTGGAGAAATTTAATCTCATAACCAGGGGTATTTTGGGAATTTTGGAAAATTTGAAGGGAATTTGTGACAAAATATTGGGGGTATTTTGGGAATTTTTGAAAATTGAGGGGTATTTTTACAAATTTTTTTTATCTTTGGAGAAATTTAATCTCACAACCAGGGGTATTTTGGGAATTTTGGAAAATTTGAAGGGAATTCTGGGAATTTGTGACAAAATATTGGGGGTAGTTTCGGAATTTTTGAAATTTGAGGGGTTCTTTTACAAATCTGGTTATCTTTGGAGAAATTTAATCTCACAACCAGGGGTATTTCGGGAGTTTTGGAAAATTTGAAGGGAATCTTGGGAATTTGTGACAAAATATTGGGGGTATTTTTGGGAATTTTTGAAATTTGAGAGGTATTTTGGAAATTTCCACAAATTAGAGGGGTATTTTGGTAATTTTCCCTTAAACAAATTGGAGGAAGAGCATGGAACAGCTCGACAAATTCAAGAACCGCTCGTAGTTGGAGTGGTGCAGTTTGCAGTGTTCCAACAGCAGACCAAACGAGAGAGAGAGATGAGATTTTTTAGCTTGGTTGTTACCAATGACGGGTGTTGAACGAGAATTACGCAGGCGGTGATTGACACAAGGGTGCTGCTGTGTGGTGTCTGGGTTAACTTGTCAGGAAAAAGTACAGTTATATATGCTCTGCACGAAAAGATTTAGTCGATGCTGTATGCATGGAGGTGACCGCAGTTGACGCTGATTGAGGGGCTAAAAGCCTTGCATCACGCAGCTTATTAACGTATTTACTCCAGGCTGCACTAGCGACTGTTAATGTTGATTCATTAATAGCCCTGACGCAGGCAGTTGAACTTTAGTCGGCGCTGCGCTGGTTAACATTATCATTAACAGTGAGTGCTGCAACGCTTGATGTGTCTGGAGCTCTTTTGAATCTAATGGCTAATGGTTGAGTTACGTGGACGATTGTGAGGACTCATTTGAAGAAAAGCCCACCAAGTAAAGATGGCTTTTCCTCAAGAGGGGAGCTCTGCCCTCCTCCACACATTTTACCATCTGATGAGTAAGTGCTTCAATTTGTGGTGTCTCATTGAGGTTTATTTCGGATGTTTTGAATTCTTTCTAAGAATTCACTCACTTGTTCAGTTTCGCAGGTTACTTCCCGAGTCTTTTCATTTTCTTTGAACCTCTTAATTGCCCGGCGTCTCTCACAGGAAGATTATGCGGTAAAATAAAACTTTCTCAATCTAATTGCATGATTTTGTGTCATAAATTGTGCTTGAATAGTTTTGATTTCGATGTCTTATGGCGATGTTCGAGCTTGAGTAGAAATGATGGGCTTTGGTTATGAGCTCAAACTTGATTGGCCATGCACATCATTCATTTTTTCAGTGTTGTTTTTACCAATCTTAATGGGGTGGTCTAGTGTGGCCCTTCCCTGGTGCAGGTTATATTTGTTTCAGAGTGATAAGAGGTGGTGTTGTTAAAGGTTGACTGCATTGCATTGGGTTCAGTAGAAGGATGACTTTGCTTTCGTGTAGAAGGACTTGTGGAAAGAGTTGTTAAGAGTTTATTTCCTCATTTGGGCGGAGCTGCCAGAGCCTCAATATCTCCCAAGGGCGGGATGTAGGGAGTGGTGGCTATTTTGTGGCTATGCTCATGACCTGTGTTGAGGTAGTTTCTCTCCGGTGGGACACATATGCCATGTATGCCCGGTCGTGTACTTTTTGCAAAGTGTGTTTTGCGTCTTTGTGTATCCCCGATCAAGACCATATTTGGTTAGTTTGCAGGGGCGCCGCCCATTTTTCCTATTTGTGGTGATTTTGGGGGAGTCTGCAGGCAGCCATCTTTTTTGCTCTTTATATGAGGGGTGGGGGGACGCCCATTTGGAACATTGTCCCCCCCCTCCTCTTTCTCTCTGTCTAGCGATTTTGGCATCTACCAGCACTCCTCTCTTTGCCTTTCCATTATCGGTGTAGTAGCCTAGAGGCCCTGGTGTCTCTTCCCTTCTCTTGCAGGTTCAAGGCGACCCCACAGTAGGTGTTTTCCTATTGTTGCAGAGTCGGTTCGACCCGTGTTGTTGAGATCCCGTGAGACCCTTGCCACAAAGTGATGACATGGCATGAGTCATGACTTGACCAGACCGTAAGTGGGGAGCAAGAGCTGCTGGACTGAAAGAGAAGGCGAAAATTTGAGGTGAGTCACGTGGGAAACTGGGTGGAAATTTGTGGTGCGATTTGCGGGCTGCTGACATAGCAATCCGTACGGATGTGGTAGTTTGATGCTGTATGCTTTTCGATGCAAGTCATTCACTTTTGGGCTTTTGGGTGCCAGTTATTGTCTGCAATTGCTTTTGGGAGACTTGCAAAAGCTGGGTCAGTGCCTATCAAAGGAAGAGGAAGAGGAAGAGGCTGTTGAAGAAGAGGAAGTCGAAGATGAGGAATTGGCACACGAAGAGGAAGGTGGTACTTGACCTTATTTGCCTCTTCATGTGCATCCTGCTCTCTTTGATGGAGCACAATTGTTGACATTGAAGACTAGATTTATTCTGGGCAAACCATAGCTTAAACCCGTATGTCTTCTATCTGATTTTGTGAGCATTGAGCATTGGTAGCAAGTTCCTTATTTCTAATGCACGATGTAGAAAGAATATGTACAAGTGTTCTAGACTAGGGTCTACAATCTGAATGACCAAAGGGACAAAACCCGGGGGATGGAGTAATTATGCCATTTGGAAAGTGACTATGATAGCGGTCTTCGACTCTTACGAGCTTGAAGGCTTTGTTTTGTGCAACTTTCAAAAGCTTAGGGATCCTATGTTTTGCAATTTGCATCGGATCAGATCACTTCTGTTGTTTTTGCATTAGATCAATTCTTGAATGATGCACTAGTATTTTAAGTACTCAAATGTCTCCAACGAGAAAACCCTCACTCTTATAGATCCAATATTTCATTTATAAAAATACGTTCACTTGATGCCCGGATTTGTGGGTTGGTCCGTAGAGATCTACGTCTCAATTTTTATGTCTTTTCCTCTTGGCCAGTTAGTCTATAAGTTAGAATTACCTCGTCATCGTCGTCATCGTCGTCGACATAGAACCCATCAATACCTCTGAGTACCCCTCAGTACCCATCAGTACCTCAACACCTCTTAGTACCCCGCAATACCTCAGTACCTTCAGTACCTTGTCGTCGTCGTTATTATCGTCACCGATACAAAACCCATCAGTTCCTCAACGCCTCTCAGTACCCTGTAGTACCTCAATACTTTCAGTACCCCAATACTTGTCACAAACTACTGACGTGTCAAGCCATTGAAGAATGGAGCCAACCTTCAGATCTTGGCCAAGGGCCTAACCCTAAGAAGCAGAAGTAGTAGAGGAAGATGACGTGGCAAACTGTACAGAACTCCGGATTTCGCACTGGATTGCTGACGTGGTAGATTGTACAGAATCCCCCGTTTCACGCTGCCTATTGACGTGGCAGACTGTACGGAATTCCGCGTTTCGCACTGACTGTTGACGTGGTAGACTATACGGATTTTCGTGATTTGCGCTGACAGGCGCTGACGTGGCACCGTACGGATTTTCGTAATTTGTGTTTGCAACTTTTGGATAAGATGCTTTTCTACTAGATGCTTTTGAGTTCAAGGCTTTTCATGTAAACTGCTTTTGGGCCTAGAGCCTTAAAATATGAAGCCATGGGCTCATTTTCGGGGATGCTTCTGGACGAAGGTGTAGAGGATGGAGTACCGGCTTGTACTTTGATAATGCAATATAAAGAAACATGGAAAGGGGTGCCAAGGTTTGGGGCCAATACTCTTTGGGGTGGAATTTCGCGACTCCGTGTCACGTGTCGTCTCTCTTTCAGTTCAGTTGTTATTGAAGCGCTAAAAGTCTGTTCAGTTTGTTCTTTTCCGTTGGCACGTGGTGCCCCGTCTTGTGACAGTGGTATCAGAGCATCAGGCGTGTGCTTTTGTGAAAGCATACTGGTCCTACAAAAGAGCAGACAGAGAAAACCAGAGACTATTGGAATTTTATTTGAAGTATCTTGGGGTTCCGACCTCGGGCCCCGGGCTTATTAGCCACTCCCACCCTTACTTCATCGCGCATCGAGCTTGCTCCCATCTTCACTGCTCATGTCTTACAGGGCATAAGCCAAAAAGATCACTTGCAAGAGAAGGATCCAATATTTGTTTTGAGCTGCTGTTTTTCTCAAAGGCAGTGAGTGCCATGCAGTGGTGAAAGTCTATAGCTACCAAGCCGCACACTCCAAGGACTTGGCAAGCTTTCAAGAAAATATTTACCCGAAGGTATCTGGTTTCTACAGATATAGATTTTGCAAATATTTTCACTCGGATACGGAATGGGGAGATAGTAGCGGGATATACCATTCGGGATGGCTACTTGATGAAGAAAACCATGTTGTGTGTTACACAGCCGTTGAGGGAAAAGGTTCTAACTGAATGCCACTGTCCGTCTCTTACGGGTCACTGCGACATTGCTAGCACCTTGAAAGGTGTGGAGAGATACTTCTTTTGGCCTAGACTCAAGAAGGACGTGGACGATTTTGTACGCAGTTGCTTGGTATGCCAGAAGGTCAAGTTGGACAGGCATAAAGCACAGGGATTGTTACAACCTTTATCCATACCCAGCCGCCCTTGGGGAAATATTGCAATGGATTTCATTTTTGATCTCTCGAGAACACAGAGTGGTCACGATGGTATCTGGATTGTTATTGATAGATTTAGCAAGCAAGCTTATTTCATTCCATTGAAGAAAACAGTTAAGCCGGATCACTTAGCAAGAGTGTTTGTGGCCTAGATCTTCAGATTACATGGCATGCTTGATACGATTATCTCTGACAGAGACCCCCTGATTCACAAGTTTGTTTTGGAAGGCTATTTGGGAGAACATTGGCACGCGGTTGCAGTTCTCATCATCGTTCCACCCGCAGACTGACGGGCAATCAGAGATTGCTAATTCAGTGGTACTAGATTTATTGAAGTCTTACATCTCGGATCAGAAGACTCAATGGGAAAAGTATTTACCTTTGGTGGAATTTGCCTACAATAACACGATACACTCTTCGACGGGGAAGGCGCCATTTGAGATTATTGAAGGTGCTACGAAGGTTCCACCCTTCCTAAGCACGAAAGATAAGATTTTTGAAGCCAACGAGTACACGCGGGACTTGGACACGGCTTTTGCCAAGGTCTAGGAGGCTTTGCAGAAATCTTACGAAAGACGCAAAAAGGCAGCAGATTGACATCTCGCGATTTGAAATTATAGGAGAACGATTGGGTGCTCTTACGTTTTGAGAAGGCACGCTTGAGAAAGAAAAAGGGAAAGGAGCGGCTTTTTCCAAAGCTTAGCATGAGATACTATGGACCTTTCCAGATTTCCGAAAAGATAAATGATGTCTCCTTTCGACTCAAGGTGCCCGATACTTGGAGGATTCACAATGCTTTTCATGTGAGTTTCCTGAAGCCTTTTAAAGGCGATGTGATCGATGATGGGGAGCCTGATGAGCAACCTGAAGGGAGGAAAACGCGGAGATGCTCGTTTCAGAATAGATTTTGGCACATAAAGAACGAAAGGTAAAAGGTAAAATGATAAGGCGGTTCTTGGTTAAATTCAAGAACTATCCTGCATTGGATGCGAAGTGGATGGAGCAGGAGGACCTGGCAGATACTCTTCAGATTGTGAACCTTTACCGTGAAGCATTTGGTTTAGCATAGTCTATTCCAAAATTGAACCCCGAACTCAGTTGGGCAGAATTTGGTGCAGTGGGTATGCACAAGAGGGGAGTCGCTCCACTCCTTTGTCAATAGATTGCCATGATTTTGATACTAAAGTCATTGATGTCGCTTTTGAGTTTCAGGGATACTGTGAGCTGACAGTATTGTGCTGTATGACTTTTGAAATTGGAATTCCCGATAATATGATACTGATTGTTCTTGACTTGTCTAAGTGCAGGAACTGATAGACGAAATGACTGTAGCATTTTGGTCTGAAAGATCTTGATAGACGTGATTGCAATAAGGATTAGTTAATTGAGCATCTATGCGGTCCCGAGATGCGATTGCTAAATACGTTGCCGATTAATCATGGTCTAAGATCCGAATGAATTTTTGAATGTGATTTGTCATGGTGATGTCCTATGATGTGATTGTCGATCGGTACATGTGCTAGATGTCTATTCCTAGTGCATCGGTACTAACAGTCAATGTATGCTAGACAGTTTATGGCCTCTGTCTGTTTTGCAGGTGTAATCGAGGGCGATTACAATGCTTTCAAGAGGGGGGTATGTCACAAACCAGTGACGTTGCAGCCAGCAGCGCGCGCACGCGCGCACACACACCCCCGCTGGTAGTCCCGGAAAGAAAAGCACGCTGCAATGCTGACATGGCAGGCCCGCAATTTGTGGTGGAAAACTCGGAATGCTGACCTGGCATGGTTGTACGGAATTCCGCGTTCTACGGCAGCAATACGAATGCTTTTTCTTCTGCGCACGGCTCGCTGAAAATCTACGCAAGTTGCTTTATTTTACCAAGCAAGCTTGTGAGATGAATTGCTTTTATTTTTGAATGCTTTTAATTGGCAGCTTTTGGGACTCTGCTTTTAGCATCCCTTGTAAACTTATAAATTAGTGGGCAGGGCTCCTACTCTGCAGAGCATCTGGATGCAGAGTTTGAGAGTGTGACCCCTCCCACTCCTTGTACTTTGAGTTGCAGATTAATACAAAAAGATACCGAAAGGGGCGTGTCACATGACACATCCCAACCCTATGTGTCCGTGGACAAGCTACACCACAGCAGGGTTCAGTCAGTTAAGTCAAGTTTAGATTAGCAGTGATCTGGCACTTTTGTGAGTCTATTCGTAGACCGTGCATGCCCAGTCACTTAGCATAGATGCATATCCTCCGGTTGCACACAGCATGATCATCGGAATTCCCATCCGAATCCATTAGCATCAGTTAGGGAAATTTTCCAGTGCATTTAGCCTATTTTCCTATTTTTGGTTATTTTCACTTATTATTTTTAAGTGACTTTCCAACAAAAGTAGGTAGGGCAATTTTGCTAAGTTAATATATAAGCAAACCCAAGTTAGCACTTTTTGGCAGAAGAGGCAGCAGGAGCTTCCCGCTCAATAGGCAACTTCTCAGCAGTACAACCCCCCCCCCCCCCCCCCCCCCCCCCCCCCCAGGAGTAGACCCTCGCCATCACCACCACTTCCTTGGCGTTTTCACAGCATCAACCTCGCTTTGAAGCTTCCACCTTCTGGCGATAATCCCCTTGCAGATCAGCCCCATCCTCGGTGTTTTCCCGCGACCAAACCACCTCAGCTTTAGCGTTTTTGTCCCCTGCATGCTCAGCGTTTTTGCAACCAATCACTAACGCTAGGCAGCCAGCAAGTCATCAGCGATTTCAGTTTTCAAGACCAGCGTTTTTCAGTTTTAGTGAACCTGCTGTGGCAGCGTTTTTCAGCCAAGGTTGTCCACCTAAAAACGCAGCCTACAAAGCAGCAGCATCAGCGTTTTCACCATCAGCAAGACCCCCGATATAGCCGCTCATTTTCAGCCATTTTCAGCCCCGAAAACAGTCCATTTTCAGCCCGAAACAGTCCAAGAATTTCAGCATATAGAAGATCCACAGTTTCAGCCCAAGTCGTCGTCGTTATCACCGTCGTCGTCATCGGCATAGTCCCATTGCATCAGTCCATTGCATACGCATTGTACACCTTTGTGCAATCAAAGTAGACCACTCTCGCCGACGAGAGTGGGGCCTTCGGAGGAGGGTTTTACAACCTCTCGGGTGTCGTATCTCTTCTGTAAGGTGCAGCGGAATGAATGTTGTATTTTCTCAAGATTAGTGGTCTTTATTTGCTCAAGGTTCCTTTTAGTTCTTAGGGAAAGAGAGAGCTTTCCGTCTTATGGAGAGTGCTATGATCACGAACAAGTGAGTGGATTGTGCGTGCAAGTGAATGAGACTCAGAGAAGGAGAGAGAAGAGATACGACACCGAGAGGTTGTAAAACCCTCCTCCGAAGGCCCCACTCGTCGGCGAGAGTGGTCTACTTGATTGCACAAAGGGTGTACAATGCGAATGTAGTGGACTGATGCAATGGGACTATGCCGATGACGACGACGGTGGTGACGGCGGCGACTTAGGCTGAAATCTGGGATCTTCTTGGTGGCTGGAAATGACTGTTTCGGGCTGGTTCTATGGCTGAAATTTACTGTCTTTGCCGGGCTGATATTAGGAACAAAAACGCTGCTGAATTCTGCTTTTTGGCTGCGTTTTTAGATGGAAGTTTCTTGCTGAAAAAACGCTGGGACAGCAGTAACCTTCTTGCTGAAAATGACTGGTTTTGCAAGCGTTAATGAACCCTTACCGGCTGCGGATGGTCTGCTGCATCTGATGATGAAAACGCTGATTGTACTGAGGTCCTGTCGGCTCCAAAACGCTGGCACTTAAGGCTGAAATCGCTGAGGTCTTACTGCTCCCTAGCGTTAGTGATTTGATGAAAAAACGCTGAGCATGCAGGGATAAAATTGCCAGGGCTGAAGTGAGTGGTCGCGGGAAAACGCCAAGGATGAGCTGTCTTGTTGGGGAACTAACGCCAGAAGGGGGGGGACTCCAATGCCAGATGGGGGAAGATGGATGGCGATGGATCTTGATGCTGAGGGGGGTACTGCTGAGAAGTTGCCTGTTGAGCGGGAAGCTCCTGCTGCCTCTTCTGCCAGAAAGTGTGAACTTTGGTTTGCTTATATATTAACTTAGCAAAATTGCCCTACCTACTTTTGTTGGAAAGTGACTTAAAAATAATAAGTGAAAATACCAATAAATAGGAAAATAGGCTAAATGCACTGGAACATTCCCCTAATCGATGCTAATGGATTCTGATGGGAATTCGGACGATCATGCTGTGTGCAACCGGAGGATATGCATCTATGCTAAGTGACTGGGCATGCACGGTCTACGAATAGACTCACAAAAGTGCCAGATCACTGCTAATCTAACTTGATCGGACTGACTGAACCCTGCTGTGATGTAGCTTGTCCACGGACACATAGGGTTGGGATGTGTCACGTGACATCCCCTCCTTTTCAAAGTTAGGTACTGGTACCGAACTGTATGGCGTCGAGGGAGATCGCCAATAGCATCCGGAATCCTGGAAGGGACTCTTCGCCGGCCCACTCTGATGTGCGGGTCGTGCGGTACTTGAACTTCATAAAGGTCTACAATGCTTGCTTCATTGGGCCGCGCCGAAAGCGACACAAAGTCTTCTGAATCTCCTTTCTTGCTTCAACTTCGTCTAGAGTCCTGCTTCTTTCGTCCTCAAGAATCTCCATGGCTGAAAATTTCTGAAACCATCTCCAACACAAAACCATGAACATACCCATTCCATGTAAAGTGAAGGAAAAGAATCTTGTCTTCTCTAAAGACTGTGCATGCAATGTAGATGAACAGATAGACGGAGTGTCAACCCGTTCATCAAACACATGCAAACAATGCGGTCGAATCTTTTCTGTTTGATGGAAATCAATCAACTGTGGCAAATCACAATGGAAATGCCCATGCTTGGTGCTCATACTATCATGTGCTCTTTTGGAAACTGTGTCATGCCAAGGAAGAGACATGGAATGTGACTTCGTGTCATACAAACTTTTCAACTTTTCACGAAAAATCCGCATACATTCGTGCTCATCCATGAGAGAAACGTGCTCAACATCCAATATGTCATGCCTAGTAAAAGGGATCACATAACGATGCTGATTAAAATACATGAAACCGTCACGAATGAAACATTCGAACAATGCGTGCGTATCCATCATGCAAACACATAATACTTCCTGTGATGGTTCCTTGGACCAAGGCTCGAGAGCCAAGATCGGTTCTTCGGGATCTAGCAAATCTTCTTGTGGGGGATCTGTGGACCTCGACTCGAAAGCCAAGATGGATTCTTGGTGTGATCGAATCTACAACGAGGTTAGTTTCGCTAGAAAAAGCATCAACTAACACATCATCCTTGTGAACAATCACATTATCTTCATGCAAATCATCATGCTTGTGAGAAATCACATCTTGATCATGCAAATCATCATGCTTGTCATTGTTATCCAAATCATTGGCATCCAAATCATCATGCAAATCATTATCATTCAAATCATCATCATGCTTCACACAATCATGCAAATCCTGTGTATCATGCTTTGGAGAAGAAGAGACTGAGAGAGTCTCCTTTTCCCGAATCTCTTGCATCGGTGCTGGCACTGGAGACAAGAGTCGCAAGAACTCTTGCATGTGTCGGTCGCGCTGTTCTTGTCTTGCCTTTCTTGCTGCTTCTCTTTCTACTTCTCTTGCCTTTCTTTCTACTTCTCTTTCTGCTTCTCTTGCCTTTCTTTCTGCTTCTCTTTCTGCTTTGTCTGCGTTTCATTTTTGCCATTCTTGTTGCATTTCTTGCTTCGCGTTGTAAATTCTGTTCCATAAACAACAGCTTCAACTCCTCCATTGGAGTTAGTGCAATCGGTGTCGTAGATGGGGAAGGGTCAGAAAACCCTCATGGTGGGGAAAATTCTTCTTCGCCTCTCTCATGCTTATCACCTCCAAGCGAAGTATCCATTCCGCTTCGAGTGATGACCATTCTGCAATCGTGGGTTCTTGTGGGTTCTTGGGGTCTTGGGTTCTCAAGTCCACGAGGAACTTGGGTTCTTGCGGGTCTAGGGTTCTTAAGTTCACGAGGAACTTGGGTTCTTGGGGTTCTTGGGTTCTGAAGTTCACGAGGAACTTGGGTTCTTGGGGGTCTTGGCTTCTTGAGGTCCTTGATTCGTGAGAATCTTGGGTTCTTGAGGTTCTTGAGTCTTGAGGGTCTTGGGTTCTTGGGGTTCTTGAGGTTTTCTTTTGCTTGCAAATTGCGTTGGAGAAGGATCTTCTCTTCACTCGAGTTCTACTCCTTTCTGCGGGCGCACCCCTTGGCGGCCTTGCGCTCACACCAAGGTTGCTTTTTCCCACCTCACGTTGATTGGCCGGCCGCTAAGTGCACGGTCCGCTCTCGATGAGTGAAAAGAGACACAAGGGGAGGCTGGACAAGCCCTTCTTTCTTGGGATTCCTGTCACTCTTCAACAAAACACGATTAGGAATCGCCACGCCCAAGTAAACTTAGGTTCGTGTGATCGCAACAAGCAAAAAAATTCTTGTGGTTCTTTCATTGAGTAATGCAGAACACTTCCAAAGCTCTGATACCAATGTAAGGTGCAACGGAATGAATGTTGTATTTTCTCAAGATTAGTGATCTTTATTTGCTCAAGGTTCCTTTTAGTTCTTAGGGAAAGAGAGAGCTTTCCGTCTTATGGAGAGTGCTATGATCACGAACAAGTGAGTGGATTGTGCGTGCAAGTGAATGAGACTGAGAGAAGGAGAGAGAAGAGATACGACACCGAGAGGTTGTAAAACCCTCCTCCGAAGGCCCCACTCTCGTCGGCGAGAGTGGTCTACTTGATTGTACAAAGGGTGTACAATGCGAATGTAGTGGACCGATAAATGATGTTTCGGGCTGGTTCTATGGCTGAAATTTATTGTCTTTGCCGGGCTGATATTAGGAACAAAAACGCTGCTGAATTCTGCTTTTTGGCTGCGTTTTTAGATGGAAGTTTCTTGCTGAAAAAACGCTGCGACAGCAGTAACCTTCTTGCTGAAAATGACTGGTTTTGCAAGCGTTAATGAACCCTTACCGGCTGCGGATGGTCTGCTGCATCTGATGATGAAAACGCTGATTGTACTGAGGTCCTGTCGGCTCCAAAACGCTTGCACTTAAGGCTGAAATCGCTGAGGTCTTACTGCTCCCTAGCGTTAGTGATTTGATGAAAAAACGCTGAGCATGCAGGGATAAAATCGCCAGGGCTGAAGTGAGTGGTCGCGGGAAAACACCAAGGACGGGCTGTCTTGTTGGGGAACTAACGCCAGAAGGGGGGGGGGACTCCAATGCCAGATGGGGGAAGATGGATGGCGATGGATCTTGATGCTGAGGGGGGTACTGCTGAGAAGTTGCCTGTTGAGTGGTAAGCTCCTGCTGCCTCTTCTGCCAGAAAGTGTGAACTTTGGTTTGCTTATATATTAACTTAGCAAAATTGCCCTACCTACTTTTGTTGGAGAGTGACTTAAAAATAATATCAATAAATAGGAAAATAGGTTAAATGCACTGGAAAATTCCCCTAACTGATGCTAATGGATTCTGATGGGAATTCCGATGATCATGCTGTGTGCAACCGGAGGATATGCATCTATGCTAAGTGACTGGGCATGCACGGTCTACGAATAGACTCACAAAAGTGCCAGATCACTGCTAATCTAACTTGATCGGACTGACTGAACCCTGCTGTGGTGTAGCTTGTCCACGGACACATAGGGTTGGGATGTGTCACGTGACATCTTCTCTCTTCTTCTCTCAGTCTCATTCACTTGCACGCACAATATCCAACCACTTTGTTCGTGATCATAGCACTCTCCATAAGACGGGAAGCTCTCTCTTTCCCTAAGAACTAAAAGGAACCTTGAGCAATAAAGATCACTAATCTTGAGAAAATACAACATTCATTCCGATGCACCTTACATTGGTATCAGAGCTTTGCAAGTGTTCTGCATTACTCAAGGAAAGAACCACAAGAACCACAAGAATTTTTTTTTGCTTGTTGCGGTCGCACGAACCCAAGTTTACTTGGGCGTGGCGATTCCTAATCGTGTTTTGTTGAAGAGTGACAGGAATCCCAAGAAAGAAGGGCTTGTCCAGCCTCCCCTTGTGTCTCTTTTCACTCATTGAGAGCAGATCGTGCACTTAGCGAGGTTGGAAAAAGCAACCTTGGTGTGAGTGCAAGGCCGCGAAGGGGTGCGCTCGCAGAAAAGAGTAGAACTCGGGTGAAGAGAAGATCCTTCTCCAACGCGATTTGCAAGCGAAAGAAAACCTCAAGAACCCCAAGAACCCAAGACCCTCAAGACTCAAGAACCTCAAGAACCCAAGATTCTCACGAATCAAGGACCTCAAGAACCTCAAGACCCTCAAGAACCCAAGTTCCTCGCAAGCTTAAGACCCCAAGATCCTAGTGCATGGTCGTCACCCGAAGCGGCATGGATACTTCGCATTCAGGTGATGAGCATGAGAGAGGCGACGAAGGATTCTCCCCACCAGGAGATTTTTCCAACCCTCCCCCTTCGCCATCTACGCCAGACCCTATGGAGGCAATGATGAAGGAGATGATGGCCATGATGGATAGACAGGAAGACAAGCGCATTGCTTTAGAACGCGAGCGCGACGCAAGAAAAGAAAGAAAAGAACCAAGGAAGGAAGAAGCGGCAGCACGAAAGGTAGCATTGGAGGCCGATCGTGCCACTCATAGATTGGCTTTGGAGACCAAGCGTGAAGCTCGTAGATTGGCTTTGGAGACCGAGCGTGAAGCTCGACGAGAGCTACGCACTCAAGAATTGATTGCCCGAGTCCTAGCCTCGAAGATCGAACCACCCAAAGATCGTGGGAGTTCGTCAAGTGGCGCAAGCCACGACGCAGATTCCAACCATCCAGTCACAGAAAAGTTGATTTTCAGTAAGTATGACGGTAAGATGGATGCTACAATCATTCATTCTTGGTTGCATCAATTTAATGCTTATTTTGCGACAACTAAGAAGACAAGCAATAGCAAAGTTTTGACGGCAGCTATGTACCTTGCCGGTGATGTCATTGATTGGTACCACGCATGGCAAGAGGCACAGCTAGCCGCGCACCTAGAGGCAACCGACGATTTCACGCCCCTCTTTTAGTTGGGCTGATTTCCAAGACAAGCTCAAGGCGCGGTTTATGCCACCTCAGTACCTTGCACGATTGAAGGACGATTGGCGAGCTCTCAAGCAAAATGGTATGTTGGTTATGTCTTTTTCTAATCGTGTTTTGTAGCTAGGTACCCAATTACGCATGTCGGATGAAGAGCGCAAAGAGGCTTTTCTCTCTGGATTGGACGAGTATATCAAGCACGATGTCGAGGTACTCGATCCAATCGATCTCAACAAAGCGGTAGCGATTGCTCTCACCTAGGAGATGAAGCACAACAAGGGAAAGCCTAAGGAGAACAAGACTTCCACAAGTACCTCGCAGACTTCTCAAAACGGTAAGAACAGTAAGAATGATAACTCTTCTAACCAATCTTCCAATAGTCTCTCATCAAAGAATTCTTCCAATGAATCTAAGGGTAAGGCTAACAGAATTGCTAAACCTAAGCTTACTCCAGATGAAAAGGTAGCACAAGGAATTGGAGGAGGATACATCACTTCGGAAGAACAAAGCACTTATTCTAAGGAAGGTCGTTGTTTTCATTGTCACATTAAGAGTCACATAAAAAGAACATGTCGTAAGCTTGAATCGAATGAATCTAAAGAACCCACAGCACCCACTACATCTGTCAATGCAATGAATGATAACACGATAGTGCCCAAAGTTTCTCAGGACCCTCTTATTGATGATTCTCTCATTAAATGTTATGGTCGTACGTCTGGGCACCGTTTTGTCATATTGTTTGACCCAGGTAGTATGCATGGTGTGATCAGCCCCTCTCTTGTTGAGAGAGCCCGCCTCAAAGTTAGTCCGAGATCTCCTATCGAGGTCTCTGGCTTTCGTCCTGGTATGGACGCTCTCATCACGAAGGAGTGCCTTGATGTGTTGTTTGCAATTCAGCAGACTGCCTTCACTAGAAGATTTTTTGTTTCTCCTCTCTCAGGATGTGATATGATTTTAGGCATGAAATGGTTTTCGTGAAATTAACCCTCTCGTTGATTGGGAGGCTAGCACTTTAACTCTCAATGCCAAAAGTGATTCTCCTACTGTCTTTCATGGAGTGGATACTTCTTCTTCTCCATCTCTCATTGCTAATATGCAGGACAAGGTTGAAAGGATTCGAGATAAGGAGACTCTCTTAGTCTCTTTTTCTCCACATCATGACACACAAGATTTGCACGATTATGAGAAGCATGATGATTTGAAAGCTAATGATTTGCATGATGATTTGGATGAAAAAGACAAGCATGATGAATTGCATGAAGAAGATGTGATTGTTCACCAGGATGAGGTGTTAGTGGATGCTTTTTCTAGCGAAGCTAACCTCGTTGCAGATTCGATCAATCACGAAGGATCGATCTTGGCTCTTGAGCCTAGGTCCCAAGAACCCCTTTAGGAAGACCCGATCTTGGCTCTCGAGCCTTGGTCCAAAGAACCATCACAGGAAGTATTATATGTTCGCATGATTGATACGCATGCATTGTTCGAGTGTTTCATTCGTGAAGGTTTTCTGTATTTTAGTCAGCATCGTTATGTGATCCCTTTTCTTAGGCATGACATATTGTATGTTGAGCACATTTCTCTCATGGATGAGCACGAATGTATGCGGATTTTTCGTGAAAAGCTGAAAAGTTTGTATGAAAGAAAGTCGCATTACATGTCTCTTCCTTGGCATGACACAGTTTCCGAAAGATCACATGATAGTATGAGCACCAAGCATGGGCATTTCCATTGTGATTTGCCACAGTTGATTGATTTTGATCAAATAGAAAAGATTCGATCTCATTGTTTGCATGTGTTTGATGAACGGGTTGTCACTCCGTCTCTATGTTCATCCACATTGCATACACAGTCTTTAGAGACGACACAATTTTTTTCCTTCACTTTACATGGAATGGGTATGTTCGTGGTTTTGTGTTGGAGATGGTTTCAGGAATTTTCAGCCATGGAGATTCTTGAAGACAAAAGAAGCAGGACTCTAGACGAAGTTGACGCAAGAAAGGAGATTCAAACGACTTTGTGTCGCTTTAGGCGCGGCCCAAAGAAGCAAGCGTTGCAGACCTTTATGAAGTTCAAGTACCGCACGACCCACACATCAGAGTGGGCTGGCGAAGAGTCCCTTCCAGGATTCCGGATGCTGTTGGCGATCTCCCTCGACGCCATACAGTTCGGTACCAGTACCTCACTTTGAAAAGGAGGGGATGTCACGTGACACATCCCAACCCTATGTGTCCGTGGACAAGCTACACCACATCACGGTTCAGTCAGTTAAGTCAAGTTTAGATTAGCAGTGATCTGGCACTTTTGTGAGTCTATTCGTAGACCGTGCATGCCCAGTCACTTAGCATAGATGCATATCCTCCGGTTGCACACAGCATGATCATCGGAATTCCCATCAATTAGGGGAATATTTTAGTGCATTTAGCCTATTTTCCTATTTTTGGTTATTTTCACTTATTATTTTTAAGTGACTTTCCAACAAAAGTAGGTAGGGCAATTTTGCTAAGTTAATATATAAGCAAACCCAAGTTAGCACTTTTTGGCAGAAGAGGCAGCAGGAGCTTCCCGCTCAATAGGCAACTTCTCAGCAGTACAAACCCCCCCCCCCCCCCCCCCCAGGAGTAGACCCTCGCCATCACCACCACTTCCTTGGCGTTTTCACAGCATCAACCTCGCTTTGAAGCTTCCACCTTCTGGCGATAATCCCCTTGCAGATCAGCCCCATCCTCGGTGTTTTCCCGCGACCAAACCACCTCAGCTTTAGCGTTTTTGTCCCCTGCATGCTCAGCGTTTTTGCAACCAATCACTAACGCTAGGCAGCCAGCAAGTCATCAGCGATTTCAGTTTTCAAGACCAGCGTTTTTCAGTTTTAGTGAACCTGCTGTGGCAGCGTTTTTCAGCCAAGGTTGTCCACCTAAAAACGCAGCCTACAAAGCAGCAGCATCAGCGTTTTCACCATCAGCAAGACCCCCGACATAGCCGCTCATTTTCAGCCATTTTCAGCCCCGAAAACAGTCCATTTTCAGCCCGAAACAGTCCAAGAATTTCAGCATATAGAAGATCCACAGTTTCAGCCCAAGTCGTCGTCGTTATCACCGTCGTCGTCATCGGCATAGTCCCATTGCATTAGTCCATTGCATACGCATTGTACACCTTTGTGCAATCAAAGTAGACCACTCTCGCCGACGAGAGTGGGGCCTCCGGAGGAGGGTTTTACAACCTCTCGGGTGTCGTATCTCTTCTCTCTCCTTCTCTCAGTCTCATTCACTTGCACGCACAATATGCAACCACTTTGTTCGTGATCATAGCACTCTCCATAAGACGGGAAGCTCTCTCTTTCCCTAAGAACTAAAAGGGACCTTGAGCAATAAAGATCACTAATCTTGAGAAAATACAACATTCATTCCGCTGCACCTTACAGGGCGCCAGTCTTTGGGGCCAATATCTCTAGGCACGGAACTCCGCCGGGTCGTGTCGAATAAAAAATCAGCACCTATCAGCGCAAAACACGGACATCCGTACTGTTTGTCTCGTCAGCATGTCAGCGCAGATTCCGGAAATCCGTACAATCAGCCATGTCACCTTTTAGTACAGTCAGTCCGCGGGCAATCATGCCACGTCATCATTTTGTGACAGAATCTGCAAGTGGGACGAGGCTCTGGCTGATCCGCTATCTCCGGGGACGGCGATGGGCTGAAAACTGAAAAACGCTGATGATGTTTATGGCTGAAATCTGAAAACGCTGGTAAGGCTACTGCAGAGACTGTGATTGTAGCGAAGCTATGCTGAAAAATGCTGACGATCTGGCCGAAAACGGCTGGTGGTGGCTGAATGCTGTGGGTATGACGAGGATAAGGGCTGAATTCTGAAAACGCTGGTGCTGATGTCTAAAAACGCTGAGGTTATTGGTGCCAAACGCTGATACTGCTGGGAGAAAACGCTGGAGATGAGGCCGATGCTGTGGGTCCTGCGGGTACTGCGGTTACTCGCTTCTTCTCTTGCCTCTTCCTGCCCTTCTAGCGCCCAAGGGGCTGCATTTATAGGTTGCAAAAGCTGGGTCGAGCAGCCTTCAAGCTGACCCCACGATTTCATTTAGAATGCCATAAGTTACTTAATTTTTTGAGTGCACTATAGGCGTGGGTTCACATGCGACTAAGATGGTGAATCGGGTTTCACATGTGGTGAGATGCTTATGCTCGGTGCTAATGGGTTGTGCAATCAGAGGGTATGCAACTACTCTAAGTGCCTGGACATGCACGTCCTGCGTGGAGGCTCACAAGGGTGCCAGAACACTGCCTAGGCTGATCTAAACCCTAGAAGTAGGAGTTACAGCCACATGCACATAGGGTTAGATGTGCACGTGACATCCCCCCCTTTTCAAGGTGAAGTAATGGTACCGAGCTGTATGGATTTCGTATAGAAGAACTCTTCGCCGGCCCACTCTATTGCATGGGTCCTGTCACAAGACAGGCGCCACGTGCCAATAGAAAAGAACAGACTGAACAAACTTTTAGCACTTTAATAACAACTGAACTGAAAGAGAGACGACATGCAACACGGAGTGGCAAAATTCCACCCCAGAGAGTATTGGCCCCAAACCTTGTCGCCCCTTTCGGTATTTCTTTATATTGCATTAGCACAGTACAAGCCGGTACTCCAGACTCTGCACCTTCTCCAAGAAGCATGCCAGAGAATGAGCCCTAACCTCATATTTAAAGGCCCTAGGCCCCAAAAGCAGTTTACAGTAAAAAGCCTTCAAACTCAAAAGCATCTGGTCCAAAAGCAAAGCCAAAAAGTTGCCAGCGTAATTTACGAAAATCCGTACGAAAATCTGCCATGTCATCAGTTTTTGCGCGTAGCTCCTGCTTTATTTTAGTTTCTTTATGTTATTGGGGCCCCATCGGACGGGATCCCCATAAGTTGGTAAGACTTCTTCTGTTACTTGTTCTTCTTAGGGTTTAGGCCCCTCGGCCAACATCTGCAAGTTGGCTCCATTCTACAGGGCTTTGACACGTCATCAGTTTGTTACAGGTCCCGTGATACTTGAACTTCAAGAAGGTCTGCAATGCTTGCTTCTATGGGCCGCGCTGAAAGCGATGCAGAATAATTTGTTTCGTCTCCATGTCTTCAACTTCGTCTACGATCTCCGGTTCATCTTCAAGAATCTTCTTTGGGAGATTTCCCTGAGACCACTTCAAATACAATATCATAGACACATCTGTTTCTTGTCGAGTGACTGGAAAAAGACTATGCTTCTGAAATTACTGCGGATGGAATATAGATGAAAATGTGACGGAGTGCCAAACCTTTCACCAAGTACATGCCAAAACTACAATCTAAACTCGACTTTCCGACCTAAAACTATCAACTTTGGCAAACCACAAAGAGAATACCAACGCTTAATGGAAAATTGTGCGAGTACTTTTGTTGTGACTGTGTCCTGCCAAGGAATGAGCATGCAAAACTGACTGACATTGTGGATTTCTTGAATGCAAATTGTTTACCTTTCCTAGAGTGCTGTTCATGCTTTTGTGCTCATCCGTGAGTGAATCATGTGTATCCTGCAATATGACTTTCCTATGAGAAGGTAACACACAAAGGCGGTGACGAAAATACAAGAGACCGTCATGAATGAGAGTCTCAAACAAAACATATTGACTATTCATAGCGAAGGAAAGATACTTCCTAAATGGGTATTGTGGACCGCGACTCAAGAGCCAAGATCAGTCCTGCGTGACTGATCGTAGCTGCAATTGGGTTATCTTTACTAGGAACACAATCAATCAAACCACCAAATTGCTCACAAAACTAGAACCATCTAGCTTGACGGTCACCCCAAGGCGTACTCGGTACAGATTGGAGCAACTTGAAGGCTTGATGATCCTTACAAACAATTAACTCTCTATCAGTCAAAAAATGTGTGTCGTGCTTAGGAGAATGAATGACACAGAGAGGTTTCTTTTCATGCAATGACTGATTCTTTTTTGGAGTGTGGGATTGTGTATTGAGAGAGACTATGGGACAGTGTGTTTTATCCTCTTTCAAAACATGAGAGTGAGAGATTAATGACAAAGACGGAATGTTCTTGTCACAACAAATAACCATGGGAGCGGCACCTTCGACTGCGAGAGAGAGAGAGTGTTTTCTTTCCAACTAACTTGTGGATTATATTCTCTAAACCACTTGATGCCAAATATCAAATCACATCCTTTGAGAGGAGAAACCACAAACTTGCGAAGAAAACCGACATTTTGAACTAAGATTGTCACATTAGGACATTCATACGTGAGTGAGGAGTGCATGGATCACCATGGGATCTATTGGAAGAGCTTCTAAACGAGCGCTATTCACGAGAGTCACGAATGACATCATGCATACTACCAGAATCAAACAAGATCATAATGCGTTGACTATTCACATGACCATAACAGTGCATGAGAGACATCTACATGGTCATTAGAAACTTCGGACACATTAGTGCTCTTATTTATGGCATTAACAGACGATGTGGATTCTGTGGGTTCTTTGGGTGCTTTCTTAGGACAATCTTTTTTCATGTGACCTTAAGTGTGACATTTAAAACTTTTCCATATTCGATTCGTGACCATGCATTGTGTACTTGGGTATTTGGGTTTCTTGGGTACTCGGGCGCTTGGGTACTTGGGGTACGCAATCTGCGTTTAAGAAGGCTTTTCTCTTACCCAAGCTCAACTTCTTCCTGCAGGTACACCCCTTGGTGGCCTTGCGCTCACATCAAGGTTGCTTTTTCTCACACGTCAATTGACTTGCTGCTAAGTGCGAGGTCCGCTCTCAATGAGTGGAAAGAGGAACGAGGGGGTGTCACGTGACACATCCAACCCTATGTGTCCGTGGACAAGCTACATCATGACTAGGGTTCAGTTCAGTCAAGTCAGTCTAGAATAGGAAGTGATATGACACTTTTGTGAGTCTGTTCGCAGACCATGCATGTCCAGGCACTTAGAGTAGATGCATATCCTCTGGTTGCACACAGCACGACCATCAACATTACCATCAGAATCCATTAGGAGCATTTTCCAGTGCATTAAACCTATTTTCCCTATTTTTGACATTTTTCACTTATTAATTTAAGTGACTTTTGTTGGGAAATGGGTAGGGCAAATTCCATAAGATAATATATAAGAAAACCAAGGCTAGCATTCCACAACAGAAGAGGCAGCAGGAGCATTGCTCAACAGGCACCTTCTCAAGCAAGACTACCCCAAGAACCTTGGCGTTTCCAGCCCAGAAGCCCTAGCGTTTTCAGCATGGGAACCCAGCGAAATTCAGCCATGAACAACAACGTTTTTCAGCCTTGAAGACTCAGCCATTTCAGCGTTTTTGAACATAGAAATCCAGCGTTTTTAAGCCTGCAAACCCAGCATTTGAAACCCAGCAGAACCAATGTTTTTTGTACCCTCAAATCAACGATTTGTAGCCGCAGCATCTCAGCGTTTTTACAGCAGTAAATTCAACAGGAGATCTAGCAAATTCAGCAGACAAAGAACAACTTAGAACATAGCATTTTCAGCCGTCGTCACCGTCGTCTACAGATTTAGATCTACATTGGATCATAGCCTCACAACTTGCATCAGCATCTTGTATCAGATTGTGCAATCAATAGCATAGACCTCTCGCGCCATTGAGAGAGGGGCCCTTGGAGGAGGGTTTGACAACTTGTGTGGTGCCGTATTCTTCTCTCTTTATTTCTCAGTCTCATGCACCTTCATTCACAGTGTCTATTGACTTTGTTTGTGTCCATTGTACTCTCTCACTAAAGGAACGGAAGGCTCGCCCTTGCGTAAGTAAAAGGAACCCTTGAGCACAGTTCAGAGCACTCATGTTGAGCAAAGTTCAACATTCACTTCCGCTGCACCTTACATTGGTATCAGAGCTTTGACAGTGTTCTGTATCACTCAAGGAAAGAACCACATGATTTTTTTTGCTTGTTGCAGTTGCACGTAACCCAAGTTCTCTTGGGCGTGTCGATTCCTAATTTTGTTTTTGAAGAGTGACAGGAATCCCAAGAAAGAAGGGCTTGTCCAGCCTCCCCTTGTGCCTCTTTTCACTCATTGAGAGCGGACCGTGCACTTAGCGGCCGGCCAATCGACGCGAGGTGGGAAAAAGCAACCTTGGTGTGAGCGCAAGGCCGCCAAGGGGTGCCCCCGCAGAAAAGAGCAGAACTCGGGTGAAGAGAAGATCCTTCTCTAACACAGATTGCAAGCGAAAGAAGAACCGCAAGAACCTCAAGAACCCCAAGACCCTCAAGAACCTCAAGACCCCCAAGAACCCAAGAACACAAGACCCACAAGAACCCAAGTTCCTCGTGAACTTAAGAACCAAAGATCTCAGTGTATGGTCATCACCCGAAGCGGAATGGATACTTTGCATGAAGATGATGGGCATGAAGAGGTGAAGAAGAATTTTCCCCTTCCCTATCTACGCCACGGTTTGCACCGAATCCCATGGAGGCTTTGGTCAAATCAATGATGGACATCATATGATGGCTCCACAAGAAGCGACTCGCGTTGCCTTGGAACGCGAGCGCGATGAACGAAAAGAAAGAAAAGCAGAAAGAAAGGCGGCTATTGAGCAAGCGCACTTGGAAGTCGAAGACAGACGCGAGGTGCAGAGAGACCTATGCATGCAAGAGTTGGTCCGACAAGCTCTCACCTCAAAATCCGAGTCAGCCAAAGATGTTGGCAGTTCATCAAGTGGTGCAAGCCGAGGTTCGGACTCCAACAACCCCGTCACAGAGAAGATCTAGTTTAGTAAGTATGATGGTAAGATGGATGCTACGGTTATTCATTCTTGGTTGCATCAATTTTAATGCTTATTTTGCGACAATTAAGAAGACAGGAAATAGCAAGGTTTTGACGGCAACTATGTACCTTGCCAGCGATGCCATTAATTTGTACCATGCATGGCAAGAGACACAGTTGACTGCGCACCTTGAGGAAGCCGAGGATGGCGCGCCCCTTTCTTTCAATTGGGCCGACTTCCAAGACAAGCTCAAGGCGCGGTTTATGCCACCTCAGTACCTCGCACGATTGAACGACGATTGGCGTGGTCTCAAGCAAATTGGTATGCCAGTTATGTCTTTCTCTAATCGTGTTTTGCAGCTTGGCACTCAATTACGCAAATCGGATGCGGAGCACAAGGAGGCATTCCTTTATGGATTGGACGACTATCAGGTTCTCGACCTAATCGATCTCGGTAGCGATTGCTCTCGCACAGGAGATGAAGCACAACAAGGGAAAGCCTAAGGAAAACAAGACTTCGACAAGTACCTCTCAGACCCCTCAGAACGGTACGAACGGTAAGACTGGTAAGAACGGTAACTCTTCTAACCAATCTTCCAATAGTCTCTCTGAAAAGAACTCTCAAAATGAACCCAAGGGTAAGCCTAACACAATTGCTAAACCTAAGCTTACTCTAGATGAAAAGGTATAACAAGGAATTTCAGGAGGATACATCACGCTGGAAGAGCAAAGCACTTATTCTAAGGAAGGTTGTTGTTTTCATTGTCACATTAAGGATCATATAAAAAGAACATGTGCTAAGCTTGAATCTAATGAATCTAAAGAACCCACAGAACCCACTTCCTCTGTCAATGCAATAAATGAGAACACGAGTGTGACCCAAGTCTCTCATGATCCTCCCATTGACGAGTCTCTCATTAAGTGTTATGGTCATGTGAATGGTCAGCGTTTTGTTATATTGTTTGACCCAGGCAGTATGCATGACTTGATTAGTGACTCTCTTGTCGAAAGAGCCCGCTTGGAGGTTCGCAAGGCATCTCCTTTGGAGGTGTCTGGCTTCTCTCCCGGTATGGACTCTCTCATTACGCAAGAGTGCCTTGATGTTTTGTTCATTGTTCAACAAGTGTCCTTCCGCAGAAAATTTGTTCTCTCTCCTCTTTCAAAATGTGATATGCTTTTGGGCATTCGATGGTTTCGTGAGCATAACCCTCTCATTGATTGGGCAGAATATACATTCATTTCAAAGCCAAAAGTGACTCTCCCCTTGTCATTTGTGGAGAGCAAGTTGTTCATTCTTCATCTCTCATTTCTAATGTGCAGATGAAGATTGAAAGGATTTAGGAGAAGGAGACTCTCTCAGTCTCGTCTTCTCCAAAGCACGACACACAGGAATTCCATGATTTGCATGATAATGATAAGCATCAAGATGTGATTTCTCACAAGCATGATGGTTTGCATAACCATGATGTGCTTGTTCACAAGGTTGATGTGTTAGTTGATACTTTCTCTAGTGAAACTAACCTCATTGCAGACACGATCAATCACGAAGCACCTATCTTGACTCTCGAGTCAAGGTCTAAAGAACCCCCTTAGGAAGAACCGATCTTGGCTCTCGAGCCTAGGTCCACAAAACCCCCACAGGAAGTACTATGTGTTCAAATGATTAGTCAGCACGCTTTGTACGAGTGTTTCATTCGTGATCGTTTCCTGTATTTTAGTCACCGTCCTTATGTGATCCCTTTTCCGAGGCATGACATATTGTACGTTGAGCACGATTCCCTCATGAATGAGCACGGATGTATGCGGATGATTCATGAAAAGATAAAATGTTTTCACCCAAGGAATTCACATTCCATGTCTCTTCCTTGGCATGACACAATTTCCGAAAGAGCACAAGAAGGATTGAGCATCAAGCATCGGCATTTCCATTGTGATTTGCCACAGTTGATTGACTTAGATCAAAAAGTCAAGATTCGACCCCATTGTTTGCGTGTGTTTGATGACCGGTTTGACATGTTGAGCACAGGGAGTGTGTGAGAGCAGGAGGAGATGGGCACACACTGTAGGAAGTAAGGTGCGCAGCAGATCGAAAGAGAGAGAGAGAGACTCCAACGTAAGAAACCCACGATTCTATATTTTGAGGGTTCTTTGTTTTATTTAAGTACACTTATAAGACTTTGGCCGGACACTTAATAAAAAATGTGTGTACTCACTTATAAGTGAGTTTTAAGTATAAGTATGTGTACACTATATAAGAAGGGGGGCCACAGGGGGCCTTTACCCCCAACAACCTCCCACTTAAAGGCCCAATGTGGTACCTTTAAGCAACTCCCACTAAGCGTATGCAATGCTCGTGTTGAGACTTTGCAAGACTTTTAGTGAGGACATTTGCAAGGTTGTCTTGTGTTTTGATCTTTGTCATTGAGACAAGACCATCATCCAAGACTTGTCGTATAAAGTGGTACCGCACATCTATGTGTTTGGTATGAGCATGAAACATGGCATTCTTAGCCAGTCATACAGCACTTTGACTATCACAACCAAGCACTGGAGCATGTGCAGGAAGACCAAAATCCTTGATCAACCTGCCAAGCCATATGGCTTCCTTAGAAGCCTCTGTGGCTGAAATATATTAAGCCTCTGTAGTGCTCAGTGCGACAATCTTTTGCAACCTTGAACACCAAGAAATAGCACCTCCAGCAAGTGTGAAGACATATTCACTGGTAGATTTCCTAGTGTCAAGATCACTTGCCATGTCCGAATCACAATAACCCCGCAGCGCAAGTGTACTCCCACCATAGCATATACATATGTCCTGTGTACCTTTCAAATATTTAAAGATGCATTTTACTGCCTCCCAATGTGGTTTGCCAGGGTTGGACATAAACCTGCTAACAAATCCCACTGCATGAGCAATGTCTGGACGGGTAGCAACCATGGCATACATCAAAGAACCACAGGCGGATGCATAAGGAATCCTTTTCATGACTTGTTTGGCAGCATCATCTTTTGGGCAATCAAGCTTGCTAAGCTTTGTGTGTGGCAGTAAAGGCACACCAAGAGGCTTAGCATCAGCCATATGAAAACGTTCAAGTACCTTCTTGATGTACTTGTCCTGTGAGAGAAACAATAATCGTTTCTTTCTATCTCGTTTAATGCACATGCCCAAAATATTTTCAGCTGCACCCAAATCCTTCATAGAAAAGGCTGAATTCAGCTCTTTCTTCAATGCATCTAATGTCTCTCTATGTTTTCCTGCAAGTAGCATATCATCCACATAAAGGACTAACACAATAAGGCTTCCATCCTCATCCTTTTTAGTGTAAAGACAGTGATCTGCATGACTGCGTTTGAACCCATGGTTGAGCATAAAAGTATCAAACTTCTTGTACCACTGTCTAGGGGATTGTTTCAACCCATACAAGCTACGTTTCAATTTGCATACCAAATGCTCTTTCCCTGGAATGACAAAACCCTCAGGCTGCTGCATATACAGCTCCTCATCCAAATCACCATGTAAGAAAGCAGTGATCACATCCATTTGATCCAGCTCCAAATCCAAGATAGCACATAAAGCAAACAACACACGGAGAGTGGACATCTTTACCACAGGTGAAAAAATCTCCTGGAAATCAATGCCTTCCTTCTGTGCATAACCTTTAGCAACGAGACGTGCTTTGTACTTGGGTTTGTTATCAACACATTTGACCTTATAAACCCACTTGTTAGGAATAGCTTTCCTTCCTTTGGGCAAAGGCACAAGCTCCCATGTATTATTTGCATACAATGATTGCATCTCAGATTTCATAGCAAGCTCCCACTTATTCTTATCTTCACATGACTGGGCCTCTTTGTATGTAAGAGGCTCTCCCTCATCCGTCAACAAGACACAATCCAAAGAGGGCTGAAACCTTTCTAGTTGTCTTCTTACACGTGTAGACCGCCTCACCCAATGATCTACATTAACCGGCAAGGGTTCTACATCATGCGGAACATTAACCCCATCAATTAAAGGCTGATTTTCAGCATTTATACCCTGCTGTAATTGATTTTCAGGCTGCTGTCATTGATTTTCAGCATGCTGATTTTGACCCTCAAGCTGAATTTCAGCATCCCCTTGCTGTCCATTATCATCTGGCTCAATGATAACACGCTGACCTTCATGACCAGCATCAAAAGGAGCTGAATTTTCAGTAGAAAATGGCTGTGAAAGTGACCGATCATACTGAAATTTCACCTTTTTCTTATCAAAGTCACTGGATGTGGCATTTTTCAACAGCTTAGGTTCATTAAATACCACATCCCGGCTGCGAATTACCTTATGTGACCCCGGAATCCAAACTCTATATCCCATTTCACCTTCATCTCCATAGCCCAAGAAGATGCCTTTCAAGGATTTCATATCGAGTTTGGTCCTCAAGTCAACAGGCACATGTACATAGCATTCACAACCAAAGACTTTCAAGTGGTCATATGAAGCCGGTTTGCCAGACCAAACCTCTTCAGGGATGCCACCATCAAGTGCACGATATGGAGATCGGTTGCATATATGCATCGCGGTTTTAAGTGCCTCTCCCCAAAACAATTGCGAGAGATTAGCTGTAGACAGCATGCACCGAATCTTCTCACATAACGTGCGATTCATACGCTCAGCCACACCATTTGAAGATGGATTATAAGTGGCAGCGAGCTCTCTTTTAATCCCATTCTCATCACAAAAAACATTAAAATCTTTAGAAACATACTCCCCCCCATCATCTGTATGTATGCATTTAAGTTTCAAACCCTTTTGAGTACAAACAAAGGCATAAAACTTTTTAAAGGCATTTAAAACCTCACTCTTGTCCTTGAGCAAATAAACCCATAGCTTACGTGAACAATCATCAATGAAAGGCACAAAGTAACGAGAACCACCATGAGTTTTTATTGGCATTGTGCATACATCAGAATGTACAAGATCCAAAATACTAGCCCTTTTAGAGGCTCCATGAGAGTAAGAAGCTTTTACATGCTTCCCAAGTACACAATCGTCACAAAAATCAAGTTTAGAGCTTTTTACATCAATCCTACCAAGGGAGGAAAGAGTCTGCAGTCCCTTATGACTCATATGTCCAAGACGCTTATGCCAAAGCTCCATGTGTGATTGCACTTCTGCAATTGCAACAAAACGACCAGGTAATGCCTTGCAATGCAGATAGTATAAAGTACCCTTCTTACTGCCTCTAGTCACAAGCATAGATCCCTTTTGGATCTTCCACATGCCACCACCAAATGTAGTGAAGAAGCCTCTGCTATCCAACTGCCCAACTGAAAGCAAACTCTTCTTGATACCAGGCACATATCTAACATCATGAAGAGTGAGTTCCTGGCCATTATCAAGTGCCAGGTGTATGGTGCCAACTCCCTCAATGTCACAAGCATAGTTATTACCCAAATACACTTTTCCAAGGTTTCCTGCAGTGTATGAGGCAAAACACGCCAAAGAGGGAGTTACGTGAAAAGAGGCACCACTGTCAACAATCCAAGATTGTGACAGGCCATCATGAGTAGAAAGCAAAGCATCTATCACATCATGCTTAGTGATATGCATATCCTCAACAGTCATGACATGTGGATCTAAAGATGCAACATAAAGATCACTAGTGTCTTCATTTTCATCAATCTCTTTAATGACAACACTAGAGATCACATTTGCCTTTTCAGGCTCACTTTCCTTAGGGGTAGAGCTGCCCTCTTTGTCATTTTTCTTGCCTTTTGCATTCATTTGCTTCTTGCGCTCCTGCTCTTTCTTAAAATACCTGCAATCGGGCTTTTTATGCCCCTTTCTTCCGCATTGATAGCAAGTGATGTCTTGCTGTTTTTCCTTGCTTTTGCTGCGATTTCTTTGCTTATTTGCAACATTTTGCCTTTTTTCATTGCGTCCACGCACATTATAGGCTGATCCACTGCCACTCCCACTTGACTTGCGTCTAATCTCCTCATTGAGGATAGAACCACGCACACCATCATAGGTCAAGTTGGAGTTATTACTCAAAGAAACAACCAATGCTTCCCAAGACTCTGGTAGTGTCATAAGTAGAAAGATAGCCTTGAGCTTATCTTCCTCAAAAGCCTGCAAACCTGAATCACTCAACTGACTCAAAATCCCACCAAAGGCATTCAAGTGATCAGAGACAGATTTGGACTCATCAAGCTCTAAGCTTACAAGCTTCCTCATGAGATGGACCTGATTTACAGGAGTCGTATTCTCATAAGTAGCTTTAAGCTTATCCCACACAGCCATAGCTGTGTCAAGTCCCTTGATGTCAACAAGGATGTCATCAGTCACAGCCATCTTGATGTAAGTAATGGCTTTCCTGTTAAGCTTAGTCCAATCTGCATCTGACATACCCTCTGGCTTATTTGCAGACAATGCATCATCGCACTCTTTCAAGAAAAGAATGCCCTGTATGCGATCCTTCCACAAATCAAAACCTGTACCATCAAACCTACGGATCTCAAAGAGGCTCTTAGAGTTCGAGGATGACGAAGTGTCAGCCATAATGAGGCAAAACAAAAAACTGATAATTTTCAGCCAAGAAGTACAATCACTGTACCGCAAAAGCAAATGCGAATATACAATGTAAAAGTGTCTACAAGAGCAAATATAATGCTGTAATTTACTTCAAAAGTAAAATTTTCAGCAAGATGACATATTGAGCATGTCAAACTCAACGCATAGAACAACCTCACATCAAGTATACATCACCAAATGCATTTGCAATGACCCCAATGTTGTACATGCCACAGTTTCACTGCATAAAGTACATTTGGCAATACACATAAGAGGTGAAAGTTGCTCAAATAATTGAATAAACACATGTAGGCTCCACAAGCTTCAGTCTCTCTGCTCAAATTGACCACAAATGTAAAGCACATAAGTGAAATTTTGCCGAATTTTTCAAAATTCAACAAAAACCCCAATTCTCACTACTCAATTCTCCACTGTAGCTTTGCCACCTGCACTTGTAAGGAGTAAACTTGATAGTTTTTGCCGAAATTAGCAAAAGCCCCAAGTTTTGTCGCGAATAATTGCTGAAATTTGACAAATTTCAGCAAAGTGGTAGAAAATCCCAATTCCAAACGTGAAATTGGGTTCCCAAAGTGCCCTGTGACAACCTGTAAACCTGTTTTTGTTGTTTTTACACCTGAATATGCAGAAAATGGCTTGTTTTTAGCCAAAAACAGCCCAGAAACACCTGTTTTGGACCTGTAATTCCCTGATTTCAGCGTGTAAGCAACGGTAGTCGATGTACCGTACTTGGAGAAGAGAGAGAAATCTGCTGCGCTGCTGTTTCTAGAGAGAGAAAATCTGCACAGGAGAGAGAAACTCCTTCCTACGCGCGAAAGATTTGCCAAGGCACGTAGCCTTGCTCTGATACCAGTTTGTTGAGCACAGAGAGTGTGTGAGAGCAGGAGGAGATGGGTACACACTGCAGGAAGTAAGGTGCGCAGCAGATCGAAAGAGAGAGAGAGAGACTCCAACGTAAGAAACCCACGATTCTATATTTTGAGGGTTCTTTGTTTTATTTAAGTACACTTAGGCCGGACACTTAATAAAAAATGTGTGTACTCACTTCTAAGTGAGTTTTAAGTATAAGTATGTGTACACTATATAAGAAGGGGGGCCACAGGGGGCCTTTACCCTCAACATGACACTCCGTCACTTTGTTCATCTGCATTGCATGCACAGTTTTTTCGAAGGAATAGTATTTTTCCAATCACTTTATATGGAATGGATATGTTTATGTTTTTGCGTTGGAAGTGGTTTCAGGAATCTTCAGCCTCGGAGATTCTTGAAGAAGATAGACGCATGACTATAGACGAAGTTGAAGTATTGAAGGAGCCATAGAAGACTTTGTGTCGCTTTTGGCGCGGCCCAAAGAAGCAAGCGTTGTAGACCTTTATGAAGTTCAAGTATCGCATGACCCACGCATCAAAGTGGGCCGACGAAGAGTCCTTTCCAAGATTCCAGACCCTGTTGGCGATCTCCCTCGACGCCATATAGTTCAGTACCAACACCTCACTTTGAAAAGGAGGGGACGTCACGTGACACATCCAACCCTATGTGTCGGTGGACAAGCTACAGCATGACCAGGGTTGAGTTCAGTCAAGTCAGTTTAGAATAGGAAGTGATCTTACACTTTTGTGAGTCTGTTCATAGACCGTGCATGTCCAGGCACTTAGAGTAGATGCATATCCTTTGGTTGCACACAACACGACCATCAGCATTACCATCAGAATCAATCAGGAGCGTTTTCCTGTGCATTAAACCTATTTTCCCTATTTTTGACATTTTTCACTTATTAATTTAAGTGACTTTTGTTGGGAATTGGGTAGGGCAAATTCCATAAGATAATATATAAGAAAACCAAGGCTAGCATTCCACAGCAGAAGAGGCAGCAGGAGCATTGCTCAACAGGCACCTTCTCAAGCAAGACTACCCCAAGAACCCTGGCGTTTCTTGCCCAGAAGCGCTAGCGTTTTCAGCATGCCATGAACAACAATGTATTTTAGCCTTGGAGACTCAACTATTTCAGTGTTTTTGAACATAGCATGGCAGCATTTTTGAACACAGCAATCTAACGTTTTTAAGCCTGCAAACCCAGCGTTTGAAACCCAGCAGAATCAGCATTTTTTGTACCCTCAAATCAGCGATTTGCAGCCGCAGCATGTCAGCGTTTTTAAGCAGTAAATTCAGCAGGAGATCCAGCAAATTCAGCAGACAAAGAACAGCCCAGAATATAGCATTTTCAGCCGTCGTCGTCCCCCTTCTCGTTGTCACCATTGTCTACAAATTTAGATCCACATTGCATCATAGCCTCGCAACTTGCATCAGCATCTTGTATCAGATTGTGCTATCAATAGCATAGACCTCTTGTGCCATCGAGAAAGGGGCCCTTGGAGGAGGGTTTGACAACTTGCTTGGTGTCGTATTCTTGTCGTAGGCAAGTTGTCAAACCCTCCTCCAAGGGCCCCTCTCTCGATGGCGAGAGAGGTCTATGCTATTGATGGCACAATCTGATACAAGATGCTGATGCAAGTTGCGAGGCTATGATGCAATGTGGATCTAAATCTGTAGACGATGAGAACGGCGGCGATGACGGCTAAAAATGCTATGTGCTGGGTTGTTTTTTGTCTGCTGAATTTGTTGGATCTCTTGCTGAATTTACTGCTGTAAAAACACTGAGATGTTGCGGTTGCAAATCGTTGATTTGAGGGTACAAAAAACGTTGGTTCTGCTGGGTTTCAAACGTTGGGTTGCTGTGTTCAAAAACGCTGAAATGGTTGAGTCTGCAAGGCTGAGAAACGCCGTTGTTCATGGCTGAATTTCGCTGGGTTCCCATGCTGAAAACGCTAGGGCTTCTGGGCTGGAAATGCCAGGGTTCTTGGGGTAGTCTTGCTTGAGAAGGTGCCTGTTGAGCAATGCTCTTGCTGCCTCTTATGTTGTGGAATGCTAGCCTTGGTTTTCTTATATATTATCTTATGGAATTTGCCCTACCGAGTTCCCAACAAAAGTCACTTAAATTAATAAGTGAAAAATGTCAAAAATTACGGAAAATAGGTTTAATGCACTGGAAAGATGGATTCTGATGGTAATGCTGATGTCGTGCTGTGTGCAACCAGAGGATATGCATCTACTCTAAGTGCCTGGACATGCATGGTTTGCGAATAGACTCACAAAAGTGCCAGATCAGATCACTTCCTATTCTAGACTGACTTGACTGAACTGAACCCTGATCATGCTGTAGCTTGTCCACGGACACATAGGGTTGGATGTGTCACATGTCAGGAAAGGCTGGACAAGCCATTCTTTTATGGGTTACTTGCCACTCTTCAAAAACATAGATGAGGGATTGACACACCCAAGTAAAATAATTCTGTGGTTCTTTATGATTCTTTTCCTTGAGTAATAATACCGAACACTGCCAAAGAGCTCTGATACCAATGCAATGTGCAGCGGAAGTGAATGCTCAGAATGAGTGCTCGGGTCGTGCCCAAGGTTCCTTTTACTGAAGGCGAGAGAGAGCCCCCTCTTTTACTTCATGAGAGTTGTGCAATAGACCAAAACAAGAGAAAATGAAAACTATGAGTGAAAGTGTTGTGTGTGTGTGAGAGAGAGAGAGAAAGAAAGAAAGCTTTATTAACGTCTACTAGAGGCCGAACTCGACCTATGAGACAAAATCGATGTACAACTGTCAATGCCCTTTGGGTGACCAGAAAAAGGAAAAAATTTAACATGAAATAAAATAAAATAGGACTGAACTAGTAGGATAGGAGTGATGAGTGGAGTGGGGTGGGAGATGGAGCACTAACACTAAGGGTATGTGAAATATATGCGTAGGGGTGTACAAGAATGCAATGCAAACTAGCTAGCTCCATCCAGTCCCATAATGAGGATGTAATATCTGATACATAGGCGATGGCGAAGTAAAAATCCCCTTTAGCATGATCTCCGGATGTAGATGTAAATGAGCGATCTGCTCCCGGATACGGCGTTGATGACGAGCCCGAATCTCAGTAATCTCCCTCTTATGTAGTACAGGTGTCTGGTAACCAGATGTTCTCGGTCTCCGTCTGGCTCGGAGGTCCTCAGCTCGCTGAAGGGTAACCTCCTCCTGTGTTGGTATATGCACTGTAGTAGATCTCTGAAAGAAGTCAGTGAGCTGGAGCTGCCGTCTCTCCCTCCCTGTAATAGGATCCTGTAGTAGCATCTCCCTATGACGTTGTATCTCCGTCAAGAACTGGCCAAATCGGCGTTGGTCTGTAGACTCCATGATCTGGTGTAGTGTGGGGTGTCCACTGAGCAAGGAAGTGTATCTGTCTGTGATGTCACTGTATGCTCTGCACCTGCATACGTAATGCTCCTCGCTCTCAACCTCCTCCTGACATAGTGTGCAGATCCTCTCTGCTCTAATGACCCGTGCTGAAACCGGCCTGTAGGGCGGTAGGCGTTGGCTTTCACCCGAAATTCTTTACTTTATACACACACACAGAGCACTTTGCAAAGAGAACCTGCGACGGGAGTTAACACTTGAATACACACACGGCTCGGAAGCTAGAATGCTCCGAGCAGACGCCGACAACCTGTAGGCCCCAAAATTGGCGCCCCTTTCGGTATTTCTTTATTCTTTAGGAGGGTAAATTACAAGGTAAGGTCCTGGGAATCCTTCACGTGTATCCACCTAGATACCATTTGATTTGGCCAAATTTCGGCAGCATAACAGCCCCAAAACTTGCGCGAAACCAATTCCCCTGCTGGAACTCGCTTGCACTGTCGAATACCTTCTGATTCCTGTCCAAAAACAGTAAATTCAGCACGCTGTATTTACTGGTTTTTGCCCTGTTTTCAGCCCCAAACAGTCCCCTAACTGTCCTTTGCCAGTGGGGCACGATTCCCAATGATCCTGGCGTCCGTACGGCTGAAAAACAGTGAATTTACAGCGCATACACAGCGCTGATTTTGCACCTGTACGGTGAGGTTATGACCCTCACCAGTGCCTGCTTTGGAGCAGCAGCTAGCTACCCCTGTTCCTGCTCAAGGAGGCTCTTGCCTCAGCACAAAAGCATGAACCCACACAACTGTACATCAGTCAAATGAGGAGCCCTCTTGTGGGGCATCACATAACTGCACGTAGGGGAGAGAGAGAGCAGTGTGTAGTGTGCAGGGCATCACTCCTAGCACCACACTGTACATGAGAGGTAAAGAAAGCACTCCATAGCTCTTAACCTGTGACAAAAGCTGAAATGAGGCCTCTCCCAGCATAAAATTCAGCGCCACTTCTTCTGCAAGAGGAAAGTGCATGAAAATTCGACACTTGGCGCATTTACAAGCATTTGCCCGTTTCGGGTTCGCCGCTTAAAAATATCCTGACCGGTTGCCCAGTTGACTTCACGGCAGAGTTATAAAATGTTCCCCTAGTCATACCGGAGGTAATGACGCGAACACATTTCACGGCCCAAAATAGCAGTTCTCTAAATTTTAGGAGATGCTTCCGTTGGGTTCCCATTGGTCTTCTGACCATCTATCCTCATTGGAGCCGCATCCAAAAGTGTAATGTGGCCCAACTGTCGGATACTTTTTGTTGGTAGTTCCACCTTGACTTTACGCCTTAATTGAGTTCACTTCCTAGTATCCACCAACTTGCTAAGTGCGACGGGGGGACCTGTATGATCTTGCTCTGAGCCTAGACATCCTCTTACCATACGAATTCCAGTGCAGACCACTTCCCGTCTACGGGTGAATCTAACGTTCACATTGGCCATACAATGTCCGACCGTTTGCTACTTCAAAAAGAGGGTCTCAAAACAAATAAAATAAACCCCATTGGAAAGAAACCAACAACCAAGGTTAGCAGTTGCCACATCTCCGTGACATGGTTAATAACTGCCACGTCCTCGTGACACGTGCCGCTCTGCCTGCCTCAATCTCAAGCTGGTGTGATGATACTCTGAGCTGGCCAATCGCTACTCGGGCACTGTGGGGCATGTATACATCCATATATCTGGGCCTCTGGATAAGTCCATCCTCGGAGATGCTCAAAAAGGAGTCTCTGTAGTATAGCATCTTCGTGGGCAGGGGCTGGTGGGGTGTGATCCAGGTTCGTGTCGTGTATCGCTGTAATAGGTTCTGTCTCATAACTCTGTTCCTCTCACTATGTGAGAGCTGTATATGTGGGGCATCTAGATCGTATTGAAGAGGTGGTAAGTGGTCTATGTCCCACCCACATCGAGTCAATAACTGTATCATCTGTGCATACCATGATCCTGTGTCACCATCCTCCGCTAGCTGTCTAGATGCCTCAAAAGCTCTGCGAGATAGTCTATGAGGGTCCATATCTCGTACTCTGTGAATAAAGCAAACCACCTGGAAGAGAGCCTCTACTAGCATGGGCGGGGCAGCAAACTCTGCTCTGATAATGTCATGTGGTACTGAAGGTTTACTGCGAATCACCCGTGAGAACATCAAGATTTGTGGTCTCTCAATCTGTGTCCAAAAGGAAGTAGAGAGCCCAGGTGCCCAAACTGCCGCTGCATACATCAATGCTGGTGTGACCAAAGTATCAAAAAGCCACCCCTTTGTGCGGGGTTCCTGAAAGTGTGCTTGATGACACTGCCGCTCAAGCATGGCCAGAGCAGCATATCCTCGTGTCAATCTATCGCTCGCTGCTCTTGTCATAGAGAAGCGTCCGGCTGTGCTAGCAAATGTGATACCCAAGTATACATATGAATCCACCACCTCAATCTGGCCTCCTGTAAGGGTGAAGATCGCCTGTCGTCTAATGTGTCCAGATGTGTGAAATATCATAACCTTGGTTTTCCCAAGGTTCACTGACAGCCCTCTCTGTGTACAGAAATCATCTAGAGCCTGTAGATGTAACTGGAGTCCTGCCTGTGACTCAGACACTAGAATGATGTCATCAGCATATAGCATAACATGGTCAAGTGTACCTGAGATGTCAACTCCTCCTCCTCCTCTGTGTATGATGAAGTCAGCTACCTCGTCGATGTAGAGCCCCAAGAGAGTGGGAGACAGTGGGCATCCTTGCTTCACACCAATAGTGCTAGCAAGGGTCTCAGATAGACCTCCTGGACAACGTACTCGACCCAGTACCTTCTCATACAATGCATAGATGCCCCATATCATCTCCGTGCGTATCCCTAAAGACTGAAGCCGATGAAAGAGGCGCTCCCGTGGTACTGTGTCAAAGGCTTTGCAAAAATCCACAAAGCAGCAATATAGCCTCTTCTTCCTCGCCTTTGCCTGGTCAATCAAACAACGGAGAGTGAAGATATGATCAATAGTGAAGATAAAAGGTAAGGGTGCTCTGAGGTATTTCCAATGGTTCCATGTCGACGGAAGTGGATGCGCACTACATGCAAATGCGAATGCAGAAGAGGGTTAGGGATCCTCGCAAAAACTCTTTCTATATCCGCATACAAGGCAAGCAAATCTTGGTATTCAAGATCTGGATTTTCGTGGATCCGATGTTGACCTTCGTTCAAAGACATAGCGATGAAGACGGTAGTATGCTCGATGCGCGATGGACTAAGGGTGGGACTGGCTAATAAGTCCGGGATTAAGACACAGATTCTTTGAGAGAAAACTGAGAGGTTCTCTTGGGTTCTTGGGTTGTGCTTGGGTTCTTGGTTGAAATGCAAAAGTGCTAATGGAATTGATGGGATTTGCGAATGACGACGAGGCTATGGGCTGAACTGCTAATGCTGATGTCGGTGATGGGCTGAAAACTGAAAAGGGTGATCTGATCTGAATCTGAAAATCTGAGCTGAATCTGAGAACGCCGATTTAATTTGAATCCGAAAACGCTGAAGTGATTTGAGGCTGAATCAAAAAACGTTCGTCTGATTTGAAAGGCTGAATGAGAAAATGCTGTTCTGATTTGAAAATGCAAGATACTCAGGCTGAAAACGCAGGTACTGATTGGAAATCACTAGTGTGATGGGCTGAAACCGCTGGTCTGAAAACGCTGGTACTGATGGGCTGAATTCTGAAAACATTGGCTGATTTGATGCAGAAATGCCCGAGGGTTGCTGAGGTATTGCGGGTACTTGGTACTTGTACTTTGGGTAATGACTTTTGATTGAGAAGCGACCCCTAGGGTCACTTATAATGGGATAAAAGGTGATCGGGCAATGCAACCTAAAAACGCCATGATATCTAAAATAATTGCTTGTTATTATTAAGTGGCTTAACTGACTGTCTGTATGCCTATATGCTGAAATGACAGTACTATGCAAGTGAGGATATACAATTATGACCTGCTTGAACATACAGGTCCTGCTAGAGGGTCACAAAGTTCCAGGTGAGATCCTATGCTAAACTAGGACTGACACTAGAGTGTAGCAGAAGCTTGTCCCCGTGGCGCAACTGCAGTGCGCACGTGACACCGGCTAACAGCAGAACGATCAACGATCTCTCTCTCTCTCTGTAAGGTGCAGCGGAAGTGAATGTTGGACTTTGCTCAAGATGAGTGCTCCGAATTGTTCTCAAGGGTTCCTTTTACTAACGGAAGGGAGAGCCTTCCGCTCCTTTAGTGAGAGAGTGCAAATGATCACAAACAGTGGATAAACACTGTGAATGAAGGTGCTGAGACTGAGAGATAGAGAGAGAAGAATACGACACTAGAAGGTTGTTAAACCCTCCTCCAAGGGCTCTACTCTCTATGGCGAGAGCGGTCTACTATTGATTGCACAAATCTCTACAATGCAATGGGCTTGTCGACGATGTCGACGACGACGAGACAGGCTGGAGACTGAAAACGCTAATGGCTGAAATCTGCAAATCTTGTATCTGCTGAATTCTGACTCTATGTTGGTGACGACGACGATGATGGCTTTGACGATGCGCTGAAAACGCAGATGCTGAAATCTGCAAATAGCGGGCTGAATCTGCAAACGCTTGCTGATCTGACCGTATGGCGAGGATCTGCTGCGGGATGGTGAGATCTGCGAGGTTTGGGGACTATGGTGTGGAGGCTAACTGCTGAAAACTGAAAGCGCTGATGCAGAAAAGGGTCTTGTTGTCAGGAATCTGCAAAACGCTAAGGCTGATTTGCTGTCCCAAAACGCTAGGGTTGAAGATGGTGTCTGCTGCAAAAACGCTATGGTATTTGCTGTCGCCAGACAGATCTGCAAGTTGCAAAACGCTTGGGCTGATCTGCACTTGATGAAAACTCCAGGCTGATTCTGATGGTTGAAAACGCTAGGTGTTCCATCCCGGGGGAAGGGGTCTTGCTGGGAAGGTGCACTGTTAGACTTTGTGGTCTCTGTTGCTGCTTCTGCCAGAACACTAGCGCTAGCTTTTCTTATATACTACCTTAGTCAAATTGCCCTACCCAGTTTCCCAACAAAGTCACTTTTTAATAATAAGTGAAAAATGGCTAAAATAGGGAAAATAGGTCTGTGCATTGTAAATGTCACAAAACGGGAGCGTACACGAGCACTTAGAAATCTGAAAATTATAATACTTTGCAAAAGGGAGAGAAGGGAGAAGATCGACACAGTATTGGGGACCGGAAGATGGGCTGGTCCCCCCCCCCCCCCGTTAAGAGTATTCTTTTATTCAGGGAGAATTCTTATACAAGCACGAGAACCCGAGGAAACCCCTCCGTTCTGTAACCTTAGACCCGAAGGTCGTGCTTTCCCGTAAAGGGCTTAGGCACAAGGCCGTTCCTTCTCGTAAGGGACTTAGGCGCGAAGCCGTACTTTCCCGTGAGGGACTTAGGCGTGAAGCCGTACTTCCCGTGAAGGGCCTTCTTGAAAACGGGAGATTCCTGCAAAACCAACCACACAGAGCAACAATTCTCAATGCGTATCAACACCTTATACCTGTCGCTCCTTGCTCCGAGAATCGACCTCCGTACTCAGTCGTCACGCGAACACTTGCAGTTTCCGTCGCCAGTCTCTGCTCCAGAATCCCAGCGCTAGTGCTTTCTGCTGCTTCCGGCTTGCTTAGAAACTGAATGCTGGCTGTCCTTTTATAAGCCCTGGCACCCGGCGGGAATAGGGGCCCAAAAAGTAGAGCTTGGCGCTCCTAGAGAGAGGAGAGAGAAAGATCGCAAATTCAGCCCCCCCCCCGCGTAGCTTTTTAGCGTTGTCTTTTTTTTGAGGGACTTGCTTTATTTTATTAATAAAGGCCTGGTCACTTAAAAGTGACCGGCCACTTTAATAAAATAAAGTGTGAACCTGTTCAAACTTTAAAAACTCACCTAGTTAATGAAACCAATGCTACACGGACACGTTCCAGGCGTCCCTGGGTGCAGGACACGACACAGATGCAATGCAGACACAGATTCCTCGCGGGAAAACATCTGCCCTCCCGCGAATGTTTCTGCTTTTCGTAAAAAGCTTCATTGAACCCATCTTTATTCTTGTGCTTGCGTTCTTACGCGTATTTTCTTACTCAGTTCGGATTTCCTCCTTAGCCTACGGGATGCCCCCTTACTGATGCACCCGTCACCCATCATGTGACGCATCAGGGGCACTCGTAACCCGGCCCTTTCCACCGAACTTACGGAAACTCCTTCGCGATGTTTACCGTCACCCATCAAATGACACATCAGAGTTGTCCGTTCTTGATGGCAGTTCCTGTAGCTACAATCTTTTAACAGTTCCTAGTGCACACAATAAAATATCCTAAAAAAGAGATTAATCATTTAAAATAAGGAAATAGTCCAATTAGCAACATCCCTCTGGCTTCTAAACAGTTGACCTCAACTGTAGTGCTTGGACATATACCTCCAGTATCTCGGGATAAGTTGCTAATTCCTCCTGCGTCATCCACTGAGCATTTAGATTCGAATAGTTCTTAAACTTAACCAAATACTTCCGTGTTATCTTTCCGGACTTGAGAGACCGCTCCTGATGACTTACTATCTGCTCCGGTTGGAGTATTTCTTATGTTTCCTCAACCTCAGGAGGTTTCTCAGCACTAGGCTGGCTTGAAGGCGGTCCCACATACGGCCGGAGTAAACTGACATGGAAAGCATTATGGATCTTCCAATTAGGCGGTAGCTCTAATCGGAAAGTGACATCATTCACTCGCTCAGTAATCTTAAACGGCCAATAATAATGGGTAGAAAGTTTCACCACTTTCCCCTTATGAAACGCTTGTTTCTTAAGTCTTGCCTTCTCAAACTTGAGTAAGACTAACTGTCCGACTGTTAAGTCTAGATTCCTTTTGTGCTTGTCTGCAGCTTTCTTATGCTTTTCCTGAGAGCGTAGAATAGCTCTCCTAACTTGCCCGTAGGCTGCGTCCAAATTCCGGACAAATTCATCTGCTGCAAAGATCTTATCCTTAGTTAAAAGGATGGGTGGAAGCAAAGGCTTACCATAGAGAATCTCAAAAGGTGCTTTCCCCGTCGATGAGTGTATGGTATTGTTATACGCATACTCGACAAGAGGCAAATATTTCTCCCAGTCAGATTGCCGGTCTGACACATAAGCTTTTAACATATCCAATACTGTGGAATTGGCTATCTCACTTTGCCCGTCCGTTTGAGGATGGTAGGTAGATGAGAAATTCAGCTTTGTACCAAGATTATCCATCAAGGCACGTCAAAAATTTCCTGTCATGCGAGGATCTCGATCGCTCACAATAGACTTAGGCATTCCATGATGCTTAAAGATCTGTGCTAGAAAGACCCTAGCCATATGATCTGCTTTAATCGTTTTCTTGACTGGTATGAAGTGTGCTTGCTTGCTAAACCTGTCCACAATGGTCCAGATCGCGTCATTTCCAGTCTGAGTTCTAGGGAGGTCCATGATGAAGTCCATGGCAATACTTTTCCAAGGTTCATTAGGCACAGGCAAAGGTCGTAGCAATCAGGCGTCTTATGCCGATCATACTTCACTTTTTGGCAAACCAAGCATTCCCTGACATACTTATCAATGTCTGCTTTAAGGCTAGGCCAAAAGAAATATCTTTCCATTGCTAAGGTCGTAGGGAGAATACCCCAATGACCCGCATAAGGCGAAGCGTGTGCTTCATCCATGATCTTCTTTCTTAATGGTTCCGCCACACATATGGCCTGATGGTGGTAGAGATAACCGTCCCGAATGGAATAGGGAAACTCATTCTCTCCACGATGTAGCTTTCCCCAGATGGTGGAGAAGTTTGGATCATTCGGATACAAATCCGGTAGTGCTTCTAATTCTTGGTGATACACCGAAGTGATAGCGTTCACCCTTGGCTGCCTAGACAATGCGTCTGCGACTACATTCTTACTCCTAGCCGTGTGAAGGATCTGGAAGTGAAACATAGACAAAAAGTTTGCCCATCTCATCTGCTTTTCAGATAGTTTCCTTTGCGTAAGAAAATACCGCAAACTCTGGTGATCAGTCTTGATCACAAAATCCGCTCCTAGAAGATAGTCCTTCCAGTTGGATAAGGCGTGAATCACAGCCGAGAGTTCTTTTTCGTAGATTGATGCATGCAACTCTGCATCCTTCAGCCGTCTGCTTTCGTATGCCACTGCATGGCCTTCTTGGTTTAACACTGCTCCGATGCAATCGCCTGAAGCATCGCAGTGAACCTCAAATGGTTTCCTTAAGTCAGGCACTATCAAAATAGGTCCATGGCTTAGCAAGTACTTGAGCCGATCAAAAGCTCCTTGTTGTCTCGATCCCCATCTGAAAGGAATCTTCTTCTTTGTCAAGTCATGAAGTGGTCCTGCTACATGAGCAAATCCTCGGACAAACCTTCGATAATACGAACATAATCCCAGAAAGCTACGTACATCATGTACCATAGTGGGAATAGGCCAATCTTCTACCACTCGGATCTTGGCAGGATCCATACTCACTTGATTGTGAGAGACTATATGGCCGAGATAGTGTATCTCTGAGAGAAAGAACTCGCTCTTCTTTGCATTCACATGCAACTCATGCTTTCGCAATTCTTGAAACACTAAGTCCAAGTGCTTCCGATGTTCCTCTTCTGACTTAGAGAAGATGAGTATGTCGTCAAAGAATACTCCCGTAAAAGCTCGATACGGGCTGAAAATGCGGTCCATCATGCGATTGAAGGTCGCAGGAGCATTGGTCAAGCCGAAAGGCATTACCAAAAATTCATATAGTCCAAAGGTTGTGCGGAAAGCAGTCCTATGGACATCCTTAGGGGCGATCCGTATCTGATGATACCCACTCTTTAAGTCTATGCGACTAAAGACACTTGCACCTTGCAACTTATCAAGTATATCATCAATCCGAGGGATCGGAAAGCGATTCTTGATTGTGATCTTGTTTAAAGACCTATAGTCTATGCACATTGGAAACGTGCCATCTTTCTTCTGCACCAGTAGAACTGGAGAGCAGTAGGGTGAAGCACTTGGCCGTACTAACCCTTTCTCTAGAAGCTCGTTGACTTGCTTCAGAATCTCCTCTTGCTGAGCAAGACTCACCTGATAAGGGGGTTGATTGGGAGGCGAGCTACCCGGTATGAGATCTATGCGGTGATCTTCCGGGCGTACCGGAAGGAGTTCATCGGGGGAAGTGTTTCCGCGAAACAATCTTTGTACTTTTCAATAAATTGAAGACGCTTAATTTCCAAACTAGAGAGAGAGTCCCTACTAGTTTTATCCTTCTCACGTGCAAAAATCAAGTAAGCAGAAACACACTTCTTCATTTCTTTCTTAATGGAGATATGGCTTGCAATTGGGAACTGCCAATCTCCTGCATCAGCTTGAATCTTTATTTTCTTACCCCCATGATCAAACGTGAGGGTCTTTTCCACATAATTGGGAATAGGTGTCATGTGAAAGTGCCATGGCATACCCAAGATGATATCACATCCCTCGATGGGTGCCATCAAAAATGATTCGCGGTCCTTGTACTCGCCAATCCGAAGATTGAGCTGTCCTTGCACGGGAGTTGCATTGGTTGTCAACCCCTCGAATGCCGATCCGGATGTAACCGGTGTGCCAAGCTGAGCCGGTGTGAGGCACAATCGTTCCGCAGTATCCAGGGAGATGAAGTTATCCGTGGATCCTGGATCATAAAGAATGAGTACTCGCTGGTTGTTCAAAGACCCCCAGCCCTTCAGAAGTTGACGCTTCCCTTTCTCTGTTTCTGTGTTTCCTTGAACATCTGGGATTGAGTTCGAGCTTGGCGGTGCGGGGTCCTTCCTTGCTTTTTCTTGCCTCGTAGAGGCTTGTTCTTGCCGTTGCTGCTTTAGCGGGCAATCCGGTTTCATATGTCCTTTCTCGCCACAGTAGAAGCATCTTCCTTCCTCTCTGAAAGTTTGAAGTTGAGTAGGAGAAAGATACTTAGTTCGCTTGCCAGTGCCCTCTGGCTTCTTAGAATGATCATCGTCCCTAGATAGAGGACGTTTTCTTCCTTGGCGCTCCCATGGTCATCGTAGACCCCTCTTTGTCTTGCACGGTAAGTGCTATGCTCCATTTTTCTGGGCGTCCCAGTTGAGTGCAAATCCTCAGCAATGATTGCTGACTCCATCATCCTTTGAAGAGTATCATGCGGATACACCTTCATACTCTTTCGAAGCTGCGGTAGGAGACCCGCTTTGAACTTTCTTTTCTTTTCCTCGTCGGCAATCTTCATGAAGGGAGTGACCTTCAGAAGAACCGACCAATACTTGTCCACATAAGTCATTACTCTTTCATGTTCCTTCTGGGCAAGCCAGTCCCATTCCTTCTGTATGTCCTGCTCGAAGTCATGCGGAAGAAATTGTTCATAAAATTCAGATTTGAAGCTCTCCCAAGTTCTGGCCCGAGAACCTTCCAGAATCTTGGCTAACCACCAATTACTTGCCGTTTCCTTGAGGTGCATCCCCACATGGCGTAATTTGGATCTTTTTGTGAAGTGCCCATTGGTAAAGGCGACTTCAAACTGTCTGATGAAGGACAGTGCTTTGGAGATGTCTCTCCGTCCGTTGTAAGTTTCGAACTTGATGTCCTTGTCGCCCGGTTTGAAGACTCTCATGCGATGTTGAGACTTGCGACCATGCTTCTTGAATCGAGGCTTATCTTGAGCGAAGAAGACAGAAAAGGCAAAGAGCGAAGCAAAAAGCAAAGCTTCGAAAAGAGCAAGAAAAAGGCAAAGAAGTCTAAATCTCACCCAGTTGTTGACAGTTCTACAGAGGACTTGTCTTCGGATAATTCGGACTCTGACGCCAGCGGCTTTTATGCAAAGAAGAAAATTTTTTATAAAGCGAACCAGTGTGACTTTCTGGAAGATAAAAGCAAGAAAGTCCGAGAGTTCAAAGAAGGTGGACAGTCAATCCTGAACAGATTTTGGGCACATAACGATACGAAGAAAGGTAAAGTCCGAAGGCGGGTTCTTGGTTAAGTTCAAGAACTTTCCTGCATTTGATGCGAAGTGGATGGAGGAGGAGGACCTAGCAGATACTTCTCTGATTGTGAAACTTTACCTCGATGTTTTGGTTTAGCATAGTCTACTCCGAACGGAACCCAGAATTCAGCTTGGCCGGAGATTTGGTGCAGTGGGATGCACAAGAGTGGAGTCACTCCGCTCCCTTGTCAACAGATGGCTCGATTTTGATACTAAAGTCACTGATGTCTCTTTGAGCTTCAGGGATACTGAGAGCTGACAGTATTCTGCTGGATGACTTTATGAAATGGAATTCCTGATAATGATACTGATTTGTTCTTGACTTCTTGTGAGTGCAGGAGCTGATAGCCGAAATGATTGCAGCATTTTGGTCTACTTATCTCGAATAGACATGGTTGCAATGGGGGTTAGTCAATCGGACATCGATGAGGTCCCGATTGGACCTAGATGTGATTGCTAGCTACATTGCCGATAAATCATGGTCTAAGATCCGAATGAATGTTGAATGTCATGTGATGTCCTGTTGTCTGGTGATGTCCTGAGATGTCGTGTGATGTGACTGTCGATTTTGTACATGTGCTAGATGTGTGTTCCTAGTACGTAGGTACTAACAGTCAGTGTCTGCTAAGATGGTTTATGGCTTTTGTCAATTTTGCAGGCGTCATTGCTGTCGATTACAATGCTTTCAAGAGGGAGGTATGTCACAAAGTGATGACGTGGTGGATAGCAGAAACCCTAATTTCCGGAAATCGCGGAGGCTTTGAAATTTTTTTTTAAAAAAATAAAAATAAAAAAATGATGAGCGATGCGAATTTCGCTTTTGAAGAGAATGTTTTTTTTTAACAAAAAAAAAGGAGAACTTGAGAGAAGAGCTTTTGAGCTCTTATGCTTTTTATTTTAAAAGCTTTTGGGCATCCCTTGTACCTTTAAATATGTGGAGAGGGCTTCACTTCTCAGGGCATCTGGACGTAGAGTCTGAGAGTGAAACCCTAGCCACACTGTTATACTTTGATCTAATTAATATAAAAAGAAATATCGAAAGGGGCGCTAGTCTTTGGGGCCAATATCTCTAGGCACGGAACTCCGCCGGGCCAGTGCAAATCTATTGTGATCTGTGAATTGTTTTGAAGTGGTTGTTTGGTGCTATCGTGGTTGATTCTTGACTTGGAGTGTCCAAGTCTGTTATAGTAGAAATTAGGGTTTTTGCTATCCGCCACGTCATCACTTTGTGACATGACCCTTGATATACAATGATAACATCGACCTTCCTTAGAATAAATGCTTTGTTCTTCTGACGTGATGTACCCTCCTAAAATTCTTGTTCTGTCTTTTCATTTGGAGTGAGCTTAGGTTTAGCAATTGTCTTATCTTTACCCTTAGCTTTACATGGAGAGTTTCTTTCTAGAGAGACTAGAGGAAGATTGGTTAGAGGAGTTACCATTCTTACCGTTCTGAGGGTTCTGAGAAGTCTGAGTAGTACTTGGAGAAGTCTTGTTTTTCATAGTAATGCTTCATCTCCTGTGCAAGAGCAATCGCTACCGCCTTGTTGAGATCTACGAGGACTTAAACATCAAACCTAATATAGTCGTCCAACCCGAAAATGAAAGCCTCCTTGTGCTCATCATCTGATTTGCGTAATTGGGTGTTGAGCTGCAAAACACAATTAGAGGAAAACATAACTGGCATACTATTTTGCTTGAGATTGTGCCAATCGTCTTCAACCGTGCTAGGTACTGTGGTGGCATAAACCGCGCCTTGAGGCCCAATTGAAGGAAAGGGGCGCGTCTTTGTCGGCTGCCTCTAGGTAGGCGGCCAACTGTGCCTCTTACCAATTAATGGCATCACCGGCAAGATACATGGTTGCCGTAAAAAACCTTGCTATTTCCTGTCTTCTTAGTTGTCGCAAAATAAGCATTAAATTGATGCAACCAAGAATGAGTAACACTAGCATCCATCTTATCGTCATACTTATTGAACGGGATCTTCTATGTGACGGGGTTGTTGGAGTTCGAGTCTCTGCTACTTGATGAACCACCAACATCTATGACTGACTTGGGTTTCGAGGTGAGTACCTGTAGGACCAACTCTTGCATGTGTTGGTCTCTCTGCACCTCACACTCCTAACTGCAAGGCCTCTCATCTATCTTCGGCCGCCAAGCGCGCTTGCTCACGCTCGTGCTCCAAGACTACCCTCCTGTCTTCGGCCGCCAAGCGTGCTTGCTCGCGCTCACGCTCCAAGTCGGCCTTTCTTTTTTTGCGTTCGCGATCCAATTCTGTCTTTCTTTCTTCGGCGGCCAAGCGCGCTTGCTCGCGCTCACACTTCAAGTCGGCCTTTCTTTCTGCTTTTTTTTCTTTGCGGTCGCGATCCATTTCTGCTTTTCTTCCTTTGCGCTCGCGCTCCAAGGCGATGCGTTGCGCTTCTTGTCGTTTTATCATGTCCATCATTGTCTTGACCAAAGCCTCCATAGGATTTGGTGCAATCGTTGGCGTAGATGGGGAAGGGAGAGGGTCGGAAAAATCTCCTGGTGGGGAAAATTCTTCTCGCCACGTCCATGCTCATCACCTCCATGCGAAGTATCCATTTCGCTTCGGGTGATGACCATACACTAAAGTCTTGGGTTCTTAAGTTCACTAGGAACTTGGGTTCTTGTGGTTCTTGGGTTCTTAAGGGTCTTGAGTTCTTGAGGTTCTTCTTTAGCTTGCAATGTGTGTTAGAGAAGGATCTTCTCTTACCCGAGCTCTTCTCTTTTCTGCGGGCGCAACCCTTGGCGGCCTTGCGCTCACAACAAGGTTGCTTTTTCCCACCTCACGTCGATTGGCTTGCCGCTAAGTACTCGGTCTGCTCTCAGTGAGTGAAAAGAGAAACAAGGGGAGGTTGGACAAGCCCTTCTTTCTTGAGTTTCTTGTCACTCTTCAAAAACACGATTAGGAATCGATACGCCCAAGTGGACTTGGGTTACTTGCGACCGCAACAAGCAAAAAAAGTTATATGGTTCTTTCTTTGAGTGATACAGAACACTGCCAAAGCAATGTAAGGTGCAGCAGAAGTGAATGTTGAACTTTGCTCAAGATGAGTGCTCCGAATTGTGCTCAAGGGTTCCTTTTACTTACGGAAGGGAGAGCCTTCCGTTCCTTTAGTGAGAGTGTGCAAATGATCACAAACAAAGTGGATAAACACTGTGAATGAAGGTGCTGAGATTGAGAGATAGAGAGAGAAGAATACGATGCCAGAATGTTGTCAAACCCTCCTCCAAGGGCCCCACTCTCTATAGCGAGAGCGGTCTACTATTGATTGCACAAATCTCTACAGTGCAATGGACTTGCCGACGATGTCGACGACGATGAAGATGACGACGAGATGGGTTGGAGACTGAAAACGTTAATTGCTGAAATCTGCAAACCTTGTATCTGCTGAATTCTGACTCTATGTCGGTGACAACGACAATGACGGCGATGCGACGACGGTGCGCCGAAAATGCAGATGCTGAAATCTGCGAATAGCAGACTGAATTTGCGAAGGCTTGCTAATCTGACCGTGCAGGGAGGAGCTGCTACGGGAAGGTGAGATCTGCGAGGTTTGGGGGCTGCGGTGCGGACACTAACTGCTGAAAACTGAGACGCTGATGCAGAAAAGGGTCTTGTCGTCGGAAATGTGTAAAACTCTAAGGTTGATTTGCTGTCCCGAAACGCTAGGGCTGAAGATGGTGTCTGCTGCAAAAAGGCTATGGTATCTGTTGTCGCCAGGCTGATCTCCTAGTTGCAAAATGTTGGGGCTGATCTGCACTTGAAAACTCCAGGCTGATTGTGATGGCTGAAAACGCTAGGTGTCCCACTTGGGGGGTTGTCACAAACTGGTGAAGTGGTTGTTGTACACACATGGTTGCCCGGTACACACACACACCCGCCTTGTTGTCTGATAACGTGGCATTGCCGTACGGATTGCCCGGAAAAAGCGGCACCAATTGCGGAATGCTGACGTGACAGCAGCATACGGAAAAGCAGAATGCGTGGGTTGCTTTTGGCTACGCAGTAGCTACGCAAGAGAGAGAGAGCTTTTAATTTTTTAAAGCCTTGCTTTATTTCCACTAAGCAAGCGAGAGGAGATGCTTTATTTTTACAAGGCTTTTAATTTTCAGCTTTTGGGGCTCTGCTTTTGGGTATCCCTTGTAACCTTTAAATAAGTGGGCGGGCCTCCCACTGCTTAGAGCATCTGGACATAGAGTTTGAGAGTGAGAGCCTCCCACTCCAGCAAATTAATAGAAAAGAAATACCGAAAGGGGTGCCACTCTTTGGGGCCAATATCTATGCACGGAACTCTGTCGGGCCAGTGTCGAATCAATTGTGAACTGTGAACTGTTTTGAAGTGAATTCTTGTCAAGTCGCGGTAGAATCTCGACTTGGAGTGTCCAAGTCTGTTACAATGGTATCAGAGCCCTGCGGATTTCTCTCCTACCGAGAAATCCGATCCTTTTTACGCGGCACTTATGGCTTCAAATAGAGATCAATTGACTTCCTCTGCATCCAGAGATGCATGAAGAGATCACGAAGAGGATTTACACGAGTACGGCCCACCTAGGCCTACTCAGGCGGAGCTTGAAGAGATGGAGCGTCGACGATTGATCGGCGATGCAACAAAGATGATGCTAAATTTTGTGAAGGACCCAAAATTTGCAAAATTTATGAGCCAGACCTCCTTCGACGAGGTGCACTCAGTGGCGGCAAACCACTGAACCAGGCACTGAAGAAACCTCCTACGCCAAGGATGTATACAGAGCAAGAGTTGGTTGATGCACGTATTTCTCAGCTTTTTGACGCGCATAACAAAATAGAAAAGCACGACAAAAAGCAGAAGAAAGGAACCGACTTCGGGGGTTATTTGGGTCATCAATCTACATTTGCATTGCCAAGAAAGCAGAAGAAGCGTGTTCGATTGGAAGGAGTACCCAGTTCTTCTTCTTCTTCTTCTTCTAAGAGTTCTTCCAGCTCCTCTGACTTGAGCGAAGAAGACAGAAAAGGCAAAGAGCGAAGCAAAAAGCAAAGCTTCGGAAAGGGCAAGAAAAAGGCAAAGAAGTCTAAATCTCACCCAGTTGTTGACAGTTCTACAGAGGACTCGTCTTCGGATAATTCGGACTCTGACGCCAGCGGCTTTTATGCAAAGAAGAAGAATTTTTATAAAGCCAACCAGTGTGACTTTCTGGAAGATAAAAGCAAGAAAGTCCGAGAGTTCAAAGAAGGTGGACAGTCAATTAAATTTGACACGTTTTCTGGTTATCGAGATGCTTCGAAGGCTTTGGCTTTCATACAGTAATTTGACATAGCTTTCTCTGGAGGGCGTTACTGAGAGCACTCCAAGATTCGGAGGGTTTCCTCTTACTTTAAGGGAAATGCTCGAACTTGGTGGTCCACGCTTCTATTAAACAAGACAGCGCCAGTTAAATGGCTGAAATTTAAAAGGCTTTTTATGTCTTGTTGGCTGACTTGAGAGTACGAACACGACATACGAATTGCTTGGAACCATCTTTGGATGACCAAGAAGGATACATTAGATGCATATTGTGAGAGATTTTGGAGCTCTTTTCTACCAGCCTCTTCATTTAAGAAGATCTCGTTCAAAGAACAGATTGAGCGGTTTACCTTGGGACTTCCTATAGAGATCCGAGATCACTGCTTAGAGCAACAGTCAGATTCCCTTGAGGAACTGATGAGTCATGCGAAACGGGGTTTTGCCATTCATTCAGGTAGTTTGACGTACCCACAGATAAAATCATGACGCAAAGGACCGAACAAACTTTGAACAATGAAAGTAGAAAGAGGAAGAGCAACCCAAAAAAGAAAGAAAAGGATGTACGACCCAAACTCACTCCTTGAGAGAGAGCTCTCTACATCAAGGAGGGGATCTTTGATCGGGAAAATTGGGCGCATCTCCGCGAAGTGCCCTAAAAAGGCACCGAAAGAAAAGAGTGACAAGGATGAAGACAGGCCTGAGGGTCCGAGAGCAGCTGAGGAACGTGGACGAAAAGGCAAGATGAAAATACGACTGGTTTGAGATTGCGTGGGTACTGACCCAAGCATGATGGACGAGAGTACAGATCTTTGCTGAGCATGGGGCAAAGTGAAAGACCAAGAAGCCCTTAACTTCTTTGATGGAGGAGCCAAGGCCAACTTCATTTCACTTGAATTGGCGGCGCTGCTGGAGATCACACCGGATCGGATGGGACCACTAGCAGAGGCAGTTCTAGCGGCAGCCAGCAGGGACGTAGCCTTTACTCCTGTCATTGGCAGATTTCGGTTGCATTGTCAGGGGTATTTGGGGCACGAGGACTTCTACATAATGCCCTTGGAAGGTTGTGATGTCCTCTTGGGAATTCCCTGGTACCACAAGAACAACGTCGTGGTCGACTATCGGGCGAGAAAAGCGACTTTGACTACAGAGAAGGGCATAACCATTGTACTTGATGTAAAACTTAAGGGCGAGTCTGTCCCTATTGTATCGGCTTCGGCCGTTTTAAAATTAATGAAATCCATCTGTTTGTTTACTCGATCTTTTTGAGAGAGATGAATGATGAGAATAGGACAAATATGTCTGAACTTGATAAAGAACGCCAAGATTTTCTTCACACTCATGCCGATTGCTTCTCAGATGGCCTGCCAGGCGAGTTACCACCCACTCGTCCTGAGGATCATACCATTGATCTGATACTTGGAAGCACACCACCGAACAGGCCACCTTACCGTGTGAGCCGAGCCCAGAACGAAGAAATTATGAACCAAGTGAAAGACCTCTTGGAAAAGGGTCTTGTCCAGCCTAGTACTTCACCGTACTACTCTCAAGTGTTGTTGGTTTTGAAGAAAGACGGATCTTGGAGAATATGCATCGATTATAGAGCTTTCAACAAAATCACCATCAGGAACAGATTTTCGATTCCTAGGGTCAATGATATTCTTGACCGACTGTAGGGATCCTTGTGCTTCAGCAGGATCGACTTGAAAAGTGGATATCATCAAATCCGAATTGCGCCGGACGACGTCTATAAGACAACTTTTCGGACGACTTTTGGGTTATTTGAGTTTTTGGTGATGCCTTTGGCCTAACCAATGCTCCTGCAATATTTAACCAGATGATGGACAAGATTTTTCGAGAGTACAGACTATTTGTTGGCACTTTCTTTGACGACATCATTGTTTTTTCCAAGGATGAGGCAGAACATAGAGAACATCTGCTTTAGGTATTTCAGGCATTACGAGATCACAAGTTGGTGATTAATGCGAAGAAAAGTGAAATTTTCCTACCAGAGATACACTTTTTGGGACACATTGTCTCAGCAGCAGGAGTGCAGATGGACCTGGCCATGATAGAGACTATCCGTGATTGGCCTGATTTGAAGAATGTTCATGAAGTTAGAAGCTTCTTGGCCTTGTGTTTGTACTACAGGCGGTTCATTAGAAAGTTTGCAGAGGTTGCTTCCTCTTTGCATATCTTGACACAGAAAGGAATTACTTTCTTGTGGGGACCCACAAAGGTGACTGCTTTCCAGACATTGAAAGAGAAATTGACTACAGGACCAGTTTTGACTTTGCCGGACTTGCAAAAGTCATTTGAAGTATATTGTGCTGCTTGTGGTCGTAGTCTGGGTGCGGTCTTAATGCAAGAAGGCCATGTCATTGCCTACGAGAGCCGATTGTTCTCAAGGCCAAAATTGACAGCACAATTTATGAGAAAGAGCTTTTGGTGGTTATCCATGCTCTTACTCAGTGGCGACATTATCTACTCGGAGCGGATTTTACGGTCTTCACTGACCATGCTACTTCTTGTCGCAGAATCCAATATCAGAAAAGCAGATGCGGTTGGCGAACATCTTGTCACTGTTTCACTTCCAGATTGTCCATGTGCCGGGACAGAAGAATTTGGTGGTAGATGCTATGTCCTAGAAGCCGTTGGTTCTGGCTATTTCCGCGATTCATCATAGGAGCTTTGAGGAAATGGTGGATTAGTATGCCACAGATACAGATTTTGCAGATATTTTTACTCGGATACGGAATGGGAAAATAATAGCAGGATATTTCATTCGGGATGGCTACTTCATGAAAAAAATCATGTTGTGCGTTACACAGTCGTTGAGGGAAAAGGTTATGACCGAATGCAACTGTCCACCTATTACGGGTCACCGCGGCATTGCTACCACCTTGAAAGGGGTAGAGAGAGACTTCTTTTGGCTGAGACTTAAGAAGGATATGGACGAGTTTGTGCGCAGTTGCTTGGTATGCGAGAAGGTCAAGTTTGACAGGCATAAAGCACAGGGATTGTTACAGCCTTTGCCCATACCCACCTGCCCGTGGGAAAGTATTGCAATGGATTTCATTTTTGATCTCCCGAGAACACAGAGTGGTCACGATGGTATCTGGATTGTTATTGATAGATTTAGCAAGCAAGCTCATTTCATTCTAGTGAAGAAAACAGTCGAGCCGGTTCACTAGGCGAGATTGTTTGTGGCCCAGATCTTTAGATCACATGGCATGCTCGAGACGATTGTCTCCAACAGGGACCCCAGATTCACGAGTTTGTTTTGGAAGGCTATTTGGGAGAACATTGGCACGCGGTTGCAGTTCTCGTCATCTTTCCACTCGCAGACTGATTGGCAATCTGAGATTGCCAATTCAGCGGTACTAGATTTATTGAAGTCTTACATCTCGGATCAGAAGACTCAATGGGAAAAGTACTTACCTTTGGTGGAATTTGCCTACAACAACACGGTACACTCTTCGACGGGGAAGGCGCCATTTGAGATTATAGAAGGTGCTGCGAAGGTTCCACCCTAGCACGAAAGATAAGATTTTTAAAGCCGATGAGTACACGCGTGACTTGGACACGGCTTTTACCAAGGTCCGCGAGGCTTTGCAGAAATCTCAAGAAAGACAGAAAAAGGCAATAGATCGCCATCGTCGCGATTTGAAATTGAAGGAGAACGATTGGGTGCTCTTACGTTTTGAGAAGGCATGCCTGAGAAAGAAAATGGGAGAGGAGAGACTTTTTCCAAAGCTTAGTATGCGATACTACAGACCTTTCCAGATCTCTGAAAAGATAAATGATGTCTCCTTCCGACTGAAGCTGCCCGACACTTGGAGGATTCACAATGCTTTTCATGTGAGTCTCCCAAAGCCTTTTAAAGGCGATGTGCCCGAAGATGGGGAACCTGATGAGCAATCTGAAGTGGAAGAAAACGAGGAGATCTTTGTTCTAGAACAGATATTGACACATAAAGATAGAAAGATTAAGGGTAAAGCGATGAGGCGGTTCTTGGTTAAATTCAAGAACTATCGTGCACTGGATGCGAAGTGGATGGAGGAGGAGGACCTAGCAGATACTCCTTAGATTGTGAATTTTTACCTTGAAGCTTTTGGTTTAGCATAGTCTATTCTAATGGAACCCCGAATTCAGCTTGGCCGGATATCTGGTGCAGCGGGTATACACAAGAGGGGAGTTACTCCGCTCCTTTTGTCAACAAATGCCTCGACTTTTGATACTAGAGTCACTGATGTCTCATTGAGCTTCAGGGATACTGAGAGCTGGCATTATTCTACTGTAATGACTTCATGAATTGGAATTCCCGATAATATGATACTGATTTGTTCTTGACTTGTTTAAGTGCAGGAATTGATAGACGAAATGACTGCAGCATTTTGGTCTGAATGATCTCGATAGACTTGGTTGCAATAGGGATTAATCAATCGGGCATCTATGAGGTCCTGAGTGGATCTAGATGCGATTGCTAATTGCATTGTCGATAAATCATGGTCTGAGATCTGAATGAATGTTGAATGTGATTTGTCACGTATGTCTTGTGATGTCAAGTGATGTCTTGTGGTGATGTGTGATGTGATAGTCGATTGGTACATGTGCTAGATGTGTGTTCCTAGTGCCTCGGTACTAAGAGCCAATGTCTGCTAAGACAGTTTATGGCTTCTGTTTGTTTTGCAGGCGTAATTGAGGGCGATAACAATGCTTTCAAGAGGGGGGTATGTCACAAACTGGTGACGTGGTTGTTGTACACACATGGTTGCTCGGTACACACACACCCGCCTTGCTGTCTGATGACGTGGCATTGCCATACGGACTGCCCAGAAAAAGCGGCGCCAATTGCGGAATGCTGACGCGGCAACAATGTACGAAAAAGCAGAATGCGTAGGCTGCTTTTGGCTACGCAGTAGCAAGGCAAGAGAGAGAGGTTTTAATTTTTTATTTTCACTAAGCAAGTGAGAGGAGATTCTTTTTTTTGTAAGGCTTTTAATTTTCAGCTTTTGGGGCTCTGCTTTTGGGCATCCCTTGTAACCTTTAAATAAGTGGACAGGCCTCCCACTTCTTAGAGCATCTGGACGCAGAGTCTAAGAGTGAGAGCCTCCCGCTCCCTTGTTCTTTGAGTTGCAGATTAATACAAAAAGAAATACTGAAAGGGGCGCCAGTCTTTGGGGCCAATATCTCTAGGCACGGAACTCCGCCGGGCTAGTGTCGAATCAATTGTGAACTGTGAACTGTTTTGAAGTGAATTCTTGTCGAGTCCCGGTAGAATCTTGACTTGGAGTGTCCAAGTCTGTTTACAGGGGTCTTGCTGAGAAGGTGCAGTGTTAGACTTTGTGGTCTCTGTTGCCTCTTCTGCCAGAAAACACTAGGGCTAGCTTTTCTTATATACTACCTTAGTCAAATTGCCCTACCCAGTTTCCCAACAAAGTCACTTATTAATAATAAGTGAAAAATGGCTAAAATAGGGAAAACAGGTTTGTGCACTGTAAAAATGCTCCTGATGGGTTCTGATGGTAATCTGATGATCATGCTATGTGCAACTAGAGGATATGCATCTACTCTAACTGCCTGGACATGCACGGTCTGCAAACAAACTCACAAAAGTGCCAGAACACTTCCTAAGCTAGGCTAACTGAACCCATGTCATGAAGCAGCTTGTCCACGTGCACATAGGGTTAGATGTGCACGTGACACTCTCTCCTCTCTCAACCTGCTGCCAGCCCTCCTCTCTCTTCTCTCTATTTTCAGCTGCCCCCCATCTGCTATTTCTGGCAGAAAAAGCACCACCCCCCTCAACTATTCCTGCCATCCTCTGGGCCTATAAAAGCAGTAGGAGCGCCCCCACTCGGTAGTTGAGCCAGTGCCAGTGAGAGGAGACTCTGCCGCAACGGAATTGCAAGTGCTTGCGACTAGTTTGCATACGGAGGTTGGTTGTCCTGCCAGGAGCAACGTGATGGCTATGCATAAGATCTACGAATCTTTGCTACTATGTTTGTGTTTTTGCAGGTACTCCAACATGGAGAAAGGAGCAAGGAAGCCATGGCCTACGCTCGAGGATTCCGGAAACGGAATCCAGGACGGTTTGCAAGGCTTCTTTGCTCTGAGTACAAACCGGAAGGTATCCGAGTTGAGCGCTAGCGCTAGTCTCTCAGGTTCCCGTACAGGAAGGAAAATGACTATCGAGTCCGAAATCTAGAACGGAGGGGTTTTCTCCGGTTCTTGTGCTTGTGAAAAGATTCTTGCCTTAAATAAGATTCTATTTAAGGGGTGGAACCAACCCATCTTTTGGTCCCCAACACTGTGTCGATCTTCTCCCTTTTCTTTCTCTATCAAGTTCTATTTATTTTCAGCTTATTAATTGCTCGTGCGCGCTCCCATTTGTGACAGTCCATGTCCGGTGTAGACATGCCATGTATGATGTTATCACTTGTTGACAACTTCATTAGTTTTGGTGAGAAAAGCATTGTGAATCCTCTATCGATCAGGCAATCACAAACTGTAAGATACTTCATCTGAAAGTCTTATGTTGATCATATTTGACCTTTCTAACATCATCACTCGTGAATATTTTCTAATAAGTACTATCGCTACAACAGTCAGTGGATCCCTTGATGTCGTGCATAAGGTGGAGCATGAAATTCGGCTAAACCTTCCGCTATTGATATTCAACGAAGCAAAGCTTCCATGTGTGAGAGAAGAAATTTAAAGTGTAGCCTTTGGAGAACATAGAATGAGAAGCATGGGGCTGTCAAGAAACAACATGGCCACATGGGGCTGTCAAAAAAGTTTAACGACTACTTTTTGTTTTGCCATCTGGTTAAGGTGTTAAGGTTCTTGTGAGCTGCTTCAAGGCTCAAGCTCCGAATTCATAAATAAACCAATGGCCTGTTTTCTTAGGAATGATCATGTCAAACAAATAAATGATGGATATGGCAGCTTGTGTTCCATTTAGAGTCCCGTTGTCATTTAATAGCGAGAGGGAATGGCTGTTTCCCCCTCCCGTTCTGAGATTTCTAAGCTGAGTGTTTCACTTCATCTTAACCTTCAGTGTCCCAAGTCTTGACCATGCGTAGCAGATATCCATCAATCGCACATCTTGGATGCTCGTTTACAGATTTCAGCAGTATAAGTGACTGACTGATCTGTCCACTGCATTCCATAACCGGTGGACTTCTAGACCTAGGTGATTATTTAAGTACCCATCTGCCAGGTCGTTTGAAGGTCAACTTGCTACTGTGCTTGCGTGCTAGCCTTGTCCTCCATCAAATTAGGGCTATGTACGCCATATGTAAGTGACTGACTGATCTATCTATCCACTCCATTCCATAACCGCTGGACTTCTAGACCTAGGTGATTATTTAAGTACCCATCTGCCATGTCGTTTGAAGGTCAACTTGCTACTGTGCTTGCGTGCTAGCCTTGTCCTCCATCAAATTAGGGCTATGTACGCCATAAGTAGATGAACACTCTATGCAGACATGTGATCACCAGGCTCATGGCCTAGGAAATTCACGTATTTGTGTGTCTGCTTTATTCTAGTGGCCATTTTAACTATCAATGCCTTATGTTTTCACTTTCATCTTTGCAGGTCTTTTCGATACAGTTTCACCTTGTGATAACAACAATTTTATTTTTGAGTCGGGAGGGGTTTCGTAGAGCTTGCTTACGAACTGAAATAAGGTGATTTGTGTTTTGGTTTATTCACTGATTAGTGCTTAGTTTCTCTTGTTTGATTTGACTTCCTTAAGCATCTTGTGACAGATTCAAAGACCTAAAGTCCACCAAACAGGATCAGTTTATGGCAATTGCTTGGCTTACCGTTCCTCTTGGTGTAATGCTATCAGTTTTAACTTGTGCAGTTCTCTTGCAAAAGAAAGGACTCAATAAATCAAGGGAGTCAGCACACGCGTTTGTAGTTTTGGGTATGAATTCATCTGTTGAAAACTGTGCTTTTTATGACTTTATAGGTGACAAACAATAATATGATGTTTCTTTCTACAGGTTTATCATGTATCATGGAGATTCTCAGTGAACCCCTTTACATTTTAGCCCAGAATATGCTGTTGTTGCAAGTGCGCGTGAAAGTAGAAGCTTTTGCCACTTTTATACGGTGTGTTAGCACGTATATGCTTGTTGTACGAGGAATTGGCAAGGTTTGTTCTTGAAGTGGCAGTGTTTTTTCTCCTGTTGAAAGCGAATGCCACAGGTTTTGTATCAATGGAGATGGCCCATGCAGTTTTGATTTATTTTTGCTGATTTGCTAGTTTCAATTTTCTTCAAAAATACCACGGTGCAAGTCCTTCCCGTTCTTGTAAAAATCCACAGGATATTTTCAAATGGCAAAAGAACCATTTCTTACGTTGCACTCTTTATGCTATTCCACACCCTGTTCAAAAGTTATTTGGGAACTTTTAAAGAGAATTATATGCCAATGTTCTGTGACAAATGTAGGAAGCTATATTTGCCTCTGATGCTTGTGCCTTCAGCTTGGAGAGCGTACCCTGTCAGTTGGGGATGTAGCCCCTATTTCCTCTTATGCTCAGTGATGGACGCTTTTCCATTGTTTGGACTGAAGATACTTTGCTTCTTAGCTAGGATGTAGTGGTAGAGGCACGTATTTTGAAGCCCAACTGCGAGATTAAGAGACCAAGAGAGAAAGAGAGAACAATTGAGCGGACACAAGATTTTGGACCAGAAGACCCGCACACCATTCCATTCTTTTTGTCTCGATGGTCTTAGGAGCCCTTGCTCCTGGATCTGAGGATTAACACCCTATTTGAGGGAATCTCTCAATACCTTAGACTTAGCCTGCATAGATGGGTCTCTTGAGTTTAAGGGACTTGCCCTATCCGCGGGAATCTTGAGCCCCTAGTCTGAATCTTGAGGTCTACAACTCTCAGACCTGAGGGACAGAGCCCTATCGGAAAGAGTATCAACTTCTTGGACGAATCTGACTCTGATCTGGGAGTGAACTTCCTCAGAGGCTATAAATTTTTCTTTCGCTCCTCTTCGAAGAAATTATAAAGAAAGAAAATAATTGGAACAAGAAAGCATCGCTTGCCAAGGTTTGGAGCCCAGAAAAGCTACTCTGGAACCGGGATTTCTGCGAGTTCTTCTCCAATCTACCACGCTGGGTAGGTTCTTCAGAGGTCTTATCTGCTATATACAGCCTCATCGACAACCTCTATGGGTTGTAAACAGAGAAAATCAGCAGCTTAAATGGACAGAAACAATCCAAGTTGTCTACTATTGAAAGCTTCTGTACCCTGCTGGGAACAAGGAAACTCTTGGCTCATATGGGAGCGGATTCTCACCATGGGACGGGGCTGAAATCTGTAATCAGCAGGGCAAAAGGCAGCCTGTTGGCACCCTCATAAGGGACTGGCTTCCCTTTAATTTACTGGGGCGCCTAGAGAGAGTGATCACATGTGCATGGCTCTATTTGCCATGTGGACATGCTACGACTACCGTACAATGTCTTCACATCAAAGGTTTGTGTCACGTGCGCACTTTAGTTGAGCCACGTGGACAAGCTTGTGCTACAGTCTAGCGTCGGTCCTAGTTTAGCTTAGGATTTAGCTTGGCACTTTGCGAGCCTCTAGCAGGACATGCATGTCCAGGCAGGTAATAGTTGCATACCCTCTCTTGCACTGTACAGTCAGTTCAACTTATAGGCATATGAAGAGTTTTACCAAACACTGAGCAAACAAAATACCGAGCGATCCATATATCTAATCAAGGAAAAGATTCACTGAAAAACGTAATTTGTCCACTTGTTTATAAAAGGAAGATGGTGTATATAACACAATTTTAATTTATGTTCATATTGCCATTGAAGAGATGTTGTGAGATCATGACATGAAACCCAATCATCAAGCTTGCTTTGGGGAGAGTAGAGACTACTTGTACTAACTAATGTGCATGCTGACATTGAAGAGATTTCCTTCCGTAATGACTTATAAGCCATCTCTCTAGAGATAGTAAAGACTGCAATATAGAATCCAATCTGCAATAAAGTATATTTTGAAAATACTTCACTTCAATTTTTTAGTGAAATATAAATATAATCTAACAATAAAAATCACAACTTTGAACTCATTTTTATGTTCTGTGGATACACTTTGTTCTAAAACTCAAAAAAAAAAAGTGGATGTAACCTAAAACTGTCACAAGGCGGGCACCACGTGCCGATAGAAAAGAATAGACTGAACAGACTTTTAGCACTTCAATAACAACTGAACTGAGAGAGAGAGAGAGACGATACGTGACACGGAGCGGCGGAATTCCACCGCAGAGAGTATTGGCCCCAAACCTTGGCGCCCCTTTCGGTATTTCTTTATATTACTGCTGATTCGCAAAGTACAACAGCTGGGGAGCACCTGCTGTGCAATCTGCGCGCTAAAAAGTGCCAGAGAGGGCCCCCAAGGCTCATATTTAAAGGCCCAAAGCCTAAAAGCATCAAATATGAAAAGCTGACCCCAAAAAATCACTTTCCTAAGATTTCGGAAATTTCCTAAAAATCTACCGCAAATTTTGGAACGTCCGTACAGGTGCCATATCATCATATTTTGATGTGCAAAGTCTTTTGAGCAAGTTTTGCTTTATTTTTAATGCCTTTATGTCACTTGGGGCCCCATCGGACGGGGTCCTCATAAGTTGGTAGGACTTCTTCTTCTGTTACTTGTTCTTCTTAGGGTTTCTAGAATTAGGGTTTGCAGGTTTTAGGGCTAGGGTTTCCAGAATTAGGGTTTGCAGGTTTTAGGGTTAGGGTTTCCAGAATTAGGGTTTCAGTAGTTAGGTTTTTCGGCAAAAATTAGGGTTAGGGTTTCTGCTCTCGGGCAGCCACATCATCTGTTAGTTGGCTCCATTCTTTAGGCTTTGACACGTCAGCAGTTTGTTACATCTCCCCTTCTTGAAAGAGAGTAATCATCCGCGATTACAGCATATTTGCAAAACAACTCAAGTTAGCTCAAAAATTTCCGAGGGACATTCCGAGTGACAATCAGTTTGCTCTTTTTATTAAGGAGTTAGCTTCTCCTTTCTGCTCTTTTGATCAAGGAGTTAGCTTCTCCTTTCGGCTGGTTTGATCAAGGAGTTAGCTTCTCCTTTCGTCCAGATCGGAACTCTTGATATTCCGGCGTAGTAAAATTAGCCATCACACCCAGACCGTACTGATCTTCCACGGGTGTCTTGATGCACTAAAATTACATACCCAGGCAATCTCATCCAATTAGGAATATTCAGTGGTTGGCACATCACAATGCAACACAAATGCTTACATATGCATGTTACATGACATAGAAACATAAAGCCGCCGATGAACACTCCTCCCGCATAACCTAACAAGGTCAGGGCCCCCAAGGCTCATATTTAAAGACCCAAAGCCTAAAAGCATGAAATATGAAAAGCTGACCCCAAAAAATCACTTTCCTAAAATTTCCTAAAAAATCCGCCGCGAATTTTGGAATGTCCGTACATGTGCCATATCATCATATTTTGATGTGCAAAGTCTTTTGAGCGTGTTCTGCTTTATTTTTAATGCCTTTATGTCACTTGGTCCCCATCAGACGGGGTCCTCATAAGTTGGTAGGACTTCTTCTTCTGTTACTTGTTCTTCTTAGGGTTTCTAGAATTAGGGTTTGCAGGTTTTAGGGTTAGGGTTTCCAGAATTAGGGTTTCAGCAGTTAGGGTTTTTGGCAAAAATTAGGGTTAGGGTTTTTGCTCTGTGGCAACCACGTCATCTGTAAGTGGGCTCCATTCTTTAGGCTTCGACACGTCAACAGTTTGTTACATCTCCACTTTTTGAAAGAGAGTAATCGTCCGCGATTACAGCATATTTGCAAAACAACTCAAGTTAGCTCAAAAATTTCCGAGGGACAATCAGTTTGCTCTTTTTATTAAGGAGTTAGCTTCTCCTTTCGGCTCTTTTGATCAAGGAGTTAGCTTCTCCTTTCGTCCAGATCGGAACTCTTGATATTCCGGCGTAGTAAAATTAGCCATCACACCCAGACCGTACTGATTTTCCACAAGTGTCTTGATGCACTAAAATTACATACCTAGGCAATCTCATCCAATTAGGAATATTCAGTGGTTGGCACATCACAATGCAACACAAATGCTTACATATGCATGTTACATGACATAGAAACATAAAGCCGCCGATGAACACTCCTCCCGCATAACCTAACAAGATCCGGGCCGGGAGATATTCAACGACTCCCTCATCACTCCTCCTGCATAACCTAAAAAGGTCCGGGCCGGGAGATATAGAGGCCTTTTACAACCAAACGCCCCCCAGATCGCAGCCTGCGTCGTTTGGAGGTGCTGAGAGTAACCACTGCTCAGACTTCTTAATACTCCTCCCGCATAACCATCCAGGTCCGGGCCGGGAGTCACAACAACAATTATTTTACAAGCATACAACCAAACACTCCCCAGGCATCGGCCTGCGTCGTTCCAAGGTTCAAATAATACCAAAATAGTATTTCTCACTACTCCACCCGCGAGTAAAATCACTAATCATTGAAACCAATATTAAAACTAGAGTCAAACAATTCAAATTGGCACCAAGACAGGTTGAAAACAGATACCATTCATTTCAAACAAATTCCAAACAGGATCATCGAACAAGATCAAACAGAACTCGAACTTAAAAAGCAATCTCGACATCAATCGAGCTCGAAAAGTTGGCTGACTTTCCATCCTGAAACCTGCACCAAAAATTAGGGTTAGGTTCGTTCCATGAAGTCGTAGCCGAGCATAGCATGGTCCATCAGCTCTTAGACAAACAGTGTTTCTTTGACGGCGATGGTAGTCTCAAGATAGCAATCGCATTGGACCTCCAAGGTCATCTGCTCGTGAAGAGACGTCTACTGAGAGATGTCGAGAAATTTCAAGTTATAATCTGCTAGGGTTTCCATGGCAAGCATTCAGGATACCCCACTCTGCCAGAAGTTGCACTCCGAAGGAAGATGTTAGAAACCATATAACTTCGGGCAAATTTTTTTTTTTCCTTGAAAGCTTGCCAAGTACTTGGAGTATGCTGCTTGGTAGCTGTAGACATCAACATCTGCATGGCACTGCCTCTGAGAAAAACAACAGCTCGAAACAAATCTTGGATCCTTCTCTTGCAAGTGATCTCTTATGGCTTATGCCCTGTAAGACGCGAGCAGTGAAGACGGGAGCGCGCCCGATGCACGATGAAGTAAGGGTGGAAGTGGCTAATAGGTCCGGATTGGAGGCCGAAGATCCCTCAAACAATAGCTTTGTGTGCTCTTTTTTTGTAGGATCGGTATGCTAGAAAAGCACACGCCTGATGCTCTGATACCACTGTCACAAGGCGGGCACCACGTGCCAATAGAAAAGAACAGACTGAACAGACTTTTAGCACTTCAATAACAACTGAACTGAGAGAGAGAGAGAGAGAGAGAGAGAGAGAGAGAGAGAGAGAGAGAGAGAGAGAGAGAGAGAGAGAGAGAGACGACACGCGACACGGAGTGGCGGAATTCCACCCCAGAGAGTATTGGCCCCAAACCTTGGCGCCCCTTTCGGTATTTCTTTATATTACTGCTGATTCGCAAAGTACAACAGCCGGGGAGCACTTGCTCTGCAATCTGCGCACTAAAAAGTGCCAGAGAGGGCCCCCAAGGCTCATATTTAAAGGACCAAAGCCTAAAAGCATGAAATATGAAAAGATGACCCCAAAAAATCACTTTCCTAAAATTTCGGGATTTCCTAAAAAATCCGCCGCGAATTTTGGAATGTCCGTACAGGTGCCATATCATCATATTTTGATGTACAAAGTCTTTTGAGCGAGTTCTGCTTTATTTTTAATGCCTTTATGTCACTTGGGGCCCCATCGGACGGGGTCCTCATAAGTTGGTAGGACTTCTTCTTCTGTTACTTGTTCTTCCTAGTGTTTCTAGAATTAAGGTTTGCAGGTTTTAGGGTTAGGGTTTCCAGAATTAGGGCCTGCAGGTTTTAGGGTTAGGGTTTCCAGAATTAGGGTTTCAGCAGTTAGGGTTTCTGGCAAAAATTATGGTTAGGGTTTCTGCTCTCGGGCAACCACATGATCTGTAAGTTGGCTCCATTCTTTAGGCTTTGACACGTAGCAGTTTGTTGCAAAAACCTTGCAAGGTATTTTGTGTCAAATAGAGGTTTTATTATTATAATATTATGTGAGATAAATATTGATAAGTTTGATGTGTCACTGTTTGAAAATGCCCATAATCCTAGAAAAGATCATGGCATTGAGATGTCCCGAAAACCTTGAAAGTAAATATCCATACATTTTATTATAAAGAAAAAAGATTCAAAAAAGCTTTGGCTTAATCTAAATATTTATATTTGTTGAAGGCAAGAAGCAGAAGAACCAACAGTTAGTACCCGCAACACCTCAGCCAGCTCCGTCAGTGTTTTGGGCAGCCATCTGTCCTGGCGCATCAATCAACCCATCGCCATGTAGCAGACCCAATACCTGTAGCACCTCGATCAGCACATCAGTGTTTTCAGCAGTACCTCAGCATCAATGTCAGCGTTCTCAGCAGCCCATCATCTCTAGCTTTTCCAGCACTCTAGTATCCTAGCGTTAGCAGATCCCAAGCTAGCAGATCAACGTTTTTCAGCAAGTAGCAGATTTCAGCCTTCAAGAATTAGCGTTTTCAGCATTCAGCATTTAGCCTTGCAGTACCAAGCATCTACAGCAAGTACCCATCAACATCTCAGCAGTACCAAGCCTCTCTAGCAATTACCCATTAGCATCTCAGCATCTAGGATCATTGTAACAACATTGTGCAAGTAATATAAATTAAGTACTTGCTCTGCCAATAGAGCAAGGGGGCCTTGAAGGTTGTTGGGACCTGACATGCCGTGTCGTCTCTCTTTTCTCTCTCTTTGCCTCTCTCCTTCATTGTGTTTAGTGTAGTCTCTCTTTGAAGTGAAGTTAAGTAACCTTGTGTTTGTGCGGAGTACTAGATCCGAGCTAAATCCTTAAACCCTTCCATTGCACTTGACATTGGTATCAGAGCTCTGTACGTGCTTCGGCTTTGTGAACTAAGGGAAGAACCACCAAGAACTAGACTTATTAGCCACTCCCACCCTTAGTCCATCGCGCATCGGGCATGCTCCCGTCTTCATCGCTATGTCTTTGAACGAAGATCGACATTAGATACACGAAAATCCAGATCTTGAGTACCAAGATCTACTTGCCTCCTATGCGGATATGGAAGGAGTTAGAGACAGGATCCATAACCCTCTCCTGCATTCGTATTCGCATGTAGCATGTATCCACTTCCGTTGACAAGCAACCCTTGGAAATACCTCCGAGCACCCTTACCTTCCATCTTCACCCGCAATGTTTTCACGAGAGGACTATTCGAGTGGTAGTATTTGCTCGCAAGGCAGAGTCAACATCAAGGCTGGTATGCTGCGACAGCAGTAAGGCTACCTAGTAACTCGTATGGTCAGTGGTTACATCGTAGCAGTACCTACATCCGTAGTATCCACCAGTTTGGAGGAGTATATATTGGCTTATGCATCCACAAGCATCAGAAGCATTCGACATTAGAAGTACAGAAAGTATCCGTTGGAAGAAGTTCGGCAGTTGTATCTCAACTTTAATAGCAGGGGATGTCACGTGCGCACTGTAGTTGAGCCACGTGGACCAACTTCTGCTATAGTCTAGCGTCAGTCCTAGTTTAGCTTAGGATCTAGCCTGGCACTTTGTGAGCCTCTAGCAGGACGTGCATGTCCAGGCAGGTCATAGTTGCATACCCTCTCTTGCACAGTACAGTCAGTTCAGCATACAGGCATATGAACAGTCACCTAACTTCTAGCGTATGAACAGGCTCTTAAGTCATGTAATAATAAGTAACATTTTAGCCATTATTTTTCTAGAATCACGGGGCTGATTTATGTATTGACGACCCAGCTTTGCTTGAGTATAGATGTGGCCTGGGGTTCTCTCCTTCGAAGGCAAGAAGTAGAAGAAACAGCAGTTAGTACCCGCAATACCTCAGCTAGCTTGTTCAGCGTTTTGGGCAGCCATCTGTCCCGGCGCAGCAATCAACCCATCGCCATGTAGCAAACCCAAAATCCACAGCACCTCGATCAACACATCAGTGTTATCAGCAGCACCTCAACATCAGTATCAGCGTTTTCAGCAGCCCAGCACTCCAGTACCCTAGCGTTAGCAGATTCCAAGCCAACAGATCAGCGTTTTTCAGCAAGTAGCAGATTTCAACCTTCAAGCATGAGCATTTTCAGCATTCAGCACTTAGCCTCGCAGTACCAATCATCTACATGTACCCATCAGCATCTCAACATCTAGGATGATTGTAACAGCATTGTGCACGTAATAAAAAGCAAGTACTTGCTTTGACAACAGAGCAAGGGTGTGCTTGATGGTGTTTGGGACCCGACATGCTGTGTTGTCTCTGTTTTCTCTCTTTGTCTCTCTCTCCTTCATTGTGTTCAGTTCAATTTCTCTTTCAAGTGAAGTTAAGTAACCTTGTGTTTGTGCGGAGTACTAGATCCAAGCTAAATCCTTAAACAATTCCGCTGCATTGTCTATAGAGCCTGAGGGATTTTGTGTTGGAACTTCTTGTGGTTGTTTGCAGGACCTGCATGTTCGTACGAGTCCATTAGATTAGGTTTTTGTCGTCCATTGATGGGTGTTCTACACATTGGCGGGCATTTGACAACACAAGTTTGTAGATCAAGATAGGAGCAGGCCTCGCATCAAAAGGAGCGAATTGGGAAAATCTCATCCTTTTAATACCCTAAATCTTTGGGTGACATGCACATTTTTGACTAAGTTTTGGGAAAATACGGAACTCAAGGCATTTGAGAGGTCACTGGCAAGTATAAGGGATGCCACATTCTTAGGGAGCTTACTGGCATTCGCAGCCCCTCCTCTTCTGGCGTTTTTGGACCTCCATTGCCTGCCTCTCTAGCAACCTTCGTGGTATCCCATCGTGGCCCCAAAGACTGGCGCCCCTTTCGGTATTTCTTTTTATATTAATCAGATCAAAGTACAAGAGAGTGGCTAGGGTTTCACTCTCAGACTCTGCGTCTAGATGCTCTGAGAAGTGAAGCCCTCACCACTTATTTAAAGATACAAGGGATGCCCAAAAGCAGAGCCCCAAAAGCTTTCCAGTTAAAAGCATAAGAGCTCAAAAGCTCTTCTTTCTCAAGCTCTCCTTTTTTTGTTTTAAAACAAGCATTCTCTTCCTTTTCTCTTGCGTAGAGTAAAAAGCGAAATTTGCGTTGCTCATCATTTTAAATTTTTTTTTTCAGCCTTCGTGATTTCCGGAAATTAGGGTTTGTGGCAAAAATTAGGGTTTGTAGGTTTTTTAAGGGTTTCTAGCAGAAATTAGGGTTTCTGCTGTCCGCCACGTCATCACTTTGTGACATAACCCCCTCTTGAAAGCAATGTAATCGACCGCGATTACGCCTGCAAAACCGACAAAAGCCATAAACCGTCTTAGCAGACACTGACTGTTAGTACCTACGTACTAGGGACACATCTAGCACATGTACCAAATCGACAGTCACATCACACGACATTATAGGACATCACCAGACATCACAAGACATCACACGACATTCAACATTCATTCGGATCTTAGACCATGATTTATCGGCAATGTAGCTAGCAATCACAACTAGGTCCAATCGGGACCTCATCAATGTCCGATTGACTAACCCCTATTGCAACCATGCCTATTCGAGATCAATCAGACCAAAATGCTGCAGTCATTTCGTCTGTCAGTTCCTGCATGCAGAAGAAGTCAAGAACAAATCAGTATCATTATCAGGAATTCCATTTCATAAAGTCATCCATCAGAATACTGTCAGCTCTCAATATCCCTGAAGCTCAAAGAGACATCAGTGACTTTAGTATCAAAATCAAGGCATCTGTTGACAAAGGAGTGGAGTGACTCCCCTCTTGTGCATCCCACTGCACCAGATCTTCGGCCAAGCTGAATATTTGGGTTCCGTTTGGAGTAGACTATGCTAAACCAAAACATCGAGGTAAAGTTTCACAATCCGAGGAGTATCTGCGAGGTCCTCCTCCATCATCCACTTCGCATCAAATGTAGGAAAGTTCTTGAAGTTAACCAAGAACCGCCTTCGGACTTTACCTTTCTTCGTATCGTTATGTGCCAGAATCTGTTCAGGAACAAGGATCTCCTCGTTTTCTTCCACTTCGGGTTGCTCATCAGGCACATCACCCTTAACAGGTTTCAAGAGATTCACATGCAATGCATTGTGAATCCTCCAAGTATCTGGCAGTTTCAATCGGAATGAGACATCATTTATCTTTTCAGTTATCTGGAAAGGTCCGTAGTATCGCATACTAAGCTTTGGAAAATCCTCTCCTTTCCCTTTTTCTTTCTTAGGCGTGCCTTCTCAAACGTAAGAGCACCCAATCATCCTCCTTCAATTTCAAGTCGCGACGATGGCGATCCGCTGCCTTTTTCTGTCGTTCTTGAGACTCCTGCAAAGTCTCGCGAACCTTGGCAAAAGCCGTATCCAAATCTCGCGAATATTCATCCGCTTCCAATATCTAATCTTTCGTGCTCAGGAAGGATACAACCTTCGCAGCACTTTCAACAATCTCACATGGCGTCTTCCCCGTCAAAGAGTGTATCGTGTTATTGTAGGCAAATTCCACCAAAGGTAAGTTCTTTTCCCATTGAGTCTTCTGATCCGAGATACAAGACTTCAATAAATCTAAAATCACTGAATTGGCAATCTCAGATTGCCCGTCAGTCTGCAAGTGGAAGGATGACGAGAACTGGAACCGCGTGCCAATGTTCTCCCAAATTGCCTTCCAAAACAAACTCATAAATCTGGGGTCTTTGTCGGAGACAATCGTCTCAGACGTGCTATGTAATCGGAAAATCATCGTGATCATTTTGTGTAATCGGGAGATTAAAACTGAAATCCATTTCAATACTTTCCCAGGGGCGGGTGGGTATGGGTAAAGGGTGTAACAATCCCTATGCCTTATGCCTGTCAAACTTGACCTTCTGGCATACTGCGCACAACTCTTCCACGTCCTTTTTGAGTCACGGCCAAAAGAAGTATCTCTGTACCCCTGTCACGGTGGTAGCAATGCTGCGGTGACCGTAAAAGGTGGACAATGGAATTCAATCATAACCTTTTCCCTCAATGGTTGTGTAACGCACAACATAGTCTTTTTCATCAAGTAGCCTTCCCGAAGGGAGTATCCAGCTACTGTCTCCCCATCCCGTATCCGTGTGAAAATATTTGCAAAATCTGTATCTGTGGCATATTGATCGACCATATCCTCGAAGCTCCTATGATGTATCGCGGAAATAGCCAGAACCAACAGTTTTCGAGACAAAGCATCTGCCACCACATTCTTCTGTCCCTGCACATGGACAATCTGGAAGTGGAACTGTGACAAGATGTTCGCCCACCGCATTTGATTTTCCGAAAGCTGCTTTTGTGACAAGAAGTAGCGCAAACTATGATGGTCTGTAAAGAAAGTAAAATCCGCTCCGAGTAGGTAATGCCGCCACTGAGTAAGAGCATGGATAACCGTCAAAAGCTCTTTCTCATAAATCTGTGCTGTCATCTCTGGCCTAGAGAACAAACGGCTCTCGTAAGCTATGACATGGCCTTCTTGCATCAAGACCGTACCCAGACTACGACCACAAGCATCACAATATACTTCAAATGACTTCTGCAAGTCCGACAAAGTCAAAATAGGTCCCGTAGTCAATTTCTCTTTCAATTTCCGAAAGGCAGTCACCTCTGTGGGTCCCCACGAAAAAGGTACTCCTTTTTGTGTCAAGGTATGCAAAGGGGAAGCAACTTCTGCAAACTTTCGTATGAACCGCCTGTAGTACGAACACAGTCCCAAGAAGCTTCTAACTTCATGGACATTCCTCAAATCGGGCCAATCACGGATAGTCTCTATCTTGGTGGGGTCCATTTGCACTCCTGCTGCTGACACGATGTGTCCCAAAAAGTGTATCTCTGGTAGGAAAATTGCATTAATCACTAACGTGTGATCTCGTAATAACTGAAAGACTTGAAGCAAATGATCTCTGTGTTCTGCCTCATTCTTGGAGAAATCAATGATGTCGTCAAAGAAAGTGCCAACAAATAGCCTGTACTCTCGAAAAATCTTGTCCATGATCCGGTTAAATGTCGCAGGAGCATTGGTTAAGCCAAAAGGCATCACCAAAAACTCAAATAACCCAAAAGTCGTCCGAAAAGCTATCTTGTAGACATCTCCTGGCGCTATCCTGATCTAATGATATCCACTCTTCAAGTCAATCCTGCTAAAGCACGAGGATCCTTGTAACCTGTCGAGTATATCATCGATCCTAGGAATCAGAAATCTGTTCTTGATGGTGATTTCGTTGAGAGTGCTATAATCGATGCACATTCTCCAAGATCCGTCTTTCTTCAAAACCAACAACACTGGAGAGCAATACGGTGAAGTATTAGGCTGGACAAGACCCTTTTCCAAGAGGTCTTTCACTGGGTTCATAATCTTTTCATTCTGACCTCGGCTCACACGGTTCGGTGGCCGGTTCGGTGGCGTGCTTCCAGGTATCAGATCAATGGTTTGATCTTCAGGCCCTCAGAAAAGCAATCGGCATGAGTCTGGAGAAAAATCTTGGCGTTCTTTTGATCAGGTCAAAACATATTCAACCTTTATCCATCGTTCAGTTCTCTCCCAAAAGAATGAGTAAGAAACTGAAGTTCATCAAGTACAATCTCTAAGCCCTTCATTTATCAAAGTTGCTTTCTCGGCCTGGTAGTCAACCACGGCGTAGTTCTTGTGGTACCAGGGGATCCTGAGTAGAACGTCACTCGCGTACCCTGAACACCCCTGTCATTGCAAACGAAGTTTGCCAATGCTCGGTGTAATGGCAACATCCCATCCGGGTGCCAGTCGAACTACCTCCGCCTGTGGCGTCAGTCTATCGGGCGTAATTCCAAATCGAGCCGCCAATTCCAAGTGAAAAGAAGTTGGCCTTGGCTCCTTCAAAAGAGCTTCCTGATCCTTCACTTTGCCCCAAAAGCGGCAAGGTTTGTACTTTCATTCATTAGATTTGGTGCAGGCCCCACGCCATGTGGTACAAGTTCTGCTTTTCTATCTGTCTTTTCTGCCACATTCCTCAGTTGCTCTCGAACTTTCAGCCCTGTCGTCGTCTTTATCATTCTGTTCTTTCTGTGCCTGTGTAGGGCACTTCGCGGAGATATGTCCATGTTCCCCGCATCCAAAGCACTTCCCCTCTCTGATGAAGCGAGCTCTCTCCTCAGGAGTAAGCTTGGGTCGTGCATCCTTTTTCTCTGGGTTGCTCTTTTTCTTTCTACTTTCATTCCCAGAAGTCTGTTCGGCTCGTTGTGTCATGGCCTTATCTGTGGGGTAGGTCAAACTGCCACAGTGAATGGCAAAGCCCCGCTTCGCATGACTCATCAACTCCTAAATAGAAGCTGACTTCTATTCCAAGCAATGATTTTGGATCTCTGTAGGTAGACCCAAGGTAAACCGCTCAATCTGTTCTCTGAACGAGATCTTCTTGAATGAAGAGGCGGGTAGAAAAGAGCTCTAGAATCTTTCACAATAAGCATTGATTGTATCTTTCTTGGTCATCCGAAGATGGTTCCAAGCAGCTCGTATATCTCATTCATATTCTTGCGTCAACCAAGAAGAAATAAAAAGCTTCTTAAATTTCAACCATTTAACTGGCGCAGTCTTGTTTAAAAGAAGCGTGGACCACCAAGTACGAGCATTCCTCTTAAAGTAAGAGGCAGCTCTCCGAATCTTGGAGTGCTCTGAATAGCGTCCTCCTGCGAAAGCGATGTCAAACTGCTGTATAAAAGACAAAGCCTTCGAAGCATCTGAGTATCCTGAAAAAGTTCTAAACTTGATCGAGTGGCCACCTTCCCTAAACTCTCGGACTTTCTTGCTTTTATCTTCGAGAAAGTCATACTGGTTGGCTTTGTAAAAATTCTTCTTGTTCGCATAAAAGTTTCCGTTGTCAGAGTCTGAACTGTCCGTAGACGAGTCCTCTGTAGAAGTGTCACTCACTGGGCGAGACCTAGACTTCCTTGCCTTTTTCTTGCCCTTTCCGAAGCGTTGTTTCTTGCTTCGCTTTTTGCTTTTTCTGTCTTCTTCGCTCGAGTCTGAAGAGCTAGAAGAACTGTCAGAAGAAGAAGAAGAACTGGGTAAGCCTTCAAACTTGACACACAAATATCCCGGGAAATCAGTGCCTTTCTTCTGCTTTTTGCCGTGCTTTTTGCCTTTCTTTTGCACGTCGAAAAGCTGAGCAATCCGTGCATCAACCACGTCCTCTAGTTCCTTCTCCGCATATTTCTTGGAGGCAGAAGGTTTCTTGAGAGTGGGTTTCGGGAGTGGTGTTGTGGCTCTTTCCCACTCCATCTGTACCTCTTCCAAAGAGGTCTGGTTCATATATTTTGCCATCTTCGGGTCCTTGGCAAAATTGAGCATCATCTTTGTTGCATCATCAATCAATTTTCGACGCTCCATCTCTTGCTGCTCCGCTGGAGTTAGGCCTAGGCGGGCCATACTCCGTGCCGGACTCTTCGTTGTGATCGCTGCCCGCATCTCTAGATGCAGAGGGAGTCGACTGATCATTGCGTGAAGCCATAGCTGCCGCGGAAAAATTTTTTCGGGGATCGGATTTTCCATAGAAGAGAAATCGGCCGTGCTCTGATACCACTGTAATAGACTTGGACACTCCAAGTCAAGAATCAACCGCAACAGCACCAAATAACCACTTCAAAACAATTCACAGATCACAATAGATTTCCACTGGCCCGGCGGAGTTCCGTGCCTAGAGATATTGGCCCCAAAGACTGGCGCCCCTTTCGGTATTTCTTTTTATATTAATCAGATCAAAGTACAAGAGAGTGGCTAGGGTTTCACTCTTAGACTCTGCGTCCAGATGCTCTGAGAAGTGAAGCCCTCACCACTTATTTAAAGATACAAGGGATGCCCAAAAGCAGAGCCCCAAAAGCTTTTCAGTTAAAAGCATAAGAGCTCAAAAGCTCTTCTCTCTCAAGCTCTCCTTTTTTTGTTTTAAAAAAAACATTCTCTTCCTTTTCTCTTGCGTAGAGTAAAAAGAGAAATTCGTGTCGCTCATCATTTTAAATTTTTTTTTTCAGCCTTCGTGATTTCCGGAAATTAGGGTTGTGGCAGAAATTAGGGTTTGCAGGTTTTTTTAGGGTTTCTGGCAGAAATTAGGGTTTTTGCTGTCCGCCACATCATCACTTTGAGACAAGGGCCGTATAGCATACCATGTCAGTATCTTAGTGTGATTTGCGGAGATTCGTACAATATGCCACGTCATGAGCTTTTACACAATTTTGGGTCTTGCCTTTATTTTTGAAGGTTTTAGGCCCCTTGGTCGGGTTCCATATGTTGGGCGGGTTAAATTTTTTACTCTAGCCCCTTAGGCTCCTTGATAGGAATGTGCAAGTTGGTTAGAACTTCTTTTGCTTCTTCCCGAGGGACTTAAGCCCCTTCGGTTCGGGCTCCATCCTCTAAGGCCATGCCACGTCATCACTTTGTGACATACCTCCCTCTTGAAAGAATTGTAATTGCCCTCGATTACACTTGCAAAACAAACATAAGACAAAAACTAGTTTAGTAGACACACGCTCTAAGTACCGACATACTAGACGACAGTCACCAAACATTCAGATCACATTCACATCACTATCCCCGTCGAGATCTTAGATGAGAACAGCATCACCCTGAAACTCGTTTCGACAGTTCGGGGGAGGTGAAACGTCTCGGGCCTTGAAACGTTTCACTCACTAAGTGAAACACGAGCCGTTTCACCAACAACTATTTACCATAAGTTTAGTTTCAAAGTCGCTAAACTCACGTTTCAGTATCACGTTTCATTGTGCTCTAAGTTTGGATTGAAACGTTTCATAGTGAAACATCACGTTTCAGGGTGAAACATTTCGGCCTTGAAACTTTCGCAGTTACGCTGGATGAGAATCATGATCATTGTAACTTATTTAGCAATCACATCTAGACTGCGCTAATCTTTTCACGGATGTCTTGATCTACTAAATCTCGTTACTATTATATCCATATCAGCCCTTAGGTGAACAAGACAAAATGCTACAATCATTTCGCCTTTCAAACATGCACTCAAACAATACACACATGAGAGAACACATGCAACAGATTCATTTTAGAAATTCCCATTTTAAAGTGCTTCTTAATATTAAGTCATCCAAGAAAATACTGTAAGTTCACTAGCATCTGTGAAATCTCAAAAGAATCAGTGACTTTATTCCATGGAGGTAACCTATGACAAAGGAGCGAAGTAACTCCCCTCTGTGCAGTCCGTACCGCACCATTCAACCTGCTGATTCATCAGTAACTCGGTGCTAAACCAAAAGCTTAAGATAAAGCTCTAATATCTAAGGAGTATCTGCTAGGTCCTCCTTCTCCATCCACTTGGCATCAATAGCCGGATGATTCTGACCAAATACCGTCGTGTCAGCTTACCTTTCACTTTCTTTTCCTTGTGAGCTAGGACCTGTTTGGGAATGAGATTCTCCTCTGTCTCTTCCACTTCGGGCTGCTCATATGGCTCCTTATCAACTTGCACTTCACCTTTGAAAGGTCTTAATAGACTCACATGAAATGCATTGTGAATCTTTCCAAGTATTTGGTAAGTTCAATTCGAAGGATACATCATTTATCTTTTCTTGGATCGGGAAAGGTCCATAGTACCGCATACTTAGCTTGGGAAAAAACATCTCCTCACCGTTCCATTTTCGCAGGTGTGCCTTCTCAAACTGTAGTAGCACCCAATCATCTTCCTTTAGCAGCAAGTCACGCCGATGCTTGTCTGCTGCCTTCTTATGCCATGCTCGAGACTTCTCCATAGCCTCCCGTACCTGGGCAAGAGCAATGTCCAGATCCTGTGTATACTGGTCTGCTTCAAATATTTTATCTTTGGTGCTCAAAATAGGTGGAACCTTCCTGACACCCTCGATAATCTCAAATGGTGCCTTGTAGATGTATGAACTGTTTTATTGTAGGCGAACTCCACCAAGGGCAAATACTTGTCCCATTGAGTCTTTTGATTAGAGATCTACGACTCTAACAAGTCCAATACCACTGAATTGGCTATCTCCGATTGCCCATCTTTCTGTGTGTAAAATGAGGATGAGAATTTAAGCCTTGTGTCTATGTTCTCCCAGATTGCCCTCCAAAAAGACTTATGAAACGGGGATCTCTATCTGAAACTATAGATTCAGGGATACCATGTAATTTGAGAATGTGTGAGACAAACAACTTAGCCAAATGGTTGGCTTTAACTGTGTAAAGTGGGCATGTTTCCTGAATTAGTCGATGACTTTCCAAATGCCATCATGCCCACTTGGAGTCTTGGATTGCTATACTCTCCCAAGGTCGGCTAGGAATAGGTAAAGGTCGTAGGAGACCAGGTGCCTTATGCCGATCAAACTTGACCTTGTGGCACACCACACAACTGCGAACAAACTTGTCTACATCCTTGTTGAGCCTTGGCCAAAAGAAATATTGCTCTACACCTTTGAAGGTGCTGTTGATGCCATGATGCCTTGAAAAAGATGTGGACAATGGCACTCTGTGAAAATTTTATTTCGTAACGCTTGAGTAACACACAACATTGTTTTCCGCATTAAGTAACCATCCTTCAGAGCATAGCATGCAACTGTCTCCCCACTCTTCAATAGGTCAAAGATGTCTTGAACATCTGGATCTGTGGCGTACTAATCAACCATATCCTTGATGTTTTGATGGTGAATCACTGAAATAGCCGATATCTGTGGCTTTCAATACAACGGGTCTTCCACCAAGTTCTTCTTTCCCTTAACATATATGATTTGAAAATGAAACTGCCCATCTCTTCTGTTTGTGCGATAGTTGTTTCTGGGACATGAAGTATCTCAAACTTTGGTGATTGGTGAACACTGTAAAATCGGCTCCAAATAAAAGCGGCGCCATTCAGTAAGAGCATGGATGATTGCCAATAAGTCCTTTCCGTAAATCTGTGCGACCAGCTCTGGTCGCGAGAACATTCTCCTCTCATAAACTATAATATAGCCCTCTTGTATTAAGACCACACGCATCACTCAAATAGCTTCTGCAAATCTGGTAATATCAACACTGAACCAATCGGCAGCTTTTCCTTTAGAGTCTTGAATGCTGCAATCTCTGATGGTCCCCAAGAAAAAGGAACCCCTTTCTGCGTCAAAATATGTAGCAATCTCCGCAAACTTTCGGATGAACTGCATGTAATACGAACATAAGCCCAAAAAGCTATGAACTTCCATGTACATTCTTCAAATCTGGCCAATCTCGAATTGTTTTGACCTTGGCCGAGTCCATCTTTACACCCTCCGTAGAGATAATGTGTCCCAAAAGGTGCATCTCTGGCAAGAAAAACTCTCTCTTTTCCCCATTAACCACGAGTTGATGTTGCCGCAGTGCTTGAAAAACGTGTAACAGATGGCGTTTGTGCCCTGCCTCACTCTTGGAGAATACGATAATGTCGTCGAAAAAGGTGCGCCCACAAGTGACCAGTACTCTCTAAAATCTTGTCCATCATCCTATTGAACATTGCAGGAGCATTTGTGAAACTGAAAGGCATCACGAAATACTCTTGCAATCCAAAGGACATCCTGAACGCGGTCTTGTATTCATCTCAAAGAGCGATCCCGAGCTGATGATAGCCACTTTCCAGGTCAATTTTGCTAAAGCTGTCTAGTATATCAGCGATTCTGGGTATTGGAAACCACAAATTGCATGATGTCAATGATCACGAAATTGGTAAATGGCCAATGGGAAGCTGCTGGTCAAAGAAAATCTTATTCCTATTCAGAATCCATTTATGGGCATAGGGTAAAGGGGCGAATAAGTAGATTGTTACCAAAAGGTAGACGAATCCACCCCCAATTTAGAGACAGAAATTTGGAATATGCTTGGAATCTTGCTTATCTGTCCTTGTGATTTGCTAAAAGTTGTACTATTACTGGGGCTGGATCATTCTCGAAGCGCACATGCTTCTTCAGTTTATTGGCAGCGTGAAAGGTAGATTTGCGACCCAAGTAGACTGGATAGTCTGCTGCGCAACTCTTTCTCCACGATTGGGTCTTGGTCTTCATTAGTTTGTTGACTCGTCACTCTACAACTTCATTACATTCATCCTCTGAGTACACTCTGTGTCTAGATACCGCCGGTGTAGGTTTCTTCTCTAGAGCCGACTTGAGAGGTGAATGGATGGTGGCACGCCATCGGGCATCTCGTCAAGTGGATGCTTCGCCGATCCTTGGAGTACAATAGCATCTGTCGAGCACAATTGTTGACCGATTGTCAACGCTGCATCTTCATTCTTTCATAAGCTATGGGTGGAGGCGGACCATACTCCTCTTTCGATTCCTTGGAAAGGAGTCTGTTCCTATTGGAATCCGCGTTAGTTTCTTCTTGACCCAAGTGATCAGGTGTAGCAGTTTCCTCTTGGCGGGATCCGTCGATTGAATCCATGTGTGCTGCAAATAAAGGGATTGGATCCTCCGTAGAAGAAGAATCGCTTGAGCTCTGATACCCGTTGTAAACTAAGAGAGAGAGAGAGACGACACGGCACGGCGGAGTTCCTGGCCCAGAAGCACTTGCCCCAAAGAGTGGCGCCCCTTCTGTGTATTTCTTTATTTATTAGGCTTCAACAAGTACAATGTCCGAGGGTCCTCTCTTTGGCAAGCCCCTAAGCTAATGTGCTCGGAGAAGAGGCCCTTGCACACTTATAAAGTCCCTTGGCCATGCCCAAAAGCAGTTATATGAAAAGCATACGTTCTTAAAGACATTTGGAGTTCCAAAAGCTAGTGCCTCCAAGGATTGTCCGTACGGCATGCCACGTAAGCCTGCCAGCGTGATTTGCGGAGATCCATATAGCCTGCCACATCATCAGCTTTTACGCAGTTTTGGGTCCTGCCTTTATTTTTAAAGGTTTTAGGCCCCTCAGCCGGGCTCTATAAGTCGTCGGGCGGGTAAAATTTTAACTGTAACCAACCTGCAAGTTGGTTAGAACTTCTTTTGCTTCTTCCCGAGGGACTTAAGCCCTTTCTATCCGGGCTCCAGCCTTTAAGGCCATGCCACGTCATCACTTTGTGACATACCCACTATTCGAGCTACAAATCTCTGTGTGTGTGTGTGGGTATACACATCTAAACAGAGCATGCCCACGAATACCTATAGCATGTAAAGGTAGGGATGTGCGCATGGGCTTAGATGGTGCGTCTTCGAGTTACATGTTCATTTTTATGTGTGTGTCTCTTCTTTCTTCCATCATAATGCATATTGCCAAGGATCATTTTGTGCATTCTGGTTGTTCAAACCAGTTTGCCCTTCGTAGACATATAGTGCAGATTGCCACCCTTTTAGTACTCCTTGGACGCATGCTAAACAGCTTTTAGTTGACGTAGCTTGTTGTTGTGCTCATGTGTACGAGAGAATCCCTAGCGTCATCACTTGGCGTTCACACGTCAGAGATCAACAGGATCATCAAACAGGATCTCACACAGATTGATATAGAGAGGACATGGATGACTCCTCGGGAGTCGGGGAAGAAATGACTTTTTACAAAAAGCATTATCTTCATGCGAGTGAGGATGCATTTAAATTGATGGCCAAGATACATGGATTCACACCTCCCGGACGGGCTTTGGTGTGTCATAGGACACCTTCGGACCTCCTCCCATCAGTTGTAGAATCTATATAGTATATACACTTCAGTATCTCTAGAGCAGCAGACATGCAAGGTATGCAGTTTAGAGCCAGAGGCACATGAGCATTACATATGGCAGTGCCGAGTATATTATGAGGTATGGGGACGTTTTCATTGTCTGTTTAGAGAGGGCTTCGGACCTCTGTCTAGGGTGATGGATTATGCTGACTGGCGATGGATTTATTCTAGTGCAGCAGCCCTCAGCAGGCCCCCAGGACATGCCAATTTTCAGCTCATGGGACTCTCCTAGATAGAGCTGCAAAGATTAGTAGATCTCGGTTCCCTCGTATTGCCCGCAGATAACGTCACCAACATATTCACCATTGCTGCATCTAGGCCATTATTGAGAGGCATAGGGCAGTTCCTACGAGGTTCTTTACACAGGATGGATTGACGCCATGATGCATTGGCCCATGAGAGAGTTCATGTAAGGGCACTATCAGCAGTCGCCCATGGAGAGATCAGGCTTTGGCAGATTGGCCACCAGCTGGCTCTATTTGTTCACTTATTCATTCCCATCTAGCTTTCAGCTTTTTAGTTTTTGTTACCTTAGTCTTGTTTTTTTTAATCCGGGACAGTTGGATCATATGATGATGATGTAATTTCTGGTCTCATAAGTCTTTTAGACCTTTTGCAGATGTAAATATCTTTCCATTTCATTTCATTTTCTTTCTCATGAGAGGGAGGGCGGGCTAGAGCAATGGGCCTCGACCTGCTTAGAGGGGCCAGAGGCTAGATCACTTTAGGGTTGAGCATTTTGGTTTTAAAAAAAATGGGCTTATTGAAGTTCTTCGATTTTGTTCCATCTTTTGAAGCCTCACAAATGCTGATAGATGTCTGATGAGATTCAAGTGTTAGCGCTCGGAGATAAAGATATTGATTTTTTTGAAATCAAAAAGGTAATTTGATTTTTTTGGAGATGCTCAGGCTGGAGGAGTTCTGTTTGCTTATTCACAACTGCTGTATGCTTCATGTCTTCTCCTGGGATACTGGGGCTATTTTCTTTCTTCCTCAAAGCTGAAGGCGGAGTTCAAAGGGGACAGAGCATCCACCCTCTCTTATCTACTTCCCAAGTGGTATAGTCTTTGAAGAGAATGCCTAGAATTTCTCCTCTTGACATCAAATTTAATTATGTCATTCTTAATTTCTAGGGGTATGTGGAAGCACGACAAACAGCTGCTGTACATGAGCCTCATGTTTACTTTCCAGTCTTTTCAAAAATTAGTTCTTCAAGAAGGAGAAAAGTTTGTGTTGCTGGTGTTTGATACAACTTACAATCAGGGTATTTATGGCTTTGTCGATAATCTAGGTGCGGCTCCCATTTTTCTCTGAGCATGTCTTTTTGCCAGACCATGAACTCACAGGACTAATAAGCTGTTGGCAGGCAGTTTAGTGGTCAGGTCAGTTTTCCAACCATTTGAAGAAAGTGCATTCACTGTCTTTGCCAAGTCCAGCTCTACGGGTAGTGGTAAGAGTCCAGATTTTAGCAATATTGGTGGATTCTTTTTTTGTGCCCTGAGAAGTTAGGCTACCATATGCAGGTTCAAGATTGAGAGAGCTTCTTACCTCTGCACTCAAGCTCGTAACTCTGATTGGTATTTCCTCCATTTGAAGTCTAGTTTGATGGTGTTTTACATATTGAGTGCATGGATGGTTGTCTTCTTTTCCACAGGTTTGTTTTTTACAACTTTCGGTCCGAGCTACTCTTACGTGCTTTTAAGAATGTTATATGGAATCAAGTGGAGTGAGGGAGAAGCGTCCATAGCATTAGCTTGGTATTGCTTCTATGTGATGATGTTGGCACTCAATGGTGAGTAAGGCTCAAAGCCATGAAGGGGATAAGCAGGTCCATGAAAAACAAAGAAATTCTGTTGGTTATTTTTTGTAGGCACTGAGTTTCACTCATGTCCTTTGACCTAACCTAGGCACTACCGAAGCTTTCTTGCATGCGGTTGTAACAAAAGGACAATTGGCTCGTTCCAATGTATGGCTTTTGGCATTCTCCTTCGTGTATGTAAGCTTGAGTATCTTGCTGATCCGCACAGCTGGAGCTGCTGGATTGATCGTTGCAAATTGTATCAGTATCCTTTCATTGTAAGCCATACATAGATGATAGCACACTCTAATAGTCCACTTAATTGTTCCTCGTCATTACCTCTAGACATGCTGCTGCGAAGTTTATACTCCCTGAATTTTATCATGAAGTATTTCAAGGTAGTTCTCTTTCAGTTCTAGAGTTTTCAATGCCTTACCATTCCTCAAGCTACTCAAATTGTAAGTGCTTTGCAAAGCTCAATGGTTTCTAACAGAACTCACTCCCTGTTTCATTGAATGCTTAGTGCAGGGTGACTTTGAGATTTGGCAGATTCTACCAAATGCACGAGTTTTGGTCATGTTTGCAGTGTCAATGTTGGTAACACGTGCCTCTGAGAAGACGATTTTGGATCGTCATAGATTCTATGTTACAGCTCCTCTGCATGTTGGGGTAGGAGTTGGATGTTTTGCACTGGTGGTCTACCTTCTGTATCCTCAATTGCTGAAGTATGGTTCTTATCATGAAGATTTATTGCTTACTTTTAGCTTTTCAATTCAAGCTAAGTGGTCTTCACTAAAACTTACCTGGTGTTAGCTTTCCAACCATCTTAACTCTTAAGGACAGATACAAACATGAGCAATCTTTCTTTGCAAGGCTGTCTGCATTACATAGGGGCAAACTTGACTGAACAAGGGCGTATGCAAAGGCATGATTGTTGCTGTGTCCAGTAAATAAAGCATTTGTTCTGCAAGCTCAAAGAAGGCTACTCGCGATTCTGAATGGGTAGGGAACTTAAGAGGATTATATTTTTGTCATTTTTTTGGCTTTTACATGTGGTTTTTAAAAGCTTGGTACCGGATGAAGCAGAATGGTTTCCATAAACCTCCAAGCGAATCTATGGCCAGAAATTGGTTATGATACGGCATTGGATCGTTATGATGGACATTGGAGACATGGCATATGGTATATGTCTATGGCTTATGATTAGGATTCATATCATTTATTTGTGTCAGGAGCACAAATCTTTTGAGATCAATAAAAGCCCTCGCTAAACATGCCGCTTGGAAAGAGGAAGACAATCATTCCAAACGTATGTCTTTTGTATTGTATATCTGACTGGTGGTTCTACCTTTGCTATTACCAGACAATATTTTTTCGGAAGACTCTGATGTTGCTTTACATTTCATTCTTTTTGGCTGTCTAAAAGAAGCCTTAAACAGGACAAGAGAGTTAGGTGGACATTTGAAATCTTATTGTTCCAATATTGATTGGATATGCCTTTTTAGTGAGCATTTGATTTTTTCTTTTGTTTAGTTTGTCAATGGGTCTTTTAGTTTTCATTTCACAGCTTTAGCCTTAGATGACATTACTTCTTTGTCATTTTATTCTTTTAGATGGCCAACGTCAACTTGTTTTTATTTGCATTGGGAGAAGAGCACACTTTTTTATGTAGGATAAAATTGCACTTGTCTTGTGGCTGTGAAGAGAGGAAACTTACCGTAAATTATCTGCGAGCTCATTAAATGTGTCCTTAAATGTTGAGATCTCTAACTTGGAGCTTGAAGAGGACCAAATGTAAATTTCCTGGTGCTTAAGTTTGGTAGTAATTGGCATGACTACTATCATGTGGTCACCCACGGTGGCCAAGCAACAATGTTATGGACATGCAAGTTTTTAGTTGTAAATTTGGTAGTAGTTTCCCATAGCCTGTTAGGGTCTAAACCTAATTCCATCCTATGTTTATGTGAACAACCCCTTATGGTGCTACTACATCATTGTGGGAAACATGCTTACACCTAGCACTTCCTTTATATGCCACATGGCGTATACACTTGTCCTAAAACTCTTCATGCACACAACACCTAGCCACATATGTGGATATATTAGCATCGTCACTTCTACTATTTGCATGTATCACTCCATCTATAAATGGAGTTCCAATGTACAAACTCAAATCTCTCTCGATGATATTATAATCTATTGCATCCTTTTGTATAGTATTATCAAGTGTTCTTTTAAGTATTAATTTAGCTTAAGATAGGTTGATCATTATTATGAATGCGAGCAATAATGATTGGGTATGATCTAAACCATAGTGCTTGGGGAGCTCCTCAATATTGAAGAGAGAAGATTGTCAATCTTTGAAGCAAGGATAATTTAATTGATGAATCCCAAACCGGAGAAGAAAGAGAGGTGGTGATACTACATTCAACACTTTCAGAAAAAAGAATTAATTCGGCAAGGTAGGCTTTGAGAATGTCTTAACATTCCCATTCCATGCTTGATACATTTTAATTGGTTTTCTTCCTTGCGCTAGCTATAGAGCGATGAACGCATATACAAGTCTGGGAGGGGAGGGCAATTCCTAAAGAGGAACAAAATGTCCCTACCATCCTAAGTGTGCTCACACAAATCACTAACATAATCTGGTAGTAGATATGTGGAGTAAGCTACCTCAAATAGCATCTCTCCTTTGTATATCTTATCTCTAGAGCATAGGCCTCTTCTCAACAACGTTGGAATTAGGGCTGTAGGAAAACACACACAGTTTGCAGAAGACGAAGGAAGCTCAAGGCACATAACAGAGAGTGTATTACTTAGTGTGCAATGGAAAGATAAGTTAGCCTTAGAGTAATGGGCGTATATACAATGCAAAAACCTCACAGTGGGGAAAAATGTCTTGGCAGTCCTAAGTGTGTTCACACACATCACTACCTTATGTATATGGTAACAAATCCTCCCTGGAGTGATACGGTGAACGAAAGCTGGCACATAAAGAGAAGTGTCATGCTCTGATGACATGATCAATCCACAAAAGGGGAACAAGCCCAAAGCTTTGCGGGAAGCTTTGAACTTCTCACGAGACAATACCTTTGTGAAAAGATCAACAAGGTTGTTATGTGTTGGCACATAAGCCAAGCTGATCTCTCTTGCCGAGAGCCTCTCCTTGACATAGTGGTAATGCACCTCAATCTGCTTTGTGCGAGCATGAAAAATTGGGCTCCTCTGAACTGCTAATGCGCTTTGTTAGTCAGTGTAGACAGTGTTGGCAATGTCCTGTCCAACACCCAAATCAGTCATAAGGCGTTTGAGCCATACACAATCGACCGTAGATGTGAAGACTGTCATATAGTCAGCCTCACAAATGGAAGTTGCCACTGTAGGTTATTTCTTGTTCAACCATGAAACAAAAACCACTTGTAGACACTCGTGTGTCAAAACAACCAGCCCAATCTGAGTGCGAAAATGCATGCAAATCTGGCGGTAATGATCTCTCCTTGGGAGAAAACAAGTCAGGATGTAAAGTTTCACTCAAGTAGCAAAAAATCCTCTTGAAAGGCTGTGACCCTTGGCTATGCATGATATTGATTTGTTAGACTGCAAACTGAATATCCGGCCTCCTGTTGCATACATAAATGAGGCATCCAACAATAGTTTGGTAAAGAGTGACATCTGCAGGATCACCATCATCATGAAGACTCATTTTCAAACTTGTTTCCATGGGAGTGGCAATAGGTTTGCAATCCTCAAGTCAAAACTTACATAGCAATGTCTCTATGTAACTTTTCTGACACAAGGCAATACCACCATCACAGTTCTTAAATTTCATACCCAAGTAATGATGCAACAATCCCAAATCTTTCATCTTGAAAGTAGCATTGAAATCAACCTTAAATTCAATAATATGTCTCTCATTTGGTCGAGTGATCAACAAATCATCCACGTAGAGAACCACAATGAGAAGTACATCACCCTCACGCTTTTCATACAATGTGCTTTCTGTTGGACTGTTACGAAAGCCTCGTTTGACCAAATGAGTGTCAACCTTCTCATACCAAGCACGAGGAGATTGCTTCAACTCATACAAAGCTTTGTTACATTTGCACACCTTATCCTCTTGTCCTTTCTTGCGAGGTTGCGTTACATAAACTTCTTCAAATATGTCACCATCCAAGAAAGTAGTAAATTAACAATTTTTTATTGATGTACATCCCAACCAAAATGAGCTGCCAATGCACATAGACAACGCATAGTAGTTATATGACAAGTGGGAGCAAAAGTCTCTTCATAATCAATGCCTTTTTGATGTGCATAACCCTTTGCAACAAATCGAGCCTTATAGGGATCAATCTCACCATCCGGCTTGCGTTTCAACTTGTAAATCCACTTTGTACCAATTGCCAGGAGGCAAATCACATAAAGTCAATGTGCCATTTTCTATAAGTGTACCATATTCTGATTGCATGGCAGCCATCAATTTTTTTGGATTATGTGCTTCATCAAAAGATAGAGGTTCCTCAACATCATGTAAGCTAGACATAGCCAAAGCATAACAATCTGATGCATAAGATGCATGGCGAGAGCCTGAACGAGTGCGATTAGACAAAGGTGTATCCAATTTACTGTCACGCAATGTATGCACCAGCCATTTTGGCATACCTCTAGCCTGCTCATTTTCAGCCCTTTCCTCATCAAGTACATCATGTACATCTGCATCAGTAATAGACTGATTTGTAACATTTTCAAAAACCCCCTAGGTTGTACATTTTCCTCATTGGAATTTACATTGAAACTTCCACCACTGAAAAGCGGCAACAAGGTGTCGGAAATGTCTTGTGAGCTTACATTACTATCTCTAGTACATGACAGCAAGGGCTGAATAGAATCTTCCACAAACACAACATCCCGTGAAACCAGAATATGCTTTGTTTGTGGATGATACAACTTGTAATCTTTGCTTTCATCACTATAACGAACAAAAATACATTTGATAGACTAATGATCCAATTTTTGCACTGTCTTTGTGGCACCAAAGCATATGCCAAACGACCAAAAACACGCATGTGCTCAATAGAAGGCTTTCTATCATGCCATGCTTCATATGGATAATAGGCTGCAAAGCTTTCGTACGACACCTGTTTAGTACATAAGTGGTTCATATGATGGCCTCAAGCCAAAATGAATGCGGTAAAGCTTGACTTTTAACCATACATCGTGTCGTTTCCATAAGTGACCTGTTCTTCCTCTCAACAACACCATTTTGTTGAGGCGTATAAGGCACTATACATTGGTGTTTTATCCGACTAGCCAAAAATGCATTAAATTCATGAGACATATACTCCCTCCCTCGATTGGAATGGAGGGTGCCCATAGTACATTTCGAGACATTTTCAACCATAGATAGAAATTGTTTGAAGCACATAAAAACTTCGAACTTCGCTTTAAGTGGATATACCCATGCATTCCTGGAGTAATCAGCAATAAAAGTCACAAAGTAAAGGTAATTGCCCAAGGATGGAGTTTGCATGGATCCACAAACATCACTATGCACAAGTTGTAACTTGCATGTGGCCCTAACTGAACCATCCTTTGGAAACTTAGAACGCTGCATCGTACCCAAAATATAGTCTTCACAGACATGTTTGGCAGGTCCTTCAAGAGGCGGCAAAGAAGCAACCATATCAGCTTTCTGCAAACACAAAAAATTGGGAAAATTCAGATGTCCAAAACGTGCATGCCAATGTTTTGCATCTGAAATAGCCTTTGAATCGACAATTGCATTTGCAAAATTCTGTCCACACTTGTCATACAAAGTGAGCTTATACATCCCACGACATAAAATGCCAGATGCAACAATTTTATCACCAAAACTGAGATCATGTACTCTACATTTGTCATCCACAAATTTGACTACAAGACCAAGTCTAGCAAGTGCGGACACAGACAAAAGATTCTTCTTGATCCCAGTTACATAAAGTGCATCAAAAAGTGTGAAAGAGCTGTCATTTGCACCAGTAAACACAATCTTTCCAACTCTCTGAACCGGATAAGAGGCATTGTTGGCACAAGTAACACAATTCCCACGAGGGACAGACTCAAGAGAGGTGAACAAATCACCATGTGAGGTAATATTCTTTGTAGCACCACTCTCAAAATACCACATGTAAATCTGCAGCAACTGACATGCATGCATCATGGACATCTGGATTATAGGTACACTCTGCACTAAAAGCCCATTCTGCATCAACATCAACATCACAGTCTCCTTTCACGGAAGACTCAACAATAGTTGCATTTGTAGTGGAACCAACATTTGCAGTGGAATCACCCTCTTTTTTCTTAGCCTCTTTGGCCTTCAACTTAGGACACTGCTTGATGAAATGATCATTAGCTTTACAATAATAGTAATACATCTTTTTTTTTGTCCTTATCACCATAATTTTCAGACAAAATGTTGCCAGCAGAATCATTAAGAACATGTGATTTTTCACTCGCAAAAGAACCATGAGAAGTGGTTGCTTTAATGTTACCACCTTTCTTTGAGCAACAATAAAGGCCCGTTCAACTGCACGCTGTCTAGTCCTGGTTTTTTTGAAAAGCGACTCTTGTAAACAACAATGTGGATAATGCATCAAACTTGACAACTTCAAGAGTTCCTTGGGTCATAAGTCTCCAAGTAATAGAAAAAGTATGGTAAGAATCTGGCAAGGCATCAAGAACAGTCTGCACATGGGAACTGTCTAAAATGACTTCACCTACACAAATAAGTTGGTTATTGATATCCTTGACACCAGCAAGGAAAGTGTCCATATCATCTTCCTCATGCATAGCCTTTGACTCGAGCTCTTTACACAGCAATACAATTTTTGCTTCCTTAGGACTTGCATAAAGATCAACAAGAATATCTCAAGCGTGTTTTGTAAATTTTGCTAAACGAATGTGAGGATGAATAGTGCGCTTCACAGACAACGCAATCAATGGATGAGCCTTCACATATTTTACATCCCAACGAGCTTGTTATGCCATATAGGAAAAACAACTCTAACAACAACAATCCTTGCAACAAGATTTGCAACATCCTCAACATTGTCTACATCCTCAGAACCAGGACATACATCAATGCCTTGTACAATATTCCAGACACCTTTTGACACAAGAACATGCTACATCCTGTAAGCCCACATAGGTAATTGTCCCCATCCAATCTGTCCTCAACAACAAATATCTTGAACACATATGTGTTGTTGTCAGCCACGGTGAATGCCTGCACATGATGTGAAAATTGTCCAAAAAGAGGAGTAACAAAGCAAGAACAACACGTGCTATATAGCACAAACCGTAGAAGACTGTAAGGGACCTATTATGCAAAAAATGATATTGATAATTTTTTTGCACAAAATGCCGAAATAGCCTGTATAGTCCTGCCTGTAGTGAAAACGGAGGCCAGAATGAGCTCAAATAAAAAAATTGGGTAGACTGTGCTCTCCAAGCTTACCCAAATTTTTTTATCAACCTACGAATGCTCGTCAAAGTTCATAGACATTGGAGAAAGTGAGCAGGCATGTGCTGGAGGTACTACGACTAAGCTCGGGAGGACGCAACCTGCTCTGATATCAATTGTTGGAATTAGGGTTGTAGGAAAACACACCCTTGGAGAAAAAGAAGGAAGCTCAAGGCACACAACAGAGAAGCCATTTGAACCACCATCATCATGGCATGCACTCAAATTTGGTAGCATTGGGGAATCACCAACATTTTGTTTTCCCTTTCTTGATACATTTGATGAAGTTGTAGCGTACACTCTCATGACTTTGGATGAACACATGACTTGAACTAGGTGATCCTTGTGGTCCACTCAAAGCCTTTGACTAACATCTAGATTTTCTACAGGCACATATTCTCGTGAAGATCAACCCTTTTCCTAATCATATTCTATATTAGAATACCAACTCTTCAGCTCATCTAGAACTACATCCTTGCTCACCCTCACTTGAGTGTGATAGGATTGTAATATTTTTACCATTTTTGCTCAAGGGAATAACCAATGAACACACAATTTTTGGCTTTCATGTCTAATTTTTTATGCTACTTAATTGCAAGTTTTGCACATAAGCAATCCATCCAAAAACTTTTAAGGCGTGCCAAATTAGGTTTTATTCTAGCGGCATTCTCCTTGAGTGTTATCATCAAAGGTGGGATTCCACTCCATAATGTTGATAGCTATAGTAAACACCTCATCTTTCTACTTACCTTCACTATATGGCCATCGATAAAGGTAACATAAAACCCACATCCACCCAGGAGAATCCTACATATCAAAATGCATTATAGCTAATACATTTTTGCTTACTTGCTTGTCATGAGGAAGCGACACCTTTGACTGCTTTTCGAACTAGCAAGCTTTACAAAACTTATGCATTTCAACCATCTTAAACATTGGAAAACTTGTCACAAGATCGTGAATGCATGGTTTTCAACCTTTTGTACAATTCACATGTCCATGCTTATGCCAAATGTCTATGTGTGCAACAATCCCAAACTTTGTGCAAATGTGACATCTTTCATCTCGGGTACATTTAAATTGAGACTGAACATTTTTTTCACCTTTTTACCTTCTTCAATGAGCCTTCCATTCTTCTTGTGCTCTTCTACATATAGACACTCCAAATTGAACCTGACCTAGAAGCCTTGCTCATTCAGTTGCCCGATTGACACTAAGCTCTTTGTAATATTGGTCACATGCAATACATCAACTAAATATTTCACTTTGCCATCTGTCAATGATAAAGGCACATTCCTTATACAAGCAATAGGGTGATCTATATCATCCCTAGTTTCAACAATAACAGGAACTGTCCACCAAACTTTGCAAGTCTCGAAACCACTCACCATGGCTAGTCATACGATTTGATGCACCCAAATCCAAAAATCTTACATTATCACTACAATTTGATGTTAGGAGATGTAAAAATAGCAGCTGCATGCATTGCATGCACACAACCCGAAAAAGGTGCTCTAAGTTGGAACCATCAACTCGTCATGCCATTTTTGGCTTGCCAGGGGGGGGGGGGGGGGGGGGGGGGGGGGGGAGGGGCTCAACACTAAGTTCCACGGGGTCTTCAATGAAGACCCGGTCATGGGATTAATGACATGGAGCTATGTGCACGGATCTCAAGGAGATCCAACAATAGAGAAAAAATCGATGTGACGAGGTCCCTAACAGATTCGAACCCAGGTGGACGTTGTGGCAGCCCAATGACTTAACTAGGTGGACACATGGAATTTGGTGTCCTATATGTCCAAACACTAACTTATAAAGTAAATTTTTGTGGGCTAAAGGAAACTAAGACAAAAAAAAGTAAACGCAAACACACCCTTTAAAAATTGGATGGTTGAATTTACATTAAGACCTTGTGAAACATAGTGTTTTGGGGGGGGGGGGGGGGGGGGGGGGGGAGGCTAAGTGGCACAAGGTCTTAAATGGCCCCAAGTAGTGGGATCTACAAAGGAGGTTGAAGTGGGGGAATCTTGAAGATGATTCATGGCGGTCAAAAAGTTAAGCCCAAAGGTGCAAGTGGGATTTGAACCCAGACCGTCATGGTGAGAGGCTCACACTCTATGGACATGCACGTGAGAGTTTGAATGGGAAAGCAAAAACATACATTAGGAAGGGAATCGGGTCTAAGGGGCCTCTTTATTTGCCAAGGGATTAAAAGGGAGATTAGGGTGGAGACAAATGGGTGCATGCCACGTGGAGTGAAATGGTGGGTATGGAAGGGCCTAAAAGTAAGTGGTCAAACTTGTGCTCTTTTATAAAATATGAATGTGTTTGTCTGCAGGTTGTGCCACTATTTTCCATGGCATTATCACGTGATCGGAAACCTAGGAGTGTCATTGACTCCATTTCATGTAGCAATGTACAAGACGACTGTGGATGTTGGGTGACGATGGAGTTCAAGCGATTGATGTGGGTGACAATGCAACCCATCTCAAGAGGTGCACAAAAGGACTCAAGGAGACACATGGCTTCTTGAGAACACCATTGGAAGAGAAGGATCATGGAGTTCAAGATAACCCATGATAAAAAGAGGCTTGCAAAGGTGCATCATGTGTATGTTGCTTCACAACTAAAGCTAGAGACATCAGTGGCTACATTGAGGTTTCTTGCAAATTGTAATTTCACTCCTTTGTCAACTTTTTAGATTGTTTATTTTGTATTTATGCCGTATATGTTGCTTCAATGTATATAGGGTTTCATTATTTTTTCATGTTTGCGCATGTTTTCCCATCCAAATTTGTAGAGTGGGAGCCAATAGAGTTCTTCACAGGAACTTTTGAGGCCATCCACATTGACCTTTGCAAGCTAATTTATGCTGGTTGTCCATCCCTGGAGCTTATCTCATGGGATTTTTTTTTTAATAACCATACTTATGTAACTTCTAGGCAAACTGGGTATGGTAATCTTTCATCGACGTACCCACCAACCTTGCAGAGTCTGGGATGGCCTAAGCCATGAGTGCCTTGATCACAAATCCCAAAAGGAGAATCAAGGCGAACGTGCATTCAGCAATGACGTGCACCTATGGTTCCACAAAGCTTCCCCTACTTAACTTATGTCCCTTCATGTGTTTGTGTTTATCTTTTGACTGCAAAGTGTTCACGAAACACCAACAATGTGGCCTTGCACATGGGAAAGTGCAATCAAGCTTCTTTGCAGTTGGAGGGGAAACTAAGGTGGTCAACCACTCGGGAGATACAATCGAGTGCTATGAAGTTGCTGAGAATGTGGTGTGCAGATACTATATTCCAAAGAAAAACTTGTCAACTATCTTTCCCTACAGAAGATGGAAGCTCATGCAGGGAGAATGGGAGACACTAACTCTGATGTTACTGCTAGACAATCAATTGATCTCAAAATATGCCTCCACGACGATGCAATGTGCTATGTTTGTATGTTTTTAGCATGTAGGATCAAAGATTGTTGCTTATTAAAGATGTTTTTGATGAGGTTTCTCTTCATTACTCTTGGAACCACCCATTGAGATTTGTATCCATGTCATCAATAATATGCCCATCATTATCTAACCTCTATTTGTGTGGGATCATGGACTGTGTGTACCTGAAAGCTATTTAATACTCCTTTTGTAAAACAAGTCAACATAGAGATGGCCTTACTTTGGAATTTGTCATCATTAGAAGGAAAATATTCAATTTCCTTGACAAATAATGACATTACTACACGGATTCACAATTAAGAAAATCAAATCAAACCTTATTGAAATTTCCTTGACAAACAATGACATTACTACAGGGATTCACAATTAAGAAAATCAAACTTTTAAAAGTCAATTTCACTAATTGAAGTTCAACCTTTAATGTAAATAAGTTGAAATGAAGATGAATTGATAGTGACATTGATTACTTTAGTAATGGTAGAGCATGGCATAACATATTAATGGACTTCAAGGTGTACAATTCAAGAATGGCTACCTGTCAATTGTATACTTGTAAAAAAATGTCCTCTTAGTATAATTGTCACACATCAAACTTCAACAATCACAATACTCAAGTAAAGTGACCTTTTGTAGCATTATCATGTGCATGTTTACTACCCTCTTTGAGGAGAGCATGCATGGGAAGATTGTTTTCTCATTAGAGCTTCATCTAGGTGAGGTATATAAGTACAACAATGTAGAAATTCAACCGCTTTGTTCGCTTTTCATGGATTTTTCATTTTCTTGGATTGCAGGGGCCCAAGTTTTCATTTGTGAAAGCGAATGGGCAAAAAGCTACTATTGTGCATAAAAAAGAAGATTATCCATAGTGTCCGCTACTCAAAGTTTGATGTTATGAAACATGCAATAGATATTAGGCTAGTGTGAAGCTTTGCTTCACTCTTCACATTGTTAAAGTAGTGGATCTCTCTCTCTCTCTCTCTCTCTCACACACACACACACACACACACACACACACACACACACACACACACACACACACACACACACACACACACACAAACTTATCCTTATTTCTCCTGTCCTCCAAAAACAAAGAAGAGAAAGGCCATGCAAAGCCTTGTACTCCTTCCACTTTCCACCAAAAAAGAAAATCTTTACTTCACACTTACACACACATTGACTTCAAAACCCCACCTCTCTTAATCCCCTCCTTACTTTATGGAAAAAACCCATCCCCCTCCTCTCCTTTCCACTAGGGTAAAGGGGCCAATATAAGGCCACCGAAGAAAAGGAGCCTAGTTCTCCGGTCTCTGAGCTCAATTATAACAAGTGAGTAGCTCATTTGATTCATCTCGCCAAGATCTTTTCAAAAATTTGATCTCAACTTTTCTAACAATCAGAGCCGATAGTTATAATTCCATTTGTGCAATCACATGTAGCAAAAATGGGTGTGAAAAAGGAGACACACCAACCCCAAAAAAGAGATATGGGTGCCAACAGGGCTTAAATTCACCCATTGCCCAATGAAAAGGTTTCAGTTTAAATAAATTGTCTGTTCAACATACTTTTGAATTGTGGAAAGAAGGTCCAACTTTGTCTTTTTTTTTGTTTGCAAAACTCACTTAACAGAGTGAGTAGATCGAACTTATCACCAAAAAAATTACAATTGGACCATGCTCATATTGAGCCATGGATTCAAAAGTAGTCCCAAGTACACAAAGGAGAACAATACCATCCACTAGCAACATCAGACTACAGGGTTTTACAGGGACCTGACCCCAATACAAAGCCAAAAAATCATACAATAGATACATAAAGCATCCCAACCTGCAAACCAAAAGCCGCATAAGGGTAGAGTTGATACCTCCATCACTTCGATAATGAAGTCCATACAGCCAAGGAGGAGAACCATCCAAAAGACAGTGAGAACCTCCATCACCATACCATTCCCTCCATCACCTCGATAATGAAGTCCATACAGCCAAGGAGGAGAACCATTCAAAGGACATGCGGGGCATAGAGGGATTCATTCTACCCTAAAGGGGATAGAAACATATTTCTATTAGCCTGTCATGAAAACAAACATACAAAAGTATGTTTCAAAAGGCGTGGTATGCCAAAAGATGACTTTTGATAGAGGAAAGAAACCTGGATTGCTTCAACCTTTTCCAATCCCTAATTCACCGTGGGAGAGCATATCCATGGATTTTATCTTTGGATTTCCCAAGTCTATCCATGGGAATACAAGAATATGGACGATAGTAGACAGGTTTAACAAACAAGCACATTTCATAAATGCCAAAAAGACTATCAAAGCCCATCAAATGGCAACCCTCTTTATATCACAAATCTTCAAGTACCATGGCTTGCCAATGTCCATAGTGTTGAATAGAGATCCTAGAATGACCAGTAATTTCTGGAAGGGTCTCTTTTAGAATTTAGGTACAAGGCTAAATTTCTCTTCGGCCTATCATCCCCAAACGGATGGCCAAAGTGAAATAGCTAACCTAACAATTCTTGATCTACTAAAAGCCTATGTAACAGAAGTAGATCAAAGATCCCAATGGGAGAAGTACTTACTGTTGGTGGAGTATGCCTACAATAACATTATACATACCTCCACCAGAAAAGAACCTTTCAAGGTAATTGAGGGAAGATCCAAAAGTCCCCTGCTACTTAAGGTACACGGGAAGATCTTTTCCGAGACCTACAAGAATCTTTCCAAAAGATTAAGGATGCTATCTCTATCTCACAGCAAAGGAAAAAGGCTACCACTAATAAGCACAGAAGAGCTCAAGCCTTTAAACAAAATGATTGGGTCTTGCTTAAATTTCCCAAGGCTTGATTAAGGCACACAACAGGCAAGAATCCTACGGGACACCAAAAGTACTATGATAAGTTAGCAAAAAGGTACTATGGTCCCTTCTAGATTCTTAGACCAATCAATGAGATGGCCTATCAACTCAAGTTTCCCAGTCATTGGCTCATACACAATGATTTCTATGTGAGCCTACTAAAGCCTTACAAAGAAGAGCCACCTCAAGAACCAACTATTGAAGAACCACCGGAGATCAAGGACCAAGAAGAGGTGTTGTAGCCTGAGTCCATTCTCTGACATGAAGACAAGGTATTGAGAGGCAGTAAGATTAGCTGATGGTACCTTATTAAGTTTAAGAACTATCCTTTTGAAGATGCTAGATGGATGCAAGGAATACAATTCAACGATAACCTAAACCTTTTCAATGCTTACAATGCTTCCCTAGAGTAAGAAAATGTAGAAATGTTTAAATGAACAAAGTTTTTGTCTTATAAGACTCTCTTTTTCTTTAATGTGCAAAAATGTTAAGAAGTATGCATACTTAGGATCAAGTTTGTGGAGACAACGTCTCCCAAACATCAAGTAGAGCTTGTCACTCTACAATGGAAGATTGACAGGACTAATGCGCAGACATGCTTGTGGTAGCTTAGGCTCTCAAGCACCAAATGGATTAGTTGTGTGTGTGTGTGTGTGTGTGTGTGAGAGAGAGAGAGAGAGAGAGAGAGAGAGAGAGAGAGAGAGAGAGAGTTCCACTACTTTAACAAGGTGAAGAGTGAAGCAAATCTTCACACTAGCCTAATATCTATTGCATGTTTCATAACATCAAACTTTGAGTAGCGGACAATATGGATAATTTGCTTTGTGGTTCACAATAGTAGCTTTTTGTCCATTTGCTATCACAAATGGAAACTTGGGCCCCTGCAATCCAAGAAAATGAAAAATCCATTAAAAGTGAGAATAGCGGGTGAAGGTCTACATTGTTGTACTTACATACCTCTTCTAGATAAAGCCCTAATGAGCAAAACAATCTTCTCGTGCATGCTCTCCTCAATCTAAACATGCACACGACTATGCTACAAGGTCACTTAAACTTGTGTATTTTGATTGTTGAAGTTTGATGTGTGCGAATTATATAGAAAAGACATCTTTTAACAAGTATAGGATTGACAAAACGCCATGCTTGAGTTGTACACCTTGAAGTTCATTAATATTTTATGCCATGCTCTACCATTACTAAAGTAATCAATTTCATCATCAATCCATCTTCATTTCAACTTATTTACATTGAAGGTAAAACTTCAATTAGTGAAGTTGACTTTTAAAAGTTTGATTCTCTCAATTGTGAATCCTTGTAGTAACGTCATTGTTTGTTAAGTAAATTAGAGCAAAGTTTGATTTGATTTTCTTAATTGTGAATCTGTGTAGTAATGTCATTGTTTGTCGAGGAAATTGAATATTTTCCTTCTAATGATGAAAAACTCCAAAGTAAGGCCATCTCTATGATGACTCGTTTTACAAAGGAGTATCAAATAATTTTCAGGTACACACGATCCATGATCCCACACAAATAGAATGTAGACAATGATAGGCATATTATTGATGACATGGATACAAATCTCAATGGGTGGTTCCAAGAGTAATAAAGAGAAACCTTGTCATAGAAACATCTTCAATAAGCAACAATCTTTGATCCTACATGTTAAAAACATACAAACATAGCACATTGTTAAGACTTCAAAAGGCAATGCCTTTGTTTACTCATTTTGCATGTTCTCCATCATAAATAGTATGGAAACTCAGGGGCGAGAAAAACAAACAATTCAGAGTTGATCAAGCGCAATAACACCCAAGTCCACAAGAAGAATTGGGAGCTAAAATTTCTCTCGCTTCAACAAGAAGACATTTTTGGTATCTTAAATTTACAAGCTTTTGGAGTATTTTCAATCATAGAGGTCATATACAAAGTTTGTTTCACCTCACAAACTTCTTGGCTTTCTGATATAATAAACAACCCTTTATTCAAGCATAGAAATGCTAAATCCAAATTAACCATATTTCACTCTCTAGTGCACTAACTTGTAGCAACATATCATATTGACCTAGAGGAATCTAGGAAGAGCCCAGATTCATCTTTAAAAGGAAGTGCAAGTTTCAAGTTATCCATAAGACAATGAACTAATGTTGAGTACTATTGACCAAGTACTGCAACATTTCCCCCAGGTATTAGCATATGCTCTCTCTCTCTCTCTCTCCTAACACACTTCCATGCATAGTACACTATTAAAACAAATGTATGCATTGCGTTCCTCTCATGGCTCTAGAGGTGCTAAGGAAGACAATGGAAATGGTCACAGAATTGTATGGTGATGGAGGTTCTCTGATGGATTTACAAGTAGATTAGGTTTAAGCCAGTCATTGCAAATTTTTTGTGAATATAGATGTGATCACAACATAAATTATGTTATTAACACATGTTATTAACGTGTTCACACATTTGTAAATGTGTTAATGAAATCCTTGGTTGCCACCATGGGAGGATCCTTACCACACAACACACCCATGTCAGAAGACCCAAACAAAACCGAGCAAGAAAACAACCCAAGCGAACATCAGGACTAGTGGAGACCATCTCAAACCACCACAGAGCAAATCCATGCGTGCAAGTTCCCTCCACATAAGAGGTGGGTAGTTGCCAAGATCAAGATGCATAAATTTTCCATGGTGAGCCCTGCTTACCACCCAAGAGGGACGTGAGAGTCGGGCGCCCCCTCTTCCAACCACCCTTGCCACGCACATCAAAATAGACCCCTCCCAGCGGCCCCTGTGTCCACAACACGCCCAAGGCACAACTCTACCCAACCCACAACCCCCAGATAGACCATCAAAAGGGCTCCCCAACCCGGCATGAACCTACAGAGGTTGTTGACAAGCAGAATGAGCAGAGGAATATGGATCCATCCTAGCGACTCAATTGCGATGGCTAGGGTCTAACTTTGTTTTATTATTGGGGTGTCATTGTCCTTTATTTGGGGGTGGCTTTTTATTGGCCCCGTTACCCTAATCGTCCCCACTTTCATTCTTCACCTCCCTCCCTTTTTTCTTGGAGTGTCCTCCCCCACTCTCTTTTGGGTGTGTGGCCAATGACATACTAACACTTCTCTCTTGCGGCTTTGGATGCCCTTGCGTATCCCCCAAAAAACAAATTTTTTTTGGGTGCCATGATTTTTTTTTTGGAAAAGCCTTTTTCTTTATGAGAAATTGTTTAATGGTTGTCTGGTATTTTCAATCAACGACCACAATGTGAATTGAGTTTTAAATGCTATTAGTGTTGTGCTAGTAGATCAATGAGAGGGCTAGGTGCAGACTATGTTGGTGATGACTTCAAGTCTAGATTTTTCATGCAGATTGTGTGCACCGGTCATGTGTCCATTGTAAATACTATGCAATGTGAGTTGAGTTATTAAATAATGATCACATGGTAGTGGTGTTGTGTTAACACATCAATAGTGGCTAATTGGAGAACGTGTTGGTGATGACTTCAAGTCTAAATTTTTAACGTAGATGGTATGCATTAGTTATATGTTTATTGTAAATAAACTCTTAGGTCAATTATGACCAAAGTGGATTGTATCCTTTGATCTTGAACTTTTATCTAAAAGAAATACGTACAGTGTTAGGATAACAACCAAGTGATTGGACGAACAACCCACATCCAAATTATACCAACTTTGACGATCCTTGGCTCTATTAATGAACCTTAATTCAATTCTTGCAATTCTTCTTCCTTTATTCTACCATCCATGCCGGTCTGAGGTTTGGTAGGATCAATGCATCCTCCCTACCTTCCAAAGGCACTTTTGGTCATGCATTAGGGAGCTTATATTTGTGTGCTTCAAATGTGAAGGAGAGGCATAGAAGGGTAAAAGAAAGACTATCCAAACATTTTTGGATACATATTTTTGTTCTTGTAGAAGAGTGAGGTTACACCCATCTACTAAACTTAACTCTATTCTTCATTATCTATAGATAAAAAGTCAGTGAATATTACTCACTATTCGACTCCCCCCACACTCGTGCATTAAGAAGAGAATGGGGTCTAGGAGGGCCTCTTTATTTGGCAATTTAAGGAAGTCAAACCTTTAGTATTAAGAAAGTAATCAAAGGACAACTTTTGAATTCAAACACACAAAATGGCTAGTTTATTTGAATTCAAATTTTCCCCCCAAAATGAAATTTAAAATCTAGCGGGTAAAACCATATCATGTAGCATATCTATGGAAAGAGCTTGACACATAGATTGTAGATCTATGATCTTTGTTCAAATCGGAGATAATATGTGGGAGTTATGGAAGGCCAAAAATCATAAAGTTATTCACCTCCTTTTTGGAGGTAAAAGTGCATCCTTTTACCACTCTTACACATCTCTTACACACCCACCATTCTTGCACACATGGAGTATACCTATTCATTAAAATGTTAATTACCTCCATAAGCTCATGGAAAATAAAGAGACCCTTCTACACCCCATCCTCTTCCTAATGGTAGTATTTCCTTCCTCATAGCACATCATGCATATCCTCCCTACACCGCACACCCACAATTGGTATCAGAGCTTGGATATGAGCGACATAATCTCCATTGCCCTCTTTGCATGTGCACAAGGTCCAAGGCAAGCTATGATTGAAGACCTTATGCGCAAAGAATTTTCTATTTGTAATGTAGGTGTAGATCTTGAATCATGAGAGCTTTAGAGATTAGAGCTTTGGAGCATCCAAGCACACAACAACACATTGCTTCTCACACAAGATGACAAAAATTTAAGCAAGAATCACTGCATATAATCATGGAAATAACTATAGCACTAGAATGTCCCTCTCTTCTTATGCACTGTGACACACTCAACAAGGCATTCTCTTGCTCTTCAAGTAGGACTAAAGCTCTTTTGTCTACATTATACTCTTTAATGAACGATTTATCCACATAGGGATTTGGTTTATGCTTACATTCCTATTGATGCTTGTTTATGTACATTTCTTGCTACATCTAGCATTGAGTTGTTGGAGTACCTCTTATACAAGGCCTCACCATAGGACATACATAGAGAGGACTAAGTGCTTTTGACATTGTGTTGGTAATCTTTTGGGTCATTTGTAGTCAGTGTTCGATGCATCTAGAGTCAATTGACACTCTTTATGCATTTGTTTATGCTTCTGATAGCATTTTTACTCACTTCAAATTGAAAATTTTCTCATTTAACTCTCTCAAAAATTTTCTAGATCCTCGCCATAATATCAATTGACACTCAACATTTATGGCTTTTAGTTCTAAGAAGAACATTTATAACATCCAAAATTTTGATGGTGCAAATTTCAGGTTCTAAAAGGAACATATTCAGGAATGTTTTGATCTAGAAAGGTTGATTAGAGCCATGGTTTAAATGCCAAGAGATGATTATCGGGTTCAATCTATTTTTGTGACTTATGGGACAAGTTATGTAGCATATATGAGAGCAAGAGTGTAAGTAATAATGCTTACTTGATGAAAAAGCTATTTGAGTTTTATACATAAGAACGTAGAACCATTTTTGAACACTTAAACGAGCTCAATGTTATCTTCGATCATTCTACATCACAAGAGCTCAATTAATTTGATGAAGAGGTTTAATCTATCTTATTGTTATGCTCTCTACTTTCCTCATGAGATACTTTTTGCAAATCCACAAATAGGTCTACAATGATGTAGCGGGTAGTTTGCTCACTGAGGAGATTCATGAGAAATATCTTGAGTTGAGTCTACAAAGAGTGGTGATGCTTATGCTGCGCAGTCTTGCAAAGAGAGAGGCCATACTCATGATCATGCCAAATCTAAGGATCACAAGAACTCTCGTAGTAAGTCTCTTGGTTCCCTGCTTAACATTGAGTGCTACTATCGCCATACAAAAAGGGCATATAAAGAAGGATTTTTGTGTTGCACATAGAAACAAGAAGTCTCAAGAGACTAAGATTGAGGAAACCAATGTTGTAGAGTCTCCTAAGACTCATATAAGAAGACTTATACCTTAAACATCTTGGTTTTCACCGCAAGTTTCACTCTTATAGAAGATGTCCTTGTCACACAAGAAATCAATTATGCACATGTTGGATGATTGATACTGGTGCAAGTTTTGATGTTACACAACATAGAGAGTGGTTTTGCTCTTATGCAAAGGCATATCAAGTTATAGTCGAATTGGGTGATTCTCATATTCTTGAGACTATTGGAGACCAAAAGCTAGTACTTCCAAGTGGCATAGAATTTATGCTAAAAAATGTTAGACATGTTCTTGAGCTATCTTAGAATTTAATCTCTTTTGGGTAGCTAGATGACTTGGGATATACAACTATATTTGTAAAAAGTTTATCAAAAATTGAAAAGATAAATTTTGTAGTTGTCAAAGTAAACAATATGGTACTTTGTACTCAATGAATGTGTCTTTTTGTAAAATTATTTCTGTAACCGAGTTATCGTCTATTGAGTTGTGGCATAGCTAGCTAGTCCATATGAGCCAAGAATGAAAACTCAAACAAGTTTTCATTATTTTTTAGCGTTGCATTTTAGTGATTTTTCAATTGTGAACAAAGAATTTATGGCAAGCAAAGAAGGATTCTATGTTGGAATTAAGGTTACTAGAAAACACACACAACTTGGAGAAGATGAAGGAAGCTCAAGGCACACAACCAAAAGTGTATTAATTAGTGTGCAATGGAAAGATAGATAGCCCTAGAATGATGGGCATATATACAATGCACGGGGGAAAAAGCCTCCTAGTGAGAGAAAAAATGCCCAGACAGTCTTAACTGTTTCACACACATCACTACCACATGTATATGGTAACAAATCCCCCTTGAAGTGAAGTGGTGAACGAGAGCTGGCACATAGAGTAAAGGGAAGTGCCATGCCATGAGGGAATGATCAGTCCAGAAAGGGGAGTAAGCCCAAAGCTTACTCCCATGCATGCCTGGAGTAATCATCAATGAAAGTCGCGAAGTAAAGGTAATTGCCCAAGGACGGAGTTTGCATGGGGCCACAAACATCACTATGCACAAACTGCAACCTGCATGTGGCCCTAAATGAACCATCCTTTGGAAACTTTGAATGCTGCATCTTACCCAAAATACAGCCTTCACGAACATGTTTGATAGGTGCTTCAAGAGACGGCAAAGAAGCAACCTTATCAAATTTTTGTAAACGAGTAAAATTGGCAAAATTCAGATGATCAAAACGTGCATGCCAAAGTTTTGCATCCGAAATAGCCCTTGAATCTACACGACATTTGAAAAATTTTGTCCACACTTGTCATACAAAGTGAGCTTATACAGCCCACGGCAAAAAAATTCCAGATACAACAATTTCATCACCAAAACTAAGATCATGAACTGTACATCTGTCATCACAACTTTGACTACAAGTCCAAGAACTTCCATTTGTTGCAGTAAGCACAATCTTTTCAACTCTTTGAACCGGAATATAAGAGGTATTGTTGGCACAAGTGATTGAATTCCCATGAGGGATAGACTCGAGAGAGGTGAAAAATTCACGATGTGAGGTAATGTGCTTTGTAGCACCATTGTTGAAATACCACCCATGTAAATTTGTAGCAACTGACATGCATGCATCATGAACAACAGGATTTTAAGTGCACTCTGCACTAAAAGCCCAATTTGCATCAACATCAGCATCACAGTCTCCTTTCACAGAAGACTCAACAATGGATGCATTTGTAGTGGAACCAGCATTTGCAGTGGAACCAGCATTTGCAGTGGAACCACCCTCTTTCTTCTTAGCCTCTTTGGCCTTCAACTTAGGACACTACTTGATCAAGTGCTTATTAGCTTTGCAATAATGGCAACACATCTTCTTTATGTCCTTATCACCAGAATTTCCAGACGAATTGTTGCCAACAGAAGCATTAGGAATAGGTGATTTTCCACTCACAGAAGAACCATAAGAAGTGGTTGCATTATTTTTACCACCCTTTCTTTGAGAAGCAATAAAAGCCTCTTCAACTGCACGCTGTCTACTAGCAAAATTTTGGTAAGAATCTGGTAAGGCATCAAGAATAGTTTGCAGAAGGGAACTGTTTGAAATGACTTCACGTCGTGCAGAAATAAGTTGCTCATTGATATCCTTGACACCAGCAAGGAAAGTGTCCATATCATCTTCCTCATGCATTATCTTTGACTATAACTCTTTGCAATTTTTTCCTCATTGTGGCTTGCATAAAGACCAACAAGAATATCCCAAGCCCGTTTTGCAAATTTCACTGGATGAATGTGAGGAGTAATGGTGCACTTCATAGACAACGCAATCAATGCATGAGCCTGTGCATCCTTTACATCCCAACGAGCTTGTTATGTCATAGGCAAAACAACTCTAACAACAACAATCCTTGCAGCAAGACCTGCAACATCCTCAACATCGCCTACGTCCTCAGAACCAAGACGTACATCAATGCCCTGTACAATATTCTAGACACCCTTTGATACAATAACATGTTGCATCATGTAAGCCCACATAGGGTAATTGTCCCCATCCAATTATGTATGTGTATTGGCATCTCATTTTGGTTGGGATGTACATCAATCGGATATTGTTACTACTTTCTTGAATGGTGACATGTTTGAGGAAGTTTATATAATGCAGCCTTGCGGTTTTGTCAATAAAGGATGAGAGAATAAAGTGTGCAATGTAAGAAATCTTTGTATGGGTTGAAGCAATCTCCTCGTGCTTGGTATGAGAAAGCTGACACTCATTTGGTCAAATGAGGCTTTCGTAATAGTCCAACAAAAATCACATTGTATGTAAAGTGTGGGGGTGATGTACTTCTCATTGTGGTTCTGTATGTATTTGATTCATTGATCACTGGACCAAATGAGAGACATATTTTTGAATTTAAGGATGATTTCAATGCTACTTTCAAGAAGGAAGATTTGGGGATGTTGCATCATTACTTGGGTATATAGTTTAAGCAGTGTGATGGTGGTGTTGCCTTGTGTCAAAAAATTACATAGAGACATTGCTATGTAAGTTTGGACTTGAGGATTGAAAACCTATTGCCACTCCCATGGAAACAAGTTTGAAATTGGGTCTTCACAATGCTTGTGATCCTGTTGATGTATTTATTTACCAAACTATTGTTGGCTGCCTCATTTATGTATGCAACACAAGGCCAAATATTCAATTTGCAGTCTCACAGGTCAATAGATTCATGCATATCCCAAGGTCTAAGCATTGGCAGGTTGTTAAGAGGATTTTGCTACTTAAGTTGCACTTTACATCTTGGCTTGTTTTATCCCAAGGGGGGATCATTGCTGCCAAACTTACATGCTTTTTCAGGCTCAAATTGGGTTGGTTGTTTTGACACGCGAGTGTCCACAAGTGGTTTTTATTTCATGCTTGGTAGTAGTTCATGTATATCATGGTTGAGCAAGAAGCAACCTACTGTGGCCACTTCTAGTTGTGAGGCTAAGTATAGGGCAGTCTTCACAACTACTATTGAGTGTGTATGGCTCAAATGTCCTATGGCTAATTTGGGTGTTGGACAGGACGCTGCCAACACTATCTACACTAACAAATAGAGCACATTGGCAGTTGCAAGGTAGATAGTGTAGTCAATGTGCTCTAACTGTTAGTGTAGATAGTGTTGGCAGTGTCTTGTCCAACACCCAAATCATCCATAAGACGTTTGAGCCATACACACTCAATAGTAGTTGTGAAGACTGCCTTGTACTCAGCCTCACAACTAGAAGTGGCCATAGTAGGTTGCTTCTTGCTCAACCATGATATACATGAGCTGCCAAGCGTGAAAAAAAAACCACTTGTGGACACTCGCGTGTCAAAACAACCAACCCAATTTGAGCCTGAAAAAGCATGTAAGTCTGGCGGCAATGATCCCCCTTGGGATAAAACAAGCCAAGATGTAAAGTACCACTCAAGTAGCCAAAAATCCTCTTGATAGCCTGCCAATGCTTAGACCTTGGGATATGCATGAATCTATTGACCTGTGAGACTCCAAACTGAATATTTGGCCTCGTGTTGCATACATAAATGAGGCATCCAACAATAGTTTGGTAAAGAAAGATATCAACAGGATCACCCGCATTGTGAAGACTCAATTCTAAACTTGTTTCCATAGGAGTGGCATTAGGTTTTCAATCCTCGAGTCCAAAATTACATAGCAATGTCTCTATGTAACTTTTCTGACACAAGGCAACACCACCATCACACTGCTTAAACTATATACCCAAGTAATGATGCAGCATCCCCAAATCTTTCTTCTTGAAAGTAGCATTGAAATCATCCTTAAATTCAAAAATATGTCTCTCATTTGGTCCAGTGATCAATGAATCAAATACATACAGAACCACAATGAGAAGTACATATGACACTTGTCATATGTACTTTTGCTCCCACTTGTCATATGACTACTATGAATTTTCTATGTGCATTGGCATCTCATTTTGGTTGGGATGTACATCAATCAAACATTTTTACTACTTTCTTGAATGATGACATATTTGAGGAAGTTTATATAATGTATCCTCGCAGTTTTTTCAAGAAAGGACAAGAGGACAAAGTGTGCAGATGTAAGAAGGCTTTGTATGGGTTGAAGCAATCTCCTTGTGCTTGGTATGAGAAAGCTGCCACTCATTTGGTCAAACAAGGCTTTCGTAACAGTCCAACAGAAAGCACATTGTATATAAAGCATGAGGGTGATGTACTTCTGTGATTAAGTGGGAATCAAAAAACTGTTTTTGTTCTCGCTTTTGTGCATAGATATGAGCTACAACAGTTAGCCTTTTCTCGTCTAGCTTTTCCAAATCTTCAAGTCTTTCTGACAATTAATGTCCAGTCCACTCAAGAGTCTGTGCTACCCATAATGTCGGCAATAGAAATTCTATTGACAGTATGGCATCAAGACCATAAACAAGGTTAAAGGGTGTGGCATTTAAATTTGTTTTGAATGAAACTCGATAAGCCCATATAGTAGCATGGAGATTCATTTCCCAGTCTTTCCTTCCTAAACTAACCACTTTGGTCAGTACCGAGCTAAAACGTAGTTTCACATTGGTTGTAGTTTTGAATCATGATGTGCACACAGTGGTCCCCTTGAGGCTACAATGCGCCAACTTGTACTCGCTGCAAATGCACCCCCCCCCGCCCCCCAAATCGATGTATGCTGCTTTGCCTCTATCTCTGTTTTCCATAGTTTAGTAAGATTTTGAGAAGAACTTGGAGAAGAGAGAGAGAGATAGAGAGAAAAGATGGATAACCCTAGAGTGCTGAGCGTATATACAATGCACTAGGGAAAAACCTCCTAAAGAGGGAGAAAATGCTCCAGCGCTCCTAGTGTGTTCACACACATCACTACCACATGTATACGATAACAAATCCCCCCTGGAACGATGCGGTGAACGAGAGCTAGAACATGAGTAAAGGGAAGTGCCATGCCCTGAGGATATGATTAGTCCACAAAGGGGAGTAAGCCCAAAGCTTTGCGGAAAGCGTCGAGCTTATCAAAAGACAATGCATTTGTGAAAAGATCTCCAAGGTTGTCCTGTGTTGGCACATAAGCCAAGCTGATCTCTCCTGCTGAGAGCCTCTCCCTTACATAGTGGTAATGCACCTCAATTTGATTTATGGGAGCATGAAAAATTGGGTTCCTTGCAACTGCCAATGCGCTCAGACCACATGTGTAGATAGTGTTGGCAGTGTCCTGTGCAACACACAAATCAACCATAAGGTGTCTGAGCCATACACACTCGATTGTAGCTATGAAGACTGCCATGTACTCAACCTCACAACTAGAAGTGTCCACAGTAGTTGCTTCTTGCTAACGTGTTCGTATTTTAGTGGATGATGGTTCAACTCATAACTTCTTGAACTATAAGCTAGTCAAGAAATTAAAGCTTACATAGACTCCCTGCTCTCACAAGTATGTGGTGGAGCAGATGTTTGGGAATGATAAAGAAGTATGGGACACGGTAGTTCAAGGGGTTGAGCTTATTGTTCAAGATCATCATACGATGACCCTTGACTTTGAAGTTATGACCATGGACCGCACTGATGTAGTTTTAGGACGGGAGTGGCTGCATGGTTTAAAAAATACATTGCACACTAGTTATGAACACAACTCCTTATCCTTCATGGCCAATGGTAAACATGTGCATTTGGTTGGTGAGAAAAGTATACCATCTGCACCTCGTATATGTACAGCTGAGCTTTCTATTTTACAGAAAGCAGATTTCATAGATGAAGTCTTTTTGTGTTACTGCTTGTCTCCAAGTCTTGTGAATTCTCAAGAGCAAAGTGCGAAGAATTCTAGTAATGGTATGCAAAGTGCAAAGAATTCTAATGATAAGCAAAGTGTTAACAAATCTAGCGAGCAAAGTGCTCTCAATTTTAATTCTATAGAGCAACGTGCAACTGTTGTAAAACAAACATTACAAGAATTACAAGATTCTCCATCCTAGCATAACTCTAGTTTACTTTCTTCTTTTGCACGGATAAAGTTGACTCACTTACTCACGGAGTATAGTGATGTGTGAAGTGCACGAGCGAGAGCGTGTGTGAGTGTGTGCAGCGATGGAGAAGAGAGGAGACCTTCTGTTTGCAGGGGCTAAAACTCACTCTCTACATGTGAGCCCCCTTATTCTGTTATGTACATAATGAATAGGTATAGTGGGTAGGCACCTGGCCTAACCGGCCACATGGGGCTTTACTCCTTGAGCATCAAACCACATAAGGCATACATCATATCCTTTCACTTGTGAGAAAACTTGCAGCCATTACCACTCTCACATCCAAGAGCAAACCATGTGTGGAATCCTCAACAATGAGCACAGATCTAGTGATTGCTCATCGATGTCAAGCTTCCACCAAAAGAGCGCTCACCATAGCCGAAAGCTCACTTCTCTGTAGCACTCCATCTATACCAGTTGAAGTGCATGAGCGGGATCATGTGTGAGTGTGTGCAGCGATGGAGAAGAGAGAGTGAGTTTTGGCCCCTGCAAACACAAGGACATACTTGAAATACACCCTTCTCTCAAGCTTAGGAATGTCCCTCAAGCTTCCGTGAGCACAAATCTAGTGATTGCTCACCGATCTCAAGCTTCCACCGAAAGCGAGTTCACCATAGCTGAAAGCTTACTTCTCTACAGCACTCCATGTGCGTGAAGCCAAAGCTCTGATACCAGTTGAAGTGCATGAGCAGGAGCGTGTGTGAGTGTGTGCAGCGATGGAGAAGAGAGGAGAAGAGGAGACCTTGTGTTTGCAGGGGCTAAAACTCACTCTCTACATGTGAGCCCCCTTATTCTATTATGTACATAATGAATAAGTATAGTGGATGGGCACCTGGCGTAACCGGCCACATGGGGCTTTACCCCAACAATGTGTTCTCAAGTGATTTACCACCGGGTTTACCCCCTACACGTGATGTGCAACATGGCATAGATGTCTTGCCAGGCACTAAACCGGTGAGTAAACCACCTTATTGTATGAGTGCTAAAGAAGCCAAGGAGGTTGAGAGTCAGTTGTTTGACTACCTCACTCATGGTTTCATTAGACCTAGAACTTTGCCTTGGGCATCACCAGTTCTATTGGTAAAAAATAAAGATGGTACTATGTGCATGTGTGTAGATTATCACGGATTAAATGCGATAACCATCAAGAGCAAGTATCCTTTACCTCGAGTGGATGAGTTGTTTGATCAACTCCACGGGGCAAGATATTATACAAAGATAGATCTTCGTTCAGGATACCACTAGGTGCGTATCCTACTACAAGATATCTCCAAAACTGCCTTTAGAACACGGTTCAGGCATTTTGAATTTTTGGTTATGCCTTTTAGTCTAACCAATGCTCTAGCTACATTTACGACACTCATGGATAGTGTCTTACATCCCTATCTTGGAAATTTTTTTGTGTTTTTCCTTGATGAAATTCTCATTTACAGTAAGACTAAAGATGAACACATAGACTACTTACAATTAGTGTTCGAACAGCTACAAGCTCACACACTGTATGCTAGGCAAAGCAAGCGCGATTTCTTTAAAATAGAGATACAATACCTCGGTCATGTGATCTCTTATTCTGGCATCAAAATGGACATTGACAAGGTCGCTGCCATTCTATCTTGACCTTAATTTCAGGTGTCTCATGGATGTGCATGCCTAGTTTTTGCATGAGTCCCTCTGTCATGATGCAAATTTGTGCACCCCCATCCACTAGACCTTTCCTAACCAATCTCCCTTTTATGTAACAATCTAGCACAGGTGTAATGTCCTCATTCGTTTCAGCTTGTGCAATTTTTACAACATGCACACTCTCTTTTACCTTTCTCCTAGTGCTAACTGCCCTCGTTAAATCCCTCCTAACTTGTGGACATAATGCAAGAAATTGAGGCCATGAGATATCAGGACCCTTACCTCTCATGTCTTCCAACAGGTTGTATAGAGCCATTCCATGTCCAAGAGGAAAGTCTTGGAGGTTGATACGACGTCGAGTCCTCTTAGCTTCCTTGGTCTCCTTTGCCTTCTTTTCTCGTCCATGGTCACTTTGTGATGTAACTCCTTCTTTCTCCTTACCTTTCCCTCGGCCACGCTTAATGCCATTTGCTTCCATGTCAACCTCTCTTGAATTTGTCACCTCTACCACATGCACGTTTGGGTCTGGCAAAGGTGGAACTCCTTCCACTCCTTGTGGAGGTGGTCTTGCTCCATTTGGCCTTTGTATAAGCCGTGGTTGCTGACTAGTTCCTTCACCGCAATTCCAACATTGCAAGACTCTCCTAGGTCGTGGGTCTCACTCTTCAGACTTCTTTGCTTGTCCCTTTGGACCTACAGCTTGTGCAAGGTGAATTGACAAGCTGCTTAAAGATTCATTTAACTTCTCAATCACTTCCGCCGTTACCTCAGGAAGCTCCTTACATGTTGATGCTTGTGACTTACCTTTGGGTCTAAGACCTTCTATTGGAACCTCCACCCTTAAGCACTTGAGTTTCCTATATTTCTCAGCAGCCCTAGTTTCAGCTGCATCAAAGGTAGCAAGTGCACCCGCCTCAAATTTTACCTTAAGGTCAGGAAAGAGTCCGGCTATGAACCTCTCCTTCTTTAGAAATTCTGCACCATCACCAGGGTTAGCAACATTTCGTATCCATAGAGCCCAAAGACGTAGGAACTCTTGCTTGTACAAGTAGTAGTCATCTAAGTCTTTTTGCTTATGAGAAACAATGTCTTGCCATAATTTCTGAGTGTTTTGGGGATCAAAGAAGTATTTCTTGAAACGATTCAAAACTTCCGTGTAATTCCCTTTAACTTCCTCAGGCAAAGAGTCAAACCAAGTGCTAGCATCTTTCCTAAGGACCACCTCAAACATTTCTACACGTTCTTGATCAGTTACTATCCTCTTGATACGGCAAGACATCTTAAAATTCGCTAGAAATAATTCTGCATCCTCTCCAGGCTCTCCAAAGAAAAGAGGATATCCAGACATTTGGCGTTGGCTCTCCATTGAATTGATTTCAAAGTGACGCATTTTTGTTTTTTCTTTCTTTAAAAGATTTATACAATAATATTTTCTAAATTGCAATCTATTCTACAACAAAATAAAAATATTCACATCACATGACCTATGATAATCAATAAGAGGTAGAATGACAGGGTTTGGTGACGCGAGAATTTCTCCTACTCTTTGGGCACCAAACATGAATACCATACGTTGTTGAAAATGGATTTTCTACTAATTGCAATGTTTATTCTAATGTGTGGAGTGAAATGAAAAGGGGAAAACCTCTATTATTGGGCCATTATCCATTGTCTATGCATGACCTTATGCTTAAAACAAAACAAAAATATAAACGTCCAAACTAAGGTCGTACCTAATGAGAGGCAAAATAAAAGGATTTACTGATGCATTTATCCCTGCCAACCTAAGAGGACGTAAAATTCTACGAATTACACGTTGAAATTGCAACTTAGTACTAACAATTATGTGTACCTTTTGCCTTGCAATGGGAATGAAGGGATCATACAAATTCTCGTGATTCATGCAAGCTACTTGATTATGCTAAAGGTTGAGCCTACACAAAACATACACAAGCCGTCCTCAGTGGGGGCACCAAAATTGAGGCGGTCCGAGGGCGGGCAACAAGAGAGGCTACCTCTAAACACCCCTCAAGGCTCCCGTGCTGCTCAATTGGGGCTGGGGCAACCACAAGCACAACACAACAACAAACCCACAGCCAAACCCAAACAAGATAGGGGCACCACCTAGTTATGGTATGCGAACTAGGACGCAAGAGAGATTTTGGCACAACCAAGAAGATGCACCACACAACACACACAAGCAACCTCACACCAAGACACACATGAAATGGACCAGAGAGAGCTAGAGCAAAGGGAAGAGAGAGAGGAAAGGATCTTGCGTAATACCTTATTTGTGACTTGCAAATGGAGATGGTTCGTTAAGATGCTATCGTAGAACTTGTACAAAACTCACTCAATGCTTAGTGATTGCTAATCATTGCCAAAACACACACACACACACACTGTCTTAGGGTGTGGGAGACCTCTCACCACAATACCCTCTTACAATGGACACAAAACTGGCAATGAAAAACACACTAAAATATTTTCTAAAATCAAGATCAACCGATAAAAACTCAAAATACACAAGTCACCTTGAATTCACCAAACCGTATTGCACAAATGGAAGGACGAAGATTTGAACGTCGAATCACGCCTTTGATGCACCAAACCTCAATTTATTGATGATGAAGGAGCATGTACAATAGTGGTTTTGAGATTTGTGGAACTCACGCTCTCTCACTTGCAATGTGTAGCTTGAAGGCTTCTCTCACACCAAGAGTGAAGCGCACAAGTGGTTGCTACACCTAAGTCTCTCCTCACGCATAGAGTGTTGGGGTGCTATGTGAGATGTTGAAGATTGTTTTACAAGAAGGAGAGGGGCCTATTTATAGGTTGGAGACCCTTCATTAAGATTATTGGAAATCCTAATTTACAAGCTAACAAATCAGGATTATGATTTTTTTGAATATCAAAACATTGTGGGCCTTCTTTGTCTGCTTGAGTCATGGGTGTGGGCTCAAAAGAGAGCATTATTGATGGTAGATAAGGTGAAAGTAAGTAAGGAGAGAGAGAGAGAGAGAGAGAGAGAGAGAGAGAGAGAGAGAGAGAGAGAGAGAGAGAGTTACTTTGTACATGTCTTGAGGTGAGGTGTCTTTTATGGTTAGGTCAATGCTATTTTGTGTTAGTATGTTAGTGGTTAGTGTTAGTAATCACTAGAAAGTTAATGATATATTTACAATGGGTAGAATGGGGTGGATGGTTGGAGTAAGATGGTTGAATGAAGTGAGCAAATCCTTGTGATGGTGAAGCTTGAAGAAGTTTTGGACTTACTTGTGTAGGTTCTCAAAATGACTATCGATCTTCTTCTTCGTCTTCTCTTCTTTACGCCACCGCTGCCAAGGTTGATCATCGTGATGAAAATGGTAATTCCCTTGATGAGATCTTTTGATTTGCAGAGGTTAAGCATGGTACACATGCTGAATTTATGTATATATATAAGGAGTAAGATGGAATTGTACTTTGGAGATAATAGAGAGAGGCATAGAGATGGTGTATGTACATGGAGAGCTCATATGAGAGCTATGGGAGTAAGTGGGGAGGTTAATGGTGAAGAAGGTGAGAGAAACCATTGAAGGTGCAGGTTTGAGTGAGGGATTGAGAGGAATGTGTGTGTGTGTGTGTGTGTAGAAGTGTGGAAAGAGGTGAGAGAAGACTGTGGGCTACTTGTGAGAAAAGTGGGCAGACTAGGGTCCACTCAAAAAATCATAGCTCATCGCTGGTAGTTCCAAAAATCATGAAAAAATTTGAGGTGATTATTCAGAGCGTGGGCTACATTTTTTCTTTTGACCACCGCTCAAAATTCGGAGTGGAGATAGGTGCCAAAGTTCTCACCAAAAAGCTTGTTTTTTATGCCTGCAAAAGTCTTTTAGTGGCCCCCTCCTTTGTTGAATTTGTACAATGCATCCAAGAGTGAGCCCCTCCTTTGTCATATTATAATTTAAAGCATCCAAGTTGCCCTTGACCCATGCATGGAGGAGGATTATTGGTGAATAAAGAAATATATACATGGTGGGACTAGTGTATGGACTATTCATGGACTTTAGCTCAATGAGCACATGGTGTTAGAATAATGAGTAAAAATAATAATAAAAATATGGAGGAGTTATGGATATCAAAAGATATTGGAATCATATGATATGGTCCCTCCTTGAATTATTTTGGGTGAAAGAGAAAAAGGTATGCAAGTAAAATAAACGTAACCAATGAGTAGAAATCAATTTTTTGTTTTCACGAGGGTGAGGGTGAAAATGTGGGAGTGATTTGTATAAAGGAAAAATATGAGGTTAGAGTATGTACATATTGGCAAAAAATATAATTATGGTGTAAGAGGATGAAAGAAGGTGTACATAGGTTTAATAAAACACACACCTAAGTAGAAATATTTAAATAAAATACTAAAATAATTATAAAAATCCCTATATTTAGGCCATATATACAATGAAATATTTACACACAAAGAGGCCATAATATACTTTTATTTTTTTATTTTTTTTATTTTTTTGGCTCAACTAGCCCAGTGACTAGCTAGCTGAGGGTTTTTAAGAAGATATGGGAAAAGCCCCCTAACTCACACACGCCTATGTACAGTGAAATGGTAGGGATAGCCATAGCGTTTGGGTGAATTTGGTAGGGTGGAGTAACCTACTATGGAAAATATGGAGAGCCGAAAAATGGCTATCATTAGCCCTCCCCCAGGATGATGGTATATTCATGTACCATCATAGAGCATCTTTTCCAAAGAGAGTGCTTCAGATTCCTTGACGAAATCTTCATTGTTTGGCCCCTCATAATTTTGGCTGGAGTTACACTCATGCTTCATGTAACAATACTTACATGAGACAGCGACCTTTGGATAGATCTTTGGTAGATCCTTTGGTAGAAGGGGACTCAAATAGGGCTTCAAGCGATACCCGTTTACCTTCCTGGAGCGTACTTTACCATTCAAGTCCATAAGTTGATAGTAACTAGAATTGAAAGCCTTCTTGACTATGTATGGCCCTTGCCATCTAGTTTCAAACTTGGCATCAAAACGATTTTCAAGTCGATTGTCATACCTTAGCACAAGCTCTCCTTCCTTGATGCCTTTGTCCTGCAGTTTCTTGTCGTGCGTTTCTTTCGCTTGTGTGGCTTTCCTCTTGTAGCACTCGTATGCTGCTTCTCTTTTCCACTCAAGCTCCACTAACGTAAGAAGTCGATCCATCCATACCTCTTGATCATCTTGTGCTCCTTTGCCATGAAGTCGCATTGTTGGAATGTTGAGCTCGATAGGCTGCAAAGCCTCTTGACCATAGACCAAGTGAAATGGTGTGAACTCCGTGGCTTCCCTATATGTGGTTCGATATGCCCACAAGGCACCATCCAAGAAGTCATCCCATAATTTTGTCTTGTTTTGCACCATCTTTCTAATGATTCCTGCAATGAAACCATTAGCCTTCTCCACCAAACCATTTGACTGTGGGTAGTATGGTGTGCTATGACGATGTAGAATGTGAAGCTCTTCACAAACTTCTGTGAGCAAGCCCTTCCTAAACCCTGGACCATTATCAGAAACAATCTCCAAAGGTGTGCCAAATCTGCAACAAATGTGATTGTACACAAACTTGCTAACTGTCCTCTCATTCAGTCTTGCCACACTTTGAGCTTCCACCGACATAGTCATATAGTCTACAGCCACTAGAATGTAGAGTTTACCATTTTTTTTCCTAGGCAGAGGACCCATAGCATCAATGCCCCACTTTTCAAAGGGTCCATTTGCAAGAACTATTTGCCTCGGGCCATGCACCAACCTTCTATTTCCATTTATCTGACAATTGTGACAGCTTTTACACCAATGTTGAACGTCCACATGCAAGCTTGGCCAAACATACCGCGCAAGCAAAATCTTCTTCACAGTTGATTCTTGGGCAAAATGACCACCACATGCCTCTTCATGTAAACCTTTTAGAATGGCTGGAATTTCCTCGATAGTTGGTACTCTTCTGCACACTTGATCCTTCCCTTTTTGATAGAGGGAGCCTTCTAGCAAGAGATAGAAACTTGCCTTCTTCATGAGTCTCCTCTTCTGAGCCTTCGTGAAGTCTTGTGGAAACTCACCCTCCAAAATGTAGCCAATAATGGGAGCCAATGACTCCAATCCCTGATATCTCGGTTGCTTGACAGCTGCTGCCACCATGATGACCTGCACTTCTCTCTCAACACATGTAACTGCTTGTTGTGCAAGTAAATCGACATCTTCATTTTGTTTCCTCGGAATATGATATAGTTGCACTTCTTCAAACTGATTAAACATCTTAAGAATGGCATGAACTTTTGTCCTTAAGCTTTCATTCTTGCATGCCCAAATGCCTAAAATCTGTTTAACAATGAGAAGTGCATCTCCCTTTACCATGAGACGTTTTATCCCTTGGCCAATGCACATCTTCAAACCATGAAGTAGTGTGTCGTATTCTGCTTCATTGTTGCTAATTGAACCTGGTAGATTGACCTTCTCTTTCATGACCACCTCTCCACTTGGGTTGAGCAACACTAGCCCTCCCCCTGCTTTCCATGTGTTTGTTGAAAAGCTCCATCAAAGAACAAGGTAAAAGCATTGGGAATACTTTTTGGTGGTGGCAATGGTAGGGCCTTTACTTGAGGCACCTTAATTTCCTTCTCATGTACCCTATAAGTGAGAATCCCTCCCAGTTGTGCACGCACACTATCTTCTACCTTGAAAGAGTATTGGAACTCTTGCAACTCCATAATCCACTTTGAGATCCTAGTACTAAGATTCATTTGAGATGACACCCAAGGGAACAAATTTTCTGCAGTGAGAATTACAAAAGGTTTTGGTAGCAGGTAGGATCTAAACTTTCTCACCGCAAACATGAGAGAAAGCATCATGAGTTCTGCTTTTGTGTAGTCTCTCTCCAAAGCATTCATGACCCTACTAGCAAAGTAGATGGGTCGCATCCTTGTACTGTGGGGATCTTGTTGTAGCAACACAGCACCAATTGTTTCCCTTCCAACACTAGAGCTAACAAAGAATGTGTACTCCCAACAAGGAGGCATAAGTGTTGGTAGCTCTGACAAAATGACTTTAATGTTACAAAAATACTCTTCAAGCTCATCAGACCATGCAAATTCTACTTGTTGTGTCAACTTTTGCAAAGGATGAAGCAACTCCGAGGCTAAGTGAATGAAGCGTGACATATACTTCACCTTCTGAATGAAAGAGATGACCTCCTTAAGACGCTTCGGTGATGGGAGCTCAATAAGAGCCTTTGCCTTTGAAGGATCCACCTCAATGCCTTTATAGGAAACCTTGTGACCAAGCAAGATCACTTCATCCTCACCTATGTGGCACTTGTCAGGGTTGAGTTGACCTCCCATGTCGTAGAGCTTCTTTAAACCTTCTTCTACCCTTTGTAGATGCAATGATTTTGAGTTATAAATGCAGAAATCATCAATGAACACCCTAATTGACTTTCCAAAGAATGCTTGAAACACCATGTTCATGAAACGTTGGAATGTTGCAGGAGCATTTGTCAGACCAAATGGCATGACTCTAAAAGCATAACAACCCCAAGGAGTGATAAAGGTTGTTTTCAATTGATCTTCCAATGCGATACCTATTTGAAAGTAGCCTGAGTAGCCATCACACACAGTGTACTTCTCATGACCAGCTACCTCATTTAGTATCTCATCCTGAAATGGGAGGGGAAAGTGATCTCTTTTTGTTGCCTCATTGAGTGGACGGTAATCCACACACACCCTCCACTTTCCATTTTTCTTAGGAGTGACAACAACGGGAGAGACCCACTCTGAATTCTCCACTAGATAAATGAAACCTGCTGCTAGAAGCTTTCTTACCTCCTTGAGTAAAGCCTACTCCTTAATGACTCCTAGCCTTCGTAGCTTCTGAGCCTTAGGTGTGGCCTCTGGCTTCAACTCAATTTTGTGTTGAACAGCATCTACTCCACGCACATCGGTGTAGTCTTTAGCAAAAAGCCTAGGAAATTTCCTTAGCACACATTTGAACTCCTCTCTTTCATCCTTTGCAAGTGTTGTAGATAGCATACTTTCTAGCATTCTTTCATCTTCCACTTTTTGATTCTCTTGGGAATCTACCTCCTCCAAACCTTGACAAGAGGTCTCTTGGTTGGTTGGCTTAAACCTTACCCCCATGACTTTGATGGAAGACTCCTCTTCAGTAATGCTGCCGCTACTTTCTTCTTCTGAAGCGCTATCGGTCCAACCTTCTTCCGTCTCACTTTGAGATGATTCTTCATGGAGCTCCTCTTGGCGTTGTTCCTTCATGTCAAAGACAACCTTCTTATGATTGTCATTCCTGCAAATTAGCTTTCCACTCTCCCAATCCTGCAAAGCTCGCATTTTCATTAGCCATGGTCTCCCTAGGATAAATGGGTAACCATTTCCTTTGGTAGACATGACATAGAAATCCACTGCCTTCTTAATGCCAAAGGCCTCCACAAAAACATTTTTACAAATGCCTACGCACCTAGCCTTGCTATTGTTTTCCATCTTGACCTTAATTTCAGGTGTCTCATGGATGTGCATGCCTAGGTTTTGCATGAGTCCCTCTGTCATGATGCAAATTTGTGCACCCCCATCCACTAGACCTTTCCTAACCAATCTCCCATTTATGTAACAATCTAGCACAGGTGTAATGTCCTCATTCGTTTCAGCTTGTACAATTTTTACAACATGCACACTCTCTTTTACCTTTCTCCTAGTGCTAACTGCCCTCGTTAAATCCCTCCTAACTTGTGGACATAATGCAAGAAATTGAGGCCATGAGATATCAGGACCCTTACCTCTCATGTCTTCCAACAGGTTGTATAGAGCCATTCCATGTCCAAGAGGAAAGTCTTGGAGGTTGATACGACGTCGAGTCCTCTTAGCTTCCTTGGTCTCCTTTGCCTTCTTTTCTCGTCCATGGTCACTTTGTGATGTAACTCCTTCTTTCTCCTTACCTTTCCCTCGGCCACGCTTAATGCCATTTGCTTCCATGTCAACCTCTCTTGAATTTGTCACCTCTACCACATGCACGTTTGGGTCTGGCAAAGGTGGAACTCCTTCCACTCCTTGTGGAGGTGGTCTTGCTCCATTTGGCCTTTGTATAAGCCGTGGTTGCTGACTAGTTCCTTCACCGCAATTCCAACATTGCAAGACTCTCCTAGGTCGTGGGTCTCACTCTTCAGACTTCTTTGCTTGTCCCTTTGGACCTACAGCTTGTGCAAGGTGAATTGACAAGCTGCTTAAAGATTCATTTAACTTCTCAATCACTTCCGCCGTTACCTCAGGAAGCTCCTTACATGTTGATGCTTGTGACTTACCTTTGGGTCTAAGACCTTCTATTGGAACCTCCACCCTTAAGCACTTGAGTTTCCTATATTTCTCAGCAGCCCTAGTTTCAGCTGCATCAAAGGTAGCAGGTGCACCCGCCTCAACTTTTACCTTAAGGTCAGGAAAGAGTCCGGCTATGAACCTCTCCTTCTTTAGAAATTCTGCACCATCACCAGGGTTAGCAACATTTCGTATCCATAGAGCCCAAAGACGTAGGAACTCTTGCTTGTACAAGTAGTAGTCATCTAAGTCTTTTTGCTTATGAGAAACAATGTCTTGCCATAATTTCTGAGTGTTTTGGGGATCAAAGAAGTATTTCTTGAAACGATTCAAAACTTCCGTGTAATTCCCTTTAACTTCCTCAGGCAAAGAGTCAAACCAAGTGCTAGCATCTTTCCTAAGGACCACCTCAAACATTTCTACACGTTCTTGATCAGTTACTATCCTCTTGATACGGCAAGACATCTTAAAATTCGCTAGAAATAATTCTGCATCCTCTCCAGGCTCTCCAAAGAAAAGAGGATATCCAGACATTTGGCGTTGGCTCTCCATTGAATTGATTTCAAAGTGACGCGTTTTTGTTTTTTCTTTCTTTAAAAGATTTACACAATAATATTTTCTAAATTGCAATCTATTCTACAACAAAATAAAAATATTCACATCACATGACCTATGATAATCAATAAGAGGTAGAATGACAGGGTTTGGTGACGCGAGAATTTCTCCTACTCTTTGGGCACCAAACATGAATACCATACGTTGTTGAAAATGGATTTTTCTACTAATTGCAATGTTTATTCTAATGTGTGGAGTGAAATGAAAAGGGGAAAACCTCTATTATTGGGCCATTATCCATTGTCTATGCATGACCTTATGCTTAAAACAAAACAAAAATATAAACGTCCAAACTAAGGTCGTACCTAATGAGAGGCAAAATAAAAGGATTTACTGATGCATTTATCCCTGCCAACCTAAGAGGACGTAAAATTCTACGAATTACACGTTTAAATTGCAACTTAGTACTAACAATTATGTGTACCTTTTGCCTTGCAATGGGAATGAAGGGATCATACAAATTCTCGTGATTCATGCAAGCTACTTGATTATGCTAAAGGTTGAGCCTACACAAAACATACACAAGCCGTCCTCAGTGGGGGCACCAAAATTGAGGCGGTCCGAGGGCGGGCAACAAGAGAGGCTACCTCTAAACACCCCTCAAGGCTCCCGTGCTGCTCAATTGGGGCTGGGGCAACCACAAGCACAACACAACAACAAACCCACAGCCAAACCCAAACAAGATAGGGGCACCACCTAGTTATGGTATGCGAACTAGGACGCAAGAGAGATTTTGGCACAACCAAGAAGATGCACCACACAACACACACAAGCAACCTCACACCAAGACACACATGAAATGGACCAGAGAGAGCTAGAGCAAAGGGAAGAGAGAGAGGAAAGGATCTTGCGTAATACCTTATTTGTGACTTGCAAATGGAGATGGTTCGTTAAGATGCTATCGTAGAACTTGTACAAAACTCACTCAATGCTTAGTGATTGCTAATCATTGCCAAAACACACACACACACACACTGTCTTAGGGTGTGGGAGACCTCTCACCACAATACCCTCTTACAATGGACACAAAACTGGCAATGAAAAACACACTAAAATATTTTCTAAAATCAAGATCAACCGATAAAAACTCAAAATACACAAGTCACCTTGAATTCACCAAACCGTATTGCACAAATGGAAGGACGAAGATTTGAACGTCGAATCACGCCTTTGATGCACCAAACCTCAATTTATTGATGATGAAGGAGCATGTACAATAGTGGTTTTGAGATTTGTGGAACTCACGCTCTCTCACTTGCAATGTGTAGCTTGAAGGCTTCTCTCACACCAAGAGTGAAGCGCACAAGTGGTTGCTACACCTAAGTCTCTCCTCACGCATAGAGTGTTGGGGTGCTATGTGAGATGTTGAAGATTGTTTTACAAGAAGGAGAGGGGCCTATTTATAGGTTGGAGACCCTTCATTAAGATTATTGGAAATCCTAATTTACAAGCTAACAAATCAGGATTATGATTTTTTTGATTATCAAAACATTGTGGGCCTTCTTTGTCTGCTTGAGTCATGGGTGTGGGCTCAAAAGAGAGCATTATTGATGGTAGATAAGGTGAAAGTAAGTAAGGAGAGAGAGAGAGAGAGAGAGAGAGAGAGAGAGAGAGAGAGAGAGAGAGTTACTTTGTACATGTCTTGAGGTGAGGTGTCTTTTATGGTTAGGTCAATGCTATTTTGTGTTAGTATGTTAGTGGTTAGTGTTAGTAATCACTAGAAAGTTAATGATATATTTACAATGGGTAGAATGGGGTGGATGGTTGGAGTAAGATGGTTGAATGAAGTGAGCAAATCCTTGTGATGGTGAAGCTTGAAGAAGTTTTGGACTTACTTGTGTAGGTTCTCAAAATGACTATCGATCTTCTTCTTCGTCTTCTCTTCTTTACGCCACCGCTGCCAAGGTTGATCATCGTGATGAAAATGGTAATTCCCTTGATGAGATCTTTTGATTTACAGAGGTTAAGCATGGTACACATGCTGAATTTATGTATATATATAAGGAGTAAGATGGAATTGTACTTTGGAGATAATAGAGAGAGGCATAGAGATGGTGTATGTACATGGAGAGCTCATATGAGAGCTATGGGAGTAAGTGGGGAGGTTAATGGTGAAGAAGGTGAGAGAAACCATTGAAGGTGCAGGTTTGAGTCAGGGATTGAGAGGAATGTGTGTGTGTGTGTGTGTAGAAGTGTGGAAAGAGGTGAGAGAAGACTGTGGGCTACTTGTGAGAAAAGTGGGCAGACTGGGGTCCACTCAAAAAATCATAGCTCACCGCTGGTAGTTCCAAAAATCATGAAAAAATTTGAGGTGATTATTCAGAGCGTGGGCTACATTTTTTCTTTTGACCACCGATCGAAATTTGGAGAGGAGATAGGTGCCAAAGTTCTCACCAAAAAGCTTGTTTTTTATGCCTGCAAAAGTCTTTTAGTGGCCCCCTCCTTTGTTGAATTTGTACAATGCATCCAAGAGTGAGCCCCTCCTTTGTCATATTATAATTTAAAGCATCCAAGTTGCCCTTGACCCATGCATGGAGGAGGATTATTGGTGAATAAAGAAATATATACATGGTGGGACTAGTGTATGGACTATTCATGGACTTTAGCTCAATGAGCACATGGTGTTAGAATAATGAGTAAAAATAATAATAAAAATATGGAGGAGTTATGGATATCAAAAGATATTGGAATCATATGATATGGTCCCTCCTTGAATTATTTTGGGTGAAAGAGGAAAAGGTATGCAAGTAAAATAAACGTAACCAATGAGTAGAAATCAATTTTTTGTTTTCACGAGGGTGAGGGTGAAAATGTGGGAGTGATTTGTATAAAGGAAAAATATGAGGTTAGAGTATGTACATATTGGCAAAAAATATAATTATGGTGTAAGAGGATGAAAGAAGGTGTACATAGGTTTAATAAAACATACACCTAAGTAGAAATATTTAAATAAAATACTAAAATAATTATAAAAATCCCTATATTTAGGCCATATATACAATGAAATATTTACACACAAAGAGGCCATAATATACTTTTATTTTTTTATTTTTTTTATTTTTTTGGCTCAACTAGCCCAGTGACTAGCTAGCTGAGGGTTTTTAAGAAGATATGGGAAAAGCCCCCTAGCTCACACACGCCTATGTACAGTGAAATGGTAGGGATAGCCATAGCGTTTGGGTGAATTTGGTAGGGTGGAGTAACTTACTATGGCAATTATGGAGAGCCGAAAAACGGCTATCAACATCAAGATGTTCAAGAGTACGTATTAAACTGCCAACATTGCCAAGTTAATAGGGTAGAGCGTCTCAAGGTAGGTGGCCTTTTACATCCCTTAGAGATTTCACAAGGTAAGTGGGAGAGTATCTCTATGGATTTTGTAGTAGGACTACCTACTACAAATCATGGCCATGATGCCATATGGGTAATTGTAGACCGTCTAACCAAGATGGGTCGATTCATTCCCACTAAGACTATGGTTAAAACACAAGAATTAGCACGGGTATTTATAGAGCATATATATACACTCTACGGTTTTCTAGCTAGTATCATTAGTGATAGAGATCGAAAGTTCGATAATCACTTCTGGAGAGCTGTGTTACAAAAGCTGGAAACTAAACTTAATCTAAATACAGTAGATCATCCAGAAATGGATGGTCAAATTGAAAGAGTTAATCAAGTGCTCGAGGATATGCTATGAGTGTACGTTAGCAAGAAGCAAACCAATTGGGAAGACTACTTACCTATATTGGAATTTGCTTATAATAGCTCAAAGCATGTGACTACAAGGTTTAGTCCATTTATGCTTTTATATGGATTTCAACCTTGATCACCCATTACGATGGGGTTGGCTAAGGAGAAGATACAACAAGCGAAGGATTTTCTCCAAGAAATCCTAGCACACTCGCATGCATAGTACACTATTAGAACAAAGGTATGCATTGAGTTCCTCTCATGGCTCTAGAGATACTAAGGCAAACAATGGAAATGGTCACATAATTGTATGGTGATGGAGGTTCTCATTGTCCTTTGGGTAGTTCTTCTCCTTGGTTGTATGGACTTCATCATCGAGGTGATGGAGGGAATTGTATGGTGATGGAAGTTCTCACTGTCGTTTGTATGGTTCTCCTCCTTCGCTGTATGGACTTTATTATCAAAGTGCTGGAGGTATCAACTCTACCCTTACGGTTTGCACATTGGGATGCTTTATGTATCTGTTGTATGATTTTTTGGCTTTGTATTAGGTTCAAGTCCCTGTAAAACCCTATAGTCTGGTGTTGTTAGTGGATGGTATTGTTCTCCTTTGTGTACTTGGGACTATTTTTGAATCCATGGCTCAATATGAGCATGATCTGATTGTAGTTTTTTTTGTGATAAATTCAATCTACTCACTCTGTTAAGTGAGTTTTGCAAAAAAAAAAGACAAAGTTGGACCTTCTTTGCACAATTTAAAAGTATGTTGAACAGATAATTTATTTTAAATGAAACCTTTTCATTGGGCAATGGGTGAGTTTAAGCCCTTTGGCACCCATATCTCTTTTTTGGGCTTGGTGTGTCTCCTTTTTCACATCCATTTTTGCTACACGGGATTGCACAAATGGAATTATAACTATCAGCTCCGATTGTCAAAAAAGTTGAGATCAATTTTTTTGAAAAGATATCAACGAGATGAATCAAATGAGCTACTCACTTGTTATAATTGAGCTCAAAGACCGGAGAACTATGCTATTTTTTCTTAGGGGGCCTTATATTGGCCCCTTTACCCTAGTGGAAAGGAGAGGAGGGCGATGGGTTTTGTCCATAAAGTAAGGAGGGGATTAAGCGAGGTGGGGTTTTGAAGTCAATGTGTGTGTGTGGGTGTGAAGTAAAGATTTTCTTTTTTGGTGGAAAGTGGAAGGGGCACAAGGCTTTGCATGGCCTTTCTCTTCTTTGTTTTTGTAGGACAAGAGAAATAAGGATAAGTTTGTGTGTGTGTGTGTGTAATTTCCTCATGGGTTTTCTTGAACTCCATGATCCTTCTCTTCCAATGGTGTGCTCAAGAAGCCATGTGTCTTCTTGAGACCTTTTGTGCACCTCTTGAGATGGGTTGCATTGTCACCCACATCAATTGTTTGAACTCCATTGTCACCCAACATCCATTGTCGTCTTGTACATTGCTACATGAAATGGAGTCAATGACACTCCTAGGTCGTCGATCACCTGATGATGCCATGGAAAATAGTGGCACAACGTGCAGACAAGCAAATTTGCATTTTATAAAAGAGCACAAGTTTGACCACTTACTTTTAGGCCCTACCATACCCACCATTTTAGTCCACGTGGCATCCACCTATTTGTCCCTACCATAATCTCCCTTTTAATCCCTTGGCAAATAGAACCCATTCCCTTCCTAATGTATGTTTTTGTTTTCCCATTCAAAATCTCTCACGTGCATGTCGATAGAGAGTGAGCCTCTCACCATGACGGTTTGGGTTCAAATCCCACTTGCGCCTTTGGGCTTGACTTTTTGACCGTCATGAATCATCCTCAAGATTCCCCCTCTTCAACCTCCTTTGTAGATCCCACTGCTTGGGGTCATTTAAGACCTTCTGCCACTTAGCCTCCCCCCCCCCCCCCCCCCCCCCACAAAACATTATGTTTCACAAGGTCTTAATGTATATTCAACCATCCAATTTTGTTTGAGTTTTTTTTTTTTTTTTTTGGTCTTAGTTTATTTTAGCCCACAAAAATTTACTTTACAGGTTAGTGTTTGGACATATAGGACATCAAATTCTACGCGTGCGCCTAGTTAAGTCATTGGGTTGCCACAAGATCCACCTGGGTTCAAATCTATTAGCGACCCCATCACATCGATATTTTGTCTATCGTCGGATCTCCTTGAGATCCGTGCACCTAGATCATTTCCAGTAATCCCATGATTGGGTCTTCATTAAAGACCCTGTGGGACTTAGTGTTGATTCCCCCTCCCCCCCCCACATTGCAAGCCAAAAATCAAAGAGTTCACAACAAAGTCATTAGATTTTAAATAAAGAACCCATTTATAAACTAAACAAAGATTTTTTTTAAAAAAGTCAAGTGAGCATTAAATAAAGAGACCAAATTACAATGATGAAAAGAGACGCTTACATTATAAAAGAAAAATATAACCTTTATAAAACTTATAAACTTAACAAAGATTTAAAAAAAGAAAAAAAGCCAAGTGGGCATTAAATAAAGGGACCAAATTACAATGATGGAAAGACCCATTTACATTACAAATAAAAAATATAACTTTTAGAAAACAAGAAAGTCAATTGAGAATTAAAAGAAGGGACCACGTTACAATGATGGAAAGACCCATATACATTATAAAACACGCTCACTTGACATGTGTTGCCAATCCGTGATTCTTAATCAATGGTCCAGAAAGTGCACCAATTCTCCACCCACTCTCTTATGGCCTTCTGAAGGCCAAAAACCCAAGCAGCCGCGTCCGCATGGATGATTTTTTATTTCTTTCTTTTTTTTTTTGGTGGGGGGGGGGGGGGGGGAGCTCCGAACACCCCCTCCTTTTTTTTTCCAATTTTTGAGAGTGCAAGCAATGCTAATAGTGAAGATCTTGCATTGAGAATTCTTCATCCATAGTGGTCCAAGGAGATTCAAGTTGATAACAATTCAAGCCATCCCCAAAAAATGGAAAAAAAGGGAGGTCGAAACCCCTCGATCATCCGCGTCCATGCAAACCATGAGGAGGCTCCAACCCCACATTTCTTCCATTTTAGAGCATAGAATTCGGAGGCTGCATAGAGAAGTTACATAAAGGTTGGTAACTATGAAGGAAAGATCCATGAAACCACTTCATTCATTTCCAAAAAAAAAAGAAAAAAGAGGGGAGATAGAGCCCCTTGGTTGTTTGCGCAGACGCAGATGATTGGGTTGCTCTAGTCCCCTTTTTTAGTTCCAATTTTTGGGATTGCAGACAATGCAAATGGTGGACCTCCTGGTCTTCCTTGCTAATGGTGGAGATCCGAGCTCAACCAACCACGAATAAAATTAGATGATTGACTCACTTTTTTAAATGTGTTACCTTCTCCGATTATCCACGTTTGGTTTAGGTGACCACATTGAGGACTTTGAGTCAGGGATCAGGAAAATATAGGTTCGCTTTATTCAAAGCGAACCTATATTTTCCTGAAGGTTTGGGCAAGAAGGTTCTCAAGCCAGTTCCAATCATGGAACTTTTAGTTATAATATGAGATTTTTAAAGTGATTATCCCTCTCAAATTTAGAGATAGCATGTTCATATGCGTTTGAAAAGGTTCCAAAGCCGGATCCACAAAAAATGTTTCCCAAGCCCTGCTTTGAGTTCATGACAACAAAGAGCCCCTTGTTCAGCCCTTAAGTGCTTAGTGGCATGAGTCTCCCTAAAAATACGGCATCAAAACATTTCTGTGGAGATGGAGGCGGTATGGCGTTGAAGAGGATGTTGTTGATGAAGTGACCTTGCAGGGAGGTGTGGCAGCAAGGAGAGGAAGAGAAGGACCTATATCACCTGTTGTTGTTGCTACCATTGGCACCTGAGCTATTGGAGCTGTGTGTGTGATGCAGGTAGGGGTCGGTGAGCTGGTGATGATAAAGTTGTTGTAGTTGCGCTTGAGATGGGACTGCTCATAGTCCGAAGGTGGAATTAGCTGACAGGGAGAGGTGGCTGCAGTATGCAAAGCTTCAAGGCCGACAACCTGCAGACCACATGAGCTTTCACTTCTTCTTCCTTGAGCTCAACGGTGAGGGAGATGAGGCGCTCTTTCAGGCAGATGGAGTAGACGCAATGCTTTGGTTGACACCTTTACAAAATCACATAAGATATTGACAAGCTTTTTGTGCAAAATGTCTCTCTTGAAGTGCGTTTATTGAAGCATGGATTTGGCGAGAAATCTCTGAGCTGTCAGTCACAAAGTGTTGCCAGGCGAAGATACCCTCAACAAGGTTGGCTGAAGAAGCTCTAAAGTTTTTTTAGTGGATGCAATACAAGGGCACCGTTTGAATGGCAAGGATCAAGACAATGTCATCATCTGATTATTGGGCTAATGTTAAATATTGGGCTAATGTTAAATATCGTCCAGCATAGGTACATGCAGTTGCTTGTAGGTATGTGAAGATGGAGCTGACTGGGAGAGCCGGTCGCAGCGCTTTTTGGGGGGCAATTTTTTATAAAAATTATCACATGCATTTTCCTCGCAAATGTACGCACATAGCATAGCGGTTCAGCTCCTAAGCTCAAGGGTCATGCTGATCAAACGTGTTGACCTTTTGGTCAAATTCCCCAACTAGTTTCATTCACCAGAAACCGGCTCTAGCTACCCTTCCACACAGGCAATCTAACCAAAATCTAACCAACCCCTAATTATCTTTCAGTTTGGTCGTCTCTTCTAGGTGCTTCTCAAAAATGGAGAAATGTCGAGCTTGGACTAGTGGCATTGAAGTGTGCAGTTGAAATAGAGACATTTTGTAAAGCTACAACATGGGTCATTGTGTGACATTTTTGTAGTTGTTGGTAGGCAGGCGGCTGCACAAAACATTGAATGTAGAAGAATGGTGCCTGCAAGTAGCAAAGATATAGCCTTGGCCAATGTAGCCTTCTCAGAGTCAGCAAAGCCTTTAGATAACTTTCTTCTTTTCACATTGCAAATGACCTACTAAAATAGGAAGCAGGGATTTAATATTTACGTAATTACCAAAAAAATTGTGTGATCACAAGGTCTTGTTGACATATTTACATAATCACAGTTAACATGATCACAAACAAGCCGGTTCATAGCAACCTGGAAACCCACAAAAAGCCCACTAGGCTTTTGTGTTTTCCCACCGGGCTTATGCATTTTCCCTACGGGCCTGCTGGGAAAACACTAAAGCCCGCCGGGCTGCAGCTTAATATCCTAGAGGGCCCTCATCGAGCACGTTGGGTGTTTTTTGTTGAGCCACACACACACACATATCTATCTATCTATATATATATATATATATATATAGAGAGAGAGAGAGAGAGAGAGAGAGAGAGAGAGAGAGAGAGAGAGAGAAAGAGAGATGGCCATCTTTGTAGGTACGTCGAGAGGAGAGAGGGGGTCGTGAGAGAGAGAGAGAGAGAGAGAGAGAGAGAGAGAGAGAGAGAGAGAGAGAGAAAGAGAGAGATCAATGACTACCTTTGTTGTGGGAGCTACCTAGTGTCGCCACAATTATAATGAATACTTGCACGCAAAACACATACATCATTTGATACACTTACAACCACAAATAGCTCGTAGATGCGTTAGCACACATGCTCCTGTTTGCAAGGAATGCTTGGCATTGTTGTGTAGCTCTCTCCGAGCCAATCATGATGGTGTAGTTAAATCTCCAATGCGATGAGCAAGCAAGAAGTAGCCTTAGGATGAAGCTCACACTCTCTCGCTTTCTCTCTCACACATGGTCAATAACAGCTTAAAACTTTGATTATGATTAAGTTCTCTTTACAAAATGACCTAGGTACCTTATATACAAAGGCTACCATACGTTAAATCAAAATAGTTCAAGGGGTCAAATGGATTTGTATTTACAATCTGGAAGTGCCATTGCACCCCCGCTTCTACAACTAGAATAACTACTCATTATAAATGATCTTTTTAACCATAATCCGCATCATTTCATGACTATCAAAAATAAGACTTTGGTATGGAAATTGAGTTATGTCGTGTTGTTGACCCATGGGTCAACACTCCCCCCCTCCAAATTCATGTTGTCCCGACATGACCTCATTGTCAATGTTGGTGCGGTCTTTCTTGTCATTTTTCTTTATTGTGCTTTATGTCCTTCACATCCAAACCCCGAGTTGCAACATCTGTTGTTGTCATTATAGGGCTATTGCTAGATCTAAATTCTGAAAGAAGCCAATCTCGTTCAGCTTGACTCTTATCATCATGGATAGATAAAGTTGCAAATTCATCCACTGGAAGTTGTCTAGTAACTTGATCACAACCTCTTTTTCTTTCCATAAATATGATCACTCTACTTCCATCCATCATTCGCTTTAGTAAATCTGGCAATTTTGAGTATTTCTCATTCTCAAAAACAATTTCTACAATCTGTAGAATTGAATGATTGTCTTTTAGAGCTTATGAATCAATGACAACTTTGTAAGGATTCTAAAGAAATTGTCTAGCTAAACCTTCTACTTGTTTAGGCCAAGTTATACTCCAATACTAAGTCTGTTTGTCAAGCCGAATCTCGGAGATAATTTGTTTGATTTGAGATTCAAAACCCATGTTTGCTAGGGGATTTTTAATTCTTTGCCGTCTTCGTATCACTTGTGCTGACATTTTTCTCCATTGCTTTCAATTTAATACTGCAGACATAAGAACTAGATGTTTAGTTAAAATAAATAAAAAAACTTTTCAATATATATTAGAAAAACAATCACTAAGAAAGCAATCAAAATTACACAATATGAGATTTGCAATGCACTCTAGTTAATTCCACATATCGACCACATATGTTCTAACTTCTGAGAGAACATACACATTGCACTGCACTCTCTACATGGCATTATGGATACAAAAATAATATGAAATTTTCAATGCAATTATAGATATAATGATTAGTTATATATCCTCTACGATCTGAAAACAATAAGACACAACTATTTTCACATGCTACAAAGAATCATCAACATTTACATTGAAATGATGATAATTATTTACAAAACACACATGAAAGAAACAATGTCGATGATTGACCATCTCATGCACTAACAATCTTTCAATTATAATACATAATTCACTCCCTATATAAACCAATGCATAAAACAAGGCAATGAAATCTTCAATACAATTACACAATTGAGGAGTACTTATACCAAATCAAGGATTATAGCCCCCTTATGCATCCAATTCAATATATAAAAGCTAATTTCACCCCGTTAAGGATTATAGCTCTCATATTGTGCAGTGGAAATATATATCAATTCAAATCTATGATGGTGAAAGATGCAAGACTTCAAGGATCTTTATATACCCAATACACTAGTATAGGGCATCCGACCCTTGACTATCAACTCGTTATTTAAATATGCTCATCTTCTAAAACCAACTACAACCCTTTTATGGACCAATGGCTTCGTCACAATGAGCATGACTCTCCAAATTCTCAATTGTTTTGGTTTCGTATCTTTATGTTTGGTGAAGGGTTTAAATATTTTTAGAAGTGGTTACCGAATTAAGAATCACGTTCGGCCCTAAAAATAGGACATGTGACTCTGTAACCTTAGGTCAATTCACAAGGAGATGATTATACCCGGTGCTCGGATACACTCCCCAAGGATTTTCCTAGTTGAAATGCCAAAGTAAGAAGAGGTTTATTATATACAGTCGGGCCCACCGGGCTTTTTCATTTTCCCGACGAAAATGGAAAATCCCACCGGGGAAATGAAAAACCGTGGTGGGCCTATTGGCTCTATTGGTTTCAACAGGTCACCATCAAGATCACGTTAACAATTAACATAATCACGTGATTGTTGTGGGTTAGGTCAACACATGAACATCATACACAGCAATAATAACCATCTACTCCACCATACTTCATTAACAACAATTCAGACACAGTAAACATGACTACTCTAAATATCAGAGTAAGCAGAAAATACACTGAATAGTTGCTGCACTGCACCATCATCATCACATTCATATAAGAGAACAGATACCTCGTGCGCAGATACATTCCCCACTTTTATAGATAAATCCGACTTAACTACCCAGTCACAAGACATTCAGCAGACTGCAACTGAAAGACAGTTACATCCGACTTAGCAAAATACAGCTCAGTAAATATCCGATAAGTCAAAATCTGACTTAGCTATTCAGAGTCAGTTTCTAACATGTGCCTCTCAACACATGGCACGCCCCGGTGGTAGATTTCGCAGAAATCTGACCCGGATCCACATATCCCTTGATCAGGAATCCACCCTCTGCTGCCTAGCTTCTTCCTTACTCTGGTCCTCAGCATTCACTTTATAATCCACCAGCTCTGCTTCCTTTACTGCATCTGATTCTGCTGCATCATCTTTTCCCATTTCCACCTCTTGTGCTCTATCTGCAATCTCAGTATCGATCTGCTCTTCTGCCACTTTCTCCTCAGCTACATCCTGCATCAAAAAACTATTAGTAAAATTCTCCTCTTTCTTTTCTGCCTCTGCAAGCTGCTGTCTCTTATTCTCTTCCATCTGCTGAACCTGCTGCTTCAAACAGTCTCTCTCCTTTTGCAATTCCTCCACTTCCTTCAACAATTGTGCTTCTACCTCATGCACTAACCCTGCCTTTAACACCTCATATGGATACTTAATGACAAATCTCATTCTTTCCTTGGTCTTTTGCCACATCTCCTGTGCAACCAAAGCTAACTGCTGCTTGAGAATAGACACTTCTCCTTCTTTCATTAATACTGCACTCAAGCTAATTTCCTCTTGTGCCAACATCTGTTGCTCTAGTATCCGCAAAGGTTCCAATCTCAACCTCTGCATCTCCACAGTGACCTGTAACTCTGCATTCCTCTTTGCCATGTCTTCCAATTCCAAAGCAACCGCTGCCTCCACTTTCTCAGTCCATTGCTTAAACTCCCCCAATGATCTCTTCACTTTTGCTAACTCCATCTTCTGTTTCCCCACTGTTTCCTCCATATCCTGCTCATACTTTACTTTCATCATAGCTATCTGCTCTTCAAACTCTTTCACCTGTGACACCTGTCCTTTAAACTCCATCAATTTTTCTGCATTCCTTTCAGCTTGCATACTCTGAACCTTCAGCATATTATTCTGCTGCCTCACAAATTCCTTCACCTGCTGCAGCATCTGAACTACTTTATCACTGTCCAATTTCCCAGTATCTACTGATACTCCAGAGACTTCCTCAGTACTGAAATCTAATCTAGAAAACACTCTGATGATTGGTTCAGACTTCTTCCTCTTGTTGGATAATGTGAAAGCCTTACCAAGCTTTATTGGTGTTTCCTCTGCCCTTACCTGCATTGGTGAATCAACATCCATGGTGCCAAATTCTGCAAACTGCATTTTTGCTGTGATTTCTTCAAAGGCCTCTCCTGGAGTATATTTGGCTTTCACCAAATCCTCATAAGCCTCCATATGCTTAGCATTAAACTTCACAAATCCTGTCTTTTCAGAATGCACCATGATGGGATGCTCAATCTGAACTGGCTGCTGCTTCTCCTGCACCAGTTTTTCTGCTTTCACAGGCCACCTTGCTTCACCATTCTGTACTCTCTGTGCAAAAAAAAACAATGCTGACAAGTAACCACATAACCTACTATTTGCCTGTGTCTTCCTCTTATCTGAAGAATGAATCTCTGCTGCCAACTTTTCATACACCCAGTGAGCCCAGCTCACTTCTCCTCTCTGCTCTGCATAGCTTAATGGTGCAAAGTTTTCTTTTGACATATAATCAAACTTCACAATAAAGCATAGCCTCTCCAAGTACCACTTAAGCTGCTCTCTCCTAGCATATGCCACATTCTTTAACATGTAATACTGCCTGCCTCCTTCTCTTGGACCAAACTCCTTTTTCAGTGCTTCCTCTGAACACTTTGGAATAGGTGTATTAGGATGCAAAGGCAGCTTGAACACCTCAGACACCAACTCCACATTGAGTACCACATGCGGTGACACTCTCCCCTTAGTCTTCCTAAGTATTTCCAACTGAGACTTTGCATATACATTGTTTTTACATTCTTCCCAAGGCAGAATGGCAAACTCATACAATCCTACCTGCTGCAACCATATGGCGTTGCGCTCTGCCTGACAATCTATGTCAACTTTGAAATCCATAAAAGGATCCATTAATGCTTGCATCACCTTACCTTCTGACAGAGGAGTCGGCATTGGCATTTCCTCTTCTGCAGAGTCACTATTTTCGTCTGCACTGCTAACGTCAAGCCGCATAGGCAAAGCTTTGCTTCTCAAACGTCGCCCCGAACCTTCGGTCTGCTCCTCATCAGGCTGTGGTTGCATGGCCATCAATTGCTTTGCTTTCGGCATGGCAGGACTGAATAAAGCTTCTTCAAGCAAAAACCCGAATGCTCCGCGCTGCTGCATGTGTACTAAACTTTTGTTGCATGTATGATTATACTCGCTGCACCATGCACACATATCTCCACCCGGTATCCTTGAAGTGCTACGAAACTTCTTTTCAGCACACTCCCCAAAGTTATTAGTCCGGCCTAATAATTTCTTATTAAAAATTCCGACTTGGTCAGTTCCGACACAGGTACTCTTCCAACATCTACAATGTTGAATCGGATGTGCACTTTGGAACTGCCTACTTCCTCCAACCCGTGAATTATATGGGATACTATGAAAAGACCTCCTCAAATCCATGCAAACCAGCATTTTTCCTTTTCCTTTTGCTGATTCTGAATCTCCTGGCTGTAGGGGTATTACAGTTATGCAGGCTACACTTGGCCAGTCCAAATGAGGTGGCTTTCCCTGAAATTTCTTCAGCCTGAAACCATTAACTGCCTTTTCCACTCTTGTACCAAACACATCAGCTATGATGAATGTCCCTTGTCCTTTATCCTGCACAATCTGATATGGTCCCTGATATCTCAATGACAATTTACCAGGATGTGGTCCCAGCTTAGAGTTGTACAGCATTACCCAATCTCCAACCTGAAAGATCTTGAACTTCACATTCTTGGTCACCCATGCTTGTCTTCTTCTTTGTATGACTTCAGTAATGTAAGAGCTTACCAACCTATCCTCCTCCAGCTGCATCAGATATTTGTTCCTGTGTAGTACTGACAACTTGGGAGACTGCTTCTCTGCTGAGACTCTTAAACTTGGTACCACAAACTCCATAGGAACCACAGCTTCCAGCCCATACACCAGCTTGAATGGTGTCATACCAGTAGTGACCTTGAAAGCTGTTCTAAAGGACCATAAGGCAGAATCCAACTTATCATCCCAATCCTTCTGATTCTCTGTCACAATCTTTTTCAAAATCCTTACCAGTGTTTTGTTGGAGCTCTCAGCCTGACCATTAGCCTGTGGATGATATGCTGTAGACTTCTTGTGCATAATCATATGTGTCCTTGTTAGCTCTGAAATTACTTCATTCAGAAAATGAGTTCCTCTGTCACTTACCAGCTCCACTGGACACCCAAACCTTGTCATAATGTTATGATAAAGAAATCTGGCCACACTTGAAGCTTTATTATCCTTCAATGCTACTGCTTCTACCCACTTAGTGCAATAATCTGTAGCCACTAAAATGTATCTGCATCCCCTCTTGGAAGTTGGTTTGACAGGTCCTACAAAGTCCAAACCCCACTTTTGAAAAGGTTCCAAAGGCAAAATAGGATGATCCCCCATCCTATCCCTGTTTGAATCAGGTTGACCTGTTTTCTGACAAATTACACATCTTTTGGCATAATCATGTGCATCCTTTAAAACTGTAGGCCACCATAATCCAGCCTGCAAAATCTTCTTCCCTGTAGTATCTCCAGAGAAATGCCCTCCTGCTGTGCCTGAATGTGCTTCCTGCAAGACTGCACTTTGCTCAAATTCTGGTACACATCTTCTTATCACTTGATCAATGCCTTTCTTATATAGTGCCCCTGCAATAACTAAATAGGGTCTGGTTTTCAGTGCAAATTTTCTTCTCTGATCAGCATTGAACTCCCTTGGTATAGTTCCATCAGTCAAAAACATCAGCAATTGATCATACCAAGACTCAGTCACAGTAGTCTGCACATCAAACAGCTGAGCATCAGGAAGTGCATCATCTACCCCAGTAGGTGCTTCACCTGTTTCAATCCTGCTTAGATAATCTGCAATTACATGCTCCTTCCCAGGAGTATGCTCAATCTAAAAGTCAAACTCCTGCAATAACAACATCCATCTTGCAAGCCTTCCAGTAAGAAGTGGCTTCTTGATCAAATACAACAAGGCCTGATGATCAACATGAAAAACTATCTTGTTCCCCAACAAGTAATGCCTGAACTTATTCAATGCATATACCATCCCTAAAGCTTCTCTTTCTGTCACAGGATAGTTTCTTTCTGCACCTGTGAGAACCCTGCTTGCATAGTACACAGGTCTGAACCATCCCTTCTCCTTCTCCTGCATCAGTACAGCTCCTATTGCTATATCCGACGCATCAACAAACACATGAAAAGGCAATGACCAATCAGGTGGCTGCAAAATTGGTGCTACTGATATCATTTTCTTCAACATCTGAAATGATTTCTGCTGAGGTTCATCCCATACAAATGCCACATCCTTCTTTGTTAATTGAGTTAATGGCAAGCATACATTAGACAAATACCTCAAATATCTGGAGTGCCACTTTGTCTGTCCAACAAACCTCATTAACTCTTTAACATTGGTAGGAACTGGTGCTGCTTGAATGGCTTCTATTTTCTTGACATCTATAGCCATTCCCGCTTCTGACACCACATGTCCTAAAAGTATTCCACTCCTCACAGCAATTACACTTTTATAAGGATTCAGAGCCATCCTGAATTGTCTGCATCTTTCAAAACAGAGCTTCAGATGTAGCAGATGTTTATCCTTCTTTCCAAACACTGAGAAATCATCCACAAAGACTCTCATAAAGTCCTGTAAGTAAGGTTCAAACACCTTATGAGCAACAAAATTAAATGAAGGTGGTCCATTGGTTAACCCAAAACTCATCACTGTGTAGGCAAAGGCTCCCCATTCAGTTATAAAAGCTGTTTTATGCTGATCCGACTCAGCAACACTAATCTGATTATAACCAGAAAAACCATCCAAAAAGCTGTACATTTCATGACCAGCTACTGCATCCAACACAACATCACAAAATGGCATAGGAAAGGGATCAGTAATGGTTGCTGCATTCAATTTTCTATAATCCACACATACTCTTAAAGCTCCATTTTTCTTTGGCACAACCAGTATAGGAGACAACCATGATACTTCATGTACAGGTTTAATGAACCCTACTGCCAGGAGCTTATCAAGCTCCTCCTTCACCTGTTTGGCAAAGTTAGGATTCATTCTATATCTTTGCTGCACAATTGGTTTTGCACCCTCTTTCAAATTAATCCTATGCTGATGTAGTGCTGGGTCAATGCCTCTCACCTGAGAATAATCCCAAGCAAACACATCCTTATAATCAACCAATAATTGCAACAGCTGTGCCAGAAATTCCCCTTGAATGTGTGCACTCACTCTGACCATTCTTGGTTCTGCCTCTGTTCCGAAATTTAGCTCCTGAAGCTCCTCCTTTTCTACCCTGCTTGATGCCCCAAACTTCTTTTCATAGATTTTCTCAGCCATATCCCTGGCCTCCTTTTCTTCCTGCTGAATCTGTTCCTTATCAGACATAGCATATTTCTGGTCCACCAACTGTAATAGTTCCTTACCCTGCACTGTCTGTCCTGGTGCTAAACCTGTATCTGGCTCATCCTGTTTCTTACCCTGCTGTAACATGCTTTCCACATCTACTTCAAACACAGGTACAACAGTTGGATTGGCCTTCAAGAACTCTTCCTCTTGGTCATCTGTGACCTCATCAGCAAAATTAATAGTCTGAGCAAACAGTGGTTTCTCACTTAATGGAACCATCTTCCTTCCCCTCATAGGTATGGTTACTTTCTTTTTCCCTTTTTTCAATATGACAACATTTTCTCCCCAGTCTTGTCTTACTTTAGCCAATCTAAACCAAGGCCTTCCTAATAGCATTTCATATGCAGCTGCTGAGTCTGACATTCTGAGTACCACAAAATTAACAAAAAAAGATAATCCTGACACCTGAATTTCCTGTGCTTTGAGAATTCCCAAAGGTTGTACCCTAGATTGGTCTGCCATTTTCACCTGAAAAGGTGCTGGAGCCATAGCTCCCAACTCCATTCTTTTGTACACTGCCTCTGGTAAAATATTCACCCCAGAGCCTCCATCCAATAACACATCATCAAAATTTTCTCCAAGAAAGTGTACTTTAATAACTGGTACCACAAAGTCCACATCTGCTGGATCAATTCTATTTACTGCTGCTGAATAAAACTGCCTGTCCATTGTGCCAAGTCCATTCAGGTTCTGCAGCTTTCTGAACAATCTGTCTTTGAAAGCTGGAACCAATTGCAACAACTGATCCAAAGATAATTGAAGAGGTGAGCTAATAAGTATTTCAAACCAATCCTTATCCTGTTTATTTTCCATCTCCTTACTCCCTTTATTCTGCTCTTCCTTTTCTTTTGGGTCATCCTCAATATCCACCTGCTTTGCCTGGTGTTTGGCAATCCTTTTTGTAACCTGGTCTCTTACCCCTTTTTGCTCCTTCCAATCCAAAGGTGCTTTATCCTTAGACCTAGTCACTGCTAGAACTTCAACATGATCCTCCTGCACACATTGGTTACAGTCACAAGCCCATTGATGTTCCTCTTCATTCCCTTGCTGCTCCTGTTCTTGGTCAGTATCTTGCATCTGCTTATCCTGAGAAAACACATCAAACAAGATTATATTTGCCTGAGCTGCTGGCTGATTTTGCTGCTGCTGCTGTTGCTGCTGTTGCTGATTTTCAGGTTGATTGGGCTGATTATATCTCACAATGGGCATTCCCCTTTCTTCCCTATGCTTCACCCATAAAGCACAATTGGGACCTACCCAGTGATCTGGTGCACCACAATACACACAGGGTCTCCTATTATTATTGTTCTCCTGCTCTCTCCAAGGAGGTCTAGGAGGTCTTGCCCTCTGAAATGGTGGTCTTCCCCTAAATGGTACTGCTTGATTTGCTCCAATTTCTGGTCTTCCTCTTCCTATGTTAGGTGCTGTCTGCCCTCTATTCTTCGGATTATACCAACAGCTAGCAGTACTATGTCCATCCCTTTCACAAATGTGACAATACACTTTTTCTTTAGGTGCTACAACAGAATAACCAAACTTTTTAAGTTTGCCTACCAAATCTTGCTCAATACTCTGCTTTTGCTTAACTTTCTTCTTCTTACTGCTCTTTTTCTTCTTTCTTTTTTCTGTTTCCTCATCACTGTCTGATGGTGAGTCTGAATCTGAGTTCCCACTGGAATCTGTGTCTTCAGATGCTTCTTCTGAATCTGAGTCACTGTCTTCTTTTCCTTTTGCTTTGGTCATGCCAAGTCTCTTCTCCACCCTTGCAACAGCAGTAACAAGGTCATCCAGACCTCCAGCAATATCAATGCTAGCTACTGCTCCCTTTAAGCTGCTTCTCAATCCTTTCAAAAAATAACCTGCTAACATTTCATTAGTGGGTCTTTCATTCCCCTGCAATCTTTCTACTAAAATTCTGAACTTTTGTGCATAGTCTTCAACCAGCATCTTATTTTGCTTAATGTCTCTGAGTTTTCTCAGGACATCAGTCGGAGTCTTCTCCTTTCTAAATCTTTGCAGAAATGCCTGCTTCAAAGCATTATAAGTAGCAAAATGTGCAATGCCATATTGGCTGAACCAACTCATGGCCTTTCCTTCCAATGTGGCAGTAAACTGTTCCATCTTTACTCCATCAGCATACATCACCTGATAGCCACTTGCCTGCCACTTAGTTTCAAACTGTGCCACATGACAGTCAGCATCTTCCTTACTCCCTGCTCTAAACTTGGCTGCCTTGACCTTTGGGTTGGGTGGTGGTTGAGCCATTGGAATGGGTTGTGGTGGTCTCCTAGGTCTTTGCCTAGTAGCACCCTGAAGTGGGTCAAACTGGATCCTTCTCCTGGTGGTTCTTCTTGCCAGGAATAAAGCTCCAATAAATTGCCTCACTCTCTCTTCTCCTGCTGCTCCTGATCCTACCCCTCCTTGGTCTACAGGTTGCTGCCCCTGAGCATCGGGTGATTGCTGATTGTCATGATCATAGTTAAATGGATCAATGTTTCCAGCCTGTGCTTGAGCCCTTGTGTAGTACACTCTTCCTACTCTCCTGTCTCCCTCTGACATGCATCATTACTTGAAAATAAACGTTAACCCAGCAAGATCGCCAAATGTGTTGTGGGTTAGGTCAACACATGAACATCATACACAGCAATAATAACCATCTACTCCACCATACTTCATTAACAACAATTCAGACACAGTAAACATGACTACTCTAAATATCAGAGTAAGCGAAAAATACACTGAATAGTTGCTGCACTGCACCATCATCATCACATTCATATCAGAGAACAGATACCTCGTGCGCAGATACATTCCCCACTTTTATAGATAAATCCGACTTAACTACCCAGTCACAAGACATTCAGCAGACTGCAACTGAAAGACAGTTACATCCGACTTAGCAAAATACAGCTCAGTAAATATCCGATAAGTCAAAATCTGACTTAGCTATTCAGAGTCAGTTTCTAACATGTGCCTCTCAACAGTGATTTTCTTGTGTAAATACTAGAGTTATTAACGTAATCACATGCTTGTGATTACGTCAATGAAATCCCTGATAGGAAGTAATAGCCAAGACGGAAATATGGCTACTAGAGCTTAAACTAGATAGCAATGGAAAGTACAAATGGTATGATATTGACATTTATGCAACCACTAGCAGGTATGAGGCGGAAGAAAACATTGCAAGAACCATAGATGCAATCTTGACCAGTGTCAGTTGCTCGCAAGTGGGAAGTGGTTTCTTAGCATCAGGAAAGCTAGTAGAATTTTTTTTTCTACTTGTCCCTCATTTGTAGGTGTGAAAGGATATCACAAGAGCAACCAGTCTTGTCAAAAGAAGGTAGTGTTGAAGAGTGAGACTCATTTTGTACACACACACAGACACAGCCAAAGGCCAAAGTAGTGCATATAGTGGTGGAAAATACATAAAATTAGTAGCGTTTGTTATATTAGGTAGAAAAGAGAGGCCACATGGGTGATAGGTAGCTATGATGAAAAGAGAGGCTACAATGGATCCTTATAACCAAAAAAGTAGAACAAAATAAAAACATACAAAGTTGTTTAGGTTCTTGGCACTTAATTAGCAATTGTGTCAACTACCACGATAGTTTGTAGCAGAAGACTCTTAGTACCAACATTCATTCAACTTGTCCTCTACAGTTTGGCCCAACATTGTGTGAAGTCGGGATATCCTTTTGACCCTTACATTAAGGAGGAAAATTGATAGAAGGGTAACAAAATACTACAATAACAGTTGGGATAGTTGCTCCATATTTTGGGGTAAAAGATCCTACATGGACAAGAATAGCAAAGTTTCACATTGTAGTTTGGAATCATAATGTTCACATGATGATCCCCTCAAGGCTACAGTGCGCCAACTTGTCCTCGCTATAGATGCCCCCCCCTCCCCCCCCCCCCCCCCCCCCCCCCCCCCCCCCCCCCCCCCCAAATGGATGCCTGCTGCTTTGCCTCTATCTCTATTTTCCATAGTTTAGCAAGAATTTGAGAAGAACTTGGAGAAGAGAGAGAGATAGAGAGAGTCCTAACCTAGATTTGGAGCCTTGAAGCCTTGAGAGTAGGACCAATGGCGGCTTGGACAAATAGTGGTCAAATTCAACTCGCTCATGGCATGCTAGACTTTGGGTGTACTCTCTCTCTCTCTCTCTCTCTCTCTCTTTCAAACACACACACACACACACACACACACACACACACACACACACACACACACACACACACACACACACACACACACACACACACACACACACACACACACACACACACACACACACACACACACACACACACACACACACACACACACACACACACACATCTCTTTGACTCTCTCCCCCAAGTATCTGAAAGGAACTATCAATAAAGCAAAGATACATTCATTAACATAAGGAGAGAGTCAAAGAGATGCATTTTTGTGACTTTGGGTCAAGCTTGTTTTAAAGCTCCTTTGTCACATGAGCATATGCCTCACAACCAAAGACATGTAAATGTTCATATTGTGGATTCTTGCCTGACCACCACAACTCCTCCAAACTCTTGTACTTCAATGGGGTACCAAACAATATACCAATGATGTGAACCACTATCATCCCAAAATCCTTGCATCGAATTTTCCATGGAAAGAATAGTTATAACTTTCTCTTAAATCGTGTGATTAAGCTGCTCTATTTTGGATAGATTGTAGGAAAACACACATAGCTTGAAGAAGATGAAGGAAGCTCAAGGCACACAATAGAGAGTATATTACTTAGTGTGCAATGAAAAGATGGATAGCCCTAGAGTGATGGGCATATATACAATGCACGGGGGGGGGGGGGGGGGGGGGGGGGGGGGGGGACCTCCTAAAGAAGGAAAAAATGCCCCCCCGGTCCTAGTGTGTTCAAACACATCACTACCACATGTATATCGTAACAAATCCCCCCTGGAGTGATGCAATGAACAAGAGATGGCACATGAGTAAAGGGAAGTGCCATGCCCTGAGGACATGATCAGTCCACAAAGGGGAGTAAGCCCAAAGCTTTGCAGAAAGCTTTGATCTTCTCACGAGACAATGCATTTGTGAAAAGATCTGCAAGGTTGTCTTGTGTTGGCACATAAGCCAAGTTGATCTCTCCTATTGAGAGCCTCTCCCTGACATAGTGGTAATGCACCTCAATGTGCTTTGTGCGAGCATGAAAAACTGGGTTCCTCGCAATTGACAATGCACTCTGATTGTCATTGGAGATAGTGTTGGCAGTGTCATGTCCAACACCCAAATTAGCCATAAGGTGTCTGAGCCATACACACTCAATTGTAGCTGTGAAGAATTCCATGTACTCAGTCTCACAACTATAAGTGGCCATAGTAGGTTGCTTCTTGCTCAACCATGATATACATGAACTGCCAAGTATGAAACAAAAACCACTTGTGGACACTCGTGTGTCAAAACAACCAGCCCAATCTGAGTCCAAAAAAGCATGTAAGTCTGGCGGCAATGATCCCTGCTAAAACAAGCCAAGATGTATAGTGCCACTAAGGTAGCGGAAAATCCTCTTAGCAGCCTGCCAATGCTTAGACCCTGGGCTATGCATAAATCTGTTGACTTGTGAGATTGCAAACTGAACCTCGTGTTGCATACATAAATGAGACATCTAACATCAGTTTGGTAAAGAGTGACATCTGCAAGATCACCAGCATCATGAAGACTCAATTTTAAACATGTTTCCATGGGAATGGCAATATGTTTGCAATCATCAAGTCCAAGTTTACATAGTGAGGCGGTCCGGGGCGGGCAACAAGAAGAGCAACCTCTAGACACCCTTCAAGGCTCCCGTGCTGCTCAATGGGGCTGGGGCACAACACAACACAAACCAAAACAACAAGCCCCCAGCCAAATCCCAACTACACAAGGGGCACCACCTAGTTTAAGAGCGAACTAGGACGCAAAAGAGGAGAATCGTTAGAGCAACCCACCAACAAGCAAGGAATTTACACTAACCCTAACACCAATGGAACACTCTCACACACTAAAACACGAGAGAGAGAGAGAGAGAGAGAGAGAGAGAGAGAGAGAGAGAGAGAGAGAGAGAGAGAGAGAGAGATAGATAGTGCTCCGGCTGCTTTGAAACGTATCGGCAATGATCAAGCAAACACAACTATATATTTAAGAAAGAGAGAGAAAGGGGGAGGGGGTGCTTGTTGCATTAATACCTTCTTACAAATCTGTCATGACAAATCAAAGTGAGATTAGTATTTGTTCAACATAGCTTGCGTAAATTTCACCACAACACATCACAAGAAAAGCCACCCCAATCACTATCTTAAGGCCAGGGGAGTCCTCTCCACCCTGTCGCCCTCTTACAGTATGTGGGATTTATGGCTAGATTGATGACAACACCAGAGACAAGCTATCAAGAACTTAACAAAAAACACCAAGACACTTACACATCATTGTTGTCCATTACTTCACGTTGGAAGGGAGACAAAGTATCCAAGCTTAGTCCAAATCCACCCTCCTTGATTCAGCAAATGTTGGGCTTACACTAGTAGGAGAAATGATAGATTTCCTACTCTCAATTGAATGATCACTCTCTCTCTTACAATGGCATAGAGTTCCCTTGCTAATCCCCTATTACAACACATGCACATGCATAAGACAATGAGCTTCCACTCAAGAGCTCCTTCTAGAGAGGTTGAGCTTTGCTTCTCAAGCTATAGCATAGTGCTCTTGCTTATGGCTCCCCCTTTTGTGCTAGCTACACCCTCCTTTTATAGCAATTTTGAAGGCTAGGGTTACTCCTCTAACCATGGTTGGGTTAGATTTTCAGCAATTTATCTAATTTCTTTTGCTTGGAATTATCAAGAAGTTGGTGGGGAAAGAGAGAGGAGAGAAATGGAGGTGATAGGACTTTTCATAGTGGGTTAGTGTTAGTAGAGTTAGTATTAATTTACAAATGGAATTGGATATTTACAATGGGAGTATCCATGTAGGATACAAATAAGGAAGAAAAACTCTTAAGAGGTAAGAAAAGGTGGATTTCTTACAAGGTTGATGCTCCAAGTGTCTTGAGTAGGGCCAATTTTGACGCTTGTTGACGGTCCACTAGCTTTGACGGTACATTTTTTCTCCACTCTTGACCTTCCTTGAGAGACAAGGTAATTGAAGCTGAGTAATCAACCACCATGATGCTGTCTTTTAAGAGAAGAGGCTGAATTTTGTGGTTTTTTTGATAGATATGGGTAAATTGGAGGAGGAAAAATGAGACTAGGTGGTCAATTTTGGAATGGAATTGTGTGTGGGAGGTATGAGTTCACCATGGTTTCTCTTATTCTTCAAGGTTGAGGAGAAGGTGAGTAGGGTGCAGAGAGGAGTGGTGAGAGAGGTGGGGATGATGAGTGGAGAAGTGTGTGTGAAAGAGGAAAATGATAAAGTGGAAGAGAGAGTGTGGCTGCATAGCATGGGAAAACTGGGGTCCACTAATAAAATCATAGCTCACAGCTCGTAGCTCAAAAAAATATGAAAAACTTTGAGGCAAAATTTCAGCCCACGAGCTACAACTTTTGTTTGTATCACCTTTTCAAATTCGGAGAGCAAGTGAACTTTAAAAATTCAGCAAAACCGACCGTTGTTTTCCACTGCACAAGGTCCTTGTGGGGTCCTTCTTTGGATGATTCTTTTGAATACCTCCAAGAGTGAGCCCTCCATAGTGCATGTATGCATGCCACCTACCCTTGACCTTATTTGGTAGGTCTATAATTGAAGATATTGTTGAGATTATGATATAAGTGAATAGTACAACTAAGAAAATCAAATATTGAGGGGTCTAAAAAATATGTACATGTCAAATATAAATAATATAAGTGGAAAAAAATATAAAGGGGTCAAAAGAAATCTCTCTCATTATGAGGCTACCATAAAAAGATAAATATTTTTGGTGTTTTAATTTTTTAGAAAAAAAAACAAAATAGATGTAGGAAGGGAAAAATCACAATAGTGAAAAAATATACACATAAATAAAACTAGTTTTTTTGGATTTTTGTTGGGGTGGAGTTACACCAAATATAAGAGAAGCTTACATGAAAATATTTCTATATGGAATAAAGAGTATGAAAAATGGTAAGGAAAAATTGTGAGGCAATGTACAGAGCATAAATAACACACACCTAGGTAGAAATATTTAAATAAATACCAAAATAATTATGAAAAAATCTTTTATTTAGGCTCTATATACAAAGAAATATTTACATACGCATGGGCCATAATATACTTATATTTTTTAATTTTTTTAATTTTTTTGGCTCAACTAGCCCAATGACTAGCTAATTGAGGGTTTTTTAAGAAGATATGGGAAAAGTCCCGTGACTCACGCACGCCTATGTACAGTGAAATGGTAGGGATAGCCACAGTGTTTGGGTGATTTTGGTAGGGTGAGGTAACTCACTGTGGCAATTACAAAGAGCCGAAAAACGGCTATCATTAGCCCTCCCCCTGGATGATGGTATATTCATGTACCATCATAGAGCATCTTTTCCAAAGAGAGTGCTTCAGAGTCCTTGACGAGATCTTTATTGTTTGGCCCCTCAGAATTTTGGCTAGAGTTACACTCATGCTTCATGTAACAATACTTACATGAGACAGTGGCCTTTTGACAGATCTTTGGTAGATCCTTTGGTAGAAGGCGACTCAAATAGGGCTTCAAGCGATACCCGTTTACTTTCCTGGAGTGCTCTTTACCATTCAAGTCCATAAGCTGATAGTAACTTGAATTGAAAGCCTTCTTGACTATGTATGGCCCTTGCCATCTTGTTTCAAATTTGGCATCAAAACGATTATCGAGTCAATTGTCATACCTTAGCACAAGATCTCCTTCATTGATGCCTTTGTCCTTCAGTTTCTTGTCAAGCTTCTCCTTTGTCTGTGTGGCTTTCCTGTTATAGCACTCGTATGCTGCTTCTCTTTTCCACTCAAGCTCAGCTAAGGTAAGAAGTCGATCCATCCATGCTTCTTGATCATCTTGTGCTGATTTGCCATGAATTCGCATTGTTGGAATGTTTAGCTCAATTGGCTGTAAAGCCTCTTGACCATAGACCAAGTGAAATGGTGTGAACTCCATGGCTTCCCTATATGTGGTTCGATATGCCCACAAGGCACCATCCAAGAAGTCATCCCACAACTTTGTCTTGTTTTTCACCATCTTTCTAATGATGCCTGCAATGACACCATTAGCTTTTTCTACCAAACCATTTGATTGGGGATAGTAGGGTGTACAGTGACGATGTAGAATGCGAAGTTCTTCACAAACTTCTGTGAGCAATCCCTTTCTAAACCCTGGACCATTATCAGAAACAATCTCCAAAGGTGTGCCAAATCTACAACAAATGTGAGTGTAGACGAATTTGCTCACTGTCCTCTCATTTACCTTTGCCACACTTTGTTCTTCCACCCACCTAGTCATATAGTCTACAGCCACTAGAATGTAGAGTTTACCATTTTTTGTCCTAGGCAGAGGACCCATAGCATCAATGCCCCACTTTTCAAAGGGTCCATTTGCAAGCACTATTTGCCTCGGGCCATGCACCAACCTTCTATTTCCATTTATCTGACAATTGTGAAAACTTTTACACCAATGTTGGACATCCACATGCAGACTTGGCCAAACATACCCCGCAAGCAAAATCTTCTTCACAGTTAATTCTTGGGCAAAATGACCACCACATGCTTCTTCATGCAAACCTTTTAGAATGGCTGGAATTTCCTCAATAGTTGGTACTCTTCTGCATACTTGATCCCTCCCTCTTTGATAGAGGGAGCCTTCTAGGAAGAAATATGCGCTTGCCTTCTTCATGAGTCTCCTCTTCTGAGCCTTCGTGAAGTCTTGTGGAAACTCGCCCTCCAAAATGTAGCTAATAATGGGAGTCAATGACTCCAATCCCTGGTATCTCGGTTGCTTGACAGTTGCTGCCACCATGATGACCTGCACTTCTTTCTCAACACATGTAACTACTTGCTGTGCAAGTAAATCGGCATCTTCATTCTGTTTCCTAGGAATATGATATAGTTGCACTTCTTCAAATTGATTAAACAATCTACGAATGGCATGAACTTTTGTCCGTAAGCTTTCATTCTTGCATGCCCAAATGCCTAAAATCTGTTTAACAATGAGAAGTGCATCTCCCTTTACCATGAGGCGTTGTATCCCTTGGCCAATGTACATCTTCAAACCATGCATTAGTGTGTCGTATTCTGCTTCATTGTTGCTAGCTGAACTTGGTAGATTGAACTTCTCTTTCATGACCACCTCTCCACTTGGGTTGAGCAACATTAGCCCTCCCCCTGCTTTTCCTGTGGCTCGACGAAAAGCTCCATCAAAGAACAAGGTAAAAGCATTAGGAATACTTTTTGGTGGTGGTAATGGTAGGGTCTTTACTTCAGGCACCTTAATCTCCTTTTCATGCACCCTATAAGTGAGAATCCCTGCCAATTGTGCACGCACACTATCTTCTACCTTGAAAGAGAATTGAAACTCTTGCAACTCCATAATCCACTTTGAGATCCTAGTACTAAGATTCATTTGAGATGACACCCAAGGGAACAAATTTTCTGCAGTGAGAATTACAAAAGGTTTTGGTAGCAGGTAGGATCTAAACTTTCTCACCGCAAACATGAGAGAAAGCATCATGAGTTCTGCTTCTGTGTAGTCTCTCTCCAAAGCATTCATGACCCTACTAGCAAAGTAGATGGGTCGCATCCTTGTACTGTGGGGATCTTGTTGTAGCAACACAGCACCAATTGTTTCCCTTCCAACACTAGAGCTAACAAAGAATGTGTACTCCCAACAAGGAGGCAAGAGTGTTGGTAGCTCTGACAAAATGACTTTAATGTTACAAAAATACTCTTCAAGCTCATCAGACCATGCAAATTCTACTTGTTGTGTCAACTTTTGCAAAGGATGAAGCAACTCCGAGGTTAAGTGAATGAAGCGTGACATATACTTCACCTTCTGAATGAAAGAGATGACCTCCTTAAGACGCTTCGGTGATGGGAGCTCAATAAGAGCCTTTGCCTTTGAAGGATCCACCTCAATGCCTTTATAGGAAACCTTGTGACCGAGCAAGATCACTTCATCCTCACCTATGTGGCACTTGTCGGGGTTGAGTTGACCTCCCATATCGTAGAGCTTCTTTAAACCTTCTTCTACCCTTTGTAGATGCAATGATTTTGAGCTATAAATACAGAAATCATCAATGAACACCCTAATTGACTTTCCAAAGAATGCTTGAAACACCATGTTCATGAAACGTTGGAATGTTGCAGGAGCATTTGTCAGACCAAATGGCATGACTCTAAAAGCATAACAACCCCAAGGAGTGATAAAGGTTGTTTTCAATTGATCCTCCAATGCAATCCCTATTTGAAAGTAACCTGAGTAGCCATCACACGCAGTGTACTTCTCATGACCAGCTACCTCATTTAGTATCTCATCTTGAAATGGGAGGGGAAAGTGATCTCTTTTTGTTGCCTCATTGAGTGGACGGTAATCCACACACACCCTCCACTTTCCGTTTTTCTTAGGAGTGACAACAACGGGAGAGACCCACTCTGAATTCTCCACTGGATAAATGAAACCTGCTGCTAGAAGCTTTCTTACCTCCTTGAGTAAAGCCTGCTCCTTGATGACTCCTAGCCTTCGTAGCTTCTGAGCCTTAGGTGTGGCCTCTGGCTTCAACTCAATTTTGTGTTGAACAGCATCTACTCCACGCACATCGGTGTAGTCTTTAGCAAAAAGCCTAGGAAACTTCCTTAGCACACATTTGAACTCCTCTCTTTCATCCTTTGTAAGTGTTGTAGATAGCATACCTTCCAGCATCCCTTCATCTTGAACACCTTCGTTCTCTTGAGGACCTACCTCCTCCAAGCCTTGACAAGAGGTCTCTTGGTTGCTTGGCTTAAACCTTACCCCCATGACTTCGATGGAAGACTCCTCTTCAGTAATGCTGCCGCTACTTTCTTCTTCTGAAGTGCTATCGGTCCAATCTTCTTCCGTCTCACTTTGAGATGATTCTTCATGGAGCTCCTCTTGGCGTTGCTCCTTCATGTCAAAGACAACCTTCTTATGATTGTCATTCCTGCAAATTAATTTCCCACTCTCCCAATCCTGCAAAGCTCGCACTTTCATTATCCATGGTCTTTCTAGGATAAATGGATAACCACTTCCCTTGGTCGACATAACATAAAAATCCACCGCTTTCTTAATGCCAAAGGCCTCTACAAAGACATTTTTACAAATGCCTACACACCTAGCCTTGCTATTGTTTGCCATCTTGACTTTGATTTTAGGTGTCTCATGGATGTGCATGCCTAGTCTTTGCATGAGTCCCTCTGTCATGATGCAAATTTGTGCACCCCCATCCACTAGGCCTTTCCTAACCAATCTTCCTTTGATGTAACAGTCTAGCACCGGTGTAATATCCTCGTTCATTTCAGCATGTGCAATTTTTACAACAGGGAAACTCTCTTTTACCTTTCTCCTAGTGCTAACTGCCTTTGTTAAATCCCTCCTAACTTGTGGGCATAATGCAAGAAACTGAGGCCATGAGATATCAGGACCCTTACCTCGCATGTCTTCCAACAGGTTGTATGGAGCCATACCATGTCCAAGAGGGAAGTCTTGGAGATTGATACGACATCGAGTCCTCTTAGCTTCCTTGGTCTCCTTTGCCTTCTTGCCTTGTCCATGGTCACTCTGTGATGGGACACCCTCTTTCTCTTTACCTTTTCCTTGGCCACGCTTAATGCCATTGGCTTCCATGTCAACCTCATTTGAATTTGTCACCTCTACCACATGCACATTTGGATATGGCAAATGTGGAACTCCTTCTACCCCTTGTGGAGGTGGTCTTGGTCCATTTGGCCTTTGTAGAAGCCTTGGTTGTTGACTAGTTCCTTCACCTGCATTCATCACTGGGTAATTCAAGTTAGGTCTCCCTGGCTCCCCACGGGGCCAAGGACAATTATACATTCCATGTCCAGAATCTCCGCAATTCCAACATTGCAAGACTCTCCTAGGTCGTGGATCTCGCTCTTCAGACTTCTTTGCTTGTCCCTTTGGACCTACAGCTTGTGGAAGGTGAATTGACAGGCTGCTTAAGGATTCATTTAACTTCTCAATCACTTCAGCCGTTACCTCAGGAAGCTCCCTAGATGTTGATGCTTGTGACTTACCTTTGGGTCTAAGACCTTCTATTGGAACCTCTCTCCTTAAGCACTTGAGTTTCCTATACTTCTCAACAGCCCTAGTTTCAGCTGCATCAAAAGTAGTAGGTGCACCCGCCTCAACTTTTACCTTAAGGTTAGGAAAGAGTCCGGCTATGAACCTCTCCTTCTTTAAAAATTCTGCACCATCACCAGGGTTAGCAACATTTCGTATCCATAGAGCCCAAAGACGTAGGAACTCTTGCTTGTATAAGTAGTAGTCATCTAAGTCTTTTTGCTTATGAGAAACAATGTCTTGCCATAGTTTTTGAGTGTTTTGGGGATCAAAGAAGTATTTCTTGAAACGATTCAAAACTTCTGTGTAATTTTCCTTAACTTCCTCAGGCAAAGAGTCAAACCAAGTGCTAGCATCTTTCCTAAGGACCACCTCAAACATTTCTACACGTTCTTGATCAGTTATTATCCTCTTGATATGGCAAGACATCTTGAAATTCGCTAAAAATAATTCTGCATCCTCTCCAGGCTCTCCAAAGAAAAGAGGATACCCAGACATTTGGTGTTGGCTTTCCATTGAATTGATTTCAAAGTGACACCCGTTTTTGTTTTTCTTTCTTAAAAAGATTTACACAATAATGTTTTCTAGCTTGCAATCTATTCTACAACAAAATAAAGATATTCACATCAAACGACCTATGATAATCAATAAGAGGTAGGATGACAGGGTTTGGTGATGCGAGAATTTCTCCTACTCTTTGGGCACCAAACATGAACACCATACATTGTTGAAAATGGATTTTCCTACTAATTGCAATGTTTATTCTAATGTGTGGAGTGAAATGGAAGGGGAAAACCTCTATTCCTGGGCCATTATCCATGTTCTATGCATGACCTAATGCTCAAAAAAAAAAAAAAATATAGACGTCCAAACTAAGGTCGTACCTAATGAGAGGAAAAATAAAAGGATTTACTGAAGCGTTTATCTCGGCCAACCTAAGAGGACCTAAAATTCTACGAATGACACGTTGAAATTGCAACTTAGTATTAACAATTATGTGTACCTTTTGCCTTGCAATGGGAATGAAGGGATCATACAAATTCTCGTGATTCATGCAAGCTACTTGATTATGTTAAAGGTTGATTCTAAACAAAAATACACAAGCCGTTCCTCAGTGGGGGCACCAATTTGAGGCGGTCCGAGGCGGGCAACAAGAAGAGCAACCTCTAGACACCCTTCAAGGCTCCCGTGCTGCTCAATGGGGCTGGGGCACAACACAACACAAACCAAAACAACAAGCCCCCAGCCAAATCCCAACTACACAAGGGGCACCACCTAGTTTAAGAGCGAACTAGGACGCAAAAGAGGAGAATCGTTAGAGCAACCCACAAACAAGCAAGGAATTTACACTAACCCTAACACCAATGGAACACTCTCGCACACTAAAACACGAGAGAGAGAGAGAGAGAGAGAGAGAGAGAGAGAGAGAGAGAGAGAGAGAGAGAGAGAGAGAGAGAGAGAGAGAGAGAGAGAGAGAGAGAGATAGATAGATAGTGCTCCGGCTGCTTTGAAACGTATCGGCAATGATCAAGCAAACACAACTATATATTTAAGAAAGAGAGAGAAAGGGGGAGGGGGTGCTTGTTGCATTAATACCTTCTTACAAATCTGTCATGACAAATCAAAGTGAGATTAGTATTTGTTCAACATAGCTTGCGTAAATTTCACCACAACACATCACAAGAAAAGCCACCCCAATCACTATCTTAAGGCCAGGGGAGTCCTGTCCACCCTGTCGCCCTCTTACAGTATGTGGGATTTATGGCTAGATTGATGACAACACCAGAGACAAGCTATCAAGAACTTAACAAAAAACACCAAGACACTTACACATCATTGTTGTCCATTACTTCACGTTGGAAGGGAGACAAAGTATCCAAGCTTAGTCCAAATCCACCCTCCTTGATTCAGCAAATGTTGGGCTTACACTAGTAGGAGAAATGATAGATTTCCTACTCTCAATTGAATGATCACTCTCTCTCTTACAATGGCATAGAGTTCCCTTGCTAATCCCCTATTACAACACATGCACATGCATAAGACAATGAGCTTCCACTCAAGAGCTCCTTCTAGAGAGGTTGAGCTTTGCTTCTCAAGCTATAGCATAGTGCTCTTGCTTATGGCTCCCCCTTTTTGTGCTAGCTACACCCTCCTTTTATAGCAATTTTGAAGGCTAGGGTTACTCCTCTAACCATGGTTGGGTTAGATTTTCAGCAATTTATCTAATTTCTTTTGCTTGGAATTATCAAGAAGTTGGTGGGGAAAGAGAGAGGAGAGAAATGGAGGTGATAGGACTTTTCATAGTGGGTTAGTGTTAGTAGAGTTAGTATTAATTTACAAATGGAATTGGATATTTACAATGGGAGTATCCATGTAGGATACAAATAAGGAAGAAAAACTCTTAAGAGGTAAGAAAAGGTGGATTTCTTACAAGGTTGATGCTCCAAGTGTCTTGAGTAGGGCCAATTTTGACGCTTGTTGACGGTCCACTAGCTTTGACGGTACATTTTTTCTCCACTCTTGACCTTCCTTGAGAGACAAGGTAATTGAAGCTGAGTAATCAACCACCATGATGCTGTCTTTTAAGAGAAGAGGCTGAATTTTGTGGTTTTTTTGATAGATATGGGTAAATTGGAGGAGGAAAAATGAGACTAGGTGGTCAATTTTGGAATGGAATTGTGTGTGGGAGGTATGAGTTCACCATGGTTTCTCTTATTCTTCAAGGTTGAGGAGAAGGTGAGTAGGGTGCAGAGAGGAGTGGTGAGAGAGGTGGGGATGATGAGTGGAGAAGTGTGTGTGAAAGAGGAAAATGATAAAGTGGAAGAGAGAGTGTGGCTGCATAGCATGGGAAAACTGGGGTCCACTAATAAAGTCATAGCTCACAGCTCGTAGCTCAAAAAAATATGAAAAAATTTGAGGCAAAATTTCAGCCCACGAGCTACAATGTTTGTTTGTATCACCTTTTCAAATTCGGAGAGCAAGTGAACTTTAAAAATTCAGCAAAACCGACCGTTGTTTTCCACTGCACAAGGTCCTTGTGGGGTCCTTCTTTGGATGATTCTTTTGAATACCTCCAAGAGTGAGCCCTCCATAGTGCATGTATGCATGCCACCTACCCTTGACCTTATTTGGTAGGTCTATAATTGAAGATATTGTTGAGATTATGATATAAGTGAATAGTACAACTAAGAAAATCAAATATTGAGGGGTCTAAAAAATATGTACATGTCAAATATAAATAATATAAGTGGAAAAAAATATAAAGGGGTCAAAAGAAATCTCTCTCATTATGAGGCTACCATAAAAAGATAAATATTTTTGGTGTTCTAATTTTTTAGAAAAAAAAACAAAATAGATGTAGGAAGGGAAAAATCAAAATAGTGAAAAAATATACACATAAATAAAACTAGTTTTTTTGGATTTTTGTTGGGGTGGAGTTACACCAAATATAAGAGAAGCTTACATGAAAATATTTCTATATGGAATAAAGAGTATGAAAAATGGTAAGGAAAAATTGTGAGGCAATGTACAGAGCATAAATAACACACACCTAGGTAGAAATATTTAAATAAATACCAAAATAATTATGAAAAAATCTTTTATTTAGGCTCTATATACAAAGAAATATTTACATACGCATGGGCCATAATATACTTATATTTTTTAATTTTTTTAATTTTTTTGGCTCAACTAGCTCAATGACTAGCTAATTGAGGGTTTTTTAAGAAGATATGGGAAAAGTCCCGTGACTCACGCACGCCTATGTACAGTGAAATGGTAGGGATAGCCACAGTGTTTGGGTGATTTTGGTAGGGTGAGGTAACTCACTGTGGCAATTACAAAGAGTCGAAAAACGGCTATCAATAGTAATGTCTCTATCTAACTTTTCTGACACAAGGCAATACCACCATCACACTGCTTAAATAGTATGCCCAAGTGATGATGCAACAGCCCCAAATATTTCATCTTGAAAGCATCATTCAAATCAGCCTTAAATTCAGAAATATGTCTCTCATTTGGTCCTGTGATCACCAAATCATCTACATAAATTGTTAAGTATGGAGCCTGATTTACCCTTGTAATTTTTTGTGATAAAAGCGCACATTTGTAAGGCCCCCATTATGAGGAGAAGCCATCGTGCGTGAAGGAAAATCACTCACCGAAAACCAAAATTTTCACGGACAAGAATCAGAGGCAACTTTAGGGGCCTCGGGGGCGGAGGCCCCAGAGATTTTTTTTCACCGGAATATTATGGCCGGACGGTGGCTGGAAAGTGGTCGGAAAACAACCGGTCGGTTGGCCGGTGGCCGGTAGTCAATGGCCGATGGCCGGTGGTCGGAAGTCAATGGCCGGTGGTCGAATTCAAAAGCGGACTTGTCTTCTCAAGGGCGGCCACACATGGGCGGATTGGAGGGTCCGATTTGGACTTATTCGCACAAGGGCGGCTACACATGGCTGCCTCTCATAAGAGAGGGCAGTCCTTTTGGCCTATAAAAGGAGGCCATTTCTACACACATTATATAGTGTGAAGTTGATGCAACAAGGTGAGTGTGAGGTGGTGAGAGTGAAGCAAGGCGGGAGCTCCATTAAGGGTATAATCCCTTTGTAAACTACTTCTTGTTTTGAAGTACTAAAGCCATTGAGTGGCTGCTTTCTCGTGGACGTAGCCCACATTGGGTGAACCACGTATATCGTGTGTACTCTCTCTCTCTCTCTCTCTACTCTATAATCTCGTGTAAGTAAATTTGTCTCTCTCCATTAAGTAATCTACTCAATTATCTATTTAGCTACGTCTTATTTCCTAACAACTGGTATCAGAGCAAGGTTTGCTCGTAGTTAAATTATCTCAAGGAAAGGATTCCTTGAATTGAGTGGGAGTTATGGCGGAGGAAGGGAAGCTCAAGATTGAGAAGTTCAATGGCAAAAACTACCAACATTGGAAGATGCATATTGAAGACTATCTCTACTAGAAGGACCTCTATTTGCCACTAGGCGGTCTTGCGAAGAAGCCCGCAACAATGACAAATGAAGCATGGATTGTCCTTGATCGAAAGGCACTGGGAACAATCCGGTTAAGCTTGGCGTCAATGGTGGCCTTCAATTTTTTGGAGATGAAGACCACGGAGGACTTGATGAAGTCACTTGACGACTTCTACGAGAAACCATCGGCATCCAATAAGGTATTTCTTATGAAGCGCTTGTTCAATCTAAAGATGGCAGAGAATGGTTCAGTTGTAGAACACCTAAATGAATTTAACACAAACATAAGTCAACTTCGATCGGTGGAAATCAATTTCGATGACGAAGTGCGAGCTCTCCTTATACTATCATCTCTACTGGATAGTTGGGACAGCCTTGTGATTGCTGTAAGTAATTCTATCTCTGGTACAAATACTCTTAAGTTTGATGATGTTGAAGGTGTTCTCCTAAGCGAGGAAATAGGAAGGAGAAGCACAGGAGAATCATCAAGTGCTGCATTGTCAGTGGAAACAAGAGGAAGGCCTAAGGAGAGGTTCAAAAGCCAAAAGGGTCGTGATCTCTCAAGACGGAGCAAGTCACACACAAAGTCAGTTCTTGAATGTTGGAACTGCGGTAAGAAAGGCCACGTCAAGAAGAATTGATGGTCCAAGAAGAAGAAGGAGACTGAGTCTCAAGACAACAAGCCAACATCGGAGGCCAATGTGGCAGGTAAAGTAAAGCAAGATGCTCTAATTCTCTCATTAGACAATGCGACACCACACAAGCAACATTTCCAAGACTACACCAAAGGTAATTTTGGGTATGTATACTTGGGAGATGATGAAGCTTGTGAGATTGTCGGCAAAGGTACAATTTCTGTCAAAACTACTAATGGAAATGAATGGAAGCTTAAAGATGTTAGGCATGTTCCTTCTCTTCGCAAAAATTTGATCTCTACAGGACAATTGGACGATGAAGGTCACAACATTGCATTTGGAAACAAACCGTGGAAGATCTCAAAGGGATCTTTGGTGGTTGCCAAGGGAGAAAAAGTCGGTACACTTTACTTGTGTACTGTTAGCATGCAACCTTCAGCTTGTGCAACAACTACAGAAGTTGACAGTGCGGTGTGGCACTACTGACTTGGGCATATGAGTGCCAAAGGAATGCAAATCCTTCAAACAAAGAAGCTTCTACCAAGTTTGAAAGAAGTGGACTTAGAGTTCTGTGAAGATTGTGTTTATGGTAAACAAAAGAGGGTAAAATTTCAAAAATCAGGAAATGAAAGAAAAAATAAAAAACTTGAGTTGGTTCATTCTGATGTTTACGGTCCTACAACTACACCATCACTTGGTGGATCATTGTACTATGTAACATTCATAGACGATGCGACTAGAAAAACATGGGTTTATGTCATGAAGAATAAATCCGATGTATTGTCCATATTTCAAAGGTGGAAAGCCTTTGTGGAGAATGAAACAGGTACCAAGGTTAAATGCCTCAGATCCGACAATGGAGGTGAATATTGCAGCCAAGCTTTTGAAAGCTTTTGTGCTAGCAATGGCATTCGGAGGCAAAGGACAACCCCAAGGACACCTCAACAAAATGGGATTTCGGAAAGGATGAACAGGACAATCATGGAGCGAGCACGAAGCATGCGGTTACATGCAGGCCTACCGCTTGAGCTTTGGGTGGAAGTTGTAAGTACGTCTGTGTACTTAATCAACCGGTCACCCTCAACGGCATTGGATGGGGGAGTTCCAGAAGAGGCATGGACAGGTAAACCGGTGAATTATGCATTAATCAAAGTGTTTGGGTGTGAGGCTTTCATGCACATAGATAGAAGCCTAAGATCAAAGCTAGATGCAAATTCCAAAAAGTGTTTCTTCATTGGCTATGGAGAAGGTGACTTTGGGTATCGCCTATGGAATCCTGAAGATGGTAAAATCTTAAGGAGTAGGGATGTAATTTTTAATGAACAAAATATGTACAAAGATTACTTGGAAAGAAAACAAACAAAAGAAACAGGTGATGAGTACATGGAGCTTGAGGACGGTGAATACTCAAGGACTGCAAACGGTGACAATGTGCAACAACGTCAACCAAATGAGGAGCCTCAACCTATTCCCCAAATATCTACAAGAGCAAGTAGACCTCCAGAAAGGTTTGTTCCTTCCTTAAACCATCTCTTGATCTCAGATTCTGGAGAGCCAGAATCATACGAAGAAGCTATACAACATGAATCCAAAGAAGAATGGACAAAGAGCATGCAAGTGGAGATGGACTCACTACATCGCAACCAAACATGGGAGTTGGTTGAGTTGCCTAAAGTTAAGCGGGCACTTCAAAACAAATGGGTGTACAAGCTGAAGGAAGAAGAAGGTGGGAAGAAAAGGTACAAATCTAGGCTTGTGGCAAAAGGGTTTTCTCAAAAGAAAAGTATTGACTTCAATGAAATATTTTCTCCTGTTGTAAAAATGAACTCAGTTAGTCTTGTCTTAAGCCTTGTGGCTGCTCATGATCTAAATCTCGAGCAAATGGATGTAAATACAGCATTCCCTCACGGTGACTTAGAGGAGAAAATCTACATGCTTCAACCAAAGGGGTATGAAGTAAAAGGCAAGGAGAAAATGGTTTGCAGATTAATGAAGAGCTTGTATGGTTTAAAGCAAGCATCAAGACAATGGTACTTGAAGTTTGATCGATGGATGTTGGATCATGGATTCACAAGATGCAACTCGGATCACTGCGTCTACACGAAGAATTTGGGAGATGGGAAATTCATCATCCTAATGTTATATGTTGATGACATGTTGATTGCAAGTGCTAACATGCAGGACATCAAAGACCTAAAAGAGGAGCTGTCTAAATCTTTTTCAATGAAAGATTTAGGTGTTGCAAAGAGGATACTTGGTATGAAAATATCAAGGGATAGGACGAAGAAGACAATAAAGCTATCTCAAGAAGATTACATCAAGAAGGTACTAGAAAGGTTTGCAATGCAAAATGCAAAACTAGTTTCTACACCTTTGGTTGGTCACTTTAAACTAACGAAGGATATGTGTCCAAAGACACAAGAGGAGATAGCCTATATGTCTAAAGTTCCATATGCTGCAGCGGTAGGTTCTCTAATGTATGCTATGGTCTGGACAAGGCCAGACATTGCACATGCAGTGGGAGTTGTGAGTAGGTTCATGGACAACCCAGGTAAAGAGCATTGGAAAGCTGTGAAGTGGATACTTAGGTATCTAAAAGGGACAAAAACAAATGCTTTGTATTTTGGAGGAACTGATATTTTTCTAGAAGGGTATGCTGATACAGATATGGCAGGTGACAAAGATACTCGAAGGAGCACTACTGGCTATGTGTTCATGGTTGGAGGCACAACAGTAAGCTGGGCTTCAAAGCTGCAGAAAGTGGTTTCACTTTCTACCACGGAAGCAGAGTATGTAGCAATGACGGAGGCAAGCAAAGAAATTTTGTGGCTTCATAGATTCTTAGAAGAGCTTGGATTCAAACAAGACAATTGTGTCTTGTATAGTGATAGCCAAAGCGCTATCCATCTTGCAAAGAACTCAACCTTTCATTCAAGGAAAAAGCACATTGAGGTGAGATATCACTTCATACACACTCTTTTGGAAGAGGGACAGCTAAAGCTAGGAAAGGTGCATACAAGTGAAAATCCTGCAGACATGTTTACAAAGGTGGTCAACAAGGAGAAGTTGAGTTTTTGCTCATCTTCAATCGGCATTCAAGGATAAGAAGCCAGGATGGAAAGCAGTCACAGGTTTGGTTTGGAGATCAGTCTCCAAGTGGGAGATTGTTAAGTATGGAGCTTGATTTACCCTTGTAATTTTCTGTGGTAAAATCGCACATTTGTAAGGCCCCCATTGTGAGGAGAAGCCATCGTGCGTGAAGGAAAATCACTCACCGGAAACCAAAATTTTCACGGACAAGAATTAGGGGCAACTTTAGGGGCCTCGGGGGCGGAGGCCCCCGAGACTTTTTTTTCGCCGGAATATTATGGCCGGATGGTGGCCGGAAAGTGGTCGAAAAACAACCAGTCGGTTGGCCGGTGGTCGGAAGTCAATGGCCGGTGGCCGAATTCAAAAGCGGACTTGTCTTCTCAAGGGCGGCACACATGGGCGGATTGGAGGGTCCGATTTGGACTTATTCGCACAAGGGCGGCTACACATGGCTGCCTCTCATAAGAGAGGGCAGTCCTTTTGGCCTATAAAAGGAGGCCATTTCTACACACATTATATAGTGTGAAGTTGATGCAACAAGGTGAGTGTGAGGTGGTGAGAGTGAAGCAAGGCGGGAGCTCCATTAAGGGTATAATCCCTTTGTAAACTACTTCTTGTTTTGAAGTACTAAAGCCATTGAGTGGCTGCTTTCCCGTAGACGTAGCCCACATTGGGTGAACCACGTATATCATGTGTAATCTCTCTCTCTCTCTACTCTATAATCTCGTGTAAGTAAATTTGTCTATCTCCATTAAGTAATCTACTCAATTATCTATTTAGCTACGTCTTATTTCCTAACATAAATAACCCCAAAGAGTGTAGGATCTTTCGCCCCAAAACATGGAGCAACTAGCCCAACTGTTATTGTGATATTTTGTTACCCTTCTATCAAAAATTAAGGGTCAAAAGCAAATCCCGACTTCAGACAATGCTTGGCCAAATTGTAGAGGACAAGTTCAATGAATTTTGGTACTAAGAGTGCTCAATTACAAACTACCGTGGTAGTTGACACAATTTCTCATTAAGTGCCAAGAACCTAAACAACTTTGTATGTTTTTATTTTGTTCTACTTTGTTGGTTATAAGGATCCATTGTGGCCTCTCTTTTTGTCATAGATACCTATCACCCATGTGGCCTCTCTTTTCTACCTAATATAACAGACACTACTAGTTTTTTGTAATTCCCACCACTGTATGCACTACTTTGGCCTTTGGCTGTGTATGTGCGTGTGTTTGTACCATATACATGTGGTAGTGGTGTGTGCGAACACACTAGGACCAACGAGGCATTTTTTCCCTCTTTAGGAGTTTTTCCCCCCGTGCATTGTATATATGCCCATCATTCTAGGGCTATCCATCTTTTGATTGCACACTAAGTAGTACACTCTCTATTGTGTGCCTTGAGCTTCCTTTGTCTTCTCCAAGCTATGTGTGTTTTCCTGCAACCCTAATTCCAAAAATCTACCCAAAATAAAGCAACTCAATCACACGATTTAAGAGCGTGTTATAACTATTCTTCCCATGGAAATTTTGATGCAAGGCTTTTGGGCTGATAGTGATTTACATCATTGACATACTGTTTGGTACCCCATTGAAGCATTATGAAAAGTTTGGCTTAAAAATGGGCCTTGTAAGAATTGTTGATGTGGCATAGCTTTCAAAAAGTGGGGATCGGTAAATTTTTTGCAAATAAGATCCAAACTTGTCGGAGGTTGGATATTTATAATCCACTCTTCAAATGCTATCTATTGATATATAGCATGCATGTATCGGACATTGCCTTCATGTAGATTTAAAAAGGTGATTTTAGATTACCGTAACGGTAACAAAACCTGGCTGATTGAAAAAAAATGGCATAACTTTCATAGAAGTCATCCAAACTTTTCGGACCTTGGCTCTTTAGAATCCATTTTTCAAGAACTTTCCAATGATAGGTCATATCATGGGGTTCTAAGCAATATTTAGAGGGGTCTACCGGGTTGCTTTCTTTTGTACAACTTTGATGATGTGGCACTCTTAAAAGGCCCAAAAATGAGTTAAAATTTTCCTTATGTATAAGAGTTTGGAGGAATTGTGGTGGTCAGGAAAGAATCCACAATATGAATATTTACATGTCTTTGGTTGTGAGGCATATGCTAATGTGACAAAGGAGCTTAAAAACAAACTTGACCCAAAGTCACAAAAATGCATCCTTTTGAAACAAAGATACATAAGAAATCTATCAAAGAGGTTGAGTATAGAAGAGTTAGATTTGAGGATATTTCCTTACATTTGATAATAACTCAACAGGGACAACCCGAGATTGCTACCCAACAGAATCAACCTCATGTTACTTGTACCTATGGTGGAAGACATAAACAATGGACATACATGTAGAATCAAGAATTCACACTTCCAAAATCCTTTGTTCTTTCCTTGTGTTAATGAATGTAGGTTTGCTTTATGATAGTTCCTTTCAGATACTTGGGGGGGGGGGGGGGGAGAGAGAGAGAGAGAGAGAGAGAGAGAGAGAGAGAGAGAGAGAGAGAGAGAGAGAGTACATCTAGAGCCTAGCATGCCATGAGCAAGTTGAATTTGACCACTGTTTGTCCAAGCCACCATTGGTCCACTCGAGCATCTTAAGTGTTTAGCCTGGCCTATGCTGATTTTCCTCTAGCAACATCAAAGCTCCAAATCTAGGTTGCCACTCTCTCTATCTTTCTCTCTCTCTCTGTTCTCCAAGTTCTTCTCAAAATCTTGCTAAACTATGGAAAACAGAGACATAGGCAAAGCAGCAGGCATCCATTTGGGGGGGGGGGGGGGCATCTGCAGCAAGGACAAGTAGGCACACTCTAGCCTTGAGGGGATCACTGTGTGCACATCATGATTGCAAACTACAACCAATGTGAAACTATGTTATCCTTGTCCATGTAGGATCTTTCGTCCGAAAACATGGATCAACTAGCCCAACTATTATTGTAGTATTTTGTTACCCTTGTATCAATTTTCCTCCTTAAAGTAAGGGTCAAAAGGAAATCCCGACTTCACACAATGTTGGGCCAAACTATAGAGGACAAGCTCAATGAATTTTGGTACTAAGAGTCTTCTGCTACAAACTACCGTGGTAGTTGACACAATTGCTAATTAAGTGCCAAGAACATAAACAACTTCGTATGTTTTTATTTTGTTCTACTTTGTTGGTTATAAGGATCCATTGTGGCCTCTCTTTTCATCATAGCTACCTATCACCCATGTGGCCTCTCTTTTCTACCTAATATAACAAACACTACTAATTTTTTGTATCCCCCACCACTGTATGCACTACTTTGGCCTTTGGCTGCGTGTGTGTGTACAAAATGAGTCTGTGTCTTAAACACTACCTTATTTTGACAGTGACTGGTTTCTCTTATGATATCCTTTCACACCTACAAATGAGGGACAAGTAGAAAAAAGTTTTCTACTAGGTTTGTTGATGCTAAGAAACCACTTCCTATGTGCGAGCAACTTACACTGGTCAAGATTGCATCTGTGGTGCTTCCAATGTTTTCTTCCGCGTCATACCTGCTAGTGGTTGCATAAATGTCAATACCATACCATTTGTACTGTCCATTGCTATCTAGTTTGAGCTCTAGTAGCCGTAGTTCCTTCTTGGCTACTACTTTCTATTTTAGTAGGTCATTTTGCAATGTGAAAAGAAGAACGTTATCTAAAGGCTTTGTTGACTCAGAGAAGGCTACATTGGCTAAGGCTATATCTTTGCTACTTGCAGGCACCATTCTTCTACATTCAATGTTTTGTGTAGCCGCCTGCCTACCAACAACTACAAAAATGTCACACAATGACCCATGTTCTAGCTTTACAGAATGTCTCTATTTCTACGGCACACTTCAATGCCACTAGTCGAAGCTCGACATTTCTCCATTTTTGAGAATCACCTAGAAGAGACGACCAAATTGAAGGATAATTAGTGCATCTTTTGACCACTCTTACACATCTCTTACACACCCACCATTCTTGCACACATGGCGTATACCTATCCATCAAAATGTGAATCACCTCCACAAGCTCATGGGAAATAAAGGGGCCCTTCTACACCCCATCCTCTGCCTAATGGCAGTATTTCCTTCCTCAGAGAACATCATGCATATCCTCCCTACACCACACACCCACAATTGGTATCAGAGCTTGGATATGAGCGACATAATCTCCATTGCCCTCTTTGCATGTGCACGAGGTCCAAGGCAAGCTATGATTGAAGACCTTATGCGCGAAGGATGCGTTATTTGTAATGTAGGTGTAGATCTTGAATCATGAGACCTTTAGAGATTAGAGCTTTGGAGCATCAAAGCAGACAACAACACATTACTTCTCACAGAAGATTACAAACATTTAAGCAAGAAGCACTGCATAAAATGATGGAAATAACTATAGCACTAGGATGTTCCTCTCTCTTCACGCACTCTGACACACTGAACAAGGCATTCTCTTGCTCTTCAAGTAGGACTAAATCTCTTTTGTCTGCATTATACTCTTTAGGGAGGGATTTATCCACATAGGGATTTTGTTTATGCTTACATTTCTATTGATGCTTGTTTATGTACACTTCTTGCTACATCTAGCATTGAGTTGTTGGAGTACCTCTTATACAAGGCCTCACCATAGGACGTACATAGAGAGGACTAAGTGCTTTTGACACCGTGTTGGCAGTCTTTTGGGTCATTTGTAGTCAGTGTTCGATGCATCTAGAGTCAATTGACACTCTTTATGCTTTTGTTTATGCTTTTGATAGCATTTTTACTCACTTCAAATTGAAATTTTCTCATTTAACTCTCAAAATTTTTCTAGATCCTTGCCATAATATCAATTGATACTCAACATTTATGGGTTTTAGTTCTAAGAAGAACATTTATAACATCCAAAATTTTGATGGTGCAAATTTCAGGTTTTAGAAGGAACATAATCAGGAATGTAGAAAGGTTGATTAGAGACATGGCTTAAATGCCAAGAGGGTGATAATTACAAAAATTAGCGGGTTGAATCTATTTTTGTGAACTATGGGACATGTTATGTAGCATATATGAGAGCAAGAGTGTAAGTAATAATGCCTACTTGATGAAAAAGCTATTTGAGTTTTATACATAAGAATGTAGCACCGTTTTGAAATTAAATGAGTTCAATGTTATCTTTGATCATTCTACATCACAAGAACTCAATTAATTTGATGAAAAGGTTTATTCTATCTTATTGTTATGCTCTCTACTTTCCTCATGAGATACTTTTTGCACATCCACAAATAGGTCTACAATGATGTAGCTGGTAGTTTGCTCACTGGGGAGATTCATGAGAAATATCTTGAGTCTACTAAGAGTGGTGATGCTTATGCTGCACAGTCTTGCAAAGAGAGAGGCCATACTCATGATCATGCCAAATATAAGGATCACAAAAACTATCGTAGTAAGTCTCTTGGTTCCCTGTGTAACATTGAGTGCTATTGTCTCCATACGAAAAGGGCATATAAAGAAGGATTTTTGTGTTGCACATAGAAACAAGAAGTCTCAAGAGACTAAGATTGAGGAAACCAATGTTGTAGAGTCTCCTAAGACTCATATAAGAAGACTTATACCTTAAACATCTTGGTTTTCACCGCAAGTTTCCCAGTTACATCAGATGTCCTTGTTGGACAACATGTCGATTATGCACATGTTGGATAATCGATATGGGTGCAAGTTTGGATGTTACACAACATAGAGAGTGGTTTTGCTCTTATGCAAAGGGATATCAGGTTATAGTCAAATTGGGTGATTCTCATATCCTTGAGACCGTTGGAGACATAAAGCTAGTACTTCCAAGTGGCATAGAGTTTATGCTAAAAAATGTTAGACATGTTCTTGAGCTATCTTAGAATTTAATCTCTATTGGGCAGCTAGATGACTAGGGATATACACATATATTTGTAAAAAGTTTATCAAAAATTGAAAATATAAATCTTGTAGTTGTCAAAGCTAAAAAATATGGTACTTTGTACTCAATGAATGTGTCTTTTTGTAAAAGAAAATTTTATTTCTATAACCGAGTTGTCGTCTATTGAGTTGTGGCATAGCTAGCTAGGCCATATGAGCCGACACAGAATGAAAACTCAAACACATTTTGGTTAATTTTTAGTGTTGCATTTTAGTGATTTTTCAAGTGTGGACAAAGAATTATGGCAAGCAAACAAGGATTCTATGTTAGAATTAAGGTTACAAGAAAACACACACAACTTGGAGAAGATGAAGAAAGCTCAAGGCACACAACCGAAAGTGTATTACTTAGTGTGCAATGGAAAGATAGATAGCCCTAGAATGATGGGCATATATACAATGCATGGGGGAAAAAGCCTCCTAGTGAGGGAAAAAATGCCCCGGAGTTCCTAAGTGTGTTCACACACATCACTACCACATGTATACGGTAACAAATCCCCCTTGAAGTGATGTGGTGAACAAGAGCTGGCACATAGGAGTAAAGGGAAGTGCCATGCCATGACGGAATGATCAGTCCACAAAGGGGAGTAGGCGCAAAGCTTTTTTGAAAGATTTGAACTTCTCATGAGATAATGCCTTTGTGAAAAGATCTGCAAGGTTGTCCTGTGTTGGCACATAAGCCAAGCTAACATCTCCTGCTGAGAGCCTCTCCCTGACATAGCGGTAATACACCTCAATGTGCTTTGTGTGAGCATGAAAAACTGGGCTCCTCGTACCTGCCAATGTGCTCTAACTGCTAGTGTAGATAGTGTTGGTAGTGTCGTGTCCAACACCCAAATGAACCATAAGACGTTTGAGGCATACGCACTCAACAGTAGTTGCGAATACTGCCCTGTACTCGGCCTCACAACTAGAAGTGGCCATAGTAGGTTGCTTCTTGCTCAACCATGATATACATGAACTGCCAAGCGTGAAACAAAAACCACTTGTGGACACCCATTTGTGGACACCCACATGTCAAAACAAGAAACCCAATTTGAGCCTGGAAAAGCATGTAAGTCTGGCGGCAATGATCCCTGCTTGGGATAAAACAAGCCAAGATGTAAAGTGACACTCAAGTAGCAAAAAATCCTCTTGATAGCCTGCCAATGCTTAGACCTTGGGATATGCATGAATCTATTGACCTGTGAGACTGCAAACTGAATATTTGGCCTTGTGTTGCATACATGAATCAGTCAGCCAACAATAATTTGGTAAAGAAAGAAATCAACAGGATCACCAGCATTGTGAAGAATCAATTTCAAACTTGTTTCCATGGGAGTGGCAATAGGTTTTCAATCCTCAAGTCCAAACTTACATAGCAATGTCTCTATGTAACGTTTTTGGCACAAGGCAATACCACCATCACACTGCTTAAACTATATACCCAAGTAATGATGTAGCATCCCAAAAATTTCTTCTTGAAAGTAGCATTGAAATCATCCTTAAATTTAGAAATATGTCTCTCATTTGGTCCAGTGATCAACAAATCATATACATAGAGAACCACAATGAGAAGTATATCACCCTCACACTTTACATACGATGTGCTTTTTGTTGGACTATTACGAAAGCCTCATTTGGCCAAATGAGTGTCAGCTTTCTCATACCAAGCACGAGGAGATTGCTTCAACCCATACAAATATTTCTTACGTTTGCACACTTTATCCTCTCGTCCTTTATGAACAAAACCGCGAGGCTGCATTACATAAACTTCCTCAAATATGTCACCATTCAAGAAAGCAGTAACAATGTCCGATTGATGTACATCCCAAGCAAAATGAGATGCCAATACACATACATAATTTGATGGGGAAAATTACCCTATGTGGGCTTACATGATGCAACATGTTATTGTGTCAAAGGGTGTTTGGAATATTGTACGGTTCATTGATGTACATCCTGGTTCTGAGGATGTAGGTGATGTTGGGGACGTTGCAGGTCTTGATGCAAGGATTGTTGCTGTTAGAGTTGTTTTGCCTATGACATAACAAGCTCGTTGGGCTGTAAAGAATGTGTAGACTCATGCATTGATTTCGTTGTCTACGAAGTGCGCCATTATTCCTCACATTTGTTCAGCGAAATCTACAAAACAGGCTTGGGATGTGCTGGCTGGTCTTTATGCAAGCCAAAATGAGGCTGCAAAGAGCTGTAGTCAAAGATAATGCATGAGGAAGATGGTATGGATGATTTCCTTGCTGGTGTCAAGGATATCAATGAGCAACTTATTTCTACAGGTGAAGTCATGTCAGACAGTTCCCTTGTGCAGACTATTCTTGATGCCTTACCAGATTCTTACCAAACTTTTTCTAGTACTTGGAGACTTATGACCCAAGGAAATTATGAAGAAGTCAAGTTTGATGGATTGTGCACATTGTTGTTGCAAGAGTCACTTTCCAAAAAATAGGACTAGATAGCATGCAGTTGAAGAGGCTTTTATTGCTTATCAAAGAAAGGGTGGTAACAATAATGCAACCACTTCTTATGGTTCTTTTGCGAGTGGAAAATCACCTATTCCTAATGCTTCTGTTGGCAACAATTTGTCTGGAAATTCTGGTGATAAGGACATAAAGAAGATGCGTTGCCATTATTGCAAAGCTAATAAGCACTTGATCAAGTAGTGTCCTAAGTTGAAGGCCAAAGAGGCTAAGAAGAAAGAGGGTGGTTCCACTGCAAATGCTGGTTCCACTACAAATGCATCCATTGTTGAGTCTTCTGTGAAAGGAGATTGTGATGCTGATGTTGATGCAAACTGGGATTTTAGTGCAGAGTGCACTTACAATCCTGTTGTTCATGATGCATGCATGTCAGTTGCTACAAATTTACATGTGTGGTATTTTGACAATGGTGCTACAAAGCACATTACCTCACATCATGAATTGTTCACCTCTTTGTATCGTGGGTTGTATAAGCTCACTTTGTATGACAAGTGTGGACAAAATTTTGCAAATGCAATTGAAGATTCAAGGGCTATTTCAGATGAAAAACTTTGATGGCATGCACAATTTGGTCATCTGAATTTTGCCAATTTGCTGCATTTATAGAAATTTGACATGGTTGCTTCTTTGCCGCCTCTTGAAGCACCTGTGAAACATGTTTGTGAAGGCTATATTTTGGGTAAGATGCAACCATGTAATCAGAATATGCCATGCAATCAGAATATGATGCACTTATAAAAAATGACACATGGACTTTATGTGATTTGCCTCCTGGCAAAAAGGCCATTGGTACAAAGTGGGTTTACAAATTGAAATGCAAGCCGGATGGTGAGATTGATCGCTATAAGGCTCGACTTGTTGCAAAGGTTTATGCACAACAAAAAGGCAAAGATTATGAAGAGACTTTTGCTCCCACTTGTCGTATGACTACTGTGCATTTTTTATGTGCATTGGAAGCTCATTTTGGTTGGGATGTACATCAATCAGACATTGTTACTGCTTTCTTGAATGATGACATATTTGAGGAAGTTTATGTAACGCAGCCTTGTAGTTTTGTCAAGAAAGGAAAAGAGGACAAAGTATGCAGATGTAAGAAGGATTTGTATGGGTTGAACCAATCTCCTCGTGCTTGGTATGAGAAAGTTGACACTCATTTGGTCAAGCAAGGCCTTCGTAATAGTTCAACAGAAAGCACATTGTATGTAAAGTGTGAGGGTGATGTACTTCTCATTGTGGTTATTTATGTAGATGATTTTCTGATCGCTGGACCAGATGAGAGACATATTGGTGAAATCAAGGCTGATTTGAATGCTGCTTTCAAGATGAAAGACTTGGGACCGTTGGATCATTACTTGGGCATACAGTTTAAGCACTGTGATGGTGGTATTGCCTTGTGTCAGAAAAGTTACATAGAGACATTGCTATGTAAGTTTGGACTTGATGATTGCAAACCTATTACCACTCTCATGGAAATAGGTTTAAAATTGATTCTTCACAATGATGGTGATCCTGCACATCTCACTCTTTACCAAACTGCTGTTGGATGTCTCATTTATGTATGCAACACAAGGACAAATATTCAATTTGTAGTCTCACAGGTCAGTAGATTTATGCATAGCCTAGGGTCTAAGCATTGGCAGGCTGTCAAGAGGATTTTTTGCTACCTTAGTGGCACTCTACATCCTATTTTGTTTTATCCCAAGGGGGGATCATTGCCGCCAGACTTACATGCGTTTTTGGACTCAGATTGGGCTGGTTGTTTTTACATGCGAGTGTCCACAAGTGGTTTTTGTTTCATGTTGGGCAATTCATGTATATCATGGTTGAGAAAGAAGCAACCTAATATGGCCACTTCTAGTTGTGACGCTGAGTATCGGGCAGTATTCACAGGTACGGTTGAGTGTGTATGGCTCAAACACCTTATGGCTGACGTTGGGTGTTGGACATGACACTTCAAACACTATCTACAATGACAATCAGAGCAAATTGGTAGTTGCGAGGAGCCCAATTTTTCATGCTCGCACAAAGCACATTGAGGTGCATTACCACTATGTTAGGGAGGGACTCTCATCAAGAGAGATCAGCTTGGCTTATGTGCCAACACAAGACAACCTTGCAGATCGTTTCACAAATGCATTATCTCGTGAGAAGCTTGAAGCTTTCTGCAAAGATTTGGGCTTACTCCCCTTTTTGGACAGATCATGTCCTCAGGACATGGCACTTCCCTTTACTCATGTGCTAGCTCTCGTTCACCCCATCACTCTAGGGGGGATTTGTTACCATATACATGTGGTAATGAGGTGTGTGAACACACTAGAAGCGACGAGGCATTTTTTTCATCTTTAGGAGGTTTTTTCCCCTGTGCATTGTATACATGCCCATCACTCTAGGGCTATCCATATTTTCATTGCACACTAAGTATTACACTCTCTATTGTGTGCCTTGAACTTCCTTTGTCTTCTTCAAGCTGTGTGTGTTTTCCTGCAGCCCTAATTCCAACAATCTACCCAAAATAGAGCAGCTCAACCACACGATTTAAGAGCATGTTATAACTATTCTTTCCATGGAAAATTTTATGCAAGGCTTTTGGGCTGATAGTGAAGGAGTACGAGCGGAAGTGCGACGCGAGAGAGAGAGTGCGAGAAGAAGAGCACGAAGATATGATGAACTCGCTCGACTATAATGTGTAGAGCATAGTGAGTTCTTATTAGGTTTTTACAAAAGAATATGTGTACATACCTGGTGGCCCGCCCACTTACCTGGGCGACCACATTGGGCTTTATACCCCAACAACCTCCCACTTAAAGTACAAGGTGGTACTTTAAGTGTGAGAGAAGCTACTATACAAGCTAATATACAAGAGATGTAGAGAAGTGATGTACTACCCTATACCTAACTGCTTGCGAAAATGCGCAAAGCTCTATGAGGGAAGTCCTTTTGTAAGTAGATCAACAGGATTTTCTGTGGTGTGAACTTTGACAAGATGAAGTTGCTTATCCTCGAGCATTTCCCTAATAAAATGATACTTCACATACACATGCTTTGTCTTTGAGTGATAAAATGGATTGCGAGCCAATTGTATAGCACTCTGACTATCACAATATAACACAGGAATCTCTTCTTTGAATGCCAAATCTGTTACTAGTCGATTAAGCCAAATTGATTCTTTGCATGCCTCTGATGCTGCAACATATTTAGCCTCTGTAGTAGACTGAGTAACACAATCTTGTAATCTAGAACGCCATGATACTCCTCCACCAGCCAATGTAAAGACATACCCTGACGTAGACCTTCGATTGTCTAAGTCACCTGCATAATCTGAGTCTGTAGAACCCTTTACACTTAGCTCTTGACTCCCATAGCATATACGCATACTCTTTATAGCTTTCAGGTATCTCAATATTCCTTTCACTACCTCCAAATGTTTCTTGCCAGGGTTTGACATGTATCGACTTACTACTCCCACTGCAAATGCAATGTCTGGGCGAGTAGCAATCATTGCATACATCAAACTACCCACTGCAGATGCATATGGAATCTTATCCATTTCAGCCTGTTCTTCCTCAGACACAGGACAATATTGTTTGCTAAGTTTCACATATGGTGGCAGTGGAACACTCAATGCCTTTCCCTTCTCCATATTGAAACGTTGTAAAACCTTGTCAATATACTCTGTTTGAGATAACTAAATCAACTTCTTTGATCTGTCTCTCTCAATGCGCATACCAAGTATATGACTTGCCTCACCCATGTCTTTCATGTCAAACGATTTTGCCATCTTTGACTTCAAAGCTGAAATTTCTTCCAAGTGCTTGCCAGCAATCAACATGTCATCCACATACAAAATAAGGATCAGCCAACTGCCATCCTTAGCCTTCTTTGTATATAGACAGTGATTGAACTCACTACGTTTGTAGCCTTGAGAAAGCATAAACTTGTGGAACTTATGGTACCATGCCCTCGGTGATTGTTTTAAGCCATAAAGACTCTTTAACAACTGGCATACCAAATCTTCCTTGCCTTTCTCAACAAACCCTTCTGGCTGCTGCATGTAAATTTCCACATCTAAATCACCATGCAAGAACGCTGTCTTGACATCCATTTGGTGCAACACCAAATCTAATATGGCAACCAATGCAAGAAAGCATCTCAATGTAGTCATCTTGACCACCGGAGAGAAGACTTCATCAAATTCAATGCCTTGTTCTTGCTTAAAGCCCTTGGCAACAAGCCTTGCTTTGTACTTTGGCTGACTATCATGAGCGGTGATCTTATACCTGTAAACCCATTTACAAGGTAGATCCTTTTTGCCTTGTGGTAATTTAACTAGCTTCCATGTCTGGTTTTTATGCAGAGCTGTCATCTCTGACTGCATGGCCAATTGCCAATTCTCGGAGTCCTTCATTTGCACTGCTTCCTTGTAACATGAAGGCTCATTGCAATCAGTCAACATGACATAGCTCATAGATGGAACAAACCTATCAGGAGGTTGCGTGATACGTCCAGATCTACGCACAATAGGTGGCTCAAGCTCAGCCACAACCTGTGGTTCCACTCTATCCTGTCCTTGCTCCTCTTGAGCCCTGACATTTTGTCTTGCACGTGCAGGTCCATCTTCTTGGAAGACAACTCTTCTAATCTCCTCAACCCTCTCCGGTTTAGAATGATATTTGGCTTCATTAAAGTGAACATCATTGCTACGGATAACCTTTCTGGATTCGGGATCCCAAAGTCTGTACCCCATCTCACCAGAATTACCATAGCCTAGAAAGATGCACTTTCTACTCTTTGGCTCAAGTTTGTTCCTAAATTACTTTGGAACATGAGTATATGCCTCACAGCCAAAGACTCTGAGATGCTTGTATGAGGGCATTTTGCCTGACCATACCATCTTTGCCACTGAATCCTTCTGCAAAACCTTGCTAGGAGATCTATTTATAAGATGAATAGCTGTTGATACAGCTTCAACCCAAAACCCATTTGGCAGTTGTGCATTAGATAACATACTTCTGACCTTCTCTTGTATGGTCCTATTCATCCTCTCAGCAACACCATTTTGAGGAGGATTGTAAGGAGCAGTAAGTTCACATTTATACCTTTTGACTCACAAAAGTCCTGAAAGGCCTTTGAAACATACTCTCCACCATTGTCAGTGCGTAAGCATTTAAGCTTCTTGCCACTCTGATTCTCCACAAGTGTCACAAACGTTTTGAAAACACTAAACGCTTCATCCTTGTGCTTGAGAAAGTAAACCCATACTTTCCTCGAGTAATCATCTATAAATGTCATAAAGTAAGAAGCTCCCCCTAGAGATAGGTTAGGCATAGGTCCACACAAATCACTATGAACAAGTGCCAACTGTGTATCTCTTCTACTGCTTCTATGCTTATGTGGCTGCTGTGTTTGCTTACCATACAGAAAATGTTCACAGAATTCAAAATCATTAAATGAAAAGCCAGGCAAATAACCAGAACGAGACAAGATTTCCATTCCCTTCTTGGACATATGTCCTAACCGGCTATGCCACAAAGAAACGTTGGGCTGCTCGGTTACATTGATTACATTTTTAGAGACATTTGATACATAAATCATGTAAAGTCCTCTAGACTTTACTCCATGTGCTACTGTCATAGAATCCTTGGATATCTTCCAGATGTTCTGTCCAAAAGTGGTGACGTAGCCAGCATCATCAAGTAAACCTGTGCTGATCAAGCTCTTTGTAATTGCGGGAACATGTCTCACATTCTTCAGCGTGAAAGAAGAGCCATTCTGAAAATTCAATTGAACATCTGCAACACCTAAGATCTCACATGTCTGCCCATTGCCTAGACGAACATGATCTTTAGTGGTCACATAAGAGGTAAAACACTCCTTGTTTGGAGACACATGAAGTGATGCCCCTGAATCTATAATGCCTTTTTCGGCTTTCCATTCTCTGCAGTCTCTTTTCATGTGACCCTTCTTGCCACAATGGTAGCATTCTATGTCACTCTTGCCTTTAGCACTGCGGGACTTGCTATGAAACTAATCCCTCTTTCCACCTTTGTACTTTTCTTTGGTCCTTCCCTTGACAACTAAGGCTGTTCCTTTGCCTTTGTCCATTGTCTTTCTGTTGGTTTCTTCAGTAAGCAGACTGCCTTCTACACCTGCTATGGTCAAACCATCTGGAGGTGCAGAATTACTCAAAGCTGTGCGAAAAGTGTCCCAACTTTCAGGCAATGTGATCAATAGGAACATAGCTCTAACAGGTTCATCAAACTTGACACCTTGAGCTGACAACTGATTGTAGATGGTGTTGAATTCATTCAGATGATTGGACATAGGTGTCCCTTCTTTCATCTTCAAGTCAACAAGCTTCTTAAGCCAGTATACCTGTGAAGCTGCACTCTGCTTCACATAAAGATCACTCAGCTTTAACCATGCTTGATAAGCCTACATCTCGTTTGCTACATTGAAGTAAACGCTTTCTGCCAAAGTCAGCATAATGGTAGAAAGTGCCAATTCATCCATTTCGCTCCATTCATCTTCGTCTATATCTTCTGGTTTTATCCCCTTGAGCTTTATAGGTTTTATCTGCTTCTTTTGTACCAACACATGCCAAATCTGCTTCTTCCACAATGGGAAATTGGTTCCATCCAGCTTCTTGATATTGTAAAGAGCAGTGTCCTGTGATCCAGCCATAGCTACGCTTCACAATAGTTTACTTTCCTGGGAAAAATTCGGCAGAGTTTCCCCTATAAACTGACCTCTGAACCAATATCAACCTGTCAAATGAACCAAGAAAGCTTCAGATTTTGCAGAAATTTTGGCAGTCTCCTTTGTAAAATGGCTCTGGTGTACTAAAAAACAGACCAAAAACAGCTCAAAAAACCACTGTCTCTCTAACACTGTAAGCTGTGGGTAAACCTATCCTGCACCTGTACTGTCTCTCACTGTCCTGTCACTGTCCTGTAAGCATAGACTGCGACAATGCCTCAACGGCAGTAAAGCAAAGATGCAATCCCAACTGTCTAACTCACAATCAATACATCCTAGCTGCCTATCTAAGGGTGCTTGAGGGATCGCTCCAAGACCTGTATCACCAAAAGGATCTCAACATTCGAGAATCCCCTAGATCAATAAAACCTCACTCGACCCTCAACAAAGGCTGTAGTAAATCTGATAGTACATAGACTTTCCACAAAGTCATACATCCACAATTTCCCACTATATGCTGTAACCGCTGCGGCGGTTGTTTGCTACGTGACTCACAGCCAGCAAACCCTCAACAGACATACATCATCTCTGACAATACATCCCATGTGGAAGTACCTGCAATGTCAGGATGAAATCTGGAATATCAAGCAGCAAACACAAGCTACCTGATGAACTAGTGGATGTCGCCTATAGTCTGTGTGTAGGTGCGCCTGTGTCGTATGTGACACGCCTCCAAGAACTGTGAGCCGTCCTTCGATGTGTAGACAACCACAAATCAGCACTATGGAAGTGTAGATATCCTCAGCACTTGCAGTCGTAAGCCGAAACCCTAAATTTGCAGAGTTGGATCTGTACCCGCCAAGACCACGTAGTCGAAAATGGCCTGCGCAGAACTTTGTCGAAGCCGAACGATGGCCGAGATGACCTCATAATGAAATTCTGAGAACACCAAGCCCGTCAGGCTGTCACACAGGATTTGGGGCCGTGTCTTTGCTTGTCGAATCTCACTCCAATCTGAGCAGGTGACTCTGGCTACCTGCAAATGCTGCCCCGAGCCTCGATCTGAGCTCTGATACCAGTTGAAGGAGTACGAGCGGAAGTGCGACGCGAGAGAGAGTGCGAGAAGAAGAGCACGACGATATGGTGAACTTGCTCTACTGTAATGTGTAGAGCATAGTGAGTTCTTATTAGGTTTTTAACAAAAAAATATGTGTACATACCTGGTGGCCCGCCCACTTACCTGGGTGACCACATTGGGATTTATACCCCAACAGATAGTGGTTCACATCATTGGTATACTGTTTGGTACCCCATTGAAGTACAAGAGTTTGGAGTAGTTGTGGTGGTCAGGCAAGAATCCACAATATGAACATTTACATGTCTTTGGTTGTGAGGCATGTGCTAATGTGACAAAGGAGCTTAAAAACAAGCTTGACCTAAAGTCACACAAATGCATCCTTTTGAATCAAAGATACATAAGAAATCTATCAAAGAGGTTAAGTATAGAAGGATATTGCCTTAGATTTGATAATAACTCAACAGGGACAACTCGAGATTGCTACCCAACAGAATCAACCCCATGTTACTTGTGCCTATGGTAAAAGACATGGACATTGGACATACATGTAGCATCAAGAATTCACACTTCCAGAATCCTTTGTTCTTTCCTTATGTTAATGAATGTAGCTTTGCTTTATTGATAGTTCCTTTCAGATACTTGGGGGAGAGATTCAGAGAGAGAGAGAGAGAGAGAGAGAGAGAGAGAGAGAGAGAGAGAGAGAGAGAGAGAGAGAGAGAGAAGAGAGTGAGAGAGAGAGAGAGAGAGAGAGAGAGAGAGAGAGAGAGAGAGAGAGAGAGAGAGAGAGAGAGAGAGAGAGAGAGAGAGTACACCCAAAGCCTAGCATACCATGAGCGAGTTGAAATTGACCACCGTTTGTCCAAGCCACCATTGATCCCACTCAAGCATCTTAAGCATTTATCTGGCCTTGGACGATTTTCCTCTAGCAACTTCAAGGCTCCAAATCTAGGTTGCCACTCTCTCTATCTCTCTCTCTTCTCCAAGTTCTTCGCAAAATCTTGCTAAACTATGGAAAACAGAGACAAAGGCAAAGCAATAGGCATCCATTTGGGGGGGGGGGGGGGGGGGGGGGGGGGGCATCTGCAGCAAGGACAAGTTGGCGCACTGTAGCCTTGAGGGCATCAATGTGTGCACATCATGATTCCAAACTACAACCAATGTGAAAATATGTTCTTCTTGTCGTGTAGGATCTTTCGGTCAAAACATGGAGCAACTAGCCCAACTGTTATTGTAGTATTTTGTTACCCTTGTATCAATTTTACTCCTTAAAGTAAGGGTCAAAAGGAAATCCCGACTTCACACAACGCTGGGGCAAATTGTAGACGACAAGTTGAATGAATTTTGGTACTAAGAGTCTTCTGCTACAAACTACCGTGGTAGTTGACACAATTGCTAATTAAGTGCCAAGAACCGAAACAGATTCATATGTTTTTTTTTTGTTCTACTTTTTTGTTTATAAGGATCCATTGTGGCCTCTCTTTTGATCATAGCTATCTATCATCCATGTGGCCTCTCTTTTCTACGTAATATAACAAACACTACTAATTTTTTGTATTTCCCACCACTGTATGCACTATTTTGGCCTTTGGCTGTGTGTGTGTGTGTGTGTCTCCAAAATGAGTCTCGGTCTTCAACATTACCTTCTTTTGACAGTGGACTGGTTGCTCTTGTGATATCCTTTCACACCTACAAATGAGGGACAAGTACAAAAACGTTTTCTACTAGCTTTGCTGATGCTAAGAAACCACTTCCTACCTGCAAGCAATTGACACTGGTCAAGATTATACCGGTGGTGCTTCCAATGTTTTCTTCCACCTCATATCTGCTAGTGATTTTATATATGTCAATATCATACCATTTGTACTTTCCATTGCTATCTAGTGAGGCGGTCCGGGGCGGGCAACAAGAAGAGCAACCTCTAGACACCCTTCAAGGCTCCCGTGCTGCTCAATGGGTTGGGGTTGGAAAAAAATAACAAACACACACACAAACCCGCAACCTAACCCTACACAAATTTGGGGCACCACCTAGTTTTGGATGCGAACTAGGACGCGTAAAGAGAGAGAGAGAGAGAGAGAGAGAGAGAGAGAGAGAGAGAGAGAGAGAGAGAGAGAGAGAGAGAGAGAGAGAGAGAGAGAGAGAGAGAGAGAGATAGTGATAGTGCTCGGGCTGCTGTGAAACGTATCGGCAATGATCAAGCAAACACAATTATATATGTAAGAAAGAGAGAGAAGGGGGAGGGGGTGTTTGTTGCACTAATACCTTCTTACAAATCTGTCATGACCAATCAAAGTGATATTAGTATTTGTTCATCATAGCTTGAGTAAATTACACCACAACACATCACAAGAAAAGCCACCCCACTCACTGTCTTAAGGCCAGGGGAGTCCTCTCCACCCTGTCGCCCTCTTACAGTATGTGGGATTTATGGCTAAATTGATGACAACACTAGAGACAAGCTATCAAGAACTTAACAAAAAAACACCAAGACACGTACACATCATTGTTGTCCATTACTTCACGTGGGAAGAGAGACAAAGTATCTAAGCTTAGTCCAAATCCACCCTCCTTGATTCAGCAAATGTTGGGCTTACACTAGTAGGAGAAATGATAGATTTCCTACTCTCAATTGAATGATCACTCTCTCTCTTACAATGGCATAGAGTTCCCTTGCTAATCCCCTATTACAACACATGCACATGCATAAGACAATGAGCTTCCACTCAAGAGCTCCTTCTAGAGAGGTTGAGCTTGGCTTCTCAAGCTATAGCATAGTGCTCTTGCTTATGGATCCCCCTTTTTGTGCTAGCTACACCCTCCTTTTATAGCAATTTTGAAGGCTAGGGTTACTCCTCTAACCATGGTTGGGTTAGATTTTCAGCAATTTATCTAATTTCTTTTGCTTGGAATTATCAAGAAGTTGGTGGGAAAAGAGAGAGGAGAGAAATGGAGGTGATAGGACTTTTCATAGTGGGTTAGTGTTAGTAGAGTTAGTATTAATTTACAAATGGAATTGGATATTTACAATGGGAGTATCCATGTAGGATACAAATAAGGAAGAAAAACTCTTAAGAGGTAAGAAAAGGTGGATTTCTTACAAGGTTGATGCTCCAAGTGTCTTGAGTAGGGCCAATTTTGACGCTTGTTGACGGTCCACTAGCTTTGACGGTACATTTTTTCTCCACTCTTGACCTTCCTTGAGAGACAAGGTAATTGAAGCCGAGTAATCAACCACCATGATGCTGTCTTTTAAGAGAAGAGGCTAAATTTTGTGGTTTTTTTGATAGATATGGGTTTCTCTTATTCTTATTCTTCAAGGTTGAGGAGAAGGTGAGTAGGGTGCAGAGAGGAGTGGTGAGAGAGGTGGGGATGATGAGTGGAGAAGTGTGTGTGAAAGAGGAAAATGATAAAGTGGAAGAGAGAGTGTGGCTGCATAGCTTGGGAAAACTGGGGTCCACTAATAAAATCATAGTTCACAGCTCGTAGCTCAAAAAAATATGAAAAAATTTGAGGCAAAAGTTCAGCCCACGAGCTACAACTTTTGTTTGTATCACCTTTTCAAATTCGGAGAGCAAGTGATTTTTAAAAATTCAGCAAAACCGACCGTTTTTTTCCACTGCACAAGGTCCTTGTGGGGTCCTTCTTTGGATGATTCTTTTGAATACCTCCAAGAGTGAGCCCTCCATAGTGCATGTATGCATGCCACCTACCCTTGACCTTATTTGGTAGGTCTATAATTGAAGATATTGTTGAGATCATGATATAAGTGAATAGTACAACTAAGAAAATCAAATATTGAGGGGTCTAAAAAATATGTACATGTCAAATATAAATAATATAGGTGGAAAAATATAGAGGGGTCAAAATAAATCTCTCTCATTATAAGTCTACCATAAAATGAATATTTTTGGTGGTCTAATTTATGAGAGTAATAGAGAATATATGTAGGAAGGAAAAAATCACAATAGTGAAAAAATTTTTCACATAAAGAGAACTAGTTTTTTTTGGATTTTTGTTGGGATGGAGTTACACCAAATATAAGAGAAGCTTACATGAAAATATTTCTATATGGAATAAAGAATATGAAAAATGGTAAGAAAAATTGTGGTAATGGTGAGGCAATGTACAGAGCATAAATATCACACACCTAGGTAGAAATATTAAAATAAATACCAAAATAATTATGAAAAATCTTTTATTTAGGCCCTATATACAAAGAAATATTTACATACGCATGGGCCATAATATACTTATATTTTTAATTTATTTTTTATTTTTTTGGCTCAACTAGCCCAATGGCTAGCTAATTGAGGGTTTTTTAAGAAGATATGGGAAAAGTCCTGTGACTCACGCACGCCTATGTACAGTGAAATGGTAGGGATAGCCACAATGTTTGGGTGATTTTGGTAGGGTGAGGTAACTCACTGTGGCAATTACAAAGAGCCGAAAAACGGCTATCACTAGTTTGAGCTCTAGTAGCCATAGTTCTGTCTTGGCTATTACTTCCTATTTTAGTAGGTCATTTTGCAATGTGAAAAGGAGAAATTTATCTAAAGGCTTTGTTGACTCAGAGAAGGCTACATGTATTGGCCAAGGCTACATCTTTGCTACTTGCAGGCACCATTCTTTTACATTCAATGTTTTGTACAGCCTCCTGCCTACCAACAACTATAAAAATGTCACACAATGACCCATGTTGTAGCTTTACAAAATGTCTCTATTTCTACTGGACACTTCAATGCCACTAGTCCAAGCTTGACATTTCTGCATTTTTGAGAAGCACCAATTTCTACTGCTCAATCACACGATTTAAGAGCGTGTTATAACTATTCTTTCCATGGAAAATTTGATGCAAGGCTTTTGGGCTAATAGTGGTTCACATCATTGACATACTGTTTGGTACTGGATTGAAGTACAAGCGTTTGGAGGAGTTGTGGTGGTCAGGCAAGAATCCACAATATGAACATTTACATGTCTTTGGTTGTGAGGCATATGCTAATGTGACAAAGGAGCTTAAAAACAAGCTTGACCCAAAGTCACACAAATGCATCCTTTTCAATCAAAGATACATAAGATATCTATCAAAGAGGTTGAGTATAGAAGAGTCACATTTGAGGATATTGCCTTACATTTGATAATAACTCAACAGGGACAACCCGAGATTGCTACCCATCAGAATCAACCTCATGTTACTTGCACCTATGGTGGAAGACATAGATAATGGACATACATGTAGAATCAAGAATTCACACTTCCAAAATCTTTTGTTCTTTTCTTGTGTTAATTATTGATAGTTCCTTTCAGATACTTGGGAGAGAGAGAGAGAGAGAGAGAGAGAGAGAGAGAGAGAGAGAGAGAGAGAGAGAGAGAGAGAGAGAGAGAGAGAGAGAGAGAGAGAGAGAGAGAGAGAGAGAGAGAGAGAGAGAGAGAGAGAGAGAGAGAGAGTACATCTAGAGCCTAGCATGCCATGAGAGAGCTGAATTTGACCACCGTTTGTCCAAGCCACCATTGGTCCCACTCGAGCATCTTAAGAGTTTAGCGTGGGCTGTGGTGATTTTCCTCCAGCGACTTCAAGGTTCCAAATATAGGTTGCCACTCTCTCTATCTCTCTCTCTCTCTCTCTTCTCCAAGTTCTTCGCAAAATTTTGCTAAACTATGGAAAATAGAGACAGAGTTAAAGCAGCAGGCAGCCATTTGGGGGGGCATCTGGAACGAGGATAATTTGGTATCATGGATGCTTGAGAGTTAGTCACTACCTGCATCATCGTCTATGTCATCGCTTACATCATAGCTAAAAGGCTCTAGAAGAATCTAGAAGGATCTAGAAGATTCTAGAAGTTCTAAAAGTATCAAGGAGAGTCTAGAAGTTTCTAGAAGCATGAAGAATACTCCGAAAGAATCTAGAAGTTTTTGGAAAGCTCTAGAAATTTGAAGAAGGATCTAGAAGGTTCTAGAAGAACTAGAAGGATGAAGAAGTTTCTAGAAGCTTGGAGAAGATTTTGGAAGAATATAGAAGTTTTTGGAAAGCTCTAGAAAGTTGGAGAAGGATCCAGAAGGTTCTAGAAGAACTAGAAGGATCAAGAAGGTTTTAGAAGATTCTAACCTCCTCAAGAAGAACCTAGAAAGTACTAACCTCCCCAAGTAACCTCCACAAGCACTAGTATGAATAGGGGTCTTGGGCCACAAGCCCCTCAATCTTGCCAACACCAGTTGTGAGGCTCCTATGAGGAAATCTCTCTTCTAGTTCTTATGTTCAAGTCTTGTCCTTGCAATCAAGCCTTGTCTTGTACTAGTCGCATCATGTAATCCAAGTCTTGTATCTAGATCTCTTAATAAAGTATTAAGTCTTGTAATCAATATTAAGCTTATCATAAAATCCAAGTTCTTGTACATTATGAGCACCTCCTCTTGCTGTCTTCTAGCTCTATAGGCGCTCATAACAATTTGTCAAGACTACCATCTCTTAATCTTCTCAAGCCATCATGGAGCCGACGATGGAAGGTGTCATCAATGCATTACAAAGCATCCAAGCTCAGTTACAAGAACTTCGCGAGAGTAACGCTCAACTTCAAGCAGGGAAACCCCTAATCTTGGGATCGCCGTTGAAAAATCTTCAACGTCAAATTAAAGAGTTTCAAGAGACAAGCACACATCAAGCACAAGCTGCAAGATCTAGCTATTCTCAACAACATAAGAAGGAGCCGAAGGTCAGCATGCCTAAAAAATTTGATAGGACTAGATCAAAGTTTAGAGGTTTTATGCGTCTCTGCATTCAAATGCAACGAGAGGGTTATCCAGATGATGCCTCTCAAGTAGGCCTTATTGGGACCCTCCTCTCAAGTACGACTCTCTCTTGGTTTGCTCCCTTACTTGAAAAAGAATCTCCTCTTCTTCATGACTTTGAAGCTTCTGTGCGGGAGTTCTTTGAAACCTTTGGGGATACTAATAGAGCAAGGGTTGCTAAAACCAAACTTAGAAATCTCCGCCAAGGATAAAGACCTGCATCCGTCTATGCAATCGAATTTCAACAGCTCACTTGTGATTTGACTTGGCATGAGGAATATTTCATTAGCCAATTGCGGTGGGGATTAAAGGATGACGTAAAAGATCTTTTATTGACTATGCCAAAGGTTCACACACTAAGTGAGTTCATCTCTCAAGCAATAGAATGTGATAATCGACTATTTGAGAGGAGACAAAAGAGGCGTCTTGGGGAACCATTGCGACCCCAAATAGAAGTGACACATAATGGCTACACACCTCAATAGGGCCATGAATCAAGCATTCAGCCCATGCAAATTGATTCAGCACAATTTCATCCTCTCTTAGCCCAGGAGAAGCAAAGGAAAAGCATTAATGGCTTATGTACGTATTGTGAAGAGCAGGGGCACATAGTTCAACAATGTCCAAGGAAGAGAAGGATGAAGGTTCACGGTGCAATGGCCTCAACGTGTTTGGAAAACATGGACGTCCAACCCTGATAGAGACCGATCGGTTGGACAAAAGACAAGCAAAAAAAGGTCTCTTTCTTCCTGCTGATTCCACTTCAAGTTTTATGCTACCAGTCAAGATCCATATGCTGGGTAGGCACATGGATTGTGAAGCATTACTAGATTTAGGCGCAATGGCGTGTTTCATGGACAAAGAATTTGCAAAAGAACAAGGCATACCACTTGTGGAGAAGTCTAATCCAGCAATTGTAGAAGTCATTGATGGTCGTCCCCTCGCTTCAGGGGATGTCAGGTATGAAACTCGCCCCATAGAAGTAACATTGTAGGAGCATGTTTCAAGAATAGCGTTCAATATTATACAAAGCCCAAGCAGTCCAATTGTTATTGGGCTACCGTGGATTGAATTACATAATCCTAACATCGATTGGAGGGCTCACAGAATTGAACCACGAAAAGTCCAAAAGAAGAAGGGAAGGCATAATAGGCCTATATATCTTGGAACTAAGGTCTTCATGCGTGCAACCAAAAAGTATCCAACTTTCCTGATATTTGCAACACCAACCGACACGTCGACAACAAAAATCATGGAGGCATTGCCACGTCAGTATCAAGATTACAATGATGTTTTTGAGAAGAAGAATATAGACCTCTTACCGGAGCATCGAATGATTGTGCTTTAGAGCTTCAGGAGGGAACCCAACCCCTTTTTGGCCCAATATACTAGCTATCTCAAGATGAATTGGTAGAATTACGGAAAAATATTGATGAGAATCTTGCTAAGGGGTTCATACGGCATTCAAAGTCCTCAGCAGGAGCTCCAATACTCTTTGTAAAAAAGAAGGACGAAACTCTCTGGATGTGCGTGGATTAAAGGGACCTAAACAAGATCACCGTCAGGAATCACTATCCCCTGCCCTTGATCCCAGAGCTTCTTGAGCGCCTTGGCAAGGCAAGAATATTTATAAAAATAGATCTTTGTGGTGCTTACAACCTAGTCAAAATCAGATAAGGTGATGAATGGAAGACAGCCTTTCGGACAAGGTATGGCCACTTTGAATATACCGTCATGCCATTTGGTCTCACAAATGTCCCAGCTGTTTTTCAACATTTAATGAACGATATCTTTTGGGAGTATTTGGATTATTTTGTGGTAATATATTTGGATGATATCTTGATATTTTCCAAGGATCAAGAAGAGCATGAGCACCATGTACGATTAGTGCTTGAAAATATTCGTGCATCAAGGTTATATGCAAAGTTGGAGAAGTGCTCTTTTCATCAATCTAAGGTGGAATTTCTTGGTTATGTAATTTTTGAAAAGGGAATCTCCATGGATCCAAAGAAGGTTCAAACCATCCTTGATTGGGAGACACCCAACTCAGTAAGAGATGTTCAATGTTTCCTCGGATTTGCAAATTTTTATCGTATCTTTATACAAGGATACTCCAAGGTGGTTACAACACTCTCAAGGTTGACAGGCCATAATAAGTTTGCTGGGACTCAGAGGCCGTGAAAGAATTTCAAACTCTCAAGCAAGCTTTCATGACCACACCCATTCTAATTCATGAAGATCCTACAAAGCCTTTCATCCTAGAAACAGACGCTTCAGATCTTTCCCTTGGCCCTATTCTATCCCAAGTAGGAGAGGATGGTCGAGTACATCCAGTGGCTTTTCATTCCTGCAAGTTCTCAGCTGCAAAAATCAATTATGAAATCCATGACAAAGAGCCCTACAACCACCTCCTCCAGTTGAGATTCAAGGACATGACGAATATGAGGTCGAGAAAGTCCTAGATTCTCGAGTTTCGCATGGCAGGTTACAGTACTTGGTGCATTGGAAAGGCTATGATGTTAGTGAACGAACCTGGGAACCAGCACACAATCTACAACATGCATCTTTCAAAGTCCAAGAGTTCCATCAACAACATCCATGGAAGCCCAACTCAAGGAACACCACTGCTCCTCGTGGAACTCGTCGCTAGAGGAGGGGGTAATGTCATGGATGCTTGAGAGTCAGTCACTGCCTGCATCATCGCCTACATCATCGCTAGAAGGCTCTAGAAGAATCTAGAAGGATCTAGAAGATTCTAGAACTTCTAAAAGTATCAAGGATTCTAGAAGTTTCTAGAAGCATGGAGAAGATTCTGGAAGAATCTAGAGGTTTCTGGAAAGCTCTAGAAAGTTGAAGAAGGATCTAGAAGAACTAGAAGGGTCAAGAAGTTTCTAGAAGCTTGGAGAAGATTCCGAAAGAATCTAGAAGTTTCTGGAAAGCTCTAGAAAGTTGAAGAAGGATCCAAAAGATTCTAGAAGAACTAGAAGGATCAAGAAGGTTCTAGAATATTCTAACCTCCTCAAGAAGAACCTAGAAAGTCCTAACCTCCCCAAGTAACCTCCTCAAGCACTAGTATAAATAGGGGTCTTGGGCCACAAACCCCTCAGTCTTGCCAACACGAGTTGTGAGGCTCCTATGAGGAAATCCCTCTTCTAGTTCTTATGTTCAAGTCTTGTCCTTGCAATCAAGCCTTGTCTTGTCCTCGAGTCATGTAATCCAAGTCTTGTATCTAGATCTCTTAATAAAGTATTAAGTCTTGTAATCAATATTAAACTTATCATCAAGTCCAAGTTCTTGTACATTGTGAGCGCCTCCTCTTGATCTATACGCGCTCATAACATTTGGCACGTTGTAGCCTTGAGGGGATCTGTGCACATCATGATTCCAAACTACAACCAATGTGAAACTATGTTATCCTTGTCCGAGTAGGATCTTTCACCCCAAAACATGGATCAACATAGTGATTCACATCATTGACATACTGTTTGGTACCCCATTGAAGTACAAGAGTTTGGAGGAGTTGTGGTGGTCAGGCAAGAATCCACAATATGAACATTTACATGTCTTTGGTTGTGAGGCATATGCTAATGTGACAAAGGAGCTTAAAAACAAGCTTGACCCAAAGTCACACAAATGCATCCTTTTGAATCAAAGATACATAAGAAATTTATCAAAGAGGTTGAGTATAGAAGAGTCACATTTGAGGATATTGCCTTAGATTTGTTAATAACTCAAAAAAGACAGCCCGAGATTGCTACCCAACAGAATCAACCTCATGTTACTTGTGCCTACGGTGGAAGACATGGACAATGGACATACATAGTAGAATCAAGAATTCACACTTCCAAAATCCTTTGTTCTTTCCTTGTGTTAATGAATGTAGATTTGCTTTATTGATAGTTCCTTTCAGATACCTGGGGGAGAGAGTCAGAGAGATGAGGGATGTGAGAGAGAGAGAGAGAGAGAGAGAGAGAGAGAGAGAGAGTACATCTAGAGCCTAGCATGCCATGAGCGAGTTGAATTTGGCCACCGTTTGTCCAAGCCACCATTGGTCCCACTCGAGTATCTTAAGTGTTTAGCCTGGCTTGTGTCGATTTTCCTCCAGCGACTTCAAGGCTCCAAATCTAGGTTGCCACTCTCTCTATCCCGCTCTCTCTCTTCTCCAAGTTCTTCTCAAAATCTTGCTAAACTATGGAAAACAGAGACAGAGGCAAAGCAGCAGGCATCCATTTTTTTTTTTTTTGGGGGGGGGGGGGGGGGCATTTGCAGCGAGGACAAGTTGGCACACTGTAGCCTTGAGGGGATCACTGTGTGCACATCATGATTCCAAACTACAACGAATGTGAAACTATGTTATCCTTGTCCATGTAGGATATTTCACCCCAAAACATGGATCAACTAGCCCAATTATTATTGTAGTATTTTGTTACCCTTGTATCAATTTTCCTCCTTAAAGTAAGGGTGAAAAGGAGATCTCGACTTCAGATAATGTTGGGCCAAACTGTAGAGGACAAGTTCAATGAATTTTGGTACTAAGAGTCTTCTGCTACAAACTACCGTGGTAGTTGACACAATTGCTAATTAAGTGCCAAGAACCTAAACAACTTCGTATGTTTTTATTTGTTCTACTTTGTTGGTTAATGTTATAAGGATTCATTGTGGCCTCTCTTTTGATCATAGCTACCTATCACCCATGTGGCCTCTCTTTTCTACCTAATATAACAAACGCTATTAATTTTTTGTATTCCCCACCATTGTATGCACTACTTTGGCCTTTGGCTCTGTGTGTGTGTGTGTGTGTGTGTGTGTACAAAGTGAGTCTCCCTCTTCAACACTACCTTCTTTTGACAGTGACTGGTTGCTCTTGTGATATCCTTTCACACCTACAAATGAGGGACAAGTACAAAAAAGTTTTCTACTAGCTTTGTTGATGCTAAGAAACCACTTCCTACCTGTAAGCAGATGACACTGGTCAAGATTGCATCTGTGGTGCTTCCAATGTTTTCTTCCGCCTCATACCTGCTAGTGTTTGCATAAATGTCAATATCATACCATTTGTACTTTCCATTGCTATCTAGTTTGAGCTCTAGTAGCCATAGTTCCGTCTTGGCTATCACTTCCTATTTTAGTAGGTCATTTTGCAATGTGAAAAGAACAAAGTTATCTAAAGGCTTTGTTTACTCCGAGAAGGCTACATTGGCCAAGGCTATATTTTTGTTACTTGGAGGCACCATTCTTCTACATTCAATGTTTTGTGCAGCCGTCTGCCTACCAACAACTACAAAAATGTCAGACAATGAATGACCCATGTTGTAGATTTACAAAATGTCTCTATTTCTACTGGACACTTCAATGCCACTAGTCCAAGCTCGACATTTCTCCATTTTTGAGAAGCACCTAGAAGAGCCGACCAAACTGAAGGATAAATTACGGGTTGGTTAGATTTTGGTTAGCTTGTTTGTGTGGCAGGGCAGCTGGAGCCGGTTGCCGGTGAATGAAACCGGTTGGGGAATTTGACCAAAAGGTCAACACGTTTGATCGGCACGACCCTTGAGCTTAGGAGCTGAACCGCTATGCTATGTGCGTACATTTGCGCGGAAAATGCCTGTGATAATTTTTTTAAAAAATTGCCCCGAAAAAGCGCTGCGACCGGTTCCCCCAGTCAGCTATAGCTACAAGAACCTACCTACACGTACCTATGCTGGCCGATATTTAACATTAGCCCAATATTTTATGTGCTTTTGTAAAGGTGTCGACCAAAGTATTGCGTCTGCTCCATCTGCATGAAAGAGCGCCTCGTCTCCCTCACCGTTGAGCTCAAGGAAGAAGAAGTGAAAGCTCATGCAGACCTCCCTGTAGAATATCATCATGATGGCACACACCAGCTTGAGATTTATCTTAAGCCTGCATGTGCATGCCTGGTCTGCAGGTTGTCGGCCTTGAAGCTTTGCATACTGCAGCCGCCTCTCCCCGTCAGCTAATTCCACCTCCGGACTACGAGCAGTGCCTATCTCAAGCGCAACTACAGCAACTTTATCATCACCAGCTCACCGACCCCAGCTACCTGCATCACACATACAGCTTGAGAAGAAGGCCAATAGCTCAGGTGCCAAAATATTGACAAGCTTTTTGTGCAAAATGTCTCTCTTGAAGTGCGTAAGACAATGTCATCATCTGATTATCGGTAGCAACAACAACAGGTGATATAGGTCCTTCTCTTCCTCTCCTCGCGGCCACACCTCCCTGCAACGTCACTTCATCAACAACATCCTCTTCAGCGCCATACCGCCTCCATCTACACATTTAAAAAAGTGAGTTAATCATCTAATTTTATTCGTGGTTGGTTGAGCTCGGGGATCTCCACCATTAGCAAGGAAGACTAGGAGGTCTACCATTTGCATTGTCTGCAATCCCAAAAATTGGAACAAAAAAAGGGGACTAGAGCAACCCGATCATCTGCGTCTGCACAAACAACCAAGGGACTCTAGCTCCCCTCTTTTTTTTTTTTTTTTTTGGAAATGAATAAGGTGGTTTCATGGATCTTTCCTTCATAGTTACCAACCTTTATGTAACTTCTCTATGCAGCCTCCGAATTCTATGCTCTAAAAATAGAAGAAATGTGGCGTTGGAGCCTCCTCATGGTTTGCACGGACGCGGATGATCGAGGGGTTTTGAACTCTGTTTTTTTCCATTTTTTGGGAATGGCTTGAATTTTTATCAACTTGGACCTCCCTGGACAACTATGGATGAAGAATTCTCAATGCAAGATCTCAACTATTAGCATTGCTTGCACTCTCAAAAAATGGGAAAAAAAGGAGAGGGTGTTCGGAGCTCCCCCCCCCCCCCCCCAAAAAAAAAAAAAAAAAGAAAAGAAATAAAAAAATCATCCATGCGGACGCGGTTGATTGGGTTTTTGGCCTTCAAAATGCCATAGGAGAGTGGGTGGAGAACTGGTGCACTTTCTGGACTGTTGGAATTAGGGTTGCAGAGAAACACACACAGCTTGGAGAAGACGAAGGAAGCTCAAGGCACACAATAGAGAGTGTGTTACTTAATGTGCAATGGAAAGATAGATAGCCCTAGAGTGATGGGCGTATATACAATGCACGGGGGAAAAAACCTCCTAAAGAGGGAAAAAATGCCCCGACGGTCCTAGTGTGTTCACACACATCACTACCACATGTATATGGTAAGAAATCCCCCCTGGAGTGATGCGGTGAACGAGAGCTGGCACATGAGTAAAGGGAAGTGCCATGCCCTGAGGACAGGATCAATCCACAAAGGGGAGTAAGCCCAAAGCTTTGCGGAAAGCTTCAAGCTTCTCACGAGACAATGCCTTTGTGAAAAGATCTGCAAGGTTGTCCTGTGTTGGCACATAAGCCAAGCTGATCTCTCCTGCAGAGAGCCTCTCCCTGACATAGTGGTAATGCACCTCAATGTGCTTTGTGCGAGCATGAAAAACTGGGTTCCTCGCAACTGCCAATGCGCTCTGATTGTCAGTGTAGATAGTGTTGGCAGTGTCCTGTCCAACACCCAAATCAGCCATAAGGCGTCTGAGGCATACACACTCAATCGTAGCTGTGAAGACTGCCCTGTACTTAGCCTCACAACTCGAAGTGGCCACAGTAGGTTGCTTCTTGCTCAACCATGATATACATGAACTGTCAAGCATGAAACAAAAACCACTTGTGGACACTCGCGTGTGAAAACAACCAGCCCAATCCGAGTCCAAAAAAGCATGTAAGTCTGGCAGCAATGATCCCCCCTTGGGATAAAACAACGCAAGATGTAAAGTGCCACTAAGGTAGCGGAAAATCCTCTTGACACCTGCCAATGCTTAGACCCTGGGCTATGCATAAATCTGCTGACCTGTGAGACTGCAAACTGAATATCCGGTCTCGTGTTGCATATATAAATGAGCCAGCCAACAACAGTTTGGTAAAGAGTGACCTCAGCAAGATCACCAGCATCATGTAGACTCAACTTCAAACATGTTTCCATGGGAGTGGCAATAGGTTTGCAATCCTCAAGTCCAAACTTACATAGCAATGTCTCTATGTAACTTTTCTGACACAAGGCAATACCACCATCACACTGCTTAAATTGTATACCCAAATAATGATGCAACAATCCCAAATCTTTCATCTTGAAAGTAGCATTCAAATCAGCCTTAAATTTAGCAATATGTCTCTCATTTGGTCTAGTGATCAACAAATCATCAACATAAAGAACCACAATGAGAAGTACATCACCCTCCCACTTTACATACAATGTGCTTTCTGTTGGACTCTTACGAAAGCCTTGTTTGACCAAATGAGTGTAAGATTTCTCATACCAAGCACAAGGAGATTGCTTCAACCCATACAAAGCCTTATTACATTTGCACACTTTGTCCTCTTGTCCTTTTATGACAAAACCGCGAGGCTGCATTACATAAACTTCCTCAAATATGTCACCATTCAAGAAAGCAGTAACAATGTCTGATTGATGTACATCCTAACCAAAATGAGCTGCCAATGCACATAGAAAACGCACAGTAGTCATACAACAAGTGGGAGAAAAAGTCTCTTCATAATCTATGCCTTTTTGCTGTGCATAACCCTTTGCAACAAGTCGAGCCTTATGGCGATCGATCTCACCATCCGGCTTGCGTTTCAACTTGTAAACCCACTTCGTACCAATGGCCTTTTTGCCAGGAGGCAAACCACATAAAGTCCATGTGTGATTTTCTATAAGTGCATCATATTCTGATTGCATGGCAGCCATCCAATTTTCTGAATTTTGTGCTTTATCAAAAGTCAGAGGCTCCTCAACATCATGTAAGCTAGACACAGCCAAAGCATAACAATCTGATGCATAAGATGCATGGCGAGAGCCTGAACGAGTACGACTAGACAGAGGTGCATCCAATTTACTGTCACGCAAAGTGTGCACCAGCCATTTTGGCACACCTCTAGCCTGCTCATTTTCAGCCCTTTCCTGATCAAGTACATCATGTACATCTACATCAGTAATAGGCTAATTTAGAACATTTTCAGAAACCCCCATAGGCTGTACATTTGCCTCATTGGAACTTACATTTGTATTTCCACCACTGAAAAGAGGCAACAAAGTGTCATAAATGTCCTTTGAGCTTACTTTACTGTCTGAGAAGCAATAAAAGCCTGTTCAATTGCACGCTACCTAGTCCTATTTTTTCTAGAAAGTGACTCTTGCAACAGCAATTTGCATAATGCATCAAACTTGACAACTTCAGGATTTCCTTGGGTCATCAGTCTCCAAGTACTAGCAAAAGTCTGGTAGGAATCTGGTAAGGCATCAAGAATAGTCTGCACAAGGGAGCTGTCTGAAATGACTTCACCTGCAGAAATAAGCTGCTCATTGATATCCTTGACACTAGCAAGGAAAGTGTCCATATCATCTTCCTCATGCATAATCTTCGACTCCAACTCTTTACGTAGCAAAGCAATTTTGGCCTCATTGCGGCTTGCATAAAACCTGCTAAAATATCCCAAGCCTGTTTTGCAGATTTTGCTGAATGGATGTGAGGAACAATGGTGCGCTTCACAGAAAACGCAATCAATGCATGAGCCCGCGTATCCTTAACATCCCAACGAGCTTGTTCTGTTGTAGGCAAAACAACTCTAGCAGCTGCAATCCTTGCAGCAAGACCTGCAACATCCTCAACATCGCCTACATCCTCAGAACCAGGACGTACATCAATGCCCTGCACAATGTTCCAGCCACCCTTTGTCACAAGAACATGTTGCATCATATAAGCCCACATAGGGTAGTTGTCCCCATCCAACCTGTCCTGAGCAACAAACATCTTGAACACATCTATGTTGTTGTTGTCAGCCATGGTAAATGCTGCACCAGATGTGAAAACTGCCCGAAAATAGGAGAAACGGAGCGGGAACAACCTGTGCTATATAGCACAAATCGTAGAAGACTATAAGACACGTGTTATGCAGAAAATGGCACTGACAAAAATTCTGCACAAAATGACGAAATAGCCTGTGCAGTATTGCATGTAGTGGACACGGAGGTCGAAATGAGCCCAAATCAAAATTATGAGCAGACCGAGCTCTTTGAGCCTTCCCAAAATTTTTGTCGACCTGTGAACACTTGCCAAAGCTCACTGAAATCGGAGAAAGTGAGCAGGCGTGTGTTGGAGCAGCTGGCGACTAAGCCAGGGAGGGCGTGACCTTCTCTGATACCAATTGTTGGAATTAGGGTTGCAGAGAAACACACACAACTTGGAGAAGACGAAGGAAGCTCAAGGCACACAATAGAGAGTGTGTTACTTAATGTGCAATGGAAAGATAGATAGCCCCAGAGTGATGGGCATATATACAATGCACGGGGGAAAAAACCTCCTAAAGAGGGAAAAAATGCCCCGGCGGTCCTAGTGTGTTCACACACATTACTACCACATGTATATGGTAACATGGACCATTGATTAAGAATCACGGATTGGCAACACATGTGATGTGAGCTTGTTTTATAATGTATATGGGTCTTTCCATCATTGTAACTTGGTCCCTTCTTTTAATGCTCAATTCACTTCCTTGTTTGATAAAAGTTATATTTTTTATTTGTAATGTAAATGGGTCTTTCCATCATTGTAATTTGGTCCCTTTATTTAATGCCCACTTGGCTTTTTTTCTTTTTTAAATCTTTGTTAAGTTTATAAGTTTTATAAAGGACGTTATATTTTCCTTTTATAATGTAAGTGTCTCTTTTCATCATTGTAATTTGGTCTCTTTATTTAATGCTCACTTGACTTTTTGAAAAAAAAACTTTGTTTAGTTTATAAATGGGTTCTTCATTTAAGATCTAATGACTTTCTTGTCCTCTTTGATTTAAAACATATCTTTTCTCTTGTATTTTTTTCTTCATTTACATACAAATTCTAACTAAAAATCATAAATTGTCCTTAAATGAAAGAATTTTTTCACCACTAAGATTTTTTTTTTCAACTTTTGGTTTTGATATGCAAATATACTTTAGTGCATGTATTATTATTGGGTATTAGCTTTAGAATTTTTTCACAACCAAGATTTTTTTTTTTTCAACTTTTGTTTTGATATGTAAATGTCACCTTGTTACTTTAGTGCATGTATTATTATTAAGGATTAGGTTTAGACATTTTCAATCTTCATTTCTATCATAAAGATATTATGGATAACATGCATCATTTTATTATGTAATTTGTTTTACTGATATATTTATACAAGAATTAGATCAACTCCTAAATTGACACTAATATTTTATATGCTTTATGTTTGTATGAGGTCAATTGATATAACACTCATACATAAGGACATAAGGAAAAGCAAAGATTTTTTGTGCAATTCCTTTATCATTGAATTGAATAATTGTTAGTTGTTCTCCATGTGGAATTTGAACATTTTTGGATTTTAATATGTGCATATAAGAGTGCTCCCCACTCTCTCACTTTGTTGGAGTCTAGGTAGCTCTAGCTCTCTCTCTCTCTCTCTCTCTCTCTCTCTCTCTCTCTCTCTCTCTCTCTCTCTCAGGCAGCCGTAAATCTTTACCTTGTTTCATTGTTTGGTATGTGTTACACTTTTTGAGCCATTGATTGTCCAAAGTAGAAGTGGATGCCTCAATTTCTTTAATCAAATAGAGCTGTAAATGGTAATAATTAATGCTAGTTTTTTCATGGGACACTTATATGTCTAACGACACTTTTGTGGAGTTTTAAAATGAAACATTGAATGTTATATATTCCAAAATTGACTTATGACCTGAACAATTCTTTTTAGATAGTATTTCACCTTTAACCTTGCCCTTGAAAAATATTTGTCAACGTAAATTGTGCCATAAAAATTATTACTATTTTTTGCCAAGTTTTTAGATTTTTTTAAATGCACCACTCTAAACTCATCTTTTGATGTCTAGTTTGGTACAATATTTATCTACTTATGGCTTAATCACAATAATTCCCTAGTCTTATGTTTTGTCAACTTTTGCACTTTCATAAGATTTTTGGTAACATTTACAATATTCAAAATCAATTTATGTGGGTATATTCTATAATATGAAACTATTATTCCTTGAGTTTTGGAGCAGTTAATATCCCATATAGCGAACTAAATGGAGATATTTGAGTTTTTTTTGACACACCAGGGGCCCCAGAGGGGGAGGTGCTTATCCCTTCCAAATACTAGCCATGTTAGATGGTTGGGAAAGGGCCACGTACCATCGGGCAAGAGGTCGGTAGGCATGTGATAGGGTCTTACTTTTCTTTGGATTAAAAATTCTTTTGCTTTGTGTATTGCGTATATTTTACTTCATGCAGATAGTTTGTGTGCATGTTTTGTCTTAGACATGTTGAGACTATGCCATGGCAGATTTCTTTTGTTTGGCATTTGTGGCTTAGATCTAAATGCAAAGTGAGAACGGGGGCGCAAAAGCTTGAAAATGAAAACTGACAAAAATTTCATCCCCTCTAGAATGCTATTAGAGGTGGCAAGGCTACATAAGCTCCTTGAACTTTAATTGGATTAGGTTACTCGATTTTTTATTTTCTTGGAAAATCTTGCTGGCTATTTGGAGTTGCTTTGCATTTGCAGTGGGAGTGATGAGTCATTCCATGGCTAACTATGGCAAGAAATACTCGGTGTAGTGAAGTATATCTTGTCAGGCCAAGGGCTAGAGGCCAACAGGGCCAGTCTGAAATGAGCTCGGGGGTGCTTGTATAAGGGATAGAGATTGGGTGGAGAAACAACTCTAGTCTCACACTGGTATCAAAGCTAAGTTTGGGAAAGCAAGGTGTGAGGTAATTGGGACAAAGTGGTTGCATAAAGTCTCTCTCTCTCTCTCTCTCTCTCTCTCTCTCTCTCTCTCTCTCTCTCTCTCTCTCTCTCTCTCTCTCTCTCTCTCTCTCTCTCTCTCTCTCTCTCTCTCTCAATGGGAAGTCTGCTTGGAAAGAGTTTGAGAATGTCCAAAAGTGTTTTCTCACCCACTTTCTCCAAGTCAAGACGGCTAATCGATTTTTTTGGTGGTTGTTATTGGCTAAAAGCGTGTATTGGTGGTACTCTTTTAAAAAAGTGGGGAATGGTAATTTTTTTGCAAAAAAATTCAAATCTTGTCGGACTTTATAGTTTTAGATTCTACACCAAAAACTCTATCCATTGATATATAACATGCTAGTTTATGTTACATGTAACGTCTTGCTATTTACAAATTGGTGGTTTATCTCCATTGAATTAGACACAATCTTTTTTTACGACGGGCATTCAAATATTGACGTAGGTTGCAATTGGACGTTGCTTTATGAAGATTCACAATCAACATCAACAATTGGCTAAGGCTGATCAAATATTTTGGTGGTTGTTATTGGGTAAAAGCGTGTATTGGTGGTACCACTTTTTACATTTTTTGGTGGTACCCTTTTAAAAAAGAGAGGAATGGTAACAATTTTGCAAAAAAATTCAAATCTTGTTGGACTTTATAGTTTTAGATTCTACATGAAAAAAATCTATATATTGATATACAACATGCTAATTTATTTTACATGTAACACATGGAGATGGGGCTTGTAAAGTGCTACCAAAGTGCTATCCAAGACATCCCTTTTTTGTACCACCAATACATGATTTGTCCCTATTTGATTTTGCAATTCTTCAAGGTATATATTTTTTTTGCTCTAGGATGCAATAGTTCACGGACCTCGTGCTTGATTCACTGGTAGGGATTTAATATTTACTTGATCACATGAAATTTCTTGTGATTACTGTGTGTTATTACGATATTACCATGGAGGAAGTCAAAAAAATGTATCTAACTGTAGATATCTGGAACATTCAAGTGCTTTTCTTTGTTGGTGCAAGGTTTATAGTTCTCTTGGGAATATGGTCACTCTATGGTCATCTCCACCTTGGTTCTATTAGTCGCTTGAAAGTTTTTTATGAACTCATTGGATTTATACATTGGTCCTCAATTTATAGATGGAGTAGTTCATGCAAAATATTGAATGTGGTAGATGCTATTGCATCCACCTAGATGGGTGTGCATGAATAGACAAGTGGATGCTCTATGTGGTATGTAGTTGAAGTCCTAGGTGTAGGAAGATTTTTGAAAATGATGTAAGGATCTTAGATTGGGTATGGCTCACATGTGGTGAAGTTAGGGTTATCCTAAAAATATCCCCCTTCTTGTGAAGATCAACCCTTTTCCTAATCATATTCTACATTAGAATACTAACTCTTTGGCTCATCTAGAACTACATCCTTGCTCACCCTCACTTGAGTGTGATAGGATTGTAATATTTTTACCATTTTTGCTCAAGGGAATAACCAATGAACACACAATTTTTAGCTTTTAGGTCTAATTTTTTATGTTGCTTAATTGCGAGTTTTGCACATAAGCAATCCATCCAAACATTTTAAGGCGTGCCAAATCAGGTTTTATTCTAGCGACATTCTCCTTGAGTGTTATCAACGGTGGGTTTCCTGTCCATAATGTAGATAGCTATAGTAAACACCTCATCTTTCTCCTTACCTTCACTATATGGACGTCGATAAAGGTAACGTAAAACCCACATCCACCCATAAACAAATTAAAATCTTTGGAGAACCCTACACATCAAAATGCATTATTGCTAATACATTTTTGCTTACCTGCTTGTCATGAAGAAGCGACACCTTTGAATGATTTTCAAACTAGCAAGCTTTACAAAACTTATGCATTTCAACCATCTTAAACATTGGAAAACTTGTCACAAGATCGTGAATGCATGGTTTTCATCCTTTTGCACATTCACATGTCCATGCTTATGACAAATGTGTGCAACAATCCCAAACTTTGTGCAAACGTGACATCTTTTATCTCGGGTACATTTAAATCGAGAGTGAACATTTTTTCCACCTTTTTACCTTCTTCAATGAGCCTTCCATTCTTCTTGTACTCTTCTACATATAGACACTCCAAATTGAACCTGACCTACAAGCCTTGCTCAATCAATTGCCCGACTGACACTAAGCTCTTTGTAATATTGGTCACATCCAATACATCAGCTAAATATTTCACTTTGCCATCTGTCAATGATAAAGGCACATTCCTTATACGAGCAATAGGGTGCTCTTTATCATCCCTATTTTCAACAATAATAAGAACTGTCCACCAAACTTTGCAAGTCTCAAAACCACTCACCATGGCTAGTCATACGATTTGATGCACCCAAATCCAAATACCTTATGTTATCACCACAATATGATGTTAGGAGATGTAAAAATAGAAGCCACGTGCATTGAATGCACACACAACCCAAAAAAGGTGCTCTCAGTTGCAACCATCAACTCGTCATGCCATTTTTGGCTTGCCATGGGGGGGGGGGGGGGGGGGGGGGGGAGGGGGGAATCAACACTAAGTCCCACAGGGTCTTTAATGAAGATCCAGTCATGGGATTAATGGCAAGGATCTAGGTGCACGGATCTCAAGGAGATCTGACGATATACAAAAAATCGACGTAATGGGGTCGCTAACAGATTCAAACCCAGGTGGACGTTGTGGCAACCCAATGACTTAACTAGGCGCACGTGTAGAATTTGATGTCCTATATGTCCAAACACTAACCTGTAAAGTAAATTTTTGTGGGCTAAAGTAAACTAAGACAAAAAAAAGTAAACTCGGACACACTCTTTCAAAATTGGATGGTTGAATATACATTAAGACCTTGTGAAACATAATGTTTTTGGGGGGGGAGGGGGGGCTAAGTGGCACAAGGTCTTAAATGACCCCAAGCAGTGGGATCTACAAAGGAGGTTGAAGAGGGGGAATCTTGAGGATGATTCACGACGGTCAAAAAGTCAAGCCCAAAGGCGCAAGTGGGATTTGAACCCAGACCGCCATGGTGAGAGGCTCACGCTCTATCGACATGCACATGAGAGATTTTGAATGGGAAAACAAAAACATACATTAGGAAGGGAATGGGGTCTAAGGGGGCCTCTTTATTTGCCAAGGGATTGATAGGGAGATTATGATAGGGACAAATAGGTGGATTCCACGTGGACTAAAATGGTGGGTATGGTAGGGCCTAAAAGTAAGTGGTCCTTGTGCTCTTTTATAAAATGTAAATGTGTTTGTCTGCAGGTTGTGCCACTATTTTCCATGGCATCATCAGGTGATCGACAACCTAGGAGTGTCATTGACTCCATTTCATGTAGCAATGTACAAGACGACAATGGAATGTTGGGTGACAATGGAGTTCAAACAATTAATGTGGGTGATAATGTAGCCCATCTCAAGAGGTGCACAAAAGGTCTCAAGAAGACACATGGCTTCTTGAGCACACCATTGGAAGAGAAGGATCATGGAGTTCAAGAAAACCCATGATGAAAAGAGGCTCGCAAAGGTGCATCATGTGTATGTTCCTTCACATCTGAAGCTAGAGACATTAGTGGCTCCATTGAGGTGTAATTTCACTCCTCTGTCAACTTCTTAGATTGTTTATTTTGTATTTCTGCCATATATGTTGCTTCGATGTCTATAGGGTTTTCATTACTTGTTCATGTTTGTGGATATTTTCCCATCCAATTTTCTAGAGTGGGAGCTAATAGAGTCCTTCACATGAACTTTTGAGGCCATCCACGTTGAACTTGGCAAGCTGCTCTATGCTGGTTGTCCATCCGTGGAGCTTATCTCATGGGACATTTTTTTTTTAATAACCATACTTGTGTGACTTCTAGGCAAATTGGGTATGGTAATCTTTATTTGGTTCACCCACCAACCTTGCAGAGTTTGGAATGGCCTAAGCCATGAGTGCCCTTATCACAACAACCAAAAGGAGAATCGAGGTGGATGTGCATTTAGCAACAATGAAGTGCACCTATGGTTCCCACAAAGCTTCCCTTACTTAACTTATGTCCCTTCATGTGTTTGTGTTTATCTTTTGACTACAGAGTGTTCACAAGACACCAACAATGTGGCCTTACACAGAGGAATGTGCAATCAATGGATTCCTTGCAGTTGGATGGGAGACTAAGGTGGTCAACCACCTAGGAGATACAATCTAGTGCTATGAAGTTGCTGAGAATGTGGTGTACAGATACCATATTGCAAAGCAAAGCTTGTCAACTATCTTTCCTACAGAAGATGGAAGATGATGAAGGGAGAATGGAAGGCACTAGACTCTCATGTTTGTTGCTAGACAATCAATTGATCTGCAAATATGACTCCATGACGATGCAATGTGCTATGTTTTTTGTTTTTAGCATGTAGGATCAAAAAATGTTGCTTATTGAAGATGTTTTTGATGAGGTTTCTCTTTATTACTCTTGGAACCACCCATTGAGATTTGTATCCATGTCATTAATAATATGCCCATCATTGTCTAAGTTCTATTTGTGTGGGATCATGGATCGTATGTACCTGAAAGCTATTTAATACTCCTTTGTAAAATGAGTCAACATAGAGATGGCCTTACTTTGGAATTTGTCATCATTACAAGGAAAATATTCAATTTCCTTGACAAACAATGACATTACTACACGGATTCATAATTAAGAAAATCAAATCAAAATTTAATGTAATTTCCTTCAGAAACAATGACACTAGTACAGGGGTTCACAATTAAGAAAATCAAACTTCTAAAAGTCAACTTCACTAATTGAAGTTCAACCTTTAATGTAAATAAATTGAAATGAAGATGGATTGATAGTAACATTCATTACTTTAGTAATGGTAGAGCATGGCATAACGTATAAATGGACTTCAAGGTGTACAATTCAAGAATGGCTACCTGTCAATTGTATACTTGTAAAAAAATGTCCTCTTAGTATAATTGTCACACATCAAACCAACAATCACTATACGCAAGTTAAAGTGAACTTTTGTAGCATTGTCATGTGCATGTTTAGTACCCTCTTTGAGGAGAGCATGCATGGGAAGATTGTTTTCTCATTAGAGCTTTAGGTGAGGTATATAAATACAACAATGTAGACCTTCACCCGCTTTGCTCGCTTTTCATGGATTTTTCATTTTCCTGGATTGTAGGGGCCCAAGTTTTCATTTGTGATAGCGAATGGGGAAAAAGCTACTATTGTGCATCAGAAAGAAAATTATCCATAGTGTCCGCTACTCAAAGTTTGATGTTATGAAACATGCAATAGATAGTAGGCTGATGAAGCTTTGCTTCACTCTTCACCTTGTTAAAGCAATGGATCTCTCTCTCTCTCTCTCTCTCTCTCTCTCTCTCTCTCTCTCTCTCTCACACACACACACACACACACACACATACACACACATACACACAGACACACACACACACACACAAAATTACATAAGGTCTTTCAACTGACTCTCTCTCTCTCTCTCTCTCACACACACACACACACACACACACACACACACACACACACACACACACACACACACACACACACACACACACACACACACACACACACACACACACACACACACACACACACATACACACAGACACACACACACACAAAATTACATGAGGTATTTCAATTGAATCTTCTATTAAATTTGACAAAAAGAAGCCTGGATGATAAGTATTTTGGGATCCCCTCATTTACATCTCTATTAAACCGCCCATTACATGATCACACAAACAACTGTTGCAGTAAAAGCAGGTGTTTGGACGCTCTGCTAAAGGTAAGATACGAGTCGCCAAGACTACCCCATACTCCCGGGTGTGTGGAGTACTGTTAAAATATCCTCTTAATAGATGACCATAACTACGATACAAAAAAATCGTATGAGGTGGAAGGAATTGGGCTAGAAGGTATAACCGCTCAGAAAAACCTGGCTTCAATGAATGTTCTATGTAATAATACTGTGGCCCTAGGCCCAGAGCCTCAGTTACCATCGCCAATCTGGTATTGTTCCTAAAATGCTCGCGACCCCAAAGGGTTACACAAGTCACTCCGTTATGATATGTCCACCATTTAGTTTGGGAAACACAGGTTCCTAATTGCGGGAATAGATGAAGTTCATAACGGAGTAAAGTAGCTCCCTGAGTAGATTCACCTGATTGATAAAGGTGAGCTGTTGCTATGGAAAAAACCAGTGATAGCCATTTTTTGGCTCTCTGTAATTTCCATAGTGAGTTACCTCACCCTATCAAATCACTCAAACACTGTGGTTACCCTCACCCTTTCACTGTATATAGGTGTGTGTGAGTTAGGGGACTTTTCCCATATCTTCTTCAAAACCCTCAATTAGCTAGTCACTAGGCTAGTTGAGCCAAAAGAAAAAATAAAAAAAAATATTAAAAATATATATAAGTATATTATGGCCCATTTGTGTGTAAATATTTCATTGTATATAGGGTCTAAATAAAAGGATTTTTCATAATCATTTTGGTATTTATTTAAATATTGCTACCTAGGGTGTGTTATTTATGCTATGTACATTGACTCACCATTACCAGATTTTTTCTTACCATTTTGCATACTCTTTATTCCATAAAAAAATAATTTCATGCAAGCTTCTCTTATTTTTGGTGTAATTCCATCCTAGCAAAAATCCAAAAAAACTAGTTCTATTTATGTGTATATTTTTTCACTATTGTGATTTTTTCCTTCCTACATCTATTCTCTATTACTCTCATAAATTAGACCACCAAAAATATTAATCTTTTTATGGTAGACTTATAATGAGAGAGATTTATTTTGACCCCTTTATATTTTTTCCACCTATATTATTTATATTTGACATGTACATATTTTTTTTAGACCCCTCAATATTTGATTTTCTTAGTTGTACTATTCACTTATATCATGATCTTAACAATATTTTCAATTATAGACCTACCAAATAAGGTCAAGGGTATGTGGCATGTATGCATGCATTATGGAGGGCTCACTCTTGGAGATATTCAAAAGAATCATCCAAAGAAGGACCCCACAAGGACTTTGTGCAGTGGAAAAAAACAGTCGGTTTTGTTGAATTTTTAAAGTTCACTTGCTCTCCAAATTTGAAAGGGCAAAACAAACAAAAGATGTATCTCGTGGGCTGAACGTTTGCCTCAAAATTTTTTCATATTTTTTTGAGTTACGAGCTATGAGCTATGATGTTATTGGTGGACCCCAGTTTGCCCATGCTATGCAGCCACACTCCTTCTTCCACTTTATCATTTTCCTCTTTCACACACACTTCTCCACTCATCATCCCCACCTCTCTCACCACTCTTCTCCGCACCCTACTCACCTTCTTCTCAACCTTGAAGAATAAGAGAAACCATGGTGAACTCATGTCTCCTACACACACTTCCATTTTAAAATTGACCACCTAGTCTCATTTTTCCTCATCCATATTACCCATATCTATCAATTAAAACCACTACATTCAGCCTGTTCTCTTGAGAGATAGCATCATGGTGATTGATTACTCATGTTCACTTACCTTGGCTCGTAAGGAAGGTCAAGAGTGGAGAAAAACGTACCGTCAAAGCTAGTGGACTGTCAACAAGCATCAAAATTGACCCTACTCAAGACACTTGGAGCATCAACATTGTAAGAAATCCATATTTTCTTACCTATTAAGAGTTTTTTCTTCCTTATTTGTATCCTACTTGGATTTTCCCATTGTAAATATCCAATTCCATTTGTAAATCAATAAAAATACTAAGTCTACTAATTTACTAACACTAACCTACTATGAAAAGTCATATCACCTCCACTTCTCTCCTGTCTCTCTTCTTCATCTATCCACACCAACTTCTTGATAATTCCAAGCAAAAGAAATTAGATAAGTTCTGAAAATCTAACGCAACCATGGTTAGAGGAGTAACCCTAGCCCTCAAAACTGCTATAAAAGGAGGGTTTAGCTAGCACAAAAGGGGAGAGCCATAAGCAAGAGCACTATGCTATCGCTTGAGAAGCCAAGCTCAAACTCTCTAGAAGGAGCTCTTGAGTGGAAGCTCATTGTCTTATGCATGTGCATGTGTTGTAATAGGGGTGATTAGCAAGGGAACTCTATGCCATTGTAAGAGAGAGAGTGATCATTCAATTGAGGGTAGGAAATCTATCATTTCTCCTACTAGTGTAAGCCCAACATTTGCTGAATTAAGGAGAGTGGATTTGGACTAAGCTTGGATACTTTGGCTCTCTTCCAACGTGAAGTAATGGAAAACAATGATGTATAAGTATCTTGGTGTTTTTTTTAAGTTCTTGATAGCTTGTCTCTGGGTGTTGTCATCAATTTAGCCATAAATCCCACATACTGTAAGAGGGCGACAGGGTGGAGAGGACTCCCCTGGCCTTAAGATAGTGATTGGGGTGTCTTTTATTGTGATGTGTTGTGGTGTAATTTACTCAAGCTATGTTCAAGAAATACTAATCTCACTTTGATTGGTCATGAAAGATTTGTAAGAAGGTATTAATGCAACAAGCACCCCCTCCCCCTTCTCTCTCTTTCTTACATATATGATTGTGTTTGCTTGATCACTACCGATACATTTCAAAGCAGCCCGAGCACTATCTCTCTCTCTCTCTCTCTCTCTCTTTACGCGTCCTAGTTCACATCCAAAACTAGGTGGTGCCTCAAATTTGTGTAGGGTTAGGTTGCGGGTTTGTGTGTGTGTTTGCTGTTTATTCCAACCCCAACCCAATTGAGCAGCACAGGAGCCTAGACGGGTGCTTAGGGGCCACTCTTCTTGTTGCCCGCCCCGGACCGCCTCAAATTGGTGCACCCACTGAGGACGGCTTGTGTATCTTTTTGTGTAGGTTCAATCTTTAGCATAGTCAAGTAGGTTGCATGAATCATGAGAATCTGTATGATTATTTCATGCCCATTGCAAGGCAAAAGGTACACATAATTGTTAGTACTAAGTTGCAATTTCAACGTGTAATTCGTAGAATTTAAGGTCTCCTTAGGTTGGCAGAGATAAACGTAGCAGTAATCCCTTTATTTTGCCTCTCATTTGGTACGTCCTTAGTTTGGGCGTCTATATTTTTGTTTTGTTTTAAGCATTAGGTCATGCATAGACCATGGATAATGGCCCAAGATTAGAGGTTTTCCCCTTCCATTTCACTCCACACATTAGAATAAAGGTTGCAATTAGTAGGAAGATCCACTTTCAACAACGTATGGTGCTCATGTTTGGTGCCCAAAGAGTAGGAGAAATTCTGGCGTCACCAAACCCTGTCATCCTGCCTCTTATTGATTATCATAGGTCATTTGATGTGAATATTTTTATTTTGTTGTAGAATAGATTTCAATTTAGAAAATATTACTGTGTAAATTTGAGAAAAAAAACAAAAACAAAAACGTGTTGTAACTTTGAAACTGATTCAATAAAGGCCCAACGCCAAATGTATGGATATCCTCTTTTCTTTGGAGAGCGTGGAGAGGATGTAGAATTATTTTTTGCAAATTTCAAGATGTCTTGTCGTATCAAGAGGATAATAACTGATTAAGAACGCATAGAGATGTTTGAAGTGGTCCTTAGGAAAGATGCTATCACTTTGTTTGACTCGTTGCCTGAGGAAGTTGAAGGGAATTACACGGAAGTGGTGAATCATTTTAAGAGATACTTCTTTGATCCCCAAAACACTCAAAAACTATGGCAAGACATTGTTTCTCATAAGCAGAAAGACTAAGATGACTACTACTTGTACAAGCACGAGTTTCTACATCTTTGGGCTGTATGGGTAAGAAATGTTGCTAACCCTGGTGATGGTGCAGAGTTCCTAAAGAAGGAGAGGTTTATAGCCAGACTCTTTCCTGACTGTAAGGTAAAATTTGAGACGGATGCACCGGCTACCTTTGATGCAGTTGAAACTAGGGCTGCTGACAAATATAGAAAACTCAAGTGCTTAAGGGGAGCGGTTACAATAGAAGGTCTGAGACCCAAAGGTAAGTCACAAGCATTAACATCTAGGGAGATTCCTAAGGTAACGGCGGAAGTGATTGAGAAGTTAAATGAATCTTTAATCAGCCTGTCAATTCACCTTGCACAAGTTGTAGGTCCAAAACGACAAGCAAAGAAGTCTGAAGAGCGAGATCCACGACCTAGGAGAGTCTTACAATGTTGGAATTGCGGAGTGTGTGGAAGTGGGATGTATAATTATCCTTGGCCCCGTGGGGAGCGAGGGAGACCTAACTTGAATTACCCAGTGATGAATACAGGTGAAGGAACTAGTCAGCAACCACGGATTCTACAAAGGCCAAATGGAGCAAGACCACCTCCACAAGGAGTGGAAGGAGTTCCACCTTTGCCAGACCCAAATGTGCATGTGGTAGAGGTGCCAAATTCAAAAGAGGTTGACATGGAAGCAAATGGCATTAAGCGTGGCCGTGGAAAATGGAAGGAGAAAGAAGGAGTCACGTCACAAAGTGATCATGGACGAGAAAAGAAGGCAAAGGAGACCAAGGAAACTAAGAGGACTCGATGTCGTATCGACCTCCAAGACTTGCCTCTTGGACATGGTATGGCTCCATACAACTTGTTGGAAGACATGAGAGGTAAGGGTCATGATATCTCATGGCCTCAATTTCTTTCATTATGTCCACAAGCTGGGAGGGATTTAACAAGGGCAGTTAGCACTAGGACAAAGGTAAGAGAGAGTGTGCCTATTGTAAAAATTGCACAAGCTGAAATGAATGAGGACATTACACCTGTGCTAGATTGTTACATAAAAGGGAGATTGGTTAGGAAAGGTTTAGTGGATGGGGGTGCACAAATTTGCATCATGACAGAGGGACTCATGCAAAGACTAGGCATGCACATCCATGAGACACCTGAAATCAAAGTCAAGATGGCAAACAATAGCAATGCTAGGTGTGTAGGCATTTGTAAAAATGTCTTTGTAGAGGCCTTTGGAATTAAGAAGGCGGTGGATTTTTATGTTATTTCGACGAAGGGAAGTGGTTATCCATTTATCCTAGGAAGACCATGGCTAATGAAAATGCGAGCTTTGCAGGATTGGGAGAGTGGAAAATTAATTTGCAGGAACGACAACCATAAGAAGGTTGTCTTTGACATGAAGGAGCAACGCCAAGAGGAGCTCCATGAAGAATCATCTCAAAGTGAGACGGAGGAAGGCTCGACCGATTGCACTTCAGAAGGAGAAAGTAGGGGAAACATTACTGAAGAGGAGTCTTCCATTTAAGTCATGGGGGTAAGGTTTAATCCAAACAACCAAGAGACCTCTTGCCCAGGTTTGGAAGAGGTAGGTTCCGAAGAGAACCAAAAAGTGGAATATGAACGAATGCTAGAAGGTATGTTATCTACAACACTTACAAAGGATGAAAGATAGGAGCTCAAAGGTGTGTTAAGGAAATTTCCTAGGCTTTTTGCTAAAGATTACACCGATGTGCGTGGAGTAGATGCTGTTCAACACAAAATTGAGTTGAAGCCAAGGGCCACACTTAAGGCTCAAAAGCTACGAAGGCTAGGAGTCATCAAGAAGCAGGCTTTACTAAAGGAGATAAGAAAGCTTCTAGCAGTAGGTTTCATTTATCCACTGGAGAATTTAGAGTGGGTCTCTCCTGTTGTTGTCACTCCTAAGAAAAACGGCAAGTGGAGGGTGTGTGTGGATTACCGTCCACTCAATGAGGCAACAAAAAGAGATCACTTTCCCCTCCCATTTCAGGATGAGATACTGAATGAGGTAGTTGGTCATGAGAAGTACACTGTGTGTGATGGCTACTCAGGTTACTTTCAAATAGAGATTGCATTGGAGGAACAATTGAAGACAACCTTCATCACTCCTTGGGGTTGTTATGCTTTTAGAGTCATGCCATTTGGCCTGAAAAATGCTGCTGCAACTTTCCAACGCTTCATGAACATGGTGTTTCAAGCATTCTTTGGAAAGTCCATAAGGGTTTTTATTGATGATTTTTTCATTTATAGCTCAAAATCATTGCATTTACAAAGGGTAGAAGAAGGTTTAAAGAAGCTCAGTGACATGGGAGGTCAACTCAACCTCGACAAGTGTCACATAGGTGAGGATGAAGTGATCTTGCTTGGTCACAAGGTTTCCTATAAAGTCATTGAGGTAGATCCTTCAAAGGAAAAGGCTCTTATTGAGCTCCCATCACCCAACAATCTCAAAGAGGTCATCTCATTCATTCAAAAGGTGAAGTATATGTCACGCTTTATTCACTAAGCTTCGGAGTTGTTTCATCCTTTGCAAAAGTTGACACAAAAAGTAGAATTTGCATGGTCTGATGATCTTGAAGAGTACTTTTGTAACATTAAAGTCATTTTGTCAGAGCTACCAACACTCATGCCTCCTTGTTGGGAGTACACATTCTTTGTTAGCTCTAGTGTTGGAAGGGAAACAATTGGTGCGGTTTTGCTACAACAAGATCCCCATAGTACCCGGATGCGACCCATCTACTTTGCTAGTAGGGTCATGAATGCCTTGGAGAGAGGCTACACAGAAACAGAACTCATGATGCTTTATCTCACGTTTGCGGTGAGAAAGTTTAGATCCTACCTGCTATCAAAACCTTTTGTAATTCCCACTTTAAAAAATTTGTTTCCTTGGGTGTCATCTCAAATGAATCTTAGCACTAGGATCTCAAAGTGGATTATGGAATTGCAAGAGTTCCAATACTCTTTCAAGGTAGAAGATAGTGTGCGTGCACAATTGGCAGGGATCCTTACTTATAGGGTACATGAGAAGGAGATTAAGGTGCCTGAAGTAAAGACCCTACCATTGCCACCACCTAAAAGTATTCCTAATGCTTTTACCTTGTTCTTGATGGAGTTTTTTGACGAGTCACAGGAAAAGCAGGGGGAGGGCTAGTATTGCTCAACCCAAGTGGAGAGGTGGTCATGAAAGAGAAGGTCAATCTACCAAGTTCAACTAGCAACAATGAAGCAAAATACGACACACTACTTCATGGTTTGAAGATGTGCATTGGCCAAGGGATACAATGTCTCATGGTAAAGGGAGATCTACACTTCTCATTGCGAAGCAGACTTTAGGCATTTGGGCATGCAAGAATGAAAGCCTAAGGACAAAATTTCATGCCATTCATAGATTGTTTAATCAATTTGAAGAAGTGCAACAATATCATATTCCTAGGAAACAGAATGAAGATGACGATTTACTTGCACAGCAAGTAATTATATGTGTTGAGAAAGAAGTGCAGGTCATCATGGTGGCAGCAGCTGTCAAGAAACCGAGATACCAGGGATTGGAGTCATTGGCTCCCATTATTGGCTACATTTTGGAGGGCGAGTTTCCACAAGACTTCACTAAAGCTAAAAAACGGAGACTCATGAAGAAATCAAGTTTTTATCTCTTTCTAGAAGGCTCCCTCTATCAAAGAGGGAAGGATCAAGTGTGAGAAGAGTACCAACTATCGAGGAAATTCCAGCCATTCTAAAAGGATTGCATGAAGAGGCATGTGGTAGTCCTTTTTCCCAAGAATTAACTATGAAGAAGATTTTTCTTGTGGGGTATGTTTGGCCAAGTTTTCATGTGGATGTTCAACATTTGTGTAAAAACTGTCACAATTGTCAGGTAAGTGGGAATAGGAGGTTGGTGCATGGCCCGAGGCAAATGGCCCAAGGCAAATAGTGCTTGCAAATGGACCCTTTGAAAAGTGGAGCATTGATGCTATGGGTCCTCTGCCTAGAACAAAGAATGTTAAACTCTACATTCTAGTGGTTGTGGACTACATGACTAGGTGGGTAGAGGCTCAAAGTGTGGCAAGGGTAAATGGGAAAACAGTGAGCAGGTTTGTCTACACTAATATTTGTTGTAGATTTGGCACACCTCTAGAGAGTGTTTCGGATAATGGTCGAGGGTTCAAGAAGGGTTTACTCACAGAAGTTTGTGAAGAGATTCACATTCTACATCGTCATAGCACACCATACTACCCACAGTCAAATGGTTTGGTAGAAAAAGCTAATGGTGTCATTGCAGGCATCATTAGAAAAAAGGTGAAAAACAAGACAAAGTTGTGGGATGACTTCTTGGATGGTGCCTTGTGGGCGTATCGAACCACATATAGGGAAGCAATGGAGTTCACACCATTTCACTTGGTCTATGGTCAAGAGGCTTTACAGCCAATGGAGCTAAACATTCCAACAATGCGACTTCATGGAAAAGCAGCACAAGATGATCAAGAAGCATGGATGGATCGACTTATTACCTTAGCTGAGATTGAGTAGAGAAGAGAAGCAGCATACGAGTGCTACAAGAGGAAAGCTACGCAGGCGAAGGAGAGGCTTGACAAGAAACTAAAGGACAAAGGCATCAATGAAGGAGATCTCGTGCTAAGGTATGACAATCGACTCCATAATCGTTTTGATGCCAAGTTTGAAACTAGATGGCAGGGGCCATACATAGTTAAGAAGGCTTTCAATTCAAGTTACTATCAACTTATGGACTTGAATGGGAAAGAGCACTCCAGGAAGGTAAACGAGTATCGCTTCAAGCCTTATTTGAGTCGCCTTCTACCAAAGGATCTACCAAAGATCTGTCAAAAGGCAGCTATCTCATGTAAGTATTGTTCCGCGAAGCATGAGTATAACTCCAACCAAAATTATGAGGGGCCAAACAATGAAGATCTCGTCAAGGACTCTGAAGCACTCTTTTTGGAAAAGATGCTTTATGATGGTACATGAATATACCATAATCCTGGGAGAGGGCTAATGATAGCCGTTTTTTAGCTCTCTGTTATTTCCATAGTGAATTACCTCACCCTATCAAATCACTCAAACACTGTGGTTACCCTTACCCTTTCACTGTATATAGGTGTGTGTGAGTTAGGGGACTTTTCCCATATCTTCTTAGAAACACTCAATTAGCTAGTCACTATGCTAGTTGAGCCAAAAAAAAAAAAAAGTAAAAAAATATAAGTATATTATGGCCCATTTGTATGTAAATATTTCATTGTATATAGGGTCTAAATAAAAGGAATTTTCATAATTATTTTGGTATTTATTTAAATATTTCTACCTAGGGTGTGTTATTTATGCTATGTACATTGACTCACCATTACCATATTTTTTCTTAGCATTTTGCATACTCTTTATTCCATATGAAAATAATTTCATGCAAGCTTTTCTTATTTTTGGTGTAACTCCATCCCAACAAAAATCCAAGAAAACTAGTTCTATTTATGTGTATATTTTTTCACTATTGTGATTTTTTCCTTCCTACATCTATTCTCTATTACTCTCATAAATTAGACCACTAAAAATATTCATCTTTTGAATACCTCCAAGAGTGAGCACTCTTGACCTTCCTTGGGAGCCAAGGTATGTGAACATGAGTAATCAATTATCGTGATGCTGTCTTTCAAGAGAAGAGGCTGAATTTAGTGGTTTTTATTGATAGATATGGGTAATATGGATGAGCAAAAATGAGACTAGGTGGTCAATTTTGGAATGGAAGTGTGTGTAGGAGACATGAGTTCACCATGGTTTCTCTTATTCTTCAAGGTTTAGAAGAAGCTGAGTAGGGTGCAGAGAGGAGTGGTGAGAGAGGTGGGGATGATGAGTGGAGAAGTGTGTGTGAAAGAGGAAAATGATAAAGTGGAAGAAGGAGTGTGGCTACATAGCATGGGCAAACTGGGGTCCACCAATAAAATCATAGCTCACAGCTCATAGCTCAAAAAAAGAAAAAAAAATTTGAGGCAAAAGTTCCGCCCACGAGCTACAACTTTTGTTTGTATCACCTTTTCAAATTCGGAGAGCAAGTGAACTTTACAAATTCTACAAAACCGACTGTCTTTTCCACTACACAAAGTCCTTGTGGGGTCCTTCTTTGGAGTACTATTCACTTATATCATGGTCTCAACAATATCTTCAATTATAGACCTACCAAATAAGGTCAAGGGTATGTGGCATGCATGCATGCACTATGGAGGGCTCACTCTTGGAGGTATTCAAAAGAATCATCCAAAGAAGGACCCCACAAGGACTTTGTGCAGTGGAAAAAAACAGTCGGTTTTGTTGAATTTTTAAAGTTCACTTGCTCTCCGAATTTGAAAAGGTGATACAAACAAAAGTTGTAGCTCGTGGGATGAAATTTTGCCTCAAATTTTTTAAACGAGCTGTGAGCTATGATTTTATTGATGTACTCCAGTTTGCCCATGCTATGCAGCCACACTTCTTCTTCCACTTTATCATTTTCTTCTTTCACAAACACTTCTCCACTCATCATCCCCACCTCTCTCACCACTCTTCTCTGCACCCTACTGACCTTCTTTTGAACCTTGAAGAATAAGAGAAACCATGGTGAAATCATGTCTCCTACACACACTTCCATTCCAAAATTGACCACCTAGTCTTATTATTCCTCATCCATATTACCCATATCTATCAATAAAAACCACTAAATTCAGCCCCTTCTCTTCAAAGACAGCATCATGGTGATGGATTACTCATATTCACTTACCTTGGCTCCCAAGGAAGGTCAAGAGTGGAGAAAAAACGTATCGTCAAAGCTAGTGGACCGTCAACAAGCGTCAAAATTGACCCTACTCAAGACACTTGGAGCATCAACATTGTAAGAAATCCATATTTTCTTACCTATTAAGAGTTTTTTCTTTCTTATTTGCATCCTACTTGGATCCTCCCATTGTAAATATCAAATTCCATTCGTAAACCAATTAAAATACTAACTCTACTAATTTACTAACACTAACCTACTATGAAAAGTCCTATCACCTCCACTTCTCTCCTCTCTCTCTTCTTCATCTATCCACACCAACTTCTTGATAATTCCAAGCAAAAGAAATTAGATAAGTGCTGAAAATCTAACCCAACCATGGTTAGAGGCATAACCCTAGCCCTCAAAATTGCTATAAAAGAAGGGTGTAGCTAGCACAAAAGGGGAGAGCCATAAGAAAGAGCACTATGCTATAGCTTGAGAAGCCAAACTCAACCTCTCTAGAAGGAGCTCTTGAGTGGAAGCTCATTGTCTTATGCATGTGCATGACTTGTAATAGCGGTGATTAGTAAGGGAACTCTATGCCATTGTAAGAGAGAGAGTGATCATTCAATTGAGAGTAGGAAATCTATCATTTCTCCTACTAGTGTAAGCCCAACATTTGCTGAGTCAAGGAGGGTGAATTTGGACTAACCTTGGATACTTTGTCTCTCTTCCAATATGAGGTAATGGAAAACAATGATGTATAAGTATCTTGGTGTTTTGTTAAAGTTCTTGATAGGTTGTCTCTGAGTGTTGTCATCAATTTAGCCATAAATCCCATATACTGTAAGAGGGCGACAGGGTGGAGAGGACTTCACTGGCCTTAAGATAGTGATTGGGGTGTCTTTTATTGTGATATGTTGTGGTGTAATTTACTCAAGCTATGTTGAACAAATACTTATCTCACTTTGATTGGTCATGACAGATTTGTAAGAAGGTATTAATGCAACAAGCACCCCCTCCCCCTTCTCTCTCTTTCTTACATATATAATTGTGTTTGCTTGAATACTACTGATACATTTCAAAGCAGCCCGAGGACTATCTCTCTGTCTCTTTACGCGTCCTAGTTTGCATCCAAAACTAGGTGGTGCCCCAAATTTGTGTAGGGTTAGGTTGCGGGTTAGTGTGTGTGTTTGTTGTTTTTTCCAACCCCAACCCAATTGAGCAACACGGGAGCCTAGAAGGGTGCTTAGAGGCCACTCTTCTTGTTGCCCGTCCCGGACCGCCTCAAATTGGTGCACACACTGAGGACGGCTTGTGTATCTTTTTGTGTAGGTTCAACCTTTAGCATAGTCAAGTAGGTTGCATGAATCACGAGAATCTGTATGATTCTTTCATTCCCATTGGAAGGCAAAAGGTACACATAATTGTTAGTACTAAGTTGCAATTTCAATGTGTAATTCGTAGAATTTTAGGTCCCCTTAGGTTGGCAGAGATAAACGCATTAGTAAATCCCTTTATTTTGCCTCTTATTAGGTACGACCTTAGTTTGGACGTCTATATTTTTGTTTTGTTTTAAGCATTAGGTCATGCATAGACCATGGATAATGGCCCAGGAATAGAGGTTTTTCCCTTCCATTTCACTCCACACATTAGAATAAATGTTGCAATTAGTAGGAAGATCCACTTTCAACAACGTATGGTGTTCATGTTTGGTGCCCAAAGAGTAGGAGAAATTTTGGCGTCACCAAACCCTGTCATCCTGCCTCTTATTGATTATCATAGGTCATTTGATGTGAATATTTTTATTTTGTTGTAGAATAGATTTCAATTTAGAAAATATTACTGTGTAAATTTGAGAAAAAAAAACAAAAACAAAAACGTGTTGTAACTTTAAAACTGATTCAATGGAGGCCCAACACCAAATGTATGGATATCCTCTTTTCTTTGGAGAGCCTGGAGAGGATCCAGAATTATTTTTTGCAAATTTCAAGATGTCTTGCCGTATCAAGAGGATAGTAACTGATCAAGAACGCATAGAGATGTTTGAAGTGGTCCTTAGGAAAGATGCTAGCACTTGGTTTGACTCGTTGCCTGAGGAAGTTAAAGGGAATTACACGGAAGTGGTGAATCATTTCAAGAGATACTTCTTTGATCCCCAAAACACTCAAAAACTATGGCAAGACATTGTTTCTCATAAGCAAAAAGACCTAGATGACTACTACTTGTACAAGCACGAGTTTCTACGTCTTTGGGCTGTATGGGTAAGAAATGTTGCTAACCCTAGTGATGGTGCAGAGTTCCTAAAGAAGGAGAGGTTCATAGCCGGACTCTTTCCTGACCTTAAGGTAAAATTTGAGACGGATGCACCTGCTACCTTTGATGCAGCTGAAACTAGGGCTGCTCACAAATATAGAAAACTCAAGTGCTTAAGGGGAGAGGTTCCAATAGAAGGTCTAAGACCCAAAGGTAAGTCACAAGCATCAACATCTAGGGAGCTTCCTAAGGTAACGACGGAAGTGATTGAGAAGTTAAATGAATCTTTAATCAGCCTGTCAATTCACCTTGCACAAGCTGTAGGTCCAAAAAGACAAGCAAAGAAGTCTGAAGAGCGAGATCCACGACCTCAGAGAGTCTTACAATGTTGGAATTGTGGAGAGTGTGGAAATGGGATGTATAATTGTACTTGGCCCCGTGGGGAGCCAGGGAGACCTAACTTGAATTACCAAGTGATGAATGCAGGTGAAGGAACTAGTCAGCAACTACGGCTTCTACAAAGGCCAAATGGAGCAAGACCACCTCCACAAGGAGTGGAAGGAGTTCCACCTTTGCTAGACCCAAATGTGCATGTGGTAGAGGTGACAAATTCAAAAGAGGTTGACATGGAAGCAAATGGCATTAAGCGTGGCCGTGGAAAATGGAAGGAGAAAGAAGGAGTCACGTCACAAAGTGATCATGGACAAGAAAAGAAGGCAAAGGAGACCAAGGAAACTAAGAGGACTCGATGTCGTATCAACCTCCAAGACTTGCCGCTTGGACATGGTATGGCTCCATACAACTTGTTGGAAGACATGAGAGGTAAGGGTCCTGATATCTGATGGCATCAATTTCTTGCATTATGTCCACAAGTTAGGAGGGATTTAACAATGGCAGTTAGCACTAGGAGAAAGGTAAGAGAGAGTGTGCCTGTTGTAAAAATTGCACAAGCTGAAATGAATGAGGACATTACACCCGTGCTAGATTTTTACATAAAAGGGAGATTGGTTAGGATAGGTCTAGTGGATGGGGGTGCACAAATTTGCATCATGACAGAGGGACTCATGCAAAGACTAGGCATGCACATTCATGTGACACCTGAAATCAAAGTCAAGATGGCAAACAATAGCAAGGCTAGGTGTGTAGGCATTTGTAAAAATTTCTTTGTAGAGGCCTTTGGAATTAAGAAGGCAGTGGATTTTTATGTTATGTCGACCAAGGGAAGTGGTTATCCATTTATCCTAGGAAGACCATGGCTAATGAGAATGCGAGCTTTGCAGGATTGGTAGAGTGGAAAATTAATTTGCAGGAACGACAATCATAAGAAGGTTGTCTTTGACATGAAGGAGCAACGCCAAGAGGAGCTCCATGAAGAATCATCTCAAAGTGAGACGGAAGAAGGCTCGACCGATTGCACTTCAGAAGGAGAAAGTAGCGGCAGCATTACTTAAGAGGAGTCTTCCATTGAAGTCATGGGGTTAAGGTTTAAGCCAAACAACCAAGAGACCTCTTTCCTAGGTTTGTAAGAGGTAGGTTCCGAAGAGAACCAAAAAGTGGAAGATGAAAGAATGATAGAAGGTATTTTATCTACAACACTTACAAAGGATGAAAGAATGCTAGAAGGTATGTTATCTACAACACTTACAAAGGATGAAAGAGAGGAGCTCAAAGGTGTGTTAAGGAAATTTCCTAGGCTTTTTGCTAAAGATTACACCGATGTGTGTGGAGTAGATGCTGTTCAACACAAAATTGAGTTGAAGCCAGGGGCCACACTTAAGGCTCAAAAGCTACGAAGGCTAGGAGTCATCAAGAAGCAGGCTTTACTGAAGGAGGTAAGAAAGCTTCTAGCAGTAGGGAACATGGTGTTTCAAGCAATCTTTGGAAAGTCCATTAGGTTTTTTATTGATTATTTTTGCATTTATAGCTCAAAATCATTGCATTTACAAAGGGTAGAAGAAGGTTTAAAGAAACTCTGTAACATGGGAGGTCAACTCAACCTCGACAAGTGTCACATAGGTGAGGATGAAGTAATCTTGCTTGGTCACAAGGTTTCCTATAAAGGCATTGAGGTAGATCCTTCAAAGGAAAAGGCTCTTATTGAGCTCCCATCACCCAAGAATCTCAAAGAGGTCATCTCATTCATTCAAAAGGTGAAGTATATGTCACGCTTTATTCACTAAGCTTTGGAGTTGCTTCATCCTTTGCAAAAGTTGACACAAAATGTAGAATTTGCATGGTCTGATGAGCTTGAAGAGTACTTTTGTAACATTAAAGTCATTTTGTCAGAGCTACCAACACTCATGCCTCCTTGTTGGGAGTACACATTCTTTGTTAGCTCTAGTGTTGTAAGGGAAACAATTGGTGCGGTTTTGCTACAACAAGATCCCCATAGTACCCGGATGCGACCCATCTACTTTGCTAGTAGGGTCATGAATGCCTTGGAGAGAGGCTACACAGAAGCAGAACTCATGATGCTTTCTCTCAGGTTTGCGGTGAGAAAGTTTAGATCCTACCTGCTACCAAAAACTTTTGTAATTCTCACTGCAAATTTTTTTTTTCCTTGGGTGTCATCTCAAATGAATCTTAGCACTAGGATCTCAAAGTGGATTATGGAATTGCAAGAGTTTCAATACTCTTTCAAGGTAGAAGATAGTGTGCGTGCATAATTGGCAGGGATCCTTACTTATAGGGTACATGAGAAGGAGATTAAGGTGCCTGAAGTAAAGACCCTACCATTGCCGCCACCTAAAAGTATTCCTAATACTTTTACCTTGTTCTTGATGGAGTTTTTTGACGAGTCACAGGAAAAGCAGGGGGAGGGCTAGTATTGCTCAACCCAAGTGGAGAGGTAGTCATGAATGAGAAGGTCAATCTACCAGGTTCAACTAGCAACAATGAAGCATACTACGACACACTACTTCATGGTTTGAAGATGTGCATTGGCCAAGGGATACAATGTCTCATGGTAAAGGGTGATGCACTTCTCATTGTGAAGCAGATTTTAGCCATTTGGGCATGCAAGAATGAAAGCCTAAGGACAAAAGTTCATGCCATTGGTAGATTGTTTAATAAATTTAAAGAAGTGCAACAATATCATATTCCTAGGAAACAGAATGGAGATGCCGATTTACTTGCACAGCAAGTAGTTTCATGTGTTGAGAAATAAGTGCAGGTCATCATGGTGGCAACAGCTATCAAGCAATCGAGATACTAGGGATTAGAGTCATTGGCTCCCATTATTGGCTACATTTTGGAGGGCGAATTTCCACAAGACTTCACTAAAGCTCAAAAAAGGAGACTCATGAAGAAGACATGTTTCTATCTCTTCCTAGAAGGCTCCTTTTATCAAAGAGGGAAGGATAAAATGTGCAGAAGAGTACCAACTATCGAAGAAATTTCAGCCATTCTAAAAGGTTTGCATGAAGAGGCATGTGGTGGTCATTTTGCTCAAGAATTAACTGTGAAGAAGATTTTGTTTGCGGTATGTTTGGCCAAGTTTGCATGTGGATGTTCAACATTGGTGTAAAAGCTGTCACAATTGTCAGGTAAATGGAAATAGAAGGTTGGTGCATGGCCCGAGGCAAATAGTATTTGCAAATGGACGCTTTGAAAAGTGGGGCATTGATGCTATGGGTCCTCTACCTAGAACAAAGAATGGTAAACTCTACATTCTAGTGGCTGTGGACTAAATGATTAGGTGGTGGGTAGAGGCTCAAATTGTGGCAAGGGTAAATGGGAAAACAGTGAGCAGGTTTCTCTACCCTAATATTTGTTGTAGATTTTGCACACGTCTAGAGATTGTTTCGGATAATGGTCCGGGGTTCAAGAAGGGTTTACTCATAGAAGTTTGTGAAGAGCTTCACATTCTACATCGTCATAGCACACCATACTACCCACAGTCAAATGGTTTGGTAGAAAAAGCTAATGGTGTCATTGCAGGCATCATTAAAAAGATGGTGAAAAACAAGACAAAGTTGTGGGATGACTTCTTGGATGGTGCCTTGTGGGCGTATCGAACCACATATAGGGAAGCAATGGAGTTCACACCATTTCACTTGGTCTATGGTCAAGAGGCTTTACAGCCAATGGAGCTAAACATTCCAACAATGCGACTTCATGGAAAAGCAGCACAAGATGATCAAGAAGCATGGATGGATCGACTTATTACCTTAGCTGAGATTGAGTGGAGAAGAGAAGCAGCATACGAGTGCTACAAGAGGAAAGCTACGCAGGCGAAGGAGAGGCTTGACAAGAAACGAAAGGACAAAGGCATCAATGAAGGAGATCTCGTGCTAAGGTATGACAATCGACTCCATAATCGTTTTGATGCCAAGTTTGAAACTAGATGGCAGGGGCCATACATAGTTAAGAAGGCTTTCAATTCAAGTTACTATCAACTTATGGACTTGAATGGGAAAGAGCACTCCAGGAAGGTAAACGAGTATCGCTTCAAGCCTTATTTGAGTCGCCTTCTACCAAAGGATCTACCAAAGATCTGTCAAAAGGCAGCTATCTCATGTAAGTATTGTTCCGCGAAGCATGAGTGTAACTCCAACCAAAATTCTGAGGGGCCAAACAATGAAGATCTCGTCAAGGACTCTGAAGCACTCTTTTTGGAAAAGATGCTTTATGATGGTACATGAATATACCATCATCCTGGGAGAGGGCTAATGATAGCCGTTTTTTGGCTCTCTGTTATTTCCATAGTGAATTACCTCACCCTATCAAATCACTCAAACACTGTGGTTACCCTTACCCTTTCACTGTATATAGGTGTGTGTGAGTTAGGGGACTTTTCCCATATCTTCTTAGAAACACTCAATTAGCTAGTCACTATGCTAGTTGAGCCAAAAAAAAAAAAAAAAGTAAAAAAATATAAGTATATTATGGCCCATTTGTATGTAAATATTTCATTGTATATAGGGTTTAAATAAAAGGAATTTTCATAATTATTTTGGTATTTATTTAAATATTTCTACCTAGGGTGTGTTATTTATGCTATGTACATTGACTCACCATTACCATATTTTTTCTTAGCATTTTGCATACTCTTTATTCCATATGAAAATAATTTCATGCAAGCTTTTCTTATTTTTGGTGTAACTCCATCCCAACAAAAATCCAAGAAAACTAGTTCTATTTATGTGTATATTTTTTCACTATTGTGATTTTTTCCTTCCTACATCTATTCTCTATTACTCTCATAAATTAGACCACTAAAAATATTCATCTTTTTATGGTAGACTTGTAATGAGAGAGGTTTATTTTGACCCCTTTATAGTTTTTCCACCTATATTATTAATATTTGACATATACATATTTTTTTTAGACCCCTCAATATTTGATTTTCTTAGTTGTACTATTCACTTATATCATGGTCTCAACAATATCTTCAATTATAGACCTACCAAATAAGGTCAAGGGTATGTGGCATGCATGCATGCACTATGGAGGGCTCACTCTTGGAGGTATTCAAAAGAATCATACAAAGAAGGACCCCACAAGGACTTTGTGTAGTGGAAAAGACAGTCGGTTTTGTAGAATTTGTAAAGTTCACTTGCTCTCCGAATTTGAAAAGGTGATACAAACAAAAGTTGTAGCTCGTGGGCGGAACTTTTGCCTCAAATTTTTTTATTTTTTTTTGAGCTATGAGCTGTGAGCTATGATTTTATTGGTGGACCCCAGTTTGCCCATGCTATGTAGCCACACTCCTTCTTCCACTTTATCATTTTCCTCTTTCACACACACTTCTCCACTCATCATCCCCACCTCTCTCACCACTCCTCTCTGCACCCTACTCAGCTTCTTCTAAACCTTGAAGAATAAGAGAAACCATGGTGAACTCATGTCTCCTACACACACTTCCATTCCAAAATTGACCACCTAGTCTCATTTTTGCTCATCCATATTACCCATATCTATCAATAAAAACCACTAAATTCAGCCTCTTCTCTTGAAAGACAGCATCACGATAATTGATTACTCATGTTCACATACCTTGGCTCCCAAGGAAGGTCAAGAGTAGAGAAAAAACGTACCGTCAAAGCTAGTGGACCTTTAACAAGCGTCAAAATTGACCCTACTCAAGAGACTTGGAGCATCAACATTGTAACAAATCCATATTTTCTTACCTATTAAGAGTTTTTTCTTCCTTATTTGTATCCTACTTGGATCCTCCCATTGTAAATATCCAATTCCATTTGCAAATCAATAAAAATACTAAGTCTACTAATTTACTAACACTAACCTACTATGAAAAGTCCTATCACCTCCACTTCTCTCCTCTTTCTCTTCTTCATCTATCCACACCAACTGCTTGATAATTCCAAGCAAAAGAAATTAGATAAGTGCTGAAAATCTAACCCAACCATGGTTAGAGGAGTAACCCTAGCCCTCAAAATTGCTATAAAAGAAGGGTGTAGCTAGCACAAAAGGGGAGAGCCATAAGCAAGAGCACTATGCTATAGCTTGAGAAGCCAAGCTCAACCTCTCTAGAAGGAGCTCTTGAGTGGAAGCTCATTGTCTTATGCATGTGCATGTGTTGTAATAGGAGTGATTAGAAAGGGAACTCTATGCCATTGTAAGACAGAGAGAGTGATCATTCAATTGAGAGTAGGAAATCTATCATTTCTTCTACTAGTGTAAGCCCAACATTTGCTGAGTCAAGGAGGGTGGATTTGGACTAAGCTTGGATAATTTGTCTCTCTTCCAACGTGAAGTAATGGAAAACAATGATGTGTAAGTATCTTGGTGTTTTTTTAAAGTTCTTGATAGCTTGTCTCTGGGTGTTGTTATCAATTTAGCCATAAATCCCACATACTGTAAGAAGGAGACAGGGTGGAGAGGACTCCCCTGGCCTTAAGACAGTGATTGTGGTGACTTTTCTTGTGATGTGTTGTGGTGTAATTTACTCAAGCTATGTTCAAAAAATAGTAATCTCACTTTGATTGGTCATGACAGATTTATAAGAAGGTATTAATGCAACAAGCACCCCTTACCCCTTCTCTCTCTTTCTTACATATATAATTGTGTTTTCTTGATCACTACCGATACATTTCAAAGAAACTTGATCACTATCTCTCTCTCTCTTTACGCGTCCTAGTTCGCATCCAGAACTAGGTGGTGCCCCAAATTTGTGTAGGGTTAGGTTGCGGGTTTGTGTGTGTGTTTGTTTTTTTTTCCAATCCCAACCCAATTGAGTAGCACAGGAGCCTAGAAGGGTGCTTATAGGACACTCTTCTTGTTGCCCACCCTGGACCGCCTCACCAGTTCTCGACTGTAAGCCATTATTGGATAAATACACCTGAGGAGAAAATAAACGGATATGTAAATAACTTGAGTACAATTACTCCATACTGATACCTTGGACGTGGTTATGTATAAATTTCATCTGCCTTTTATAGACCCACCTGTTGACTTGGAGACAGAATTGGAAATAATAAATGATCACCAAAAAGTGTTGTCTCTATGTAGTGTATCTCACACCGTTAAGATCATGGCAGGTATACTGTACCCTAGTGGATGGATGCATGACATAAGCTAATTGTAAGGTTCTGTTGAATTGATAAACGGGGTGTGTGGGATCAACCTGGGCTAGATACAAAAAGCTCGTAAGGGGTTGTGAACCGGGTATCGACCGCATAAGTTTTTTTGGTTGGTTGTCATGGTGTAACTTGGTACTATAGGACTTGACCTTGCTTTTAATTTAAAAAAATCTCTATACACTCAGTAGCATTTTAAAGATTCTCTACATTTGTGTCAGGCTTCCTGCAACACGTCACTGCCTGTGCTAGGGTTGAGTTGGTAGGTGATTGCAGCAGCGAGTGTTGGGGCGACTTTGTCTAGATCAATCGGATCTTCTGCTGGGGATAATCCCGGAGTATATGTCCCGTATGGGCACCCTCGAGTGTGGTAGCTGGTCCGAGTCAATGGCGGATCTGCTTCTGATTTGCTTCAGCAAATATAAATGGCTCTTAAAAAGTGAGTACTCTTACTCACTTAGCATTGTGCTGTATTCACCTGTGCGTGCATTCTACACTGTGTGGGTTAGAAGCTATTTTCTACTGTGTGCTCAAACATGCCGAAAAACAATGGGAAGGAGATTGTGGAAGCTTCTTCGTCTCCTAATCTACAGGTTAACAAAAAGTCTTTCTTGCTCTCGAGAATGTTTAAAAACACTGTGAAGCTATGCTAAAACTGTTTTGAGAAGCTGTGAAAAAACCAGTAATTAGTTTTTTTAAAAAACCTTGTTCCAGAAACTGACCTTTCGGGTTTATGGGGTGTAATATGAGTAGTAATATTGGTTTGCTTTGGGAATGATGCAAGTTATGGTTCTCTTTGACTAATGATGTAAAGGTCCGTGAAATAAGCAGAATGGGGAAATATAAACCTGGTTCTGTAGTCTGACCCTATCGGCTAAGGAATAATATGACTTGAGCATGTCTAAATATATGGCATGATTTACGATCGGAGTACATTATGTTTGGTTGGAAAAGGTAAGGTTAGCTGGTGATGATTCAATTGTTTTAAAAAAAGCTACTTGATGTATGTATAGCTGGTCTTTGTATAGAGCCAGAAATTCACAAATAATAATAAAAAAAGCTCAAAAACAGTGAGCTAGTAATGGTCGGAGAACTATGCTAGCTATAATACTAAGGAGTTTGGAGTACACTATGTACATTGGCTGACCTCAGACTGATTCAATTCATAGTACTGGTACCAAAGTTTCGGAATTGTCTAAAGAGACTTTGATTAAGCTCAAGATTGTTTTCAGATTTTTTGCCATATTGGATGATACTCTGTAGGTATTATATGTGTTTTTAACTCGCTCGTTTTCACCGTATTACAACACAAGATTGGAAGATTAGTGAAAGGTTCCTTTGCTAATCACTGATTCAGCTTATTGACATATTTTTGCTGTGGCTGGGGCTGTTTGACCTTGGGTAATTCAAAAAAATAAGCTTGAAATTATACTTATAATTAACACAAAATAGTGAGCTAATGGTCATGTTACCTTGGTAAGTTGTAATATTGATGTGTTGTAGTGCTCTAGGTAAGGTAACAAAACCTGGACTGATTTGGTTTTTCTTATTGAATCGACAAAAGGTTATTCTGAAGTTACTAATTACTGATGTCAAATTTGTAGCCCTACATTCGGATATTGTGTAGTAACTAAGTGGTATCATATACTGGTTATGGTAGATAACTGGTTTTATATTTACTCGGTGGTTTTTTTACCATAGTGCATCACAAGTGGTGTATGTTAGTGAAAGTTTCCGATTGCTGTTCACCAATTCAGCATAGGGACTTATTTCTACCGGCCATAGTATGTTGGACCCTTGGGTATTCAATAAAATGTTCTTGCCAATGCCTACTCGCCTCTTTCTCAAGTATACTTTAACAGGTCTTTTCCTACCAGTTTGCTGCATATACAACAAAAAGATTCTAAATGGGTTGGTTTAAAAGTGGCTTGATACCATGTAGAAATATCATAAAATTTGTTTTCCCCTTAAGATTAATCCTAGCTTAAGACTGTTATATCACTTATTTCTCGGATGATTTCTGAGCTTGCTCTAAGGGACTGAGTTGTCTAGTGCTTTTTGGTATACAATTTATAGTTGGCTTAGGGCAGCAGTAGGTTGAACATGACATAATAAAATTGTTATTTCTTGATTAAGGAAGCATATATCTAAACAAAAAGGAGTGATTCTCTGGTTTATTGGTAAATACTTAAGCTTTTTGGTGGATATCTCAGCTTGGTTATAAATTGGTTCTTCAAACAGTTTCAGTTATATATATATATATATATATAAGATACAAGAAAGTGGTGGTCTTTAATAAACTCAAATTTGTCTTGAGATTGCTCGTGCATAACTCTAGAGTGTGAAATTCTCTCCAATCTGTCTAAGAAAGAAGTACTCTTTTAATCTCCCTAATATACTCCTAAAATCTTAGGATCGGTAAAAGAATGTTTTTTTCAAAAAATATATCAGATATTTAGCATCTCTATGGGGTTTATCAATTTCCTTATCAGAATGGCAGAAATCCAAGTAACTTTTTTATTTTTAAAAAATACAAAATACAAGTTAAGAACAATGTTTTTTTTTATGATGACATGGATAACAACTGGGATGCCTAGCATCACCTGCGTACAGACACGTGCTAACGAATTGTTTTCTTGTGGATATGGGTGCAGGTGAGGGCTACCTTTCTTGATTAAAACGTTCTGTTCTTAACAAATGGTGGATCTCTTATTATGAAGAAAAAATTCCCAGACTTTGGGTTTGCGGATTCCTGAGCTATATTCTATTATCTTCATTATCTTGTACAAAATTTATTTTCAACTGCAAATAGATTATTGTACAAAATCCATTGCACTTTTCTAGAATTGTTGGTCTGTGAACAATTAGTGTTCGTTTGTGTATATATATATAAAGATTTAGAATTGCTACACACACACACAAACTTATCCTTATTTCTCTCGTAACAAAAACAAAGAAGAGAAAGACCATGCAAAGCCTTGTACCCTTTCCACTTTCCACCAAAAAAGAAAAGATTCTTTACTTCACACCCACACACACATTGAATTCAAAACCCCACCTCTCTTAATCCCCTCCTTACTTTATGGACAAAACCCATCCCCCTCGTCTCCTTTCCACTAGGGTAAAGGGGCCAATATAAGCCCCCCTAAGAAAAAACAGACTAGTTCTCCGGTCTTTGAGCTCAATTATAACAAGTTAGTAGCTCATTTGATTCATCTCGTCGATATATTTTCAAAAAATTTGATCTCAACTTTTTTGACAATCGGACCTGATAGTTATAATTCCATTTGTGCAATCCCGTGTAGCAAAAATGGGTGTGAAAAAGGAGACACACCAACCCCAAAAAAGAGATATGGGTGCCAAAGGGCTTAAACTCACCCATTGCCCAATGAAAAGGTTTCATTTAAAATAAATTATATGTTCAACATACTTTTGAATTGTGCAAAGAAGGTCCAACTTTGTCTTCTTTTTTTCTTTTGCAAAACTCACTTAACGGAGTGAGTAGATCAAATTTATCACAAAAAAAACTACAAGCGGACCATGCTCATATTGAGCCATGGATTCAAAAGTAGTCCCAAGTACACAAAGGAGAACAATAGCATCCACTAACAACACCAGACTATAGGGTTTTACAGGGACCTGATCCCAATACAAAACCAAAAAATCATACAACAGATACATAAAGCATCCCAATCTGCAAACCATAAGCCGCATAAGGGTAGAGTTGATACCTCTAGCACTTTGATAATGAAGTCCATACAGCCAAGGAGGAGAACCATCCAAAAGATAGTGAGAACTTCCATCACCATACAATTCCCTCCATCACCTCGATAATGAAGTCCATACAACCAAGGAGGAGAACTATCCAAAGGACAATGAGAACCTCCATCACCATACAATTCTATGACCATTTCCATTGTTTTCCTTAGTACCTCTAGAGCCATGAGAGGAGCTCAATGCATACCTTTGTTTTAATAGTGTACTATGCATGCGAGTGTGTTAGGAGTTCTTGGAGAAAATCCTTCACTTGTTGTATCTTCTCCTTAGCCAACCCCACCGTAACGGGTGATCTAGGTTGAAATCCATATAAAATCATAAATGGACTAAACCTTGTAGTCACATGCTTTGAGCTATTATAAGCAAATTCCAATATAGGTAAGTAGTCTTCCCAATTGGTTTGCTTCTTGCTAACGTACACTCATAGCATATCCTTGAGAACTTGATTAACTCTTTCGGTTTGACCATCCGTTTCTGGATGATCAACCGTACTTAGATTAAGTTTAGTTTCTAACTTTTGTAACATAGCTCTCCAAAAGTGAGTATCAAACTTTCGATCTCTATCACTAATGATACTAGCTAGAAGACCGGAGAGTTTATATATATGCTCTATAAATAGCCGTGCTGATTCCGGTGTGTTAACCGTAGTCTTAGTGGGAATGAATCGACCCATCTTGGTGAGACGGTCTACAATTACCCATATGGCATCATGGCCACGATTTGTAGTAGGTAGTCCTACTACAAAATCCATAGAGATACTCTCTCACTTACCTGTGGAATCTCTAAGGGATTTAAAAGGCCACCTACCTTGAGGCTCTCTGCCCTATTAACTTGGCAATGTTGGCAGTTTAGTACGTACTCTTGAACATCATGATGTAAGCCCGACCAATAAAATTGCCGTCTAACTAGGCCATATGTCTTACGAATACCTGGATGACAAGCACTTGGACTATCATGACACTCAAATAAGATTTGGTGCCTGGTGTCTGAGTCCTTTGGCACAGATACTCTACCTTTGTGGAGTAAGTAGCCATCATCAATGGAAGAATTCTTCCATCACTTAAGATCTTCCTGAGTAGGGGCGGAGCTCTATGTGTTGAAGTTTTTATCTGCGCGTGCAGAGACATGTTGATCTCGCTGTACAGAGACATGTGAGTGTGAGGGATCCCTTTTAAATAACTACACTCCACACTTTAGCATATGATTGATCTTGTGCACACTTGCCACATAATGAATCTAAAAATCCACTCTTTATTTTTGTGATAGCAAGTGAATTAATCTGAGGCATCTGACTTAGTGCATCTGCTACTACATTATATTGTCCCTTGCAATATCGTAGCTTACAATCATAATCTTGAAGGATTTCGGCCTATCTAGCTTTATTTGAGTAGTAAACCACTTGATACTCTCATGGTCAAAAACTACTTCAAACTCGGCACCATATAAATATAGTCGCCACTTTCGTAAAGTGTGAATTATGGCATAGAGCTCTCTCTCATAGACAGAATAACTCTGTTGAGCTCTACCTATCTTTTTACTTTTGAAGGCTGTAGGTCTTCCATCCTGGAGAAGTACCACATCAATTGCTTTATCATTAGCATCAGTCTCTACCCAAACGGCTTAAGTGGGTCAACGATTGCTAGGATGGGAGCAGTGGCTATAGCTACCTTGAGCTGTTCAAAACTGCATTTTTGGGCTTCTTCCCAAGAAAAGGTCTTACCTTTTGCTTTAAGTTGATCCGTCATAGGAACATCAATTTTGGCATAATCACGAATATACTATTGATAAAATCTAGCCATGCCTAAAAATATTTGAAGCTCCTCAATCGTGTTGGGATGTGGCCATCGAAGAATGGCAGCGACCTTGTCAATGTCCATTTTGATGCCAGAATAAGAGATCACATGACCGAGGTATTGTATCTCTATTTTAAAGAAATTGCACTTGCTTTGCTTAGCATACAACGCATGAGCTTGTAGCTGTTCGAACACTAATTGTAAGTGTTCTATGTGTGCATCTTCAGTCTTACTGTAAATGAGAATGTCATCAAGGAAAAGCACAACATATTTTCCAAGATAGGGACGTAAGACACTATCCATGAGTGTCTTAAATGTAGCTAGAGCATTGGTTAGACCAAAATTCATAACCAAAAATTCAAAATGCCCGAACCGTGTTCTAAATGCAGTTTTGGAGATATCTTGTAGTAGGATAGCATCTGGTGGTATCCTGAACGAAGATGTATCTTTGTATAGTATCTTGCCCTGTGGAATTGATCAAACAAATCATCCACTCGAGGTAGAGGATACTTGTTCTTGATGGTTACCGCATTTAATCCGTGATAATCTACACAGATGCGCATAATACCATCTTTATTTTTACCAATAGAACTGGTGATGCCCAAGGCGAAGTGCTAGGTCTAATGAAACCACGAACGAGGTAGTCAACCAACTGACTCTCAATATCCTTGGCTTCTTTAGCACTCATACAATAAGGTGGTTTACTCACTGGTTAAGTGCCTGGCAAGAAATTTATGCCATGCTGCACATCACGTGTAGGGGGTAAACCCAGTGGTAAATCACTTGATAACACATTGTTGGGGTAAAGCCCCATGTGGCCGGCTAGGCCAGTTTCCTGCCCACTATAATTATTCATTATGTACATAATAGAATAAGGGGGCTCACATATAGAGAGTGAGTTTTAGCCCCTGCAAACACAAGGTCTCCTCTTCTCCTCTCTTCTCCATCGCTGCACACACGCTCCCGCTCGCGCACTTCAATTGGTATCAGAGCTTTGGCTTCAAGACACATGGAGTACTGCAGAGAAGTGAGCTTTCGGGTATTGTTGAGCCAGCAGAGGATCACACCCACATTTTTGCTCACACTCATCATTTTGTAACCATTGATTGTAATAAATGTCTTTTCGACATTAATTTTGATTTGAGCCATTCATTAAGTAACGGGACTCAATTGAGTTTCCAGCTTGTAATCCCGAAGTAATTTCACTTGCTGATGTACTTAGTTAGAGATGTTCTCACCTCCAAGACTGAGGTATATAAGCCGATGTTTTTGTAACCTAAGGGGATTTAGAGTTTTTAATCAAAGTGAGTTTTTGGAGCACCGTGACTGTGTCTGAGAGAGAGAGAGAGAGAGAGAGAGAGAGAGAGAGAGAGAGAGAGAGAGAGAGAGAAAGAGAGCCTTATCTACTTGCTACGCGAGCTACGGAGCCGCCATTGGAGAAGCGGCACCGCCATTGTGTTAGCAACGGCGAGAGCTACGCACAGATACCAAGAGTGTGCTCTATCGGCTTCTATGTGTGGTAAGTTCCTACGAGCTCCGGTGTGAGTTTTCTTCCAACTCGTGTGTCGGAATGGAGCGTGCAGCATATCTATAGAACCACAACGAGTAGAGATACACATTAGTACCATCGGGGTCAAGTTTCGGTCACCTGTATATTTCGGCCTGTCTTCATACGCGCTTATCGCACGGAGTGGTTATAGGTTGATTTTGCAGTTCAAGTCTTTAGGGTGTTGTTCTTACCTAGTGTATAGACTTCCCCTTAAGTTTGAGATCGATTCAATGATTCTAGATCCTGTTTTGTATAGCATTCGTTCGTAGTACGGATTTCAGTCACTTGCGTATTTTAGAACTTAGATTTGATTTCCTTAGTAGTGATTGTCATTAGAAGGTCGAGTAGGTGATTTGACACCCACCTAGTTGTTTCCATGCGCCTGCGGGTCAAGATCCTTCCTCGTTTGACAAATTCTGTTGTTGGTTGAGTTCTCGCTATTTAGCTTCCGCTAGCGGCGTAACCGCCTTAACATTTGGCGCCGCTGCCGGGGACGAGAGCCCTAAGTAGGTGACCTTAGACTAATCCTACGAGGTGAGCCGTATAAATTACTTTGTATACTTTAGTTAGAAAAGATCTAGGAGTGGTGGACTCCGAAGATCTCGAGAGATACTAGGAAGTGGGGTATTCCTGGGTCTTCCGTGTTGACAGTATTTTTAGTTTAGCTTAGATTTGTTTGTTGTTTTGTTGGTGTTGAGTAGTTGTTGATAGAAGAAGAATTTGCTAGTCCGTGAGTGGCAATGGATCTCTTTAAAATCACAATTACCAAACCCATTTTATGATTAGGAATAGCTTAGGTAGGACTTCATTTGATCCTGATCTAGAGCTAGTAATCATTGGAGTATTTGCTTGATATGGTTGATTGCATGTTAGATCACTAAACCGTCGAGTTAGTAGTGAAACTTGCAATAAACAAAATTCAGAGAAATTTTCTGTGTATCTGTGAGTTGCTGAGCACTTGAGAAAGCTTTAGGAAGGATTCTGTGCCAAAAAACTGGAAATCTGCAACTTTAGACATCATACGCGTATGATGTCTAAATGACCAAACAGAGACCAAAACAAAAATTTTGACTTTACCAGAGTGTTCAAAAGGGGAGTTATACCCTAATTTCAACTTAAAACAAGAGCATTAACACTCAAAGAAACCCAAAAAGACAAGTCAGAGTCCAAGAAACGCAAAGAATAGGAAATTTTGGATTCAGATCTTGTTTTTACATTCAAACCTGACAAAAACACTTGAAACTCAATTATAAACATTGGAGAAGGCTTAAAACCAAAAATAGTCAAAATCTGGGACAAAAGACATCATACGCGTATAATGTCTTTTAGCACATCCATTGCTTAATTTTGATATCTCACCTGACAAGATTGTTGCAAACACTGTAGAAAGCATAAATATCAAGTCTTGACCCAAATTGATGAAAAAGACATCATACGCGTATGATGTCTTTTACCTAATTTTGGACATATTTTGATACTTTGCCAACACAGATCCATTGTAATAGCTGTCTAGAGGTTATATTTCAAGTTTCATCCCATTTGGATCACAATTGACCTAAAACAAGTCAAAAGCGGAAAATTGCCAAGAAAAGCCTAAATTAGCCATAACTTGCTCAAACTGAATTTTGTGAGTGGACAGAGCATAAGGGGGCTACTGAGAGTGAGCATAACCAAAATAGTCCAAATCTGTGAAAAAAGACATCATACGCGTATAATGTCTTTTTCAGCATAACAGCAACAAAATTCTCACTTGATGAAACAGAAGTTGTCCAACTGACAAGATTAAACAATTGACCAAGTATCAATCAGTTTGGATCAATTCTGACCACAAAAACTTGGGAAAACAAATTGCCAAGACGGAAAAGTTAAAGTCCTTTAGGGGAATTGATGAAATTGAGATCGGGCAGGAATCTCCAGAATAACCAACCAAGACAAGGAGAACAAGCAAGTGTCCTATCAACCGAGGTAAGTGTAAACCAAAGTTGGGTGCAACCAATAGAGCCGATCTTTGAAGGAAGTGTTTCTGATACTTCTTCGGAGAGATCTTACGAGATTTTCACCGAACACTTGGAACACTTGAATCTGAACAACAGAGAAAATATGGCAGCAGGATCATCAAACCCTTCCGCCACAATGAAGCTATTGTTCATAAAATACCAGTACGACAATGAGCAAGGTGCCAAGATCTACAAAGATGGAATGGACCGCTATTGTGTAAAGATAGAAGAGAGACCTAGTGAGTTCAAGGACTTAGTGCCTGTGAGCTATAGCGGAGATAGATATCTAGATGACGAGGGTACCATGTACTTGGTAGTCCTAAACCCTAACATTGTGGACAAGTGGGGATTGATGGGCACCAAAGCCAAAGTAGATGAAGAACTCGAGGAGAAAGAACCAATAATGAACTTCCCTGATGCGAGGTTAAGAAGAGAGAATGAAACTACAAGGATCAACACTGATAACATCTATGTGGGGCTATACAAATATAATAATGGGGAGCAAGATCTCTATTATAGATGTGAAGAACCCTACACCGGAGAGTTGACAGACCAAAAAAGACTTTATGTCTTTACCTACACAGAGGGATCGGAAGTGACAATTGCCGCTTACGACAAGTATGGGAGGCAATACTCAACAATGGGCAAGAAAGAATTAGAAGGATATACATACTTTGGGGGACCACTACATCAGTATTATGTTACTTCTAGCTCACAAAGACCAGCACCAACAAATGGAGTGCAAAACCCAATGACGACAGGAGGACAAAGAACTCAGGCTGCTGACTCTTTCAGTCAACCTCAGTACTCGAAGCCCGAACCAATGGGATCATTACATTCCAGAGAGTCAATGGATACGAATCGAGGTAGTGCAGTTCCAATCCCCGCGTATACCACTCCAGGTCCAAGGTTCAAAGCGGAACCATCACATTTACCTCCTAGTAGTAGATTCAGGGCAGGGGAACCGACAAGGGTAACCCATGAAGTCCATGATGCTAGAGAAAGCTTTAGCTGGGACACAGGAGCAATGAGATTGGTAGCAGACCATAGACGTATGAGACCATCTCAAGTAGCGAAGTGTATGCCAAAGAAGTATGGTGGTTCAGGAGATCCGTATGCACATGTGTCACTCTTTAAGCAAGTCTAAAGAGCTGAGCAGATAACCGATTTCCATACACAATACGATGGATTTGATCTTACTCTGGAAGGTACGGCATTGACATGGTTTCAACCACTGAACATAGGGGGATTCCATGACATTGACCATTTGCTAAGAGAGTTTGCTGAGGAATTCCCAAAACGAGGGATCAAGCACAATACAGTCTCACAAATATATGCTTTTAAACAAAGAGAACACGAAAAAGTGAAGGAAGTTTCACTTCGCTTCAAACAATACATTGAGAGATGTCCAGTACGTGAACGACCACAAGATGACAGACTATCTGTTCTCTTTATTGAGGGACTGAGAAACGGCACTCTCAAGAAGGACTTGCACTTGAAAGCTTGTACAAGTTTCGAGCAAGTAACGAGAGAGGCATTGTACTTAGTGGATAATTGTACGGTTTATGGAGAGGTGTCAGCGGATACAGATTTTGCATCCAGTATCTCCTCCTCCGTAGCGAGCGAGACTACCACTAAAAAGAATGTTCAAACAACAACCATGCCAAATGTAGAGCAAATGATAGAAGAGGCTCTAAAAAGGATGGCACCATACCAAAAACCATTGCCAAAAACACTAAAATGGTGTGCTATTGAACAAAAATGGACAAACCATCCAACAGAGGAGTGCTATTACAACAAAGGGTATGTAAGGGAGCGTCAGTATGCACCTCTTTCTCAATTAGCACCACCTCAGGTACATCCAGTACCTCGATACCCAACGGGAAATGTACCACGACCTATGGGGATAGAACGACCGCAACCGGTATTGGGACAACAACCACCTTTACCAGGAGCAAGACCAGTTGGCATTAGATATGCACCAACCTTAGAGAATCAGGAAGAACAAGCCCTAGTGCCTGTTCAAGCCTATTACGAAGAATCTGGTGCACCCATGTCTCCAACTGTGTATTACCCACTAGAAGAACCCAAACAACCAGAACCATGGGGCATGATGGGGAATGTTGGAATACCAACAGTTATAAGTGATTCTGATGAAGAGAGATACAATTTGGACGCAAGAACATTGATGTTCATAGCTCATGGAGGGTTAACAGGACAAAGACCATCCTATCCACAAAGGACGAATCAAGTGGGACCAGGACCAGCACTAGGACCCTGTTACAAGTGTGGAGGTGACCATCTGATGAATGTTTGTCCACATACGGAAATCATTAGAATTAACGCTTATTGCACTGAGTGTGGGGTTACTCACTTCATTGAGGATTGTTCAAAGAATCCAAACAAAGTGCAAAAGACGACATTGAATATGCTAGAAACTATTCCTACCAGCAATGGGTCTGAAAATGAAACTCTGATACCAACGCAAGTTGTTACTAGAGCTCAAGCTAAGAAAACCACTAGAGAACCTGAGAATGGAAAGTTAGCGACTGAAGTGGTTAGTCAAGGACCGTGGAGTCAGAGAAACACATGGAAAGCTAGAAAAGCACGCATGAAGTTGAGAAAAGAACGTGAAGAGGCTATTCTAGCTGAGGAACTAAAGCAAACGAAAGAAAGATTAGAAAAACTTGAGAGTCAAAACGGGAAACGAGAGATGATCCCGGAAAGAACGAAACAAAAGAGTATCAAAGAAACAACGAGCTTAAGCTCAGGGGGATCAGTGCTAGTCGACAAAGTACACGAACCATTGGACGCACTGATGAGAGCTTACGAAGCTAGGTTAAAGAACAACCAAACACAAGGGCAAGCGGTGGATGTACCGATGATCCCACAGGAATTGGTAGATTATAGCAGGTCAGAAGACATCAGCAGGTACCTGGAAAGGGCAGACTTGCACAGTTTCTTCACCTCGAGACCATCAGGTGTGGATACAAGAAGAGTGTACGAGTTGGCAACATCCATTCAGAAAGATGGAAAAGCCACATTGACAGCCATGGATGGAGAGAAAGTAGAAGTACAGATCACTCCACAGCTCATTGCAGACGCATTGAAGCTGCACAACAAAGAGAGCTTGGTCAGGGAAAGAAGGGAGGCCATAGAGGTCTATGGGCCCAAGAAGCAAAATGCAACCTATGGAGATATGGCGGACCCAAGAGCGGCAACCCTTTGTCGACTGTACAACCAGTTTCTCCATGTTTGCAGTAAAAGACCACAAAAGTATACGACACCGCCCCATGCCATTGCGACCACCATCACATGGGCATTAAAGAGCAATATGCCAAAAGAGGTGAATTACGCTCAACACATCCACGAGCAAGTAATTGCCATGCACAACGAGAAGCCAAAGTACATAGGAGGAGCGGAAATTCTGACAAGAATAGCTTATGAAGCTATTGGAGCTAGAGATCAGTGGCCAAAGGTTCCCTCCCAGAATGAGTGGCTTAGAGAAGCCGACGAGGAGGAAGAACAGCCTGAAGTATCCAAGAGGGCATCCACAAGAGCACGCCGGAAACTAGAAATAGTTTCAGAACCTGAAGGGAAGGTGGACGAGCCGCTTATGAAGAAAGTAAAGAAGAAGGTTTCTCCCAAGCAAACCAAAAGTCAGAAAGTGGCAAGAATGGAAAGACTAGTGGAGCAGTTTAGAGCGGAAAGAGCTCTAAAGGGTTACTTTGAAGAAAAGTGGGTGCCAGACCCCACCAAAGTCGGAACTAGCTCAGCCAGGCCACATGTTGATCAATACGATCAATATATTAAAGCTTATGAGGAGTCAGAGGCTATACTGGAGCAGCAACCTATCGAGCCATACACTGAAGAGGAGGTACAGCTTTTAAAAGCTGAGCTGAAAAAAGACAACAAGGGGAAAAGGAAAGTAGATGAGTCTACTAAGCCTCAAGAGAAAGACGGGAAAGCCGACAAAGGGAAATCCAAGGAAGCTGAGGACATATATCCCTCTATGACTGATGTACCAAGCCCGAAGAAGACGGAAAAAATTGTGGAGGAGACCACAATAGAGATGGACACAGATGATTTGGAAAAGCCGAAGGCCGAGACCAAAGAAAAGGAGATAGATCCAGTTCAGCAAAAGAGAAATGATTATGAGGATCTGGTAGCGATAGGATACACTGAAGCAGAGGCCCTTGAGGCAGTTTATGGGATCACCCTACAAAAACAAGATGATCGGAGAGGGACGGAGGAAAAAACAAAGAGTACAAAAGAAAGTGAAGAGAAACTGGACGAACAGAACGTACTAGAAGAGCCGAAGCCAGTGGAGGTGGTGGCAGAAAGAGATTTAGAGTTGACAGATGAAGATGAAAAAGACATGCACATGGTGCATGAACTGCTAGGCAAGATCAAAGAAAGATCCAGGGCAAAGGAAGTAGAGATTGAGACAGCCAAACAAAGGGAAGCGGAGTTGCAGAGAAAATTATAGAATGCTATGACTGAATCTGAAAGTCATAAAGCATCACTCTATGACGCGGAAAACGAGAGAGACGGCTTGATACTCCAGCTAGCCGAGGCTTCAAGAGAGGTAACAAGTGCACAGGAAGCAAAGGAGCGGATAGAAGATGAGTTGGAGGCAGCCAAGGATGAGCTCATTGAGCTAAGGGAAAGAGTCGAGCTCCAAGAAAGAACAATCACTAGACTTAGGACTACCCCTAGAGCTAGCAGAGCAGGAACCGAACAAGAAGGAACTCTCGTACCAGCTTTAGAAGACCAGATCCGAAGCTTACAAAGAGAGCTGAGATTAGAGCAAGTGCAAAGGTTGCACATTGCGGAGGGATCATTGGCCGCAGAGGAGAGGCTCACATTAGAAAATCAAACACTAAGGACAAAGAATGAGGCCCTCCGCAAACAACTCCAAGATCTACAAGAGCAACAAAGAAGAGAGACAGAGACACCACACGAAGAATCAGGTGGAGTAGCCATAGAGCTACCAGAAACTGGAGAGGCAACCACAATTGAAGATCCAGCCCTAGCTCAAGAGGTGGCCTCGACTTCAAGAATCTCTTAAGAAGAAGAACAAAGACTCCATGACCAAATAGAAAAGTCAGCAGAGGAGGGTGCCAAGGAGGAAATGGAATGGGAGAGGAGACTCCTAATCTCCATTAGACTTCAGGGACTTGACACAAAAGTGCTCCATGAACAGTGGATGCAACCCAACCTGCCTTTCTCTTTGATGAAATTTGAAGTGCTAAAGACGAAAAAGAGAATAGAGGAGGAGCAGTACGTCGCTCTTTACGAAGGCGACATCACAAAGGAGGAACAGTCAAAGAAGATAGTAGATTCACAACCTAGATGGTGGAAAGGATGGCTGAACAAATACCCAGCCTACCTCATCTACTTGGTGGAGGCACCAAAGGAGATTCGGGAGGATGCAACCTTCTGCCCGGTGCCAAGAGTCCGAAACTGAAAAGAGCATGGCAGGATTGCAGAAAAGAAGCCAAATTGGCTAAATTATCCCAGGATGCCAGGACCAAAGGCAGGAGAGAGAATAGGTAAAGCCTACATGGTGAAAACCCTAACGGGCACCATCAAGCTCCTTACTGGCTCTCCTGACCTTTCGTGTCAGATGCTCAAGAAAATCTGCAGGACTCTCTTAGCTTGCATTGAAGTGTTCGCGCCAGATAAAGCCACGACCTCGATTCTACTATCGACGGCCGACACGGTGACTGATATGATGTACGATCTTTCATTGCAGCCTTCTCCAAAAGTGTTACACATCCTATACCAAAGGATTATGTTTTTGCCTAGCTTCCACATGCAAACATTCGAAGAAGCTTTCTACACAGACTTTTTCACCCACGAAAGCAAAATATTCGGCCCAACCTTGACCATCGGCAACCTACGATACGAATCACATTTGCAGATGCTCAAGACGACAAGACTTTATTGACCAAGCATAAAAGTCATGTCAGGGACGACATGAACGCGGAGGGGGGGAGTGTTGAGCCAGCAGAGGATCACACCCACATTTTTGCTCACACTCATCATTTTGTAACCATTGATTGTAATAAATGTCTTTTCGACATTAATTTTGATTTGAGCCATTCATTAAGTAATGGGACTCAATTGAGTTTCCAGCTTGTAATCCCGAAGTAATTTCACTTGCTGATGTAATTAGTTAGAGATGTTCTCACCTCCAAGGCTGAGGTATATAAGCCAAAGTTTTTGTAACCTAAGGGGATTCAGAGTTTTTAATCAAAGTGAGTTTTTGGAGCGCCGTGACTGTGTCTGAGAGAGAGAGAGAGAGAGAGAGAGAGAGAGAGAGAGAGAGAGAGAGAGAGAGAGAGAGAGAGAGAGAGAGAGAGAGAGAGAGAGAGAGAGAGAGAGAGAGAGAGTCTTATCTACTTGCTACGCGAGCTACGGAGCTGCCATTGGAGAAGCGACACCACCATTGTGTTAGCAATGGCGAGAGCTATGCACAGATACCAAGAGTGCGCGCTATCGGCTTCTATGTGTGGTAAGTTCCTACGTGCTTCGGTGTGAGTTTTCTTCCAACTCGTGTGTCGGAATGGAGCGTGCAGCATATCTATAGAACCACAACGAGTAGAGCTACACATTAGTACCATCGGGGTCAAGTTTCGGTCACCTGTATATTTCGGCCTGTCTTCATACGCGTTTACCGCACGGAGTGGTTATAGGTTGATTTTGCAGTTCAAGTCTTTAGGGTGTTGTTCTTACCTAGTGTATAGACTTTCCCTTAAGTTTGAGATCGATTCAATGATTCTAGATCCTGTTTCGTATAGCATTCGTTCGTAGTACGGATTTCAGTCACTTGCGTATTTTAGAACTTAGATTTGATTTCCTTAGTAGTGATTGTCATTAGAAGGTCGAGTAGGTGATTTGACACCCACGTAGTTGTTTCCATGAGTCTGCGGGTCAAGCTCCGTCCTCGTCTGACAAATTCTGTTGTTGGTTGAGTTCTCGCTATTTAGCTTCCGCTAGTGGCGTAACCGCCTTAACAGCTATGGTGAGTTCGCTTTCGATGGAAGCTTGAGATCGGTGAGCAATCACTAGATCTGTGCTCACGAAAGCTTGAGGGACATTCCTAAGCTTGAGAGAAGGGTGTATTGCAAGTATGGCCTTGTGTTTGCAGGGGCTAAAACTCACTCTCTCTTCTCCATCGCTGCACACACTCACACACGCTCCCGCTTGCGCACTTCAATTGATATCAGAGGTTTGGCATCGCGACAGATGGAGTGGTGCAGAGAAGTGAACTTTCAGCTATGGTGAGCTCGCTTTCGGTGGAAGCTTGAGATCGGTGAGCAATCACCAGATCTGTGCTCATTGTCAAGGATTCCACACATGGTTTGCTCTTGGATATGAGAGTAGTAATGGCTACAAGTTTGCTCACAAGTGAAAGGATATGGTGTATGCCTTATGTGGTTTGATGATCAAGGAGTTGAGACTTTGGGGCAGCTCATGTATGCTTGAGTGCGTATTTTGCGCATGATTTGCTCATGTTTATGGCATGTATGGTTATTATGGTTTGATAGCCAAATACTGTCAAAACTCTACCGGATTTTTCTTGAGAGTTGATTTGTTTATGTGCATGGTTTTCAATCGTGTTTTGATTGCATTTAGCACTCAGTGGTTGCTTTTCCATAGTGTTTTGGCATCGCATTGTGAGACTTTTTGCTCACCGGATTACATCATTTGACATATATGTGGTAATCTCTTCCGGTTGGAGATTGTTGATGCTAGTTTCATTGATTCTCACATAGTGCTCTTGGATTAGAGTGGGTGTTTTGGCATCATTTGAGCGGTTTTGCTTACTTTTTTGTTACATTAATCGCCATATTTGTTGACACTTTGCTTATCATTAGAATTCTTTGCACTTTGCATACCATTACTAGAATTCTTCGCACTCATCTATTAAATCTGCTTTCTGTAAAATAGAAAGCTCGGCTATATATATAAGAGGTGTAGATGATATATTTTTCTCACCAACCAAATGCACATGTTTACCATTGGCCATGAAGGATAAGGACTTGTGTTCATAACTAGTGTGCAATGTCCTTTTTAAACCATGCAGCCACTCCCGTCCTAAAACTATATCAGCACGGTCCATGTTCATAACTTCAAATTCAAGGGTTATCGTATGATATTGAACAATAATCTCAACCCCTTGAACTACCGTGTCCCATACTTCTTTATCATTCCCAAACATTTGCTCCACCACATACTTGTGAGAGTAGGGAGTCTGTGTAAGCTTCAATTTCTTGACTAGCTTATAGTTCAAGAAGTTATGAGTTGCACCATCATCGACTAAAATACAAACACGCTAGAAGGAAGCAACCTACTATGGCCACTTCTAGTTATGAGACTGAGTACATGGAAGTCTTCATAGCTACGGTTGAGTGTGTATGGCTCAGACACCTTATGGCTGATTTGAGTGTTGGATAGGACACTGCCAACACTATCTAGAAATGTGGTCAGAGCGCATTAGTGGTTGCAAGGAACCCAATTTTTCATGCTCGCATAAATCACATTGAGGTGCATTACCACTATGTAAGGGAGAGGTTCTCAGCAGGAGAGATCACCTTGGCTTATGTGCCAACACAGGACAACCTTGGAGACCTTCTCACAAATGCATTGTCTTTTGATAAGCTCGAAGCTTTCCCCAAAGCTTTGGGATTACTCCACTTTGTGGACTAATCATATCCTTAGGGAATGGCACTTCCCTTTACTCCTGTTCCAGCTCTCGTTCACCACATCACTCTAGGGGGGATTTGTTACTGTATACATGTGGTAGTGATGTGTGTGACCGCTGGGGCATTTTTTCCCTCTTTAGGAGGTTTTTCCCTAGTGCATTGTATATACGCCCATCACTCTAGGGCTATCCATCTTTACATTGCACACTAAGTAATACACTATCTATTGTGTGCCTTGAGCTTCCTTTGTCTTCTCCAAGCTCTATGTGTTTTCTTGCGACCCTAATTCCAACAATATACCCAGAATAGAGTAGCTCAATCACACGATTTAAGAGCATGTTATAACTATTCTTTCCATGGAAAATTTGATGCAAGGCTTTTGGGCTGATAGTGTTTCACATCATTGACATACGGTTTGGTACCCCATTGAAGTACAAGAGTTTGGAGGATTTGTGGTGGTCAGGCAAGAATCCACAATATGAACATTTACATGTCTTTGGTTGTGAGGCATATGCTAATGTGACAAAGGAGCTTAAAAACAAGCTTGACCCAAAGTCACAAAATCCTTTTGAAGCAAAGATACATAAGAAATCTATCAAAGAAGTTGAGTATAGGAGAGTCACATTTGAGGATATTGCCTTAGATATGATAATAACTTAAGAGGGATAGCCCAAGATATCTACCCAACAGAATCAACCTCATGTTACTTGTGCCTATGGTGGAAGACATGGACAACGGACATACATGTAGAATCAAGAATTCACACTTCCAAAATCCTTTGTTCTTTCCTTGTGTTAATGAATGTAGCTTTGCTTTATTGATAGTTCCTTTCAGATACTTGGGGGAGAGAGTGAGAGAGATGAGCGAGACTAGCGAGAGAGAGAGAGAGAGAGAGAGAGAGAGAGAGAGAGAGAGAGAGAGAGAGAGAGAGAGAGAGAGAGAGAGAGAGAGAGAGAGAGAGTACATCCAGAGCTGAGCAGGCCGTGAGCGAGTTGAATTTGACCACCATTTGTCCAAGCCACCATTGGTCCCACTCGAGCATCTTAAGCGTTTAGCCCCGCCTGTGCCTTCAACGACATCAAAGCTCCATATCTAGGTTGCCACTCTCTCTATCTCTCTCTCTTCTCCAAGTTCTTCTCAATATCTTGCTAAACTATGGAAAACAGAGACAGAGGCAAAGCAACAGGAATCCATTTTGGCGAGGGGGGGTCATCTGCAGCGAGGACAAGTTGGTACATTGTAGCCTCGAGGGGACCACTGTGTGCACATCATGATTACAAACTACAACCAATGTGAAACTATGTTATCCTTGTTCGTGTAGGATCTTTCGCCCCAAAACATGGAGCAACTAGCCCAACTATTATTGTAATATTTTGTTACCCTTCTATCAAATTTCCTCCTAAAGTAAGGGTCAAGAGCAAATCCGGACTTCAGACAATGCTGGGCCAAATTGTAGAGGACAAGTTCAATGAAATTTGGTAGTAAGAGTGCTCCGTTACAAACTACCGTGGTAGTTGACACAATTTCTAATTAAATGCCAAGAACCTAAACAACTTTGTATGTTTTTTTTTTGTTCTACTTTGTTGGTTATAAGGATCCATTGTGGCCTCTCTTTTCGTCATAGCTACCTATCACCCATGTGGCCTCTCTTTTCTACCTAAGATAATAAACACTACTAGTTTTTTGTAGTTCCCACCATTGTATGCAATACTTTGGCCTTTGGCTATGTGTGTACAAAATGTGTTTGTACCATATACATGTGGTAGTGATGTGTGTGAACACACTAGGACCACCGAGGCATTTTTTCCCTCTTTAGGAGGTTTTTCCCCCGTGCATTGTATATACGCCCATCACTCTAGGGCTATCCATCATTTGATTGCACACTAAGTACTACACTCTCTATTGTGTGCCTTGAGCTTCCTTTGTCTTCTCCAAGTTGTGTGTGTTTTCCTGCAACCCTAATTCCAAAAATCTACCCAAAATGAAGCAACTCAATCACACGATTTAAAGCATGTTATAACTATTCTTTTCGTGGAAATTTTGACGCAAGGCTTTTGGGCTGATAGTGATTCACATCATTGACATACTGTTTGGTACCCATTGAAGTACAAGAGTTTAGAGGAGTTGTGGTGGTCAGGCAAGAATCCACAATATGAACATTTACATGTCTTTGGTTGTGAGGCATATGCTAATGTGACAAAGGAGCTTAAAAACAAGCTTGACCCAAAGTCACAAAAATGCATCCTTTTGAAGCAAAGATACATAAGAAATCTATCAAAGAGGTTGAGTATAGAAGAGTCACATTTGAGGATATTGCCTTAGATTTGATAATAACGCAACAAGGACAACCCGAGATTGCTACCCAACAGAATCAACCTCATGTTACTTGTGCGTATCGTGGAAGATGTGGACAATGGACATACTTGTAGAATCAAGAATTCACACTTCCAAAATCAGTTGTTCTTTCCTTGTGTTAATGAATGTAGCTTTGCTTTATGATAGTTCCTTTTAGATACTTGGGGGAGAGAGTCAGAGAGAGAGAGAGAGAGAGAGAGAGAGAGAGAGTACATGTAGAGCCTAGCATGCCATGAGCAAGTTGAATTTGACCACCGTTTGTCCAAGCCACCATTGGTCCACTCGAGCATCTTAAGCGTTTAGCCTGGCCTATGCCGATTTTCCTCCAACAACATCAAAGCTCCAAATCTAGGTTGCCACTCTCTCTATCTTTCTCTCTCTCTCTCTCTCTCTCTCTCTCTCTCTCTCTGTCTCTCTCTCTCTCTCTCTCTCTCTCTCTCTCTCTCTCTCTCTCTCTCTCTCTCTCTCTCTCTCTCTCTCTCCAAGTTCTTCTCAAAATCTTGCTAAACTATGGAAAACTGAGACATAATCAAAGCAGCAGGCATCCATTTGGGGGGGGGGGGGGGGGGGGGGGGGGGCAGCGAAGACAAGTTGGTGCACTCTAGCCTTGAGGGGATCACTGTGTGTACATCATGATTCCAAACTACAATCGATGTGAAACTATGTTATCCTTGTCCATGTAGGATCTTTCGTCCGAAAACATGGATCAACTAGCCCAACTGTTATTGTAGTATTTTATTACCATTCTATCAATTTTCCTCCTTAAAGTAAGGGTCAAAAGGAAATCCCGACTGCACACAATGCTGGGAAAGACTATAAAGGACAAGCTCAATGAATTTTGGTACTGATGGCCGATTTTCGAAAACCAAAGAAAAAAAAAGAAAAAACTTATTTTTCCCTTGCCGAAGCCTTAGCGACAACATCAAAAGGCTTAAGCAATACCCTGGCACAACCTCACGGCCCTAAGTCGTCCATACCCCAGCCTCACAGGCCTCCATCTCTCTCTTCCCTCATCCATTCCAGTTTTTTTCTGTCCCTCTCTCTCTAGCTCACAACCAAGGTGATGGTCACATGCTGCAGGTGGCCCGGCGCTGTTCATCACAGACCATGCAAGTGGTCCAGAGAATCCTCTCTCTCTATCTCCCTCGTTGCCTACCAATGGCTGATCACTCTCTCTCTCTCTCTCTCTCTCTCTCTCTCTCTCTCTCTCTCTCTCTCTCTCTCTCTCTCTCTCTCTCTCTCTCTCTCTCTCTCTCTCTAATACTCTCTCTCGTCCACACCCCATTGACCCTCAATGACCCCCCCCTACTGGCCACCCTCGGCCAGGAGCGGCCTCGAGCACCCACCCCCTTCTCTCGCTTTCTCTCTCTCTCTCTCGCTGTGTCAAGACCATAGCCGCATACGAACCCGCTCTCTCCCATATTCTTATCCACACATGCCCCCTATCACACCCCCTCCCTCGCTCTCTATGCAAGCCAATAGCCCGAAAATATTCCCTCTCTCTCCCCCACTGGCTCACCTCACCCTTCCCTCGGCCTCATTCTCCCTCCCTTGGCCTGCTAATATTCTCCCTCTCTCCCCACCCTGTTGACTCTCTGCCCTCCTCTTGTCCTTGAGCCACCATGCAAAACAAAGAATAATATTCCCTCTCTCTCTCTCTCCACACACCCCCCCTTACCCCACTCCATTGCCAATATCCCCCCCCCCCCCCCTTCCCTCGCCCTCTTGTCGGCGGCCCACAAGACGCGGACCCCCGCCATCTCATCTCTCTCTCTCTCTCTCTCACACACACTCTCTCTCTCTCTCTCTCTTGCTCTCAGCCGTTTACGACTCCAGCCCGTGTAGCAGATAAGATTCCCTCTCTCTCTACTATCCACACACACCCGCCTCATCCTCTCCCTCCCTCACCACCTCACCCCATCCCTCTCCATCTCTCGCGTGTTCTGCACACTGAGCCCCAGCCGGCTATTCTCTCTCTCTCTCTCTCTCTCTCTCTCTCTCCCTCTCGCTCTTCTTAGCCCGAAGGTGCAGCATAGAAAACCGGAGCAATTCTCTCTCTCTGTACACACACACACACACACCCTCTCTCTAACCCCATCTCTCCCCCCCATCTGCACATACTGCCCACAAGCAGGCGGCCTATCTTTCTCTCTCTCTCTCTCTCTCTCTCTCTCTCTCTCCACACCGACACACACACCATTTGCTACAAAACACACACACACACACACACACACACCATCCCCCCCACCACTCATCCTCACGTAGCCCGCAACACGTCGCCAATCAACAGGCCCGAAAAAGCAAAAAAAGTAATAATAATATATATATATTATATATACATAATAATATTACCCCTCGCTCCCACGCACCCTCGTGCACACACATACATTGAGGCGGTCCAGGGCGGGCAACAAGAAGAGTGGCCTCTAGACACCCTTCAAGGCTCCCGTGCTGCTCAATGGGGCTGGGGTACAACACAACACAAACCAAAACAACAAACCCACAGCCAAATCCCAACTACACAAGGGGCACCACCTAGTTTAAGAGCGAACTAGGACGCAAAAGAGGATAATCGTTAGAGCAACCCACAAACAAGCAGGGGATTTACACTAACCCTAACACCAATGGAACACTCTCACACACTAAAACACGAGAGAGAGAGAGAGAGAGAGAGAGAGAGAGAGAGAGAGAGAGAGAGAGAGAGAGAGAGAGAGTGAGTTGGTGCTCGGGCTGCTTTGAAGTGTGTCGTTAATGATCAAGCAAACACAAATATATATTTAAGAAAGAGAGAGAAAGGGGGAGGGAATGCTTGTTGCATTAATACCTTCTTACAAATCTGTCATGACAAATCAAAGTGAGATTAGTATTTGTTCAACATAGCTTGCGTAAATTTCACCACAACACATCACAAGAAAAGCCACCCCAATCACTGTCTTAAGGCCAGGGGAGTCCTCTCCACCCTGTCGCCCTCTTACAGTATGTGGGATTTATGGCTAGATTGATGACAACACCAGAGACAAGCTATCAAGAACTTAACAAAAAACACCAAGATACTTACGCATCATTGTTGCCCATTACTTCACGTTGGAAGGGAGACAAAGTATCCAAGCTTAGTCCAAATCCACCCTCCTTGATTCAGCAAATGTTGGGTTTACACTAGTAGGAGAAATGATAGATTTCCTACTCTCAATTGAATGATCACTCTCTCTCTTACAATGGCATAGAGTTCCCTTGCTAATCCCCTATTACAACACATGCACATGCATAAGACAATGAGCTTCCACTCAAGAGCTCCTTCTAGAGAGGTTGAGCTTGGCTTCTCAAGCTATAGCATAGTGCTCTTGGTTATGGCTCCCCCTTTTGTGCTAGCTACACCCTCCTTTTATAGCAATTTTGAAGGCTAGGGTTACTCCTCTAACCATGGTTGGGTTAGATTTTCAGCAATTTATCTAATTTCTTTTGCTTGCAATTATCAAGAAGTTGGTGGGGAAAGAGAGAGGATAGAAATGGAGGTGATAGGACTTTTCATAGTGGGTTTGTGTTAGTAGAGTTAGTACTAATTTACAAATGGAATTGGATATTTACAATGGGAGTATCCATGTAGGATACAAATAAGGAAGAAAAACTCTTAGGAGGTAAGAAAAGGTGGATTTCTTACAAGGTTGATGCTCCAAGTGTCTTGAGTAGGGCCAATTTTGACGCTTGTTGACGGTCCACTAGCTTTGACGATACATTTTTTCTCCACTCTTGACCTTCCTTGAGAGACAAGGTAATTGAAGCTGAGTAATCAACCACCATGATGCTGTATTTTAAGAGAAGAGGCTGAATTTTGTGGTTTTTTTGATAGATATGGGTAATTTGCAGGAGGAAAAATGAGACTAGGTGGTCAATTTTGGAATGGAATTGTGTGTGGGAGGTATGAGTTCACCATGGTTTCTCTTATTCTTCAAGGTTGAGGAGAAGGTGAGTAGGGTGCAGAGAGGAGTGGTGAGAGAGGTGGGGATGATGAGTGGAGAAGTGTGTGTGAAAGAGGAAAATGATAAAGTGGAAGAGAGAGTGTGGCTGCATAGCATGGGAAAACTGGGGTCCACTAATAAAATCATAGCTCACAGCTCGTAGCTCAAAAAAATATGAAAACATTTGAGGCAAAAGTTCAGCCCACGAGCTACAACTTTTGTTTGTATCACCTTTTCAAATTCGGAGAGCAAGTGAACTTTAAAAATTCAGCAAAACTGACCGTTTTTTTCCACTGCACAAGGTCCTTGTGGGGTCCTTCTTTGGATGATTCTTTTGAATACCTCCAAGAGTGAGCCCTCCATAGTGCATGTATGCATGCCACCTACCCTTGACCTTATTTGGTAGGTCCATAATTGAAGATATTGTTGAGATTATGATATAAGTGAATAGTACAACTAAGAAAATCAAATATTGAGGGATCTAAAAAATATGTACATGTCAAATATAAATAATATAAGTGGAAAAAATATAAAGGGGTCAAAAGAAATCTCTCTCATTATGAGGCTACCATAAAAAATAAATATTTTTGGTGTTCTAATTTTTTAGAAAAAAAACAAAATAGATGTAGGAAGGGAAAAAACACAATAGTAAAAAAATATACACATAAATAAAACTATTTTTTTTGGATTTTTGTTGGGGTGGAGTTACACCAAATATAAAAGAAGCTTACATGAAAATATTTCTATATGGAATAAAGAGTATGAAAAATGGTAAGAAAAATTGTGGTAATGGTGAGGCAATGTACAGAGCATAAATAACACACACCTAGGTATAAATATTTAAATAAATACCAAAATAATTATGAAAAAATCTTTTATTTAGGCCCTATATACAAAGAAATATTTACATACGCATGGGCCATAATATACTTATATTTTTTATATTTTTTATTTTTTTGGCTCAACTAGCACAATGACTAGCTAATTGAGGGTTTTTTATTTCAGTAAGGAGATATGGGAAAAGTCCCCTAACTCACACGCACCTATATATAGTGAAAGGGTGAGGGTAACCACAGTGTTTGAGTGATTTGATAGGGTGAGATAACTCACTATGGCAATTACAGAGAGCCAAAAAAATGGCTATCAACATATACAAATACACACATACACACTCATGCTTACGCACTCACACGTACACACACACGTCCGCCCATATGCACTCATACGTACACACACACGCACAAATGCACACACATGATAAACTACAAAATAAAGAGGATCCTATGACATCGACGAACTCAACAAAAGAAGGAATCCACCCAAAGCGCGCGATGCCAACAACAAAAAGAGGAAATCCGCCGAAGGCATGCCCTGACGGAGACCCCGAATAGAAGTACGCGCTACACCGACGTACCGGCAACACACGCAACACACCATTTGCCGACATCATGCAACTACGACACCATTTTCAGTAAGTTGTAGGTTATGTTCATCATTTCTTCAGTTTTCACCCAAGCCTTGTAAAATTTCCCAATTTGTAAATTCCCTCTCTCTAGGTGATGGTCATAAAGGCCCACCTAGAGATTCCCATTTTTTAATAACCTTTTAAAACAAAGCAAGGGTCAACCACACCGGGCCCACCACTTGCTATGTCTCCCCGATTAGCTTACCCTAATCAAACCGGAATTACCATAATCCAAGCAAACAACACCTATAAATTGGCACTGAGAGGTCACTATCAGGGGGGGGCAGTTCATGAGAGGTCAACACTTGGTAGAGTGTAGTGGGAAGAATTGACACTATTAGCACGGGGAGGGGGATTGTGTGATGGTTTGACTTGGGAATTGCACCATGCAAAGGGAGCCATGTCCACCTTTCGACTCCAATGGTCGATGCACACACACATACACGCTCTTGGTAGCAAGCTTCACAATCATTGAGTCGTCTTAGAGAACGCACCAAGTAGTTGCACCATCTTTCCTCCCTACCTCTCTATCACCATGGTGTGCCGCCTCGCTGGAAGGAAGGTCATTGTAAATACCACAGAAATAACTCTCCCTCACACCCCTGAGGGTTTTCATAATTTGGTCAATCTCTCTCTCTCTCCCTGTGTGTGTGTGTGTGTGTGTGTAAGTTTGCGGTGTTCATGTCATCATGGTTTGCGTCCTAGCCGCTCAAAGCTAGGTGGTGCCCCCTGTTCGCTTTACCGTGATTGGCTTGAGGCGTGCCATTTGGTCCCTAGTGTTTTAGATGCCGTTGGGGTTCGGGGTTCGCTTTGCTCCCGTCATTTGGTGCCCCCACTGAGGAGGGCTTCTAAGACCCTTAGGTTTATAATGCTGAAAGTGACGAATGCCATCGATCATGGATGAATGGCTAATGGAATTTTCAAATTGGAGGACGGAAGAAGAGGAGACGAAGGAGGCACTAGCCACCTTCATTGAAGTACTACTGCCAGAGGCTGTAGTGTCGTCAGTATTCAAGAGGTAAATTCTCCATCTCGTGTTGCTCGTTCTAACCACAAATTGAGAGCATCAGGTGGGAGGTCTGTGAAGTGCCATCACTGTTGTCAGCCACAACATTCTGTCAATGAGTGCCGACAGAGGAAGTGAAGAAAGAACGGTGAGTTTTACTTTTGAAAACAGTGGCACTATCACGACAGTCATATTTTCTATAGCACCAAGTGTTTTCTCTCTAATGCTTCAAGAGGAGTTGTCAACTACATCAACCACAAAGTCTAAGTCCTAAAGCCTAAAGCATTTGGTGGATGCAAGTGGGCCTACACTCTCTCTAGGCCTGGAGAGTTCAAATGAAGTTCGACCACCCAAGCACCGTCACCGCATGCAGAATGGATAGCCGATTGAGGTAGACTCTTCTCGCCCACTCTGTTTTGAACCTAATGTGGAGGATTGTGCAGACTACTACAAGAGGTAGGAGCATGTGGTGAAGGTGTCACCTCGTCAACACCTGAGGTACGCAACCCTAGTGGTCAAGATCCTTGCCCTACACCCGACATGGATATTAACAATAGGCCAGAAGTATTTCCTTTCTGTTTCTTGCAACACATGCATGTAAACATTTATATTGATAGGAAGATATTCTACCAGCAAAAGATTGTTTTCCTATTCGGAGCCGAGATGCTTGATGAAATCCTGAGATCTCCATGCCCCATCATCTTGCTCCTCCTAGATTACTACCACTCTTTTGATGTAAGCATTTTTATTCTGTTCTAGCTTTGTGATCCATTCTTTATCCTGTTTTAACCTATCCACCCAACCATGTAAAAAGTTGCTATGAGCCGCTACTGTCATTAATCTAAAAAAAAAAGAAAAAAAGGCTTGTAATTTCCTAAGTCACTACCATTGCAAGTGTTTCTTTCCCTACGTTCAGTGGAAAGAAGGGAGAAGATCTCACCACCAACTTTTTGGATGATTTCGACATTGCTTGTGTCGTCTCCAACAAAGATGACGATGCTTCATGAGTTATAATTTTTCCTCTACTGATGAAAGTGGAGGCCAAGTCCTGGTATAATGCATGGCCCCAGGATACCAAGAATACATGGATGTGTTGAGGGCTGCTTTTGTAAAGAGGTTTGGTTGAGGCACAACCTCGGAGAAGCTATGGCAGCTACTAACGGAATTGAAGCAGGGAGGTCTGCTAGCGTATGCCACCTACGAGTCCAAATTTGTGGACTTATGGGAGAGATGGGTTGCCTCACTGGAGGAAGGCGAAGGAGCGCCTAATTTCCTAAATAAGGACCGTTTCATTGTTGGTATATGGTTGCCGCTTAGAGAGAAGGTGAAGGGAAGGTTTCCTGCAACATATGAGTTGGTAGTAGAAGTAGCCCGCCTTAAAGACAAGAAGCTGTGCATGCAAGCAAGAGTAAACGAGTCAGAGGAAACAAGCTTGGTCTTACCAACCCTAGTGACTGCAACAGCCAGTCATAGAGCCCCAACCGCAAGAGGCATCAGAAGAGCAGCAAGACCTGCTGAGTCGTATCACCGCCCAGCTAGAGAGTTTACCCGTGCATCTGGTGCAGCAAGGGCATGCACCTGTCAGGAATCCAGAACAAGGAAGAGGACAATGAAGGTAGAACCAAGAGTACCACTGCTACAATTGTGGGGAAGACGACCATGGTATGTACTACTGCCCACATCCAAGGAGGCAGAATTTCAATAGACGGGGAAGACAGAATCAGATCTCTCCGCCAAGGGCAAGACCACCGCCACCTAGGCAACCAATCTCACCTATTCAAATCCCACCACCAGCGGTGCAACCACAACTAGCCCCACCAATTCAATTCCTATAGCCACCGATGCAACCACCGCCACAATCATCACTTACGCTCATCATACGCCCACCACCAATTGGTACCAGCACACCAAGTATCATTGGTCTTGCAGAAGAGGTCAAGATGAAGATAACCGAAGAAGGATCAAGCAAGAAGTTTATTCAAAGGACTAAAGCAGTGAAACAAGAGGTTAAAGAATCAAAAGATGCTACCCTAGTGGGGGAGGTAAGTCAAGAAAATTGTGTTACAAATATGAGTACATCTTTAACCTTGGATGAAATAGGCACCAAAGCAATTAGTCGACAACATTGGGCACTAAGGGTAAGAAGGTGTAAAGTGTTAATCAAACCTCGTCAGAGTAAGAGGAATGCAAAGAGCATGGAAGATACAAGAGAAGAGGAAGACCAGCTTGCTAGCAAGGCTTTGCAGAAGATAGACAACATATCAAGCAAAGGGGAGGGCTTTGAAAACACAAGCCTGTGCACCAGCATGGACCAAGGACAGTGTAGCAAGCTAAAGGAATCTTGCATCAAGGAAGTTTCACTAGAGGACCATAATGAAGAGATAAGTATGACTGGAGGTTTGGAGTTGGATATTGCTCCAGAGGCTTGGCAGCCGAGCAAGACTTTATTGTGTAGTGTTATAGACCTGGAGATGGGTAATGCCTCTAGTCTACTGAAAGGTGTTATAAACTTGGAGATGGGTAATGCCTCCAGTTTATGTGAGGGTGTTTAGAGTAAGTTTGATGATCAATATGTTGCCAAACTTTTAAGGATGTTCGGAAATCCTCCACAACGCAGCATTCTGTTTACATGGGATGCATCAAACCTATGGCTATGGTTAGCCGCTATAACATATGGAGATAAGATCATCCCATGTTTACATGGGATGCATCAAACCTATGGCTATGGCTAGTCGCTATAACATATAGAGATAAGATCAGCATGGAGATAAGAGTTAAGGAGTCATGGATAGACAAAAGGCTGATAGAGTGCAAGAATGAAGGCTTCATTCCCAATTTGGTGCAATTTTTTACAAATAGTGCATCCTCTCTATGGAGAGAGATAAGTGGGTTATTCTTGTATCTAAGCCGCAAGGTAGGTGGCTTACTATTAGCATTAGAAAAGGAAGCTGACATGTTTGAGCACACCCAAAAGAAGCATGATATGCTTGCAGAGTTTTCCAATCGCGACAGTGAGCAAGATTTTGAAGACAACTTGAGCTCACCACACCAACTAGGCGGCCATATATGGTGGATTCTTGCCACACTCTTGGGAATCATAATTTTCGGTTTTGTCTTTGCAGGAGCTAAGATGCTCATTTCCCCTCTCACTACTGGTGGTTACAAATTTGGTCCTATTTGGAATGCAAATTTTATTGTTCGGACACTGTAGACAATGATCCTATTTTTCACTTGGGATCCAGGAGGACACTGGCATAGAGTTCAGGAAGCCATGGGCTTACCGTTTAATCAACTGACACTATTCCAAGGAGCAGGCTATCACCTGGACCTGTTGCAGATTCATGAATATCCCAAAAATCTCACCAATGGCCAAATGGAATGGCTAGTTCAGAAGGCAACTCGATATCGGCTCCTACAGCTCAGCTGAAGAAGAATCAGAGTTAGGGTTAGAGACATGAATGCCTCTAGCCAAAAGGAGAGGGCTAATGATGGACGATTTTCGAAAATCAAAGAAAAAAAAAGAAAAAAACTTATTTTTCCCTTGCCAAAGCGTTAGCGACACCATCAGAAGGCTTAAGCAATGCTCTGGCCAACCTCACGGCCCTAACTCGTCCATACCCCAGCCTCGCAGGCCTCCATCTCTCTCTTCCCCTCATCCATTCAGTTTTTTTTATCTCCCTCTCTCTCTCTCTCTCTCTCTCTCTCTCTCTCTCTCTCTCTCTCTCTCTCTCTCTCTCTCTCTCTCTCTCTCTCGCTCACAGCCAAGGTGATGGTCACAGGCTGCAGGTGGCCCGACGTTGTTCATCACAGCCCATGCAGGTGGTCTAGAGAATCCTCTCTCTCTATCTCCCTCGTTGCCTACCAATGGCTGATCACTCTCTCTCTCTCTCTCTCTCTCTCTCTCTCTCTCTCTCTCTCTCTCTCTCTCTCTCTCTCTCTCTCTCTCTCTCTCTCTCTCTCTCTCTCTCTCTCTCTCTCTCGTCCACACCCCGTTGACCCTCAATGACCCCCCCTATTGGCCACCCTCGGCGAGGAGCGGCCTCGAGCACCCACCCCCTTCTCTCGCTTTCTCTCTCTCTCCCGCTGTGTCGAGCCCATAGACGCATACGAACTCGCTCTCTCCCGTATTCTTATCCACACACGCGCCCTCTCACACCCCGTCCCTCGCTCTCTATGCAAGCCAATAGCCCGAAAATATTCCCTCTCTCTCCCCCACCCACTCGCCTCACCCTTCCCTCGGCCTCATTCTCCCTTCCTTGGACTGCTAATATTATCCCTCTCTACCCACCCCATTGACTCTCTCCCCTCCTCTCATCCTTGAGCCACCATGCAAAACAAAGAATAATATTCCCTCTCTCTCTCTCTCCACACACCCCCCCTTAACCCATTCCATTGCCAAAATCCCCCCCCTTCCCTCGCTCTCTTGTCGGTGGCCCACAAGACGCGGACCCTCGCCATCTTATCTCTCTCTCTCTCTCTCTCTCTCTCTCTCTCTCTCTCTCTCTCTCTCTCTCTCTCTCTCTCTCTCTCTCTCTCTCTCTCTCTCTCTCTCTCTTGCTCTCAACCGTTTACGACTCTAGCCCGCATAGCAGATAAGATTCCCTCTCTCTCTCCTATCCACACACACCCCCTCATCCTCTCCCTCCCTCACCACCTCACACCTTCCCTCTCCATCTCTCGCGCGTTCTGCACATTGAGCCCTAGCCGGCTATTCTCTCTCTCTCTCTCTCTCTCTCTCTCTCTCTCTCTCTCTCTCTCTCTCTCTCTCTCTCTCTCTCTCTCTCTCTCTCTCGCTCTTCTCAGACCGAAGGCACAACACAAAAAACTGAAGAAATTCTCTCTCTCTCTCTATACACACACACACACACACACACACACCCTCTCTCTGACCCTATCTTTCCCCCCCATCTGCACACAGTGTCCACAAGCAGGCGGCCTATCTTTGTCTCTCTCTCTCTCTCTCTCTCTCTCTCTCTCTCTCTCTCTCTCTCTCTCTCTCTCTCTCTCTCCTCTCTCTCTCTCTCTCTCTCTCTCTTCCACACACACACACACACACACACACACACACCATCCCCCACCACCACTCATCCTCGAGTAGCCCGCAACACGTCGCCAATCAACAGGCCCGATAAAAGCAAAAAAAAAAAAACATATATATTATATATATACATAATAATATTACCCCTCGTTCCCACGCACGCTCATGCACACACATACATATACAAGTACACACATACACACTCATGCTTACGCACTCACACGTACACACACGTCCGCCCACATGCACCCATACGCACACACACACGCACAAACGCACACACATGATAAACTACAAAAAAAAGAGGATCCTACGACATCGACGAACTCAACAAAAGAAGGAAGCCACCCAAAGCGCGCAACGCGAATAACAAAAAGAGGAAATGCGCCGAAGGCATGCCCTGGACGACCCCAAAAAGAAGTGCGCGCTACATCGACGCACCGGCAACACACTATTCGCCGGCATCACGCAACTACGACGCCATTTTCAGTAATTTGTAGGTTATGTTCATCATTTCTTCAGTTTTCACCCAAGCCTTGTAAAATTCCCCAATTTGTAAATTCCCTCTCTCTAGGTGATGGTCATAAAGGCCCACCTAGAGATTCTCATTTTTTAATAACCTTCCAAAACAAAGCAAGGGTCAACCACACCGGGCCTACCACTTTCTTTGTATCCCCGATTAGCTTACCCTAATCAAACTGGGATTACCATAATCCAAGCAACCAACACCTATAAATTGGCACTGAGAGGTCACTATCAAGGGGGGGCAGTTCATGAGAGGTCAGCACTTGATAGAGTGTAGTGGGAAGAATTGACACTATTGGCATGGGGAGGGGGCTTGTGTGATGGTTTGCCTTGGGAATTGCACCACGCGAAGGGAGCCACGTCCACCTTTCAACTCCAATGGTCGATGCACACACACATACACGCTCTTGGTAGCAAGCTTCACAATCATTAAGTCATCTTAGAGAACGCACCAAGTAGTTGCACCATCTTTCCTCCCTACCTCTCTATCACCACGGTGTGCCGCCTCGCTAGAAGGAAGGTCATTGTAAATACTACATAAATAACTCTCCCTCACACCCCGGAGGGTTTTCATCATTTGGTCAATCTCTCTCTCTCTCTCTCTCTCTCTCTCTCTCTCTCTCTCTCTCTTTCTCTCTCTCTGTGTGTGTGTGTGTGTAAGTTTGCGGTGTTCATATCATCATGGTCTGCGTCCTAGCCACTCAAAGCTAGGTGGTGCCCCCTGTTCTCTTTACCGTGAGACAGGCTTGAGGCGTGCCATTTGGCCCCCGATGTTTTAGAGGCCGTCGGGGTTTTTGGTTCGCTTTGCTCCGGTCAGTACTAAGAGTCTTCTGCTACAAACTATCGTGTTAGTTGACACAATTGCTAATTAAGTGCCAAGAACCTAAACAACTTCGTATGTTTTTATTTTGTTCTACTTTGATGGTTATAAGGATCCATTGTGGCCTCTCTTTTCATCATAGCTACCTATCACCCATGTGGCCTCTCTTTTCTACCTAATATAACAAATCCTACTAATTTTTTGTATCCCCCACCACTGTCTGTGCTACTTTGGCCTTTGGCAGTCTGTGTGTGTGTGTGTGTGTGTGTACAAAATGAGTCTTGCTCTTCAAGACTACCTTATTTTGATAGTGATTGGTTGCTCTTATGATATCCTTTCACACCTACAAATGAGGGACAAGTAGAAAAACATTTTCTACTAGCTTTGTTGATGCTAAGAAACCACTTCCTACTTGCAAGCAACTGACACTGGTGAAGATTGCATCTGTGGTGCTTCCAATGTTTTCTTTCGCCTCATACCTGCTAGTGGTTGCATAAGTGTCAATACCATGCCATTTGTACTTTCTATTGCTATCTAGTTTGAGCTCTAGTAGCCATAGTTCCTTCTTGGCTACTAATTCCTATTTTACTAGGTCATTTTGCAATGTGAAAAGAAGAAAGTTATTTAAAGGCTTTGTTGACTCAGAGAAGGCTACATTGGCCAAGGCTATATAGTTGCTACTTGTAGGCACCATTCTTCTACATTCAATGTTTTGTGCAGCCGCCTGCCTACCAACAACTACAAAAATGCCACACAATGACCCATATTGTAGCTTTACAAAATGTCTCTATTTCTATTGCACACTTCAATGCCACTAGTCCAAGCTCAACATTTTTCCATTTTTGAGAAGCACCTAGAAGAGATGACCAATCTGAAGGATAATTAGTGCATCTTTTGACCACTCTTACACACCCACCATTCTTGCACACATGACGTATACCTATTCATCAAAATATGAATTACCTCCACAAGATCATGGCAGATAAAGAGGCCCTTCTACACCCCATCCTCTTCCTAATGGCAGTATTTCCTTCCTCACAACACATCATGCATATCCTCCCTACACTATACACACACAATTGGTATCAGAGCTTGGATATGAGCGACATAATCTCCATTGCCCTCTTTGCATGTGCACAAGGTCCAAGGCAAGCTACAATTGAAGACCTTATGCGCGCAGGATTTGTTATTTGTAATGTAGGTGTAGATCTTGTATCATGAGAGATTTAGAGATTAGAGCTTTGGAGCATCAAAGCACACAACAACACATTGCTTCTCACACAAGATTACAAAAATTTAAGCAAGAAGCACTGCATAAAATGATGGCAATAACTATAGCACGAGGATGTACCTCTCTCTTCACGCACTGTGACACACTCAACAAGGCATTCTCTTGCTCTTCAAGTAGGACTAAAGCTCTTTTTTTTGCATTATACTCTTTAGAGAGTGATTTATCCACATAGCGATTTTGTTTATGCTTACATTTCTATTGATGCTTGTTTATGTACACTTCTTGCTACATCTAGCATTGAGTTGTTGGAGTACCTCTTATACAAGGCCTCACCATAGGACATACATAGAGAGTACTAAGGGCTTTTGACACTGTGTTGGCAGTCTTTTGGGTCATTTGTAGTCAGTTTTCGATGCGCCTAGATTCAATTGACACTCTTTATGCATTTGTTTATGCTTTTGATAGCATTTTTACTCACTTCCAATTGAATTTTTTTTTCATTTAACTCTCTCAAAAATTTTCTAGATCCTCGCCATAATATCAATTGATACTCAATATTTATGGCTTTTAGCTCTAAGAAGAATATTTATAACATCCAAAATTTTGATGGTGCAAATTTCAGGTTTTAGAAGGAACATATTCAGGAATGTAGAAAGGTTGATTAGAGACATGGTTTAAATGCCAAGAGGGTGATAATTACAAAAATTAGCGGGTTGAATCTATTTTTGTGAACTATGGGACATGTTATGTAGCATATATGAGAGCAAGAGTGTAAGTAATAATGCCTACTTGATGAAAAAGCTATTTGAGTTTTATACATAAGAATGTAGCACCATTTTGAAATTAAATGAATTCAATGTTATCTTTGATCATTCTATATCACATGAACTCAATTAATTTGATGAAAAGGTTTAATCTATCTTATTGTTATGCTCTCTACTTTCCTTATGAGATACTTTTTGCACATCCACAAATAGGTCTACAATGATGTAGCTGGTAGTTTGCTCACTGAGGAGATTCATGAGAAATATCTTGATTCTACTAAGAGTGGTGATGCTTATGCCTCACAGTCTTGCAAAGAGAGAGGCCATACTCATGATCATGCCAAATCTAAGGATCACAAGAACTCTCGTAGTAAGTCTCTTGGTTCCCTACGTAACATTGAGTTCTACTATCTCCATACGAAAAGGGCATATAAAGAAGGATTTTTGTGTTGCACATAGAAACAAGAAGTCTCAAGAGACTAAGATTGAGGAAACCAATGTTGTAGAGTCTCCTAAGACTCATATAAGAAGACTTATACCTTAAACATCTTGGTTTTCACTGCAAGTTTTCGAGTTACAATAGATGTCCTTGTCACACAACATGTCAATTATGCACATGTTGGATGATCAATATGGGTGCAAGTTTGGATGTTACACAACATAGAGAGTGGTTTTGCTCTTATGCAAAGGGATATTAGGCTATAGTCAAATTGAGTGATTCTCATATCCTTGAGACCGTTGGAGACATAAAGCTACTACTTCCAAGTGGCATAGAGTTTATGGTAAAAAGTGTTAGACATGTTCTTGAGCTATCTTAGAATTTAATCTCAATTGGGCAGCTAGATGACTTGGGATATACAACTATATTTGTAAAAAGTTTATCAAAAATTGAAAAGATAAATCTTGTAGTTGTCAAAGGTAAAAAAATATGGTACTTTTTACTCAATGAATGTGTCTTTTGTAAAAGAAAATTTTATTTCTATAACCGAGTTGTTGTCTATTGAGTTGTGGAATAGCTAGCTAGGCCATATGAGCCAGAAGAGAATAAAAACTCAAACACATTTTGGTTATTTTTTAGTGTTGCATTTTAGTGATTTTTCAAGTGCAGACAAAGAATTTATGGCAAGCAAACAAGGATTCTATGTTGGAATTAAGGTTACAAGAAAACACACACAACTTGGAGAAAATGAAGGAAGCTCAAGGCACACAACCGAAAGTGTATTACTTAGTGTGAAATGGAAAGATAGATAGCCCTATAATGATGGGCATATATACAATGCACGGGGGGAAAATCCTCCTAGTGAGGGAAAAAATTCCCCGGAGGTCCTAAGTGTGTTCACACGCATCACTACCACATGTATACGGTAACAAATCCCCCTTGAAGTGATGTGGTGAACGAGAGCTGGCACATAGAGTAAAAGGAAGTGCCATGCCATGAGGGAATGATCAGTCCACAAAGGGGAGTAGGCCCAAAGCTTTTTTGAAATATTTGAACTTTTCATGAGATAATGCCTTTGTGAAAAGATCTGCAAGGTTGTCCTATGTTGCCACATAAGCCAAGCTAATATCTTCTGCTGAGAGCCTCTCCCTGACATAGTGGTAATGCACCTCAATGTGCTTTGTGTGAGAATGAAAGACTAGGTTCCTGGCACTTGCCAATGTTCTCTAACTGTTAGTGTAGATAGTGTTGGTAGTGTCCTATCCAATACCCAAATCAACCATAAGATGTTTGAGCCACACACGCTCAGCAATAGTTGTGAAGACTGCCCTGTACTTAGCCTCACAACTAGAAGTGGCCATAGTAGGTTGCTTCTTGCTCAACCATGATATACATGAACTTCCAAGCGTGAAACAAAACACACTTGTGGACACCCACATGTCAAAACAACCAACCCAATTTGAGGCTGAAGAAGCATGTAAGTCTCACGGCAATGATCCCTCCTCGGGATAAAACAACCCAGGATGTAAAGTGACACTCAAGTAGCAAAAAATCCTCTTGATAGCCTGCCAATGCTTAGACCTTGGGATATGCATGAATCTATTGACTTGTGAGACTGCAAACTGCCTTGTGTTGCATACATGAATTAGGCAACCAACAATAGTTTGGTAAAGAAAGACATCAACATGATCACCCGCATTGTGAAGACTCAATTTCAAACTTGTTTCCAAGGGAGTGGCAATCGGTTTTAAATCCTCAAGTCCAAACTTACATAGCAATGTCTCTATGTAACGTTTTTGACACAAGGCAACACCACCATCACACTGCTTAAACTATATACCCAAGTAATGATGCAGCATCCCCAAATCTTTATTCTTGAAAGTAGCATTGAAATCACCCTTAAATTTAGAAATACGTCTCTCATTTGGTCCAATGATCAACAAATCATATACATAGAGAACCACAATGAGAAGTATATCACCCTCACACTTTATATACAATGTGCTTTTTGTTGGACTATTACGAAAGCCTCATTTGACCAAATGAGTGTCATCTTTCTGATACCAAGCACGAGGAGATTACTTCAACGCATACAAATATTTCTTACATTTGTGCACTTTATCCTCTCTTCCTTTATTGACAAAGCCGCGAGGCTGCATTACATAAAATTCCTCAAATATGTACATTCAAGAAAGAAGTAACAATGTCTAATTGATGTACATCCCAACCAAGATGAGATGCCAATACACATACATAATTGGATGGGGACAATTACCCTATGTGGTCTTACATGATGCAACATGTTCTTGTGTCAAAGGGTGTTTGGAATATTGTATAGGTCATTGATGCATGTCCTGGTTATGAGGTTGTAGGCAATGTTGGGGACGTTGCAGGTCTTGATGCAAGGATTGTTGCTGTTAGAGTTATTTTGCCTATGACATAACAAGCTCGTTGGGCTGTAAAGGATGCACAGACTCATGCGTTGATTGCATTGTCTGTGAAGTGCACCATTATTCCTCACATTTGTTCAACAAAATCAGCAAAACAGGCTTGGGATATTCTAGCTGGACTTTATGCAAGCCATAATGAGGCAAAAATTACAAAGATCTGTAGTCAAAGATAATGCATGAGGAAGATGATATGGATGCTTTCCTTGCTGATGTCAAGGATATCAATGAGCAACTTATTTCTACAAGTGAAGTCATTTCAGACAGTTCCCTTGTGCAGACTATTCTTGATGCCTTACCAGATTCTTACCAGATTTTTGCTAGTACTTGGAGACTTATGACCCAAGGAAATTCTGAAGAAGTCAAGTTTGATGCATTGTGCACATTGATGTTGCAAGAGTCACTTTCCAAAAAAAATAGGACTAGACAATGTGTAGTTGAACATGATTTTATTGCTTCTCAAAGAAAGGGTGGTAACAATAATGCAACCACTTCTTATGGTTCTTCTGCGAGTGGAAAATCACCTGTTTCTAATGGTTTTGCTGGCAACAATTCGTCTCGAAATTAAGGTGATAAGGGCAAAAAGAAGATGCATTGCCATTATTGTAAAGCTAATGATCACTTGATCAAGCAGTGTCCTAAGTTAAAGGCCAAAGAGGATAAGAAGAAGGACGGTGGTTCTACTCCAAATGCTGGTTCCACTACAAATGCATCCATTGTTGAGTCTTCTGTGAAAGGAGACTGTGATGATGATGTTGATGCAAAATGGGCTTTTAGTTCAGAGTGCACTTACAATCCTGTTGTCCATGATGCATGCATGTCAGTTGCTACAGATTTACGTGTGTGGTATTTTGACAATGGTGCTACAAAGCACATTACCTCACATCGTAAATTGTTCACCTCTCTCGAGTCTATCCCTCATGGGAATTCCGTCACTTGTGCCAACAATGCCTCTTATCCAGTTCAGGGAGTTGGAAAGATTGTGCTTACTACTGCAAATGGCAATTCTTTCACACTTGTTGATGCACTTTATGTACATGGGATCAAGAATAATCTTTTGTCTGTATCTGCACTTGCTACACTTGGACTTGTAGTCAAATTTGTGGATGAGAGATGCACAGTTCATGATCTCAGTTTTGGTGATGAAATTGTTGTATCTGGCTTTTTGTGTCGTGGGCTGTATAAGCTCACTTTGTATGACAAGTGTGGACAAAATTTTGCAAATGCAGTTGCAGATTCAAGGACTATTTCAGATGCAAAACTTTGGCATGCACGTTTTGGTCATCTGAATTTTGCCAATTTACTTCATTTACAGAAATTTGACATGGTTGCTTCTTTGCCGCCTCTTGAAGCACCTGCCAAACATGTTTGTGAAGGCTGTATTTTGGGTAAGATGCAGCCATGTAATCAAAATATGCCATGCAATCAAAATATGATGCACTTATAAAAAATGACACATGGACTTTATGTGATTTGCCTCCTGGCAAAAAGGCCATTGGAATGCAAGCCGGATGGTGAGATTGATCACTATAAGGCTCGACTTGTTGCAAAGGGTTATGCACAACAAAAAGGCAAAGATGATGAAGAGAATTTTGTTCCCACTTGTCGTATGACTACTGTGAATTTTCTATGTGCATTGGCAGCTCATTTTGGTTGGGATGTACATCAATCAGACATTGCTACTGCTTTCTTGAATGATGACATATTTGCGAAAGTTTATGTAATGCAGCCTCGTAGTTTTGTCAAGAAAGGACAAGAGGACAATGTGTGCAGATGTAAGAAGGATTTGTATGGGTTGAAGAAATCTCCTTGTTCTTGGTATGAGAAAGCTCACACTCATTTGGTCAAACAAGGCCTTCATAACAATTCAACAGAAAGCACATTGTATGTAAAGTGTGAGGGTGATGTACTTCTCATTGTGGTTATTTATGTAAATGATTTGCTGATCACTAGACGAGATGAGAGACATATTGCTGAATTTAAGGCTGATTTGCATGCTGCTTTCAAGATGAAAGATTTGGGGCTGTTGCATCATTCCTTGGGCATACAGTTTAAACAGTGTGATGGTGGTATTGCCTTGTGTCAAAAAAGTTACATAGAGACATTGCTATGTAAATTTGGACTTGATGATTGCAAACCTATTGCCACTCCCATGGAAATAGGTTTAAAATTGAGTCTTCACAATGTTGGTGATCCTGCACATGTCACTCCTTACCAAAGTGTGCTGGATGTCTCATTTATGTATGCAACACAAGGCCGAATATTCAATTTGTAGTCTCACAGGTCAACAGATTTATGCATAGCCTAGGGTCTAAGTATTGGCAGGCTGTCAAGAGGATTTTTTGCTACCTTAGTGGCACTCTACATCCTGGCTTGTTTTATCCCAAGGGGGGATAATTGCCGCCAAACTTACATGCTTTTTTGGACTCAGATTGGTCTGGTTGTTTTGACACGTGAGTGTCCACAAGTGGTTTTTGTTTCATGCTGAGCAATTCATGTATATCATGGTTGAGCAAGAAGCAACGTAATATGGCCACTCTTAGTTGTGAGGCTTAGTACTGGGCAGTCTTCACAGCTACGGTTGAGTGTGTACAACTCAAACACCTTATGGCTGACGTTGGGTGTTGGATAGGACACTGCCAACACTATCTACAATGACAGTCAGAGCACATTGGCAGTTGCAAGGAGCCCAATGTTTCATGCTCGCACACAGCACATTGAGGTGCATTACCACTATGTTAGGGAGAGACTCTCATCAGGAGAGATCATCTTGGCTTATGTGCCAACACAAGACAACCTTGCAGATATTTTCACAAATGCATTGTCTCGTGAGAAGCTTGAAGCTTTTTGCAAAGAGTTGGGCTTACTCCCCTTTTTGGACAGATCATGTCCTCAGGACATGGCACTTTCCTTTACTCATGTCCTCAGGACATGGCACTTCCCTTTACTCATGTGCCGGCTCTCGTTCACCCCATCACTCCAGGGGGGATTTGTTACCATATACATGTGGTAATGATGTGTGTGAACACACTAGAAGCGACGAGGCATTTTTCCCATCTTTAGGAGGTTTTTTCCCCCGTGCATTGTATACATGCCCATCACTCTAGGGCTATACATCTTTTCATTGCACACTAAGTAATACACTCTCTATTGTGTGCCTTGAGCTTCCTTTGTCTTCTTCAATCTGTGTGTGTTTTCTTGCAGCCCTAAGTCCAACAATCTACCCAAAATAGAACAGCTCAACCACACGATTTAAGAGCATGTTATAACTATTCTTTCCATGGAAAATTTGATGCAAGGCTTTTGGGATGATAGCGGTTCACATCATTGGTATAATGTTTGGTACCCCATTGTAGTACAAGAGTTTGGAGTAGTTGTGGTGGTCAGGCAAGAATCCACAATATGAACATTTACATGTCTTTGGTTGTGAGGCATGTGCTAATGTGACAAAGGATCTTAAAAACAAGCTTAACCTAAAGTAACACAAATGCATCCTTTTGAATCAAAGATACATAAGAAATCTATCAAAGAGGTTGAGTATAGAAGGGTCACATTTGAGGATACTAACTTAGATTTGATAATAACTCAACAGGGACAGCTCGAGATTGCTACCCAACAAAAACAACCTCATGTTACTTGTGCCTATGGTAAAAGACATGGACATTGGACATACATGTAGAATCAAGAATTCACACATCCAGAATCCTTTGTTCTTTCCTTATGTTAATGAATGTAGCTTTGCTTTATTGATAGTTCCTTGGAGATACTTGGGGGAGATAGTCAGAGAGAGAAGAGAGAGAGAGAGAGAGAAAGAGAGAGAGAGAGAGAGTACACCCAGAGCCTAGCATGCCATGATCGAGTTGAATTTGACCACCGTTTGTCCAAGCCACCATTGGTCCACTCGAGCATCTTAAGCGTTTAGCCTGGCCTATGCCGATTTTCCTCTAGCAACATCAAAGCTCCAAATCTAGGTTGCCACTCTCTCTATCTTTCTCTCTCTCTCTTCTCCAAGTTCTTCTCAAAATCTTGCTAAGCTATGGAAAACAGAGACATAGGCAAAGCAGCAGGCATCCATTTGGTGGGGGGGGGCATTTCCAGCGAGGACAAGTTGGCGCACTCTAGCCTTGAGGGGATCACAGTGTGCACATCATGATTCTAAACTACAACCAGTGTGAAACTATGTTATCCTTGTCCATGTAGGATCTTTTGTCCAAAAACATGGATCAACTAGCCCAACTGTTATTGTAGTATTTTGTTACCCTTCTATCAATTTTCCTCCTAAAGTAAGGGTCAAAAGGAAAGCCCGACTTCACACAATGCTGGGCAAAACAGTAGAGGACGAGTTGAATGAATTTTGGTACTAAGAGTCTACTGCTACAAAATACCGTGGTAGTTGACACAATTGCGAATTAAGTGCCAAGAACCAAAACAACTTCATATGTTTTTTGTTTGGTTCTACTTTTTTGGTTATAAGGATCCATTGTGGCCTCTCTTTTCTACCTAATATAACAAATGCTATTAATTTTTTGTATTCCTCACCACTGTATGCACTACTTTGGCCTTTGGCTATGTGTGTGTGTGTGTGTGTGTGTGTGTGTGTGTGTACAAAATGAGTCTTGCTCTTCAACACTACCTTCTTTGGTTAGTGACTGGTTGCTCTTGTGATATCCTTTCACACCTACAAATGAGGGCCAAGTAGAAAAACATTTTCTACTAGCTTTGCTGATGCTAAGAAATCACTTCCTACCTGCAAGCAACTGACACTGGTCAAGATTGTACCTGTGGTGCTTCCAATGTTTTCTTCCTTCCTGCTTTATAAATTCTATCATCTTTTAAATTTCATTCTATCTTTTCTTTCTAGTAGCCTCATCATAGTTTCTCTGCTATTAATTCTATTTTATAGTCAATATCATAATAGAATTTGAACTTTCTATCTAAAGGCTTTGTTGACTCAGAGAAGGCTACATTGGCCAAGGCTACATCTTTGCTACTTGCAGGCACCATTCTTCTACATTCAATGTTTTGTGCAACCGCCTACCTACCAACAACTACAAAAATGTCACACAATGACCCATGTTGTAGCTTTACAAAATGTCTCTATTTCTACTGCACACTTCAACGCCACTAGTCCAAGCTTGACATTTCTCCATTTTTGAGAAGCACCAATTTCTACCGCTCAATCACACTATTTAAGAACGTGTTATAACTATTCTTTCCATGGAAAATTTGATGCAAGGCTTTTGGGCTAATAGTGGTTCACATCATTGACATCTTGTTTGGAACTCCATTGAAGTACAAGAGTTTGGAGGAGTTGTGGTGGTCAGGCAAGAATCCACAATATGAACATTTACATGTCTTTGGTTGTGAGGCATATGCTAATGTGACAAAGGATCTTAAAAATAAGCTTGACCCAAAGTCACACAAATGCATCGTTTTGAATCAAAGATACATAAGATATCTATCAAAGAGGTTGAGTATAGAAGAGTCACATTTGAGGATATTTCCTTAGATTTGATAATAACTCAACAGGGATAGCCCAAGATTGCTACCCAACACAATCAACCTCATGTTACTTGCGCCTATGGTGGAGTACATGGATAATGGACATACATGTAGAATTAAGAATTCACACTTCCAAAATCCTTTGTTCTTTCCTTGTGTTAATGAATGTAGCTTTGCTTTATTGATAGTTCCTTTCAGATACTTAGGGGGGGGGGGGGAGAGAGAGAGAGAGAGAGAGAGAGAGAGAGAGAGAGTACATGTAGAGCCTAGCATGCCATGAGCGAGTTGAATTTGACCACCGTTTGTCCAAGCCACCATTGGTCCCACTTGAGCAGCTTAAGCGTTTAGCCTGGGTTGTGCCGATTTTTCTCCAGTGACTTCAAGGTTCCAAAATATAGGTTGCCACTCTCTTTATCTCTCTCTCTCTCTCTCTCTCTCTCTCTCTCTCCAAGTTCTTCTCAAAGTTTTGTTAAACTATGGAAAACAGAGATAGAGGCAATGCAGTAGGCAGCCATTGGGGGGGGGGGGGGGGGGGGGGGGGGGGGGTGGGGCATCTGGAGCGAGGACAATTTGGCACATTGTAGCCTTAAGGGGATCACTGTGTGCACATCATGATTCCAAACTACAACCAATGTGAAACTATGTTATCCTTGTTCGTGTAGGATCTTTCGCCCCAAAACATGGAGCAACTAGCCCATCTGTTATTGTAATATCTTCTTACCGTTCTATCAAATTTCCTCCTAAAGTAAGGGTCAAAAGGAAGTCCCGACTTCACACAATGCTGGGCCAAACTGTAGAGGACAAGTTCAATGAATTTTGGTACTAAGAGTGTTCTATTATAAACTACTATGGTAGTTGACAAAATTGCTAATTAAGTGCCAAGAACCTATACAACTTCGTATCTTTTTATTTTGTTCTACTTTGTGGCCTCTCTTTTAATCATAGCTACCTATCACCCATGTGTCCTCTCTTTTCTACCTAATATAACAAACACTACTAATTTTTTGTATTACCCACCATTGTATGCACTAATTTGGCCTTTGGCTGTGTGTGTATGTGTGTGTGTACAAAATGTGTTTGTACCATATACATGTGGTAGTGATGTGTGTGAACACACTAGGACTGCCCAGGCATTTTTCCCCTCTTTGGGAGGTTTTCCCCCCCGTGCATTGTATATAGGCCCATCGCTCTAGGATATCCATGTTTTGATTGCAGAGTAGTACACTCTCTATTGTGTGCCTTGAGCTTCCTTCGTCTTCTCCAAGCTGTGTGTGTTTTCCTGCAACCCTAATTCCAAACAATCTACCCAAAATAGAGCAGCTCAATCACACGATTTAAGAGCGTGTTATAACTATTCTTTCCATGGAAAAATTTGATGCAAGGCTTTTGGGATGATAGTGATTCACATCATTGACATACTATTTGGTACCCCATTGAAGTACAAGAGTTTGGAGGAGTTGTGGTGGTTAGGCAAGAATCCAAAATATGAACATTTACATGTCTTTGGTTGTGAGGCATATGCTAATGTGACAAAGGAGCTTAAAAACAAGCTTGACCCAAAGTCACACAAATGCATCCTTTTGAATCAAAGATACATAAGAAATTTATCAAAGAGGTTGAGTACAGAAGAGTCACATTTGAGGATATTGCCTTAGATTTGATAATAACTCAAAAGGGACAGCCCGAGATTGCTACCCAACAAAATCAAACTCATGTTACTTCTGCCTATGGTGGAAGACATGGACAATGGACATACATGTAGAATCAAGAATTCACACTTCCAAAATACTTTGTTCTTTCATTGTGTTAATGAATGTAGCTTTGGTTTATTGATAATTCCATTTAGATACTTTGGGGAGAGAGTCAAAGAGATGAGAGAGAGAGAGAGAGAGAGAGAGAGAGAGAGAGAGAGAGAGAGAGTCTCCTCAATGTGGTCACCTAAACCATTAAGTTCAAAATTGCATAGCTGCACGTGGATAATTGGAGAAGGTAACGCATTTATAAAAGTGATTCAATCATCTAATTTTATTCGTGGTTGGTTGAGCTCAGATCTCCACCATTAGCAAGGAAGACCAAGAGTTCTACCATTTGCATTGTCTGCAATCCCAAAAATTGGAACAAAAAAAGGGGACTAGAGCCGCCCGATCATCTGCGTATGCGCAGACAACCAAGGGACTGTAGCTCCCCTCTTTTTTCATTTTTTTTGGAAATGAATGAAGTGGTTTCATGGATCTTTCCTTCATAGTTACCAACCTTCATGTAACTTCTCTATGCAGCCTCCAGATTCTATGCTCTAAAAATGGAAGAAATGTGGGGTTGGATCCCCCTGATGGCTCGCACAGACGTGGATGATCGAGGGGTTTCGACCTCGCTTTTTTTCCATTCTTTGGGGATGGCTTGTATTTTTTTCAACTTGGATCTCCTTGAACCACTATGGATGAAGAATTCTCAATGCAAGATCTCCACTATTACCATTGCTTGCACTCCAAAAATTCCCCCCCCCCCCCCCCCCCCCCCCCCCCCCCCCCCCCCCCCCCCCCCCCCCCCCCCCCCCCAAAAAAAAAAGGAAAGAAATAAAAAATCATCCATGCGGACGCGGCTAGTTGGGTTTTTGGCTTTCAGAAGGCCATAGGAGAGTGGGTGGAGAATTGATGCACTTTTTGGACCATTGATTAAGAATCATGGATTGGCAACACATGTCAGGTGAGCTTGTTTTATAATGTATATGGATCTTTCCATCATTGTAACTTGATCCCTTTTTAAATGCTCAATTGACTTCTTTGTTTTATAAAAGTTATATTTTTTATTTGTAATGTAAATGGGTCTTTTCATCATTGTAATTTGGTCCCTTTATTTAATGCTCATGTTTAAATCTTTGTTAAGTTTATAAGTTTTATAAAGGTTATATTTTCCTTTTATAATGTAAGTGTCTCTTCATCATTGTAATTTGGTCTCTTTATTTAATGCTCACTTAACTGTTTTTTTTTAAATCTTTGTTTAGTTTATAAATGGGTTCTTCATTTAAGGATCTAATGACTTTCTTGTCAATTTTTTGATTTAAAACATATTTTTTTCTTGTATTTTTTTATTTACATACAAATTCTAACTAAAAAATTATAAAATGTCCTCAAATGAAAGAATTTTTTCACCACCACTAAGATTTATTTTTCAACTTTTGGTTTTGATATGCAAATGTCACCTTATTACTTTAGTGCATGTTATTAGGGATTAGCTTTAGAATTTTTTCACAACGATTTTTTTTTACAAATTTTTGTTTTGATATATAAATGGCACCTATTACTTTAGTGCATGTATTATTATTAAGGATTAGGTTTAGACATTTTCAATATTCATTTCTATCATAAAGATATCATGGATTTCTTTTATTTAATAGCATGCATCATTTTATTGTGTAATTTGTTTTATTGATATATTTATACAAGAATTAGATCAATTCCTAAATTGACACTAATATTTTATATGCTTTATGTTTTTATGAGGTCAATTAATATAACACTTATACATAAGGACATAAGGAAAAGCGAATATTTTTTGTGCAATTCCTTTATCATTGAATTGAATTGTTTGTTGTTCTCCATGTGGCATTTGAACATTTTTGGATTTTAATGTGGGCATATGGGAGTGCCCCCCCACTCTCTCACTAATTCGTTGGAGTATAGGTAGCTCTCTCTCTCTCTCTCTCTCTCTCTCTCTCTCTCTCTCTTTTCTGTAGGCCACCGTAGATCTTTACCTTGTTTCATTTTTTGGTATGTGTTAGACTTTTTGAGCCATTGATTGTCTAAAGTAGAAGTGGATGCTCAATTTCTTTGATCTTGTTCAAATAGAGTCTAAATGACAATTATTAATGCTAGTTTTGACATGGGACACTTATATGTATAAAGACACTTTTGTGTTGTTCTAAAATGCAACATTGAATGTTATATATTCCAAAATTGACTTATGAGTTGAACAATTCTTTTTAGATAGTATTTTCACCTTTAACCTTGTCCTTGAAAAATATTTGTCGACGTAAATTGTGTTATAAAAATTATTACTATTTTTTGCCAATTTTTAAGATTTTTTCAAATGCACCACTCTAAACTCATCTTTTGGTGTCTAGTTTGGTACAATATTAATCTAGTTATGGCTTAATCACAATAGTTCCCTAGTCCTACTTTTTGTCAACTTTTGCACTTTCATAAAAGTTTTGGTAACATTTACAATATTGAAAATGAATTTATAATATGAAACTATTTTCCTTGAGTTTTGGAGCACTTAATATCCCATATAGTGAACTAAATGGAGATGATTGAGTTTTTTTTTGACACACCAGGGGCCCCAGAGGGGGAGGTGCTTATCCCTTCCAAATACTAGCCATGTTACATGGTGAGGAGAGGGCCGCGTACCATCGGGCAAGAGCCACGCGTAGGCATCACCATGCCCACCTAGTTGATGTACCACGTGCTAGGAACGATGGAGAGCTCATTCTATTGGTGACTAGTCCTAAATAAATTTGAAATTTGTATTGCTTGCATGTGATGATTGTTTGAAAGTAATCACTTTGAAGAATTTCAGCATTGTACTTGGAAGCTCATGTGGCACTTATGCTTCATTGTACTTGCAAACTCATGTATAAATTCAAGGCATATCGGCATCCTATCACCATAGAGGTGGTAAGATCATTATATGCTTTAAACAAGGTTTGTTTTGCATACTTCAATCACGAATATATATCACATTTTTTATTACACGGTCAATGATTTAAAAAATAATAATTTATTGGTGATATGATTACGTGGTTGCTAGCTACATTCACAGAACATTGCAACTATGTTTTAGTTGTGTTTGTATAGTGTGGTGGCAAGGAAAGGGGCAACATAGAGGAGCTGAGACATTGCATGTGTATAGAGATAGACGATGTGCTCTATGAGAGGTGTCTGTCTTCCATAGTGTGTGCACCCATACCATGCTATGTGAGGGCTTTATTTCTTTGGGAGATTCTAGACATTTCATTTTGTTGCTACTTTGACAAGTAGATCTTGTATTCAATTCTTAGCCGCAATACTTTTGGCGGTAGCTATGTGACTATTTGGCTGGCACGCGACTATGTTGGTCTAGGAGTGTAATTTCTTATGTGCTTGGCATGTGGCTATGTTGGTATATTATCTGCTATGATAGATTTTTATTTCATTCCACATGGAAGCCTTAAGGATAGTGGATGATAAATCTTGTTGAAAAAGACTCGCTTGCACACAAGGAAAGTCTAACAAATTTCTTTTAGGAGATTGCATCTATTTACTTGTTTCCTTTCACTACAAAAGGTACTTCACATTAGCAACACTTGCAGTGCGACTCTCAAAAGTGAAAATCCACGGCATCGCTATGAGCATCACTATAGACATGGCTATTCTATTTTTTGCATAGCGAGGCCTATAGCGACGCTCATAGCGACACCGACAGGGGTAAAAAATAAACCGAGAGCGCCAAAAACTTAGATCTCAGATCTAAGTTTTCGATGCTCAAGCAAAAGAGGTAACCCGTGCTCTCCCCCCCCCCGCCCACACACACACACATACCCACACCCTCTGTCTCTTGCAAAACTTCCTTTTCTAAACTCTCTCTCACTAAATTATCCAATCATTGGGCTTTACTCTAAGTTCTGATATGTGCATTCACAACAAAGAGCATTGTAGCCATCTGCCTTGCCTAACATAGGCTGATGTATGAATAGTGTGTGTGCATGTTTTCATTTTGTCTCAATCTAAGCACTCTCAAGAAAATGAAGTATAACTGCTTGCAAGCCAAATAATAATTGTTCTTGTTTTTCTCATCAGTGAAATTGGGGCATGTGTAGTGGAGCTTATATTTGATGTGCACCTCATACACCCCCACATGTTCGTCTCCTGCATGAGACTCCACCTTGAAGACTTCATATACATTGTCTAAGATGGAATTCTCTTCAATCACCTTAGAATTCAAACCAAGAGCCGACCCAATTTTCTTTTCCGCCTCTTCTAAAATGGAAGTATAAACTTTGATTCTTATGCCATTTCTTAGTATTGAATCACTACTACCTGCTTTTGTTCAAGAGGAAGAGGAATCACCTCCATTCCTAGGAGGAGTCCATGCATTATATTTGAACCCATTTGTTCTTTTACAATTGTCCCCACTTGAAATCCTCTTTCAAGCATTATCTCAACTTCATCATCTGTAAAAATTGGTCCTAGATTGCGATTGACCAAATTGGTGGTGGAGGAGCTTGCCTTTGATCTATGTTATGATCCACCACATAAAAATAGATAACATGGATGGAAAAAAACCAAAACCATTTCCTAAGTAGCCCATTTGTATGTTTTCTATACCCCTCAAATGATGGTACATGAGTCTCTTTGCTACATGCTACTGTTTTGTCCACATCTTTTTCCACCATTGGGGGATGCCACTACATGTTATATGGCTACTGAGAGGAGTTATTTTGATTGCCCAAATATCTTCATTGACATTTTTTTGTTTCAAAACACAAACCATTGCCTTGTCTTTAGAATTATCACTCCCAGATCTAGTCCTTGAATCCTCCCTAAAATTGATCTTCCTTGGTCTTCCACGAGATGTACAGTCACATGTTTTTGAATTGTACTCTAGTCTATGTGTGAAGTCATCCTCAACATCAATCAAAATTGATGGCCTTCACTTCTGCCAACTATTTCTTTGTCCCCGTGAAGAGGTTTGCAAGCTTTATACACATGGGTGTTCTAGATATAGCCTCCTTGACTACTCTTATCACTTGTGCTGGACTAGGGAAACTCTCTCCTCAAATATCTCTAATGAAGGACCCTTTCCTATTTGTTTACCTTGAGACTAAGGTTTACTGCACCTTCAAAGAGTCTTCATGACCCATCCGAGTCCCTTCCTAAGTATTGATAGTATGTTAGTGCCAGACAACTATGCTACACACTTCTGATTGCGATGACCCGTTAGCATTGGTGTCGTTATCGAGGATAGTGATTCTTAGGTGGCAAGTCACCTAGTCGTAGTTGTAGCCATCATGTCTGTATATATTGATATCCATTCTGTTTACAGCTTAGTAATAAAGAAGTTAGATGTGGGGTGCTTGGTAGAGGCTAGAACTTAGAAGTCATAGAGAGTTGTGAGTGAGATACAAAAGGCATTTAATTCTATATTTTTCTTGGTGCTTTGAAAGTACTATTCCATTATCTATTTCACTTTCAAATTTGTCTTGTTTGCTTGTTTTTGTTCCTAGAATAGTTTCAACACTCATAAGTAGGTTAAATAGAAACTATAGCGATCAAATTGGGCTAAAACGTTTAGGGCAAAAACTATGGAAAACCATATTTTGGTAAGTGAGACCATAACTCAGAAAATTAGGAAATATGATGATCAGGGCTAGAAAGCTTATCAAAACCCAGAAGTTTTTGCAAAAATGGAATAACAAACCCAAGAGAAGCAATTTGGGAAGATCTAGCCTAATTGGTGAAGAAACATGGACCACAATCTACATACCTCTGTGATTGTTTCACTAAAAAGTCATACCATTGGGTCAAGGGAGGCTCCTAATCACTGAATACACAATTTTGGAGTGAAATTGATATGAAAAACACACTCAAAAACAAGAAATTGGGCAAAAACTGCAAAAGCTTTGAGGTTTGACCAAAATTTGGGGCTTTTCAACTTTTAGAGATCCAAATCCAAAAATGGTTAGAATTGACCTCTATAGGGTATATACATACTACTGACCAAGTTTCATGTCAAAAGGTTGTCAAACATGGATCACAATCCATGTACCTTTTGTGCATCTGAGGTTGAGATTTGAGGAATAAATAGCTGGCAACATTTGGAACATCTTTTACATAGGGAACCATAGCAAAATTACAAAAGAGTTGATCAAGTCATCAGAAAACCAGTCGCCAATCAAAAATCATAGGGCATATATAAAAAATTTCTTTGGATCAACAAAATGTTTTTCGAATCCAAAACTAAGTGGTGGAGTAGACTACTGTACTACAAATAATTAGCAGGACAAATTTGGGGTCCAGATTTAATGGAACATGGATTGAGATCCATGTATCTTTTTTGAGTTTTGAACAAAGACCATACAAGCTTGCAGCAGAGACCATTAGAAACAAAACTTCCAAAGGCAAGGTGGCCAAAAAATCTTTAAAAATGCTTCAAAAGGGGGTAAAAGCACTTCAACACCAAAAAACCACCAAGCAGACATAAGTTTTGACTTTTGGGTGACCTAGTTGAACCTATTGGAAAAAAAAACCATATAGATGGGACTAGTAGACCAAGGGTAAAGTTGTGTACCAAGTTTCAACAAGTTCTGACACAGAGGTACATGGGATCATTATCGATGTTCCTCTATCACAGATTGAGCTCAGACTATAAAAGGGTTACAACTACCCTCTAAGCCATTGCATGATGTATCCAAAAGGTGAACCATAGCATGATGTATCCATTTTGAACCATGTTATGATGCCATCCAATTGTGAACCCATGTAGTACTTGGAATACCTTGTATGAACCATGGCCTACTAAGATCTAGGCATGATGTATCTTGGGCATATCTAGGATGAAGTTGGGCTTAAGGGGGAGATTGTTAGGATAACCCTAACTTCACCACATGTGAGCCATACCCAATATAAGATCCTCACATCATTGTCAAACATCTGCTTACACCTAGGACTTCAACTACATACCACATAGAGCATCCACTTGTCTATTCATGCACACCCATCTAGGTGGATGCATTAGCATCTGCCACCTTCAATATTTTGCATGAACTGCTCCATCTATAAATTGAGGACCAATTTACAAATCTTGTATCTAAGTTTTCTCTTAATCTATTATCCTTTTTGTACATTCATTAGAGTTAATTTCTAGTGCCAAGAGAGTTATCATGAATTAATTATGAATGCTACCAATTATCTGGACAAGATTTGAACTTTTTTACAAAAATTCTACCATTCCCCACTTTTTCAAAAGGGTACCACCAATACACGCTTTTAGCCAATAACAACCAACCAAAAAATCGATCATCCTTAGCCAATTGTTGATGTTGATTCTGAATCTTCATAAAGCAACGTCCAATTGCAACCTACGTCAATATTTGAATGCCCGTCATCAAAAAAGACCGTGTCTAATTCAATGGAGATAAGACACCAATTTGTAAATAGCAAAACGTTTTGCTAGATTTTACCTTCTTCTGTGTGGCAACCCTTTATTGAGGTCGCTTTGCAAGTCTAAAGCTTCACTAATAAACAAGATGGAAAAGATGCTTACAAGTTGGTCACCTCTCTCATCTCGAAGGAGGTAGTAGCTTCTCTAAAATTTTTGAAGTTCTGTGAAATTTGTAGAGGTTCGATACCAAAGCTCTAAACCCTAGTTACCGTCTTGGGGGTGGGGGGCACTTTCTATTAGGGGATATTTGAGGGGCGTTTTGTGGCCTTTGTGGGCGCCTTGTGAGAAATAAACAAAACTCCAAAAGGTGGTGCCCCTGTTGGTAGTGCAATAGAGGATAAATCTCTTTGTCTTGCTCGCCACAGGGCTCGAGAGAAGCCACGGTTGTGTCAAAAATTGGCCCTCACCCCAACTTGAATGCAACGGTTCTCACCCCATACAATATGGTGTTAGTTACCTTGTTGCCACTCTTCCTCTAAGTGGACATGGTTGTGGGTCCTTCGTACTCAAGAACGACAGAGCCACACACACACACACACACACACACACACACACACACACACACACAGATTTCTATTATCATCTTTGGAGGTCAAATATGACCTATGGGACCAAATGAACATGTCACATGGTGTGAGTGGAGGTCATAAGTGACTCTCGATGCTAAAAAATGGCTGAAATGAGTGTCGCAATAGAGAGTCCACATCATGGCTGGGAAAGGAAGGTATGTAGGGAGAGCTCATGGATGAATATATGGGGAAAAGAGGACCTAATGTGGTCAAAAGATGAGCATTCAAGTAGTGTGTGGTACTCACTCTCTCACACTTGACAAGGGCATAAGGTGCAAAGTTGATGTCCTATCTCACAACGTAGAAAATGGGAGCTAAGAGGAATGGAGGCAATGGTGTGGATCGCACTCAACGGAATGGGCTCAAGGATGTAGGGATGTGTTCGGTTACCTCGTTCGGAGAAGAAGAGATATTTGTAGTTTGGGGCGATGTGTGTGGTGTAATGGGTGAAGCGAGAACCTCTGGATTTCTCCCAAGCCGTGATACATTGGTGTTGTAAGAAGGCCTCATTAACTTGAGAGTCGATCGATGTATCCTTGACCAAGTGACATGCATCCCATCTTCCAAACCATTTCTTGATGTCAAGCATCCACCTTGAACTTAGTATTTTCCTCTTGCATGTCTTTTGGACCTTTTGACTTGCTTCATATGCGATTATAGGAAGTTGATACAAAGGGCTATGTTGTGTCTTAAGCATGTACCCCACAAACCTTTGCATATCCAAGACCTCAATGCGAAGCGATCTGGACTCAAGAAGTAAGTGCACATAGGGTATGTGTGTCTTGAATTGGAGAAAGTGGGTGAGAAAATGCTTTTGGACATTCTCAAACTCTTTCCAAGTAGACTTCCCATTGAGAGAGAGAGAGAGAGAGAGAGAGAGAGAGAGAGAGAGAGAGACTTTATGCTACCACTTTGTCCCAATTACCTCCACGTCTTGGCTTTGATACCAGTGTGAGACTAGAGGTGTTTCTCCACCCAACCTATATCCCTTATACAAGCACCCCCAAGATCATTTCAGACTGACCTTCTTGGCCTCTAGCCCTTGGCCTGACAAGATATACTTCACTACACCGAATATTTCATTCCATAGTTAGCCATGGAATGACTCACCACTCCCACTACAAATGCAAAGCAATTCCAAACAGCCAGCGAGATTTTCTAGGAAAATAAAAAATCAAGTAAACTGATCCAATTAAAGTTCAAGGAGCTTATGTAGCCTTGCCACCTCTAATAGCATTCTAGAGGGGATGAAATTTTTGTGAGTTTTCATTTTCAAGATTTTTAACCCTTGTTGTCACTTTGCATTTAGATCTAAGCCACAAATGCCAAACAAAACAAATCTATCATATTGGCATAGTCTCAACATGTCTAAGAAAAAACATGCACACAAACTGTCTACATGAAGTAAAATATATGCAATACACAAAGAAAAAGAATTTTTAATCCAAAAAAAAGTAAGACCCTATCATATGTCTACGAGTACTCACATGGTATGCTTTCTTCAAAACACACTACAAGAGGTGTGCACTTGTCACGTTTTTAGCGACGAAAATACATTGTGTTTTTATACTCCCCGGCGTCCCTAATAGCGTCGCTATGAGCGTCACTATAACCATCACTATATGCATCGCTATATAGCGATGCTTATAGTGACGTTGCAGAGCCTTATATAGTGACTCTTATAGCGACGCCCGAGAGTAAAACTTTTTGGTGGCAGGGCATTCACCCATCAACCATATTGAATGTTTCAATAATAGAGTAAACCTAAATGAATCCAAGATAAGCCCAGATTCACCTTTGGAAGAAAGTGCAAGGTATAGACCCAAAGTAGTCACCCACAAGACAATATAACCATTAACTCCATCATCCATAGTATTGTTTGCAGAATAAAGATACAAAAATGACAAAAGTAATTTGATGAAAGTAAATCAATGACAATTGTACACATCATAGGCAAAATCACTTGATTTGTTAAGCTTTGCAAATGTAATAGTTACAACACCATTGTCATTATTGAGAAAATATACATGGTTTTCCAATAGTTACAAAAAGACGTATACACGTCATCTCATTATGCATATGCTATAACAAAAAGAAACTAATGCTATCTAGCTATGGCTAGACTGATGTCGTCTAATCAGAGGTCTCATCGCGTCCAAGCAGCGTACCAGTCGGATTCTGCAAAAAAAACAATAAGATAGCTTTCTGTAAGTATAAACATATAATTTACAAAACAATACAACAAATAGAAAAGAGTAAACCCTAATACTAACCATACCGTTGTGATAACTCAGAATGTCCATCAGGGCGTTTAAGCCTTTTCTGTCTGCATACTCGCGCTCGTATGTTGTGGGGTCACGTCCTGTCATTGATCAGTGTTCAAAACATACAAAGAATCCATTATGTTAGAATTTAAAAGTACAAATAGGCGTAACTACCAAACCTAAAGATCAATGCAAAAACACTTACAAAATCGGCCTCAAATGATGCCCACCCGCCGCTCCCCAAGTGGTGCGAGCTCCCTGTCTCTACTCGCGCTTTGGTTGCCTCCTTTTGTTGCTTCCATTTGTAAAGATTCTCGTGTGCTCCTCGCTTCGTATTCTTCCAATCTTCTTTGGCTAGTCAATCTAGTATGTTCCACCCATGCTTTATTTCTTTTTGCACTTCAGAATGCTTGTGCTTGCAGTATTCACACATTCAAACCTTCATCAGGTCTTTATTGAAGCGGTCATCTCGTGTTGACATGGGAAACTCATCATGAAACATGCTGATGACTCCGTCTTTTAATTTACTTGGTACTTCACTCCAGGTGTTTAGTATGTAGTGTCTAAACACCTGAGAGCAATAACCACGAATGCACGAGATCACCTTCTTGCCTTCATCATCCAAGATGATGTCGTCGCTGAAGTCGACAGGGTACAACAAGCCCTCTTGCCTGTGACGCGTGAACCTGGGTGTCCCGGTAGGGGTCTCTAGCGGCGTGTCGATGGGGGTACGGACGCATGTGTCTCCACTGGAGTCTGGGCTCCGAAGTGAGGAGTGTCAACTAGGGTGACTCTCGGAGGAGTAGGTAGTGGTGTGTAGCCAGGAACGACGGATAGCCGCACAAAACCTAGTGTAGATGGTGATGTTGTGGCTAGTGTGGGGGCAGGCAAATAAGGGGAACGTAAAGAGCCTCGTCGAGCACGAGGTGGTGTCAAGGAATCAACGGTGGCATCCCCACAACAACCGCCATCGCCACCACTAGAGCGTCGCTGCCTAGACGAGTGTGAAGATCATCTCGTCGACATCAAATCTTTGGAGCATGCTGAATGCTCCAAAACAGAGGGAGACGTTAAAGGAGTAGAACAATGTGATGGTGCTCCAGAGCGATGAGGATCCTTGTACCATTGCCTCTACTGGGGTGACAAAGAAAAAAGAAACTCATCATCATCCATACCTGCATTAAACACACGAACATCTAATCTTAATATTGAATGGAGAAGAAAACATGGACAAGTGGAGAGAGAGAGAGAGAGAGAGAGAGAGAGAGAGAGAGAGAGAGAGAGAGACTCATAAAGGGGAGATATTCTTTTGTAGAGAGATTCCTATGAAGTTCTTGTGAATTTGTCTCCCGTGTGCATTCTACGTATCTTATAAAATCACTACGCTCCGAGTGCAATGGAGACTAAGGTTGCAATCGCAAAGGAGGTGATCTGTCTCTGCTCATAGATGCTGCTCGCCCCTCCAATAGATCTAGTTGATCGGGTGAAAGAGACACTAAGAATCAGTAGTAGTGCTTCTTAGTGTCTCTTTCATCCGATCAACTAGATCTAGTGGAGGGACGAGCAACATCTATGAGCAGAGACGGATCACCTTCTTCGTGATTGCTGCCTCAGTCTCCATCGCACTTGGAGCAAAATTCTCATCCGCATATTAGACTTTCACGACACACCGAGGAGTGCCCCTACTTGTGAGAACTTACCTGGAGCATACGTACGTGGAGTGGACACAATGACGATTAAACACAATTTAAATTTCTCAAGTATAGCCACGTGAATACAATATATATTATAAAATGGACCAATTTTCTTTTAAATACAATGTTTATGGATTTAAGAGGTCTCTCTCTCATCCTCGCATAGCTTAGCATAACTCCCTATATCTATATAGAGCTCTCCATTTAGGCAGATGTTCCTCCGTTTCATTTTGTATATCCTCTGCATGGACCCCAGAGAGAGTAGCAGCTTGATGCTCATCTGGTACCACCTCAACGGCTTCTGACTGAGCATCTTCTCCAATCTCCTCCATTGATGCTATTGTGATTGGCACATGGTAGCCCTCATATGTCCGTGGACTACAAGGGGCTAACTCTATGACGTACCACCAATTTGATGCAGACTTTGTAGGATGAAATATCACTTGCCAGAGCCACATAAATTACATGAGATCTTCCAAGCACATAACTTCTAAAATTGGATAGCTTCGAAGCACATAACTTACTTGTTCACAATGCTAGGGTAGTACAAAAGTGTCTCTTAGGTCGGTACATTTTTTAGTTGAATCCACTTCAAGGAAACCAGACTCTCCTATGCACACAGTAGCATTGCAACCCTCCATGTTTATCTTGAACCATTGCACATTGAACAAGTCAACAAACGATCCTCTATAATCGATCCTCAAAATCTCTTGAAGCGTGCCAAAGTAAGTGATTTCCACCACCACTGGATCTGCATCAGAGGTCCGTCGTCAACTAGACTGTTTAAATTTTACCATGATTCCATCAACCTGTGTGTCGGCTCATATCCACCACTTCTATGTCAATCCACAATTGTTGTAGCTCTTCCAATAGTGGACGAAGATACACATCCATATTCTTCACTTTATACATCCCCGACACAATCAAGCTTAGCCAGAGGTGCCCCTTCTTGGTAGTCAACCACGGGGGAATGTTGTAGTTGATGATGAAAATGGTCCATACACTGTAAGATGTTGATCTTTGACCAAATGGATTTACGCCATCCATAGCCATGCCTAAACGCAAATTTTGAGCTTCGCTGGCAAAATCCGGCCATGTTTCGTCTTTTTTTTTGTCCAAAACGTGCATGCCAAATCTTTTCATATGAAATAGACTTTGAATCCACAATTGCATTTGCAAAATTCTACCCATGCTTGCCATACAAAGTGAGCTTATACAACCCACAACATAAAATGCCAGAAGCAGCAATTTCATCACCAAAATTGAGATCATGTACTATACATCTGTCATCCACCAATTTGACTACAAGACCCAAGTCTAGCAAGTGTGGATACAAACAAAAGATTCTTTTTTATTCGACGTACATAAAAAGCATCAACAAGTGTGAAAGAACCGCCATTTTCAACAATAAGCACAATCTTTCCAACTACCTAAACCGGATAAGAGGCATTGTTGGCACAAGTAACTGAATTCCCATGAGGAACAGGCTCAAGAGTGGTGAACAAATCATGATGTGAGGTAATGTGCTTTGTAGCACCACTGTCAAAATATCACACATGTGAATCTGCAGCAACTGACATGCATGCATCATGGATAGCATGATTATAGGTACACTCTACACTAAAAGCCCATTCTGCATCAACATCAGCATCACAATCTCCTTTCACAAAAGAATCAACAGTAGCTGCATTTGTAGTGGAACGAACATTTGCAATGGAACCACCCTCATTCTTCTTAGCCTCTTTGGCCTTCAACTTAGGACACTACTTGATCAAGTTATTATTAGATTTACAATAATGGAAACACATCTTCTTTTTTCCATTATCACCAGAATTTTCAGACGAGTTGCTGTCAGCAGAAGCATTAGGAGCATGTGATTTTCCACTAGCAAAAGAACCATGAGAAGTGGTTGCATTACTGTTACCACATTTTCTTTGAGCAACAATAAAGGCATGTTCAATTGCATGCTGTCTAGCAGCTCTTGCAACAACAATGTGCATAATGCATCAAGATTGACAACTTTAGAATTTTGCTAGGTCATAAGTCTCCAAGTACTAGCTAAAGTCTAGTAAGAATCTGGCAAGGCATCAAGAACAGTCTGCACAAGGGAACTGTCTGAAATGATCTCACCTGTAGTAATAAGTTGCTCATTGATATCCTTGACACTTGCAAGGAAAGTGTCCATATCATCTCCCTCATGCATAATCTTTGATTCTAGCTCTTTACGTAGCAATGCAAATTTTTCCTCATTGCGACTTGCATAAAGACCAGCCAAAATATCCCAAGCATGTTTTGAAAATTTTGTTGAACAAATGTGAGGAATAATGGTGTACTGCACAGACAACTCAATCAATGCATGAGCTTGTGCATCTTTTACATTGCAACGAGCTTGTTCTGTTGTAAGAAAAACAAATCTAGCAGTAGCAAGACCTGCAACATCCTCAAGATTGCCTACATCCTTAGAAACCAACACAAACATTATTCCCTGCACAATATCCAGACACTCTTTGACACAAGAACATGGTGCATCATGTAAGCCCACATAGGGTAATTGTCCCCATACAATATGTCCTTAGCAGCAAACATCTTGAACACATCTGTGTTGTTGTCGTCCATGACAAATGCATGCACTTGATGTGAAAACTTCCCAAAAAGAGGAGAAACAAAGTGGGAACAACACATGCTATATAGCACAAACCCTACAAGACTATAAGGGACCTGTTATGAAAAAAACAACACTGACAAAAATTCTACACAAAATGACAAAATAGCCTGCATAGTACTGCTTATAGTGGAAATGGAGTCCGAAATGAGCCCTTGGTATCAGAAGGATGACACTCATTTGGTCAAATGAGGATTTTGTAACAGTCTAGCAAAAATCACATTGTATGTAAAGCGTGAGGGTGATGTACTTCTTATCATGGTTCTTTATGTACATAATTTACTGATCACTGGACCAAATGAGAGACATATTGATGAATTTAAGGCTGATTTTAATGCTACTTTCAAGATAAAAGATTTGGGATTGTCGCATTATTACTTTTGTATACACTTAAAGCAATGTGATGGTGGTATGGCCTTGTATCAGAAAAGTTACATGGAGACATTGCTATGTAGGTTTGGGTTGCCACTCCCATGGAAACAGGTTTGAAATTGAGTCTTCATGATGCTGGTGATCCTACAGATGTCACTGTTTACCAAATTGCTTTTAGATGCCTCATGTATTTATGCAACACAAGGCTGGATATTCAGTTTGCAGTCTCACAAGTCAGCAAATTTATGCATAGCCCAGGGTCTAAGAATTGACAGGTTGTCAAGAGGATTTTCCACTACTTGAGTGGCACTTTACATCTTGGCTTGTTTTATCCCAAGGGGAGATCATTGCCACCAGACTTACATGCTTTTTTGAACTCAGATTGCACTGGTTGTTTTGACACACAAGTGTCCACAAGTGGTTTTGTTTCATTCTTGGCAGCTCATGCATATCATGGTTGAGCAAGAAGCAACCTACTATGGCCTTTTCCAGTTTTGAGGCTGAGTACAGGGCACTCTTCACAGCTATAGTTGAGTGTGTATGACTCTGATGCCTTATGGCCGATTTGGGTGCTGGACAGGACACTGCTAACACTATCTACACTAACAATCAAAGCGCATTGGCAATTAGGAGGAGCCCAGTTTTTCATGCATGCACAAAGCACATTGAGGTGCATTACCACTATCTCAGGGAGAGGCTCTCTGGAGGAGAGTTGAGCTTGGATTATGTGCCAACACAAGAAAACCTTGCAGACCTTTCACAAAGGCATTGTCTCGTGAGAAGTTTCAAGCTTTCCACAAATCTTTGGGCTTACTCCCCTTTGTGGACTGATCATGTCCTCAGGACATGGCACTTCCCTTTATGTGCTAGCTCTCGTTCACCACATCACTCCAAGAGGGATTTGTTACCATATACATGTGGGAGTGATTGTGTGAACTCAATTAGGACCGTTGGGCATTTTTTTCCTCTTTAGGAGGTTTTCCCCCCATGCATTGTATATACGCCCATAATTATAAGGCTATCTATCTTTCCATTGCACACTAAGTAACATACACTCTTGGTTGTGTGCCTTGAGCTTCCTTTGTCTTCTCCAAGCTGTGTGTGTTTTCTTGCAACCCTAATTACAACATCAATATACTCTACAAGTAGGTCCACTCTGCTCGTACAGAGCTATAGAGTGGAAGATATGGCAATTTAAAGCTATAATGCATTGTAGATTTGAAATGGATAGGGAAAATGGAAACAAGTGGTCAGAGTTGGTTTCAACATATATATGGGAAGAGATCATCATGAGGAGCATGTAGCTCTTTTTAGATTGTTGTTTGGAGTCCTGATTGCCAATATATTTCTAGCTAAAGTTTCATCAAGAGCCAATTCTGTATCAAAATTCTCACCTTGATCACTTTGCCATGTGAAGGTTTTTTAGCTTTGCTAGGGTTATGTGGAAAGTGAAGGCCATAAGATGTGATGGCATGTCAAATGGAGTCCGAATTGGTCACATAGATAAGTTTGAAGTTGGTGGAAGTTTCAAGTGGAGCCATGCCAAATGGATTTTATCAATTTGATACGGCTCGGTTGATGGGTTTAGCAAGATCAAAACATGGTAGGGTTTGCATGAACCAAAGCCAAGGACCAAGTCTACACGTGAGATTTTGCAGCTTGGCAATTGGATTACCAGGCAACAATTAGCATGCAATGAAAAGGGAAGAATTTAAAAAAATTATTTAAAAAGTGGTATGAGCAAAGAACTTGGAGCTTTTGGGGATTTGCAGGGTCAGGTTGATACGGTGCTTCCATGTGGTAGGGACTAAAAGCCCACATGAAAATCTAGAATGCCGAGGCATGTGGTTTAAGGATTGGGCCATGAGCACTTTCTCGTGTGAATTGTGGAGAGAGATCTCGAGAGATCACTAGCCATGGCTGCCAGTGATCATGGCACTGCTTTGGCAAAGTTTGATGGAGATGATGGCGCTTTTGAGTGCACAGTTACAACCCTATCAGATGGCGACGGGCGCTCTTGTATGATGATGATGTGGCATGCATGCATGCAGGCCACATTCACACATCCATACGGGGCCCAATATTTTTGAGGATAAGGGGAGAGGGCACCGACGATGCTGTTGGTGCCAAGGTCTGTGGTTTAAGGATTGGGCCATGAGCCCATTGTGGTGTGAATTGTGGAGAGAGATCTCGAGAGCTCAGTGGCCATGACTGCGAGCACTCATGGCACTGCTTTGGCAAAGGTTGATGGAGATGATAGCGGTTTTGGGTGCGTGATGGCAACCCGATCAGATGGCGACGGGCGCTCGTGTATGAAGCTAATGTGGCATGCAATCATGGTGGTCAAATTCACACGTTGATACAGCCAAAGTGTGTCGACCATAGAAGTGGCATGGGCAGATATGTGTAGCTAGCAGCAATATGGCAAAAGGCTGGAGCAGCTAGGAAGATCATGGGCTGACAGGTAGCAGCAGAGATGTATGACAATTGCGGTTTATAGGCCAAGAAAGGCTTGAGAAGGGGCTAATTTGGGGAACATGTGAAGGAGATGCAAGATGCAATCTTTGGATCTAGGAATGTAGAGATCAAAATGCTGAAGGAGCAGGTCCAGATGGCTCATCAAACCGAGCTACGGAACCCAAGATATTGAAGGTTGAAGGTTCAGTGTATTGCAGATTCTTGCCAGACAGGGTAGCTGAGAACAAATGGCCCAAGTGGATGTCGGGACATAGGCATGTAGTGCTCAATTTGTGGAGCCTACTTGTCTTTTCAGATTGTACATCAGAGTTACAGATTGCATTTTATGGCCAGCTGAAATTTTGCCGAGGGCCAGGTTGGCGCCCACCTGACCACATGGGGAATCATGCTATTTGGAATTTTTTGGGTTGTGATAGATTTCGAGAAGGTGCTATGTAGTGTATGGAGCTAGCAAGTTGATTGCACGTCAAATGGAGCCCGAAGAAAGAAGTTACAGAAGCCAAAAAATTGGGTACGTTTGACAACAGATGGTTTTCTCGGTTTTTGCGGCCTTGGTTTGGCGCCTCAGGGAATTTTGAAGTGCAAAAAGGACAGGGCATTTTTGCGTCAGTGTAGTGAGTTTTTGGCCGGGTTTTTCGGCTCGACAAATGGATCACCAAGTGCCAATTGGCAGGCAGAACAAGCGAGGAAAAAGGTTTTTTAAAAGTGGTTTTTTGATTTTCAAGGGCCTTAGAAGAATTGAGACTTGGAGCTGCCAGGTGGTGCTGGGAAAAAACCCATATACACAATTCGGTGCCATGCAAATGGGGTATATAATCCGCAATGTGAGCCTATTGTGGATTGTGTGAAGGGAGAGAACCTCCTTGGAGTGGTGGTGATGGTGGATAGCCTGCAGGCTCTGCACGGTGGCACTCCGAGAGGCGCTAGGCGCCAATTCTTGGCAAAGGGGAGCCGACGGCCGTTGATGATAGATGATGATGTGGCTCAGCTATAAGGGCTTCTGCCCACGTCTAAGGGGCCCAAAAATGTTTGAAGGTAAAGGGGTTACCCCCCCCAATAGCGATGTCGCTATTGCTCCCATGGGGAGGGGTGCCGTGGCCAATGACAAAAGAGAGAGTTGGAGAGTCAATAAGCTGACCAAAGGGGGCAATCCCATGATGTGAAGAGAGAGAGCTAGTTCGAAGTAGCAGGAGTAAGAGAGAGATTTCTAAGGTGTCAAAGGGGCAAGTCAAGGGGCCTACCCGCCCGCCACAAAGGTAAGTGGAGAGCCATGGTGAAGCAAGGGTAGATAGAGAGAGAAAAAAGGATAATGCAAGGGAATCCGGGCGGTCAAATTTAGCGGACAAAGAGCCAAGAGGTGTGCACCATGTGAAGGTTGCCAAAATGGACTATGCCAAGTGGTAGCAATGGCATAGGTGTACTCGCCAGTGCTTGCAGAGGGTATGCCTGCAGCTTGAATTTTGTTACCAAAAGGGTAGAATAGGGGTGTCTTGTGAGTCAGAAAGGGTGAGTTGAGTAGTGTGGGTGCATTTGTGATGGAAAGTGTTTCTACAGGGTAGGAGATAGTTGTTATGTGTGCCAAGGTGGTTCTGTTAGTGCAAATTAGCCAATTTCAAGGTGTTATTTGAGAGGTTAGGGGTATTGTGGATACCCTGACCTGTAGGGAGGCTTTGTGTTGTGTGTCGGGTGTGGACCTCAATCCCCCTATCCATCTTTTGGTGCTCCCACTTAGGATCAACTAATTGCTCGTCGATTTTGACCAGTTTTCATCGGAGAAGAAGAACCGAAACAGTGGATGGCTGATTTTGAGTTGTATATGCTATCAATGGATATGCCAAATGAAGAGAGAAAAATGCAAACGATTCCGCTACTGATGCGGGGAAGAGCAAAGACTTGGTTCTATGCCATGGAAGGAGAGCCAAGAATTATGTGCCCGGCGTTGCGGGCCCATTTTCTGTATGATTTTTGTAAGGAGGTATCTCCTATCGTTCTGGATGCAAGGTTGAAGAATTTTAAGCAGGATGTGAACGAGGAGTTTGGTGTTTTCCTTGCCCGCTTCAAAGAGTGCTGGAGGGACTTTGCAGTGGCCATGCAATTGGCTAATGGTGGTGAGTACTTTAAATTGGAAAAAATTATGGCTTGTTTGCACCCCAAAGTTCGTGAAAAGGTGGATTTTGAGGCCCAAATAATTACAACGGGGTTGTTGCTATAGCACGGTCAAAGAGCCAAAAAATTAAAAAGAAGATTGAGCAAGGTGTGTTGGGATACAAAGCAATGGTTCTCAATCCGATCTCAAATCCAAAGGAATAAGTTCAAGTGGAGAATCAACATAATCGAGGGGTAGCAACCGTTCCTCAACAATGGGTACATACAGTTCAAGATTTGTCTGACAAAATTCAAGATTTGCATTTAAGTGTTATGGACAGAGGTAAGGCAAGGATAGGAAGAGACATAGCTAGGCAATTTCTTGGCAGATGCTACAATTGCGGAGAGGAGGGCCATTATGCTCCAGATTACCCTCACCCACCGAGAGAAATGGGGCGGTATGTATCCTCTGTTTGGTCAAGGCAGGGGTCAAGTGCAATTTAATGGTCAAAGAGAGCAACAAACAGTAGAAAACCAAGTACTGGCGGCTTCGCTAGGTAATGATGAAGTGCAAAGGTTTAATAGTATTAGTGTTGACAGGCATGAGGTTGATATTATGGCTAACAAAAGAGCAAGGGGAGAATGAGAGACCAAGAAGGAATGGGAAACTAGAGCAAAGAAGGGTAAAGAGAAAGTGAACAAAGGTAGAGAGCAACCAGAGCCAAGCAAGAGAAGGGGAAGACAAAGAATTACAAAGAAGGATTTTCAGTTGGGGTGCGTTAATCCTGAATATGATATGCTAAGAGATGTCCAAAATCAAAAAGATAACATCACTTTTGGGCAGCTGCTTGCATTAAACCCTAAATTAAGGAGGCAGTGGTCTACCAGTGTCAGTACGAAGCTTCCCCGAGTAGGAGGAGATGTGCATGCGGTATAGAATCTAGCCCTGAGGGTGGGGAGTCTGATAGATGTGCTTCCAGTGGTGGATGTTTTGCTTGAAAAGAAGAAGCATGTTCAAGCCTATATTGATGGTGGTGCCCAAGTCTGTGTGATTACAGAGTCTTCTATGAGGGATATTGGTATTAAAGCTGTTGTCAGGTCCAATGTGCAAATGAGGGGGGCCAACCATGCGGTGTTTAGGAGTGGCACATGATGTGAAGGTAAAGGTCATGGGAATTGAATGCTTGATTGATTTTTTTGTCATGAAAGCAGGTGAAAATGGTTATCCAATTATATTGGGGAGGCCATGATTGTTGGCAATTGGGGCCAAACAAAATTGGGAGAGGGGGTATTTACCTTTCAAGATCGAGAAAATGGAGGGCAAATCGTGTTGGACCTGAAGACCAAGGAGAGCTTCTTTCATCCGTCATTCGGGGTGATAATCGAGATTCTAGAACCAGTTACAAATATGAAAAGGAGTTGACTTATGATGAAGGATCCATGAGTATTGAAGAGGAAGAGAGAGATGAAGATTTATTGAAGCTGTGGATACAAATTTATTCAAAGTCATCATAGATTTTTCCAGTGCAAGTAAAGGTATCCAAGGCCCTGTCTATAGTCTGAAGGCTAAAGAGTTAGAAATTATGCTAGGTACAGATTTAACCAAGCAGGAGAAGGAAGGCTATATGGACCTATGTGCATCCTATCCCGACTTATTTGAGACGGAGTATAAAGATTTGAGAGGAGCTAAAGGAGTGGAGCATCGGATCCTACTTAAAGATGGATACAAGCCAAAAGCACAAAAGCTAAGGAGGCTGAAGATATTTAAAAGGAGGCTCTATGGCAAGAGATCAACAAGTTACTTGAGGCAGGTAGTATATATCCAGTGAAAGAGTTTGAGTGGGTTTCTCCTGTTGTCATTACCCCAAAGAAGAATGGAAACTAGTGAGTATGTGTAGACTATAAGCCTTTGAATGTTGCAACCAAGCGGAATCATTACCCTTTTCCATTTCAGGATGAGATTCTAAACCAGGTTGTTGGGCACGAACACTATTCTATCATGGATGGTTTTTCATGGTATTTTCAGATTGGTATTGCTTTTGAGGATCAGCTGAAGACTACCTTCATCTCTTCATGGGGGTGCTTTGCCTACCACAGGATGCCTTTTGGACTGGTGAATGTGTATGCTACATTTCAAGACTGGATGAACAAGGTGTTCGACCCATACTTGGGTAAGTTCATCAGAGATTTTATGGATAAAATTGGCTATTATAGTTCGAGGGCGGAACATTTGTCCAAGATGAGGCTATGCTTTCAAAGGCTAGATGAAGAAGGAGGGCAATTGAACCCAAAGAAGTGCAAGTTGGCACAACCAAGGGCACAGTTATTCGGTCATGTGGTATCACAGATTGGAATAGAAGCAGACCCAAAGAAGGTGAAGGCATTGGTTCTCATGTAGCCTCCTACCAGTGCGACATGGTTGGCATCGTTCATGCATAAGTTAAAGTATTTGTCCCGTTTCTTTTGGATGTTGTCTCAATATGTTTACCCTCTTCGGAAAGGGGCTCAACAGGTGCACAGATTTCAATGGGATGATGAAGCTCAAGAGGCATTTGACAAAGTGAAAGGTATTATATGTCACCTACCTACACTAGGCCCTCCCAACAAAGAGGATGACTTCTATATTGCTATGACGGTGGGTAAGGTGGCCATTGGAGCAGTGTTGCTACAAAGGTGGGGAGAATTTATAAGCTATTGACTTCAAAAGAAAGGTAATTAGTCCAGGGGAGACTACTTATACGGAAGCGGAACACTGGGTGATGGCTTTAGTCTTTGCCTGCAGGAAGTTCAAAGTGTATTTGATTGTTTGTAAATTTTATGTGTTGATGGCTAACAATCTTCTGCCTGAAGTGGTGCTATAATTGAAGCCAGGGAAGCAAATCATGCAATGGGTAATAGAGCTTCAGGAGTTTGAGTTCGAGTTCAAAGTAGATCACATGAGTCGGTATCATTTGGCAGATATCCTAGTCAACAAAGAGGTCAAATTATCGATTTATCCAAGAGTGGTGCAAGAGGAGGACAAAGAGGAGCCAGACTTGAAAGGGGCCTTCACTATGTGGTTTGATGGCGCTTACTGAAGGGTAACACAAAAAGCAGGTGGAGGTGTGGTCATTCAAGATCCACACGGCAAAGTCATTTTTTCCAAAGCTCACGACTTGGAAGAGGTGCATACCAACAATGAGGCGGAGTATCTTACTTTACATCTGGGTCTAAAGCAGTGTACTGAATTTAGAATATCAAGGTTAGTAGTGAAAGGTGATGCTCTATTGGTTATCAAACAACTTTTGGGCCAATGGCAGGTAAATAGGGATTCTCTCAAGAATTGGTTTTTCTTTATAAAGAAGTTGTTGAAGTTTTTGAAGAGGTGCAGTTCAAACATGTGAGAAGGGAACTAAATCAGGAAGGAGATCGTTTGGCTAGCAGTTGTGTTCAAACCCATGTGCCGAGTTTGTATGTGACACCGACTACTTATGCAGGTAGAGAGACTTTAAAAGACATTGAGGATTTCTTGGTACATGTCAATGTTCTGAAGGGCTTTCCAAGCTACAAAAGAGGAGAATTGTTAAAAGAGCTTGAAAGGTCACTCTGGTAGGAGAAGATCTTATGATGCACAGGCGAGATCGGGTGCTATGTTGAATCCTTTACAAGGAGGAGATTAGTATGGTATTGGAGCAGTGCCACAAGGAGAGCGGACATCAGATCTTATGATGCACGGGCGAGATTGGGTGCTATGTTGAATCCTTTACAAGGAGGAGATTAGTATGGTATTGGAGCAGTGCCACAAGGAGAGAGGACATTAGGGTAAAGATCAAGTCTTGTTTCATATTTTAAGAAGTGGGTTTTGGTGGCCTTTTGTTGTGCAAGATGTGCACTATTGGTGCAAGACATGCCATTAGTGCCAAATAATGGGTGAAAGATGGCTAGTAGTTGAGCAACAAGGAGCTATCATAACACATGATGCTTTTCAGAAGTGGGGTTTGAATGCTATTGGTCCATTGCCCAAGTCAGCCAGCGGTAAAAAATATGTTTGTGGTGGCCATAGACTACCTCACCCAGCGGGTTGAGGTTAAAGCGGTCAAAGAGGTAAATGCAAATAATGTTGCCAAGTTTGTTTTTGACTGCATATGTTGTCGTTTTGGAGTACCTTGGGTGCTTATATCTGATCGAGGACAAGGGTTCAAAAGTAAGTTGGTGCATTTTGCAGGCTTGGATCGGGGTCTCGGGGAATTTTGAAGTGCGAAAAGGACCGGGTATTTTCACGTCGGTGCAGAGAGTTTTTGGCCGGGTTTTGCAGCTCGGTAAATGGATCACCAGGTGCCAACTGGCAGGCAGGACAAGCGGGATTTTTTTTTTTTTAAAGTGGTTTTTTTATTTTTCAAGGGCCTTAGAAGGCTTGAGCTTGGGAGTTGCCAGGTGGCGTTGGAAAAAAACCTATATACACAATTCGGTGCCATGCAAATGGGGTATATAACCCACAACATGAGCCTATTGTGGATTGTGTGAAGGGAGAGAAGCTCCTTGGCGTGGTGGCGATGGTGGATAGTCTATGGACTCTGCATAGTGGTGCTTTGGAAGGCACTGGGCGCCGATTTTGGCCGAGCGGGTCGGCGTAGTGAGTGAGTCCGCTGGACTGTGGCCAGCGGCCGATGACAATAGATGATGACGTGGCTCGGCCGTAAGCTCCTATGGCCGTGGGACCACCCCCCCCCCCCCCCCCCCCCCCCAATAGCGATGTCGCTATTTCTCTCATGGGGAGGGGTCCCACGGTGGACGACAGAAGAGAGAGCATGAGAGTCACAAAGCCGACCAAAGGGGGCAATTCCATGATGTGAAGAGAGAGAGCCAGTTTGGAGCAACAGGAGTAAGAGAGAGATTTCTAAGGTGTCAAAGGGGCAAGTCAAGGGGGCTACCCGCCCGCCACAAAGGTAAGTGGAGAGCCATGGTGAAGCAAGGGTAGATAGAGAGAAAAAGGGATAATGCAAGGGAAGCGGACGGTCTAATTGAGTGGACAAAGAGCCAAGAGGTGTGCACCATGAAAAGGCTGCCAAAATGGACTATGCCAAGTGGTAGCAATGCAAAACAACTCTAAAATGAAGCTTTAGTTGATTGCACGAGCTAGGTAGCTCCTTGTTTTTTTCTTTTTTGGCCTTAGCCAAGCCTTATAAAAGGGGATATAAGCGAATTTTTACGGGCGTTTTTTCCAAAGAGAGTCGTGGGAGGCTTGCAAACGTGTGTGTTGTAAGCTGGCCATTGGAGTTGCAGACTTGGTTGTACTATCTCCCTATGCAATACTACTAAACATTTGCCCCTCTTTCTCGTGTTGCTTCTCCCCACCCCCTCCTTTTCTCTCACTCTTCTTGTACTTGCCAGTGCTTGCAGAGGGTATGTCTGCAAATTGAAGTGTGTTACCAAGAGGGCAAAATAGGGGTGTCTTGTGAGTCAGAAAGAGTGAGTTGAGCAGTGTGGGTGCATTTGTACTGGAAAGTGTTTCTACAGGGTAGTTCTGTGTGCCAAGGTGGTTCTGTTAGTGCAAATTAGCCAATTTGAAGGTGTTATTTGAGAGGTTAGGGGTGTTGTGGATACCCTGAGCTGTAGGGAGGCTTTGTGTTGTGTGTGGGGTGTGGACCTCATTCCCCCTCTCCAACATCGATACGGGGACCGATATTTTTGAGGATAAGGTGAGATGGCACCGACGATGTTGTTGATGCCTCTCCTAAAGGGTGATGCCCGATTGGCTTAAGGATCTAGGAAAGCCAAAAAGAGGCAGCCCTTCACATGCAAAAGGCCATCCAAAAAAAGCTTGGGTTGATAGAAATAGAAGGGGTTGTTGTTGGCCACGCCCATATAGGGACCTGGGCAATAGCCCCCTTTAAGTTTAGCTAGAATTAGTCTAGTTCGGCTTAGATAAATATCTAAATTAATTTTTTGATCTTAAGATAATTTTCTGACTTAATTAGCTAATTTTAGCTAGAATTAAGTTGGTTCGGCTTAGATAAATAGCTAGATTAATTTTTTGATCTTAAGATAATTATCACGACTAACTGATGATGTAAACTAACTCTGATGAATAGCACATAGTTATCTAACTTAATGATCTAATTTCTCCCTTTTAATTTCAGCTAAAACTAGTATGTTTTGGATTAGACAAATAGCTGAATCAATTTTCTAACCTAAAGATAATTATCATGGCTTACTTATAATGTGAAACAACTCTAATAAATAGCATAAAATTATCTAAATTAAATAGCTAATTTTTCCCTTTTAATTTCAACTAGAAATAGTCTGTTTTGGCTTAGATAAATAGCTAAGTTTATTTTTTGATCTTAAGATAATTATCACCACTTACTTGTAATGTAAAATAACTCAAATAAACACAAAAGAAACCTTTTGCAGCGACACCTTGTGTGACGCTCGCTATGCTGAACCACCCCCTCCCCTGCTGTGCCATCGTTGCCCCCCCCCCCCCTCACTTTCCTCACGCTGCCCCCCGCCCCCGCCTTCCCTTGCGCGTGGTAGCCTAGCCCGCTCACCCCCTGTTGCGCCCATCCCGCCGCTGCCCCCTAGCCCGCTAGCTGCCCCCTCCCCTCTCGCACCACCTTTCAACCCCCCCCCCCCCCCCCCCCCCCCCCCCCCCCCCCCACATTGCCCGCCCGCCCGCCCGTCCGTTAGCTACCTCTTGAGGCCTCGCCTTATCCATTCTCCCCCCTGCCTTCTTCTCCCCAAAGCATCCTGCACTTGTCTCTGGTAGCACTGTGTCCTTTGACAGTGCTCGGCGCGCTCGGCTGTAGAGTCGCTTCACTGCCCGCTTTTTCTCCACAGCAGTAGACACAGATGGAGGCTCGAGATCCACCACAGAGGGACTCGTCCGAAGCCCCCTGGCCCAACCCCGTTGAGCCCACCATTCAACTTGCTCTTTTGCCGACAGAGCAAGTGAGCCTAGTTGTACGGGTAGAGCGCTTGCAGGCGACTTCTATCATCTGCAAGATTCTCGGCACCCGACCTAGCAGAGGAGAGCTGCGTGACCTTTTCGAGGCCCACCTTCTCCCAAAGGTGGGCAAGATCTTGGATGTGCAGATACTTGGACGAGGTTATTATTAGGTCAAGTTTGAGACCTCCGAGATGGCGTCCAAGGTCATCTCCATGAGCCCATTCACCATTCGAGCAGCACGAGCCCACTTTCGACAGTGGAGACATGGTTTCAACCCTGCTTCGGATGTTCTAGTAGAGGAGGCAGACATCCCCATCTCCATGTGCTTTTCGGGTTTGCGGAGGGAGTACTTGCCACTTTTGTCCAGGATCGGCTCAGCCATTGGGACTGTCCTAGAGACACCTCGCATGGCAGCCTCAGTAGATGCCAAGGTAGCTAGCATTCCCTCAGTTCGCATTTTGGTCAGAGACACTCACACGCTCCCGAAGGTTATTCTTACGCCTCGGGTGAGTGGGGGTTGGTTTAGATAGAGGGTGGAGTATTCGGGCCTCCCAAACCAGTGCTTCATTTTTTGATAGATGGGCCATCTAGCGAAGGCCTGTCCACGGAGGAGGCCTCGACCTACACCACAGCCTCAGGCCCAGCCTGCAAGGGCTAGCCAGCAGACACAGACAGCGACACAACGCACACATGGAGAGTCACCCTCTAAACTTGGGGCTCGAGTGGAGGAGGGATGGCAGCAGGTCCGTGGTCGATGATGCCAGGGGCCACAGCGACAGCTTGGCACTCAGAGTGGTCCTCATACGCCTACTCAGAAGCAGTGGGCTCCCACGGGGATCTGGTTTGGTCCTCTTGAGTAGGATGAGGTCCTTGCTCCAGCCCCCACCCCAGATTCACCCTCCACAGCCCCTCCCCCTTCAGAGTTCCCCCCCTCTTCCTCATCCTCCATCTTGCCTCGTGCTCCCGCCGCCTCTTCCTCCCACCCCTCCACCTCTACCGCTCCCCCTTGCCCCTCTTCTCCACCGCTCCCCCCTGCTCCTTCTCCTCCCCCTCTCGCTTCAGTTCCACAGTTGTCCCAGGGGGCAGGGCCTTCTCCAACTGCTAGGAGATCTCTTGGCAGCACCTTTGCCACGAGTCGCTTGGAGAGAGAGGGACAACTTTTCTTGCGGCCCCCTCTACAAGTGCAGACGTCCCCCCTTGCAGATATCCCTCGAGGTCTGACGAGCATTGACATCTGGCGCCAATGGGATTTCTTCGACTACGACTTCACTCGTTTTCTCGGTGACCCCTCAACAGACCATGAGGCAACGTGCTTCAGGGTCCATGTTCTGTTCCTTGCAGCTAGGGGGACAGAGGCCTTGGACTCAGCAGTTGGATTTGCCTTTCCCCTCTACGGCAGGGACCGTACAGAGTGGACTCTTGGCTCAGTGTTGGTATGGTTTCACACATAGGTCCTAGAGTTCTCTCACCACATGGGAGAACTAGGAGCTACAGACTTGCTTTAGAGTCTGTGGCCATTGGCCATCTTTGCGGTGACACCTCCAGATTCAGCAGGATGTAGAAACATTGTGGTTTACTTCTTTGCTGATACACAGTGCTTTCCATGCTATGTATACATTCATGAGGACTCCTGGACAAAGGAGGTTGCTTTACATATGGATCGCTCTCCTTGGGCTTGGGCCAGGCACTTGTTACAGTCATGCCTATGTAGAGGACGCTCGGATACGGATTAATCCCCATCTAAGCCAGCCTCGAAGATGGCCCGTCTAGCTGTTGCGGCATCATCTGTTCTCTCTCGCTCCCCATGAGGATCGTCTCATGGAACATGCAGGGACTAGGTGGGCCCTAGTTTTAGCATCAGCGGGGCCGACTACGTCAGGAGCTTCAACGCTGCCTTGTGGGAGGAGAGATTGATCTCCTTATGCTTCAGGAGCACCATCTGTGTGAGAGCCGCATTAGACGTTGTGGTCATCTCTTGCATGGACGATATGACACTTTTTGGCCAGCTGCTTTTGGACCTGGAGGCATCTAGGGTGGGGTATGTATGACTATTACGGACTCTTTGCAACAGGCCATTGTAGACAAAGGGATTATTGTGCTAGGCAGGGCTCAGTAGATTACTCTGCAGGTTCAGGGTTTCCTAGTGGGCTTCCTGAACATCTATGTGCCCAATGTGGCGAGTGCTCAACCAAAGTTTTGGTCACAGATAGTTGAGTCTCTGCCGAGCAGGCAGAACACTGGTTCATAGGAGGGGACTTCAACATGTTGGAGGAACCTTCTCACATGATTGTTCGTAGCGATGCTACTGTGCATGGAGTTGAGCTCGTAGCTTGGGAGAGGTTTTGTATGAATCTGAGGGTCTCTGATGTTTGGCAGCACTCTGGTTTTGTGAGGCGCTCAGACAGCCTTGCCTTCTCTCTCGTCGTTCGGACCGCAGAGTGGGAGGAGTTAATCTATCGTGGATAAATCGCTTCTACACTAGTGACCATTTCAGTGACTTGGGAGGGACAATCAGAATTCTAGCAGGGACTTTCTTCTTGGACCATGCACCAATGATCCTCCTAGTGGTAGAAATGTAGAGGAGTGGGAGCACGATGCTTTGTACCCGAGAGAGGGTCTTGTTGGACTCAGCACTCAGAGAGCGGGTAGAGGCTCTCTGGACAAAGAGCTTGGACAGGCAGGATTCTCCTGCTGACAGAGTGGCCTCAGGCCTAGCTTAGATTATCCGTTTTTTTCTCCAAGAGTCTTTGGCTCACCAGGGGACTGCAGCAAGACCGGAGGAGCAGCGTCTCAGACGGGCATTGCTTCACTACAGAGGATGCAGGAGCAACATCCAGAAAGTCCTTGGTTGGAGGACCAGCTACAACAGGCTCGTCTGGAGCTTGTTAGCACAGAGGAGAGGCGACATGAGTTTTATTTCCACCGACAGGCAGCTCAGTGGACCCAGGTGGGCAACAGAGTGACAGGTTGTTTCTTTGAGGCACTGGGACCTCGGCATTCGCATGCCAAGGTCAGTCAGTTTAGGAGGTCCGATGGGTCAATTGATTCTGAGCCCGAGAATCTGCGTGCAGTTGCTACTGACTTTTACTGTGAGTTACTATCTGCACAGCCCCAGTCAAAGCGTCAAGATGCATGCAGAGAGTAGGTTTGGGCACAGATGCCATGTCTTGTGACTAAGGAGATGTGTAAGAGGCTTGAGCTACCACTTCATCTTGAGGAGCTGCACACGGCTCTTAGGGCCCTCCCCCGTGGTAGCTGTCCATTTGAGGATGTGCTGACTCCCAGTTTTTTCTTGGAGTACTGGGACTTGCTTGGCCCAGATCTCTGTAGTGCTTTTCAGTACATTTTTCACACAAGAGTGATGCTTGATAGCATGAGTGAGGGTCTGATCTACCTCATTCCCAAGGAGGGTGGCTCCCTGGATGAGATTCAACAATGGTGCTCCATCACCATCCTCAACTCAGTCTACAAAATTCTTACCAAGGCTCTGAGTTTGAGGATTCAGCCACTTCTAGAGATCCTTATACATGGGACTCAGACAAGTTGTGTCAAGGAACGCAGTATCCTTGACAAAATCTTTACTTTTTGGGAGGCTTCTTCCCTGGCACGGCTCCGTGGTGAGGACCTAGTGATTCTTCTTATTAATTTTGAGAAGGCATACGAAAGAGTTGACAGGGAATTTCTAGAGGGCACTCTACGCAAGATGGGCTACTCAGATGCTTGGATCAGAGGGGTGTTAGATTTGTACAGACAAGATCACAGTGAGGTACTTTTGGCAGGAGGTAGAGGTGATCACTTCATGCTCACACGTTCAGTCAGACAGGGCTGTCCTCTTGCCCACTTCCTCTTTCTATTCTATGCGGAGGTGATGAGAAGGTTTTTGGTGTCACAGCAGGTAGGTCTACGGGGCTTAGCACTCCCTATTTGGGTAGATGAGCTTCTGGACATTGAGTTTGCCGACGATTCAGCCTTGTACTTAGATGGCCAGGAGGCCAACCTTCATAGGTGTGAACAGGCTTTGGAGACCTTCTGTTGTGCAGCGGGCGCACTGATCAATTGGAGAAAGACAGTGGCTTTCTCGGTTGGTAGTGCTCCTGTACCTGATTGGATGCCAGGAGAGGATTTTAGGTGGATTCCCCAAGGGACTGCAGTTCGGTACTTGGGCCGTCAGCTTGGTTTGGACTTGTCTCCTGAGCAGCAGATTGCTCCCCTTCTCCTGTCGATCAGGATAAAGCTGTTACATTGGAGCTCAGCACGCCTTTCTTTGGCTGGTAGAGTAGTAGTGCCCAACCAGGTGTTGTTGGCGACTATGTGGTACATCACTTCTTACTGGATCTTCTCGAGTTCTTATATCAGCCAGGTAGAGCGGTTAATCATAAACTTCCTTTGGTCAGGACGTGACACTCAGATAGCCCGAGCCAGAGTGTCTTGGCAGGTCATCACTCTTCCTTGTTCCCAGGGAGGGCTTGGGATCATTGACCCAGCATAGCAGAGCAGAGCCCTTCTTGGGAATTTCATCGTCAGAGAACTTCTTCCAGGTGAGGAGTTTCTGCTACAGCAACTTCGTGCTAGGGTGCCTCAGGAAGGAGGCCCCTGGCAACCTTTGACCAGATGGATCGTCATAGAGATGCGCAGAGTTGGTTTGAGCAAGAGACTAAAGGACCGCTTCTCTATGAGTCTGCTTTGATCTTGGGAGCTCTTGTGACGAGGCCTAGTGCAGAGACAACCTACTTGCATGGAGGAGCGCCTACGGTAGCCCCTTGTCTAGAACCCCATGGTTAGCACTCAGAGAGGCCACTTGGTTGGTAGTCGGCCTCATGTTTCTGGGGGTCCCATGGCAGCTGGTCCAGCGCTCTCTCTAGGTGAATGGTTAGAGTTCACATGCTTGTCAAAGGAGGTACGTGGTTTCCAGCTAGGGCATGAGAGGGGTGTAGAGCATGTGCCAAGACATCTCAGAGGCAGTTCCTACTGAGTGGATCATGCCTCTCGAGCCATTAGCACCCAGGTGGATGGGAGCCATTAGCACCCAAGTAAATGGGAGCCTTCATGCGTCTGGAGGTTCTCATCTCCGTCAGGGCCTGCTCAAAGACTGTTCCATCCCTTTTCTTTGAGCTTCAGGGAGGGGGACGCCTACAATGAGTTGTAGTAGAGGCCCCACATGTGGTAGAGTGTTGTTTTTAGAGGATCCGAGTACTGGGCATCTGTGGGAGGACGTGTGTCATAGATCCTAACCCAGCAACTCTTGAGACTGGACACTGGAGGCTCTGGGCTTGGGAGTGTTGTCCACTAGTACGAGTTCAGTGCGATCCTGGTAAGTGGCTTTGGAGGGACCCCTTCTATTCTGCAGACCACCCAAGAGTCCCTTTCTTTCAGTACATTGTTCGATTGGGACATCATATACTAGCAGCACAGAGAGAGGCCTGCCCCGCTGCAGCACCTCATTGGCAAGAGGAGGGTCTCACAGCTGAGTTCTTGGCAGCCTTCTGGGAGAGGTTATGGGACACCAGATAGCCGAGGCGAGTCACCTTGTTTTAGTGGCTGGTCGCACACAGAGCTATAGCGGTTGGGAGCTGGCTAGTGCACGGTGGTCTCTCAGTCGCATGTGCAGCTTGTGACCATCTTGTGGAGATTCAGCATCATTGTCTTTGGGACTGTCCCGCGGCCCAACAGGTGTGGCTATGAATTCTTTGGCTGATGCCTGCTCTCTCCACGGCTCGACAGTACAATTGGGGAGCAGCGACTTGGTCCACCCTCATGGGCCCGACACTTCAGTTTGAGCTATCATCCACCAGCATGATAATAGTGATGCAGGAGGGGTAACCGACACTCCAGCCTGCTATAGAGCTTACTCCATAGGAGTGGTGCAGTGAGAGAGAGGAGTGTTGGGAGCTCATCAGTGGCCTGACACTGGTTCATCTGGCGGGCTCGTTGCTTTCGAATCGTTGAGGCTCGCCCTGTGCCACCAGGAGAGACTGTTCGCGATTTTTGGCTAGAGCTGATCCATACTCTCAGAGGACAGCTTGAGGGACTACAGGCCAGCTCCGATTGCATGCGAGAGTGCAGAGAGGCTTTCCTTTGACTCTGGCGTCCTGGGCCTTTTTACACCATGGTCTAGGGAGTACTCCGATGGCATTACCGACCACCTGTGTGGCTTTTTCGTCCTCCCGTTTCTTGATTTAGCCCCATTGTACATATGCTAGTTTTTTCATTAGGAGAGTCTCCCATCATGGTTGTTTAGCCCTCTCTTGAAGAGGTGGTTGTAGCCCTATGGGCAGTTTCAGTAACTAATAGAATGATCTTTTTCTCGGGAAAAAAAAATTCAGATAAATATCACATAATTATCTAACTTAACTAGCTAATTTATCTCTTTTAATTTCAGCTAAAACTAGTCTCTTTTGGCTTAGATAAATATTTAGATTAAGTTCTAACCTTAATCGTATTATCACGGCCTACTTATGATGTATAATAACTCTGATAAATATCTCACAATTATCTAACTTGATTAGCTAATTTTTAATTTTTAATTTTAGCTAAAAATTTAGATTATTTTGATTTAATTCAATAGCTAAATTAAGTTTTTGACCTTAAATTAATTATGAAAGCTTACTTATGATGTATACTAATTGTGATAAATAGCACGAGCTAATTATCTAATTTAATTAGCTAATTTCTCTCTTTTAATTTCAGTTAGAACTAGTCTCTTTTGGCTTAAATAAATAGCAAAATTATTTGTTGACCTTAAGATAATTATCACGGATTTTATAATATAAAATAACTCTCATAAATAGCACATAATTATTAAATTCAATTAGCTGTTTTTTCTCTTTTAATTTTAGCTACAATTAGTCTGGTTTGTCTTAGATAAATATCTATATTAAATTTTTGGCCTTAAGATAATTATCACGATTTACTGACGATGTAAACTAGCTCTAATAAATACCACACAATTATCTAATTTAATTAGCTAATTTCTTTCTTTTAATTTCAGTTAAAACTAGTCTTTAGATAAAAAACTAAACTAATTTTTTGACCTTAAGATAATTATCACTTCTTATCTATGATATAAACTAACTCTAATAAATAACACATAATTATCCGACTTAAATAGATAATTTTCTCCTTTTTATGTCTCCTAAAATTAGTCTGGTTTCGCTTAGATAAATAGCTAAATTAATTTTTTGACTTTATCATGGTTTATTGATGTTGTAAACTAACTTTGATAAATAACACATAATTATCTAACTTAAATAGCTTATTTCTTCATTTTAATGTTAGCTAAAACTAGTATGTTGTTGGATTAAATAAATAGCTTAATTTAACCTAAGATAATTATCACGGCTTACGTATGATGTAAACTAACTCCGATAAATAGTACATAATTATCTAACTTAAAAAGCTAATTTTTTCTTTTTATTTTTAGCTAGAATTAGTCTGTTTTGGCTTATATAAATAGCTAAACTAATTTCTTGACCTTAAGATAATTTTTACTTCTTGCTTGTTATGAAAAATAAATTTAAAAAATAGAATATAATTATTTAATTTAATTATCTAATTTATCTCTTTTAATTTCAACTAAAGTTAGTCTTTTTTGGCTTAGATAAATATTTAGATTAATTTGCTAATTTTAATATAATTATCATGGCTTACTTATGATATCTAATAATCAGATCGATCATCACATCACCAGGATGTGATGCTAAATAATTTTCCAGGCTATTCTACATTCGCAAGCGAAGAAGTTCATCTTGAATAGAGCAGACAAATGCATAATTAGCCTCCCTCAGAGTTTGCATTTCACCAGCCTACTGCTGGGTTGTACTATGCAGTGCGGAGTTTTGGCTTGCTAGCTCCTCATTGCAAGCCTGCAAGGCAGCCACCTGAGATTCTATCTCGATGACACGTGCCTCAGTTGCAGGTGCTGGCCAAATTGACCACAAAGAATCCGCCATGTGTTGCAAAAGGGTTCCGCACGCTTGGAGCTGATCCAAGGGATTTACGATTTAAGCTTCCCAAGGTAGATGGACTGGATTTGTTCCCATCGCATCTGTAGCTACCCAATTAGCATCGGGGGTTTTTTGTTCCGAGGAAATGTCCGCACCCGTAGAGCCAGTTCCCTCACGATTTGAAGTTGTAGCATGCTCCTACATTCTTTGACACTAGCATGCAACTGCGGAATCCTCTGACAGTCTACCTCTGACCAAAGACAACATCGGGGCAGGAGGTGGTGTGGAAAGTAGGACTTCCTCCTGTCCTTGCTTTTGGCTCGATATCCTCGTAGTGGCCATCTCTAATGAAACAGAGGCTACCACTGCAGTAGAAGCACTAGCTACATCCGTTACACAAGTAGGGGTATGAGACAACTCCTCAACATGCTTAGTACTCGGAGCGTGTGCCGACTGCATGGTGTTGCGTGCGAGAAATATATCATCCTCAAAGTGGCACAAAGGGCAAAGGGTAAGAGGAAAAACTTCCTGTAAGGGTAACACCGATGTGAGAAGTTGCCCTACCTTTGTATTTGTTGGTGTACTGCACCCCATATGCCCCACCACTCGTTGACACTCTGCCAACAACCTTTCCCTAACTATCACATCCCAGGCCACTCGTCCAAAGTTGGTTAAATGCAACACATTACTTGCTTTAGCAGAAATGGTATACGTTTTGTTCTTCAACCAAATTGCTTCCAAGAACCAGTGATACGCATCTCTTATCACTGCATTAGTGAGCCATGACAATTTGTATTTTCCCTTCACCTTCAAGCCAAACTCAAGCTCTGCCTCTGCAACATGGATAACGTTTGAAGCGCGAACAATGCCATCGTTAGGCAGGCAAAAACACCTTGAAATTCTTTCAGCTGTTATGTACCTGCTGATTGTTCACTTGCACCCTATCACCAAGAGCCCATTGTTCGATCAAAGCCATAGCATGTGGGTGAACAGGGATACCTTGCTAATCAAGGTTGGCGAAGACACGCAGCCGCAAATATTGCAACCATGCATCCACCATTTTGAGAGCCAGTTGCTGCACATGAGTGAAAGGAATGCACTGTAGCAAAGAAGCTATCATAGTGGCAAAAGCATAGAGGAGAAGAGAAAAACGCAGAAACGCAACAGTGTGAAAGCTCTGCAAATAGCGTGAACAAAGTAAAAGGTATCTGCTGTATGCACGAAACCACTCACAAAGAGTTCTCAAAATAGGGTGTGCCATGGTGTCGGAATTATCATAGCCCTTTCTCGCTTTTTGAGATTTCATATTAAAGAATCTCCAATCATGATTAAGGCAGCTTTTGGTTCTTATACCACAGGAAAGGGGCACTTAATAGTAAAAGGTGAAAAATAATGCCGAAGTTGGAACCCATTAACCAGAACAGCAATCACCTCCCCCCGTAAATCAACCAAATAAAAATAAGTAGGCCCACATGATTTAAAAGTTTAGAACGGCCCAGACCACCTTAATTTCAGCCTCGTGGGGTTGGCCTCTACATAACATGCGCTTGTGGGGTATTAAAAAGACCCCTCTTTTAACATGTCTGAATGAATAAAATAACCCCTTAGTTTAGGTATTTTTTTCAAAAATTGAATATAAAACCCCCTTATTTTAATGTATCTCTCTTAAATTGCCTAAATTTTTTGCATTAAAAAACCCCTCTTTTTGAACTTAAGTTATACATTAACATGATTACATAGTGCACCCCTCAAGATTTCAGCTTCCCAGGCATATTCCCAAGTCGGGAGTTAAATACAAGAACCACTCTCACCCCGCAAAAATTGGCGTGCTTCAGGTCGATCTAGCCATTTCTTTCGCGAGGATTGCAGATCTTGCAACACCGCAAAACTGTGCAATCGCTCTTTATCTAATTCTTGCCAAACATCCAAACGATAGACAATGGAATCTTTCGAAAGAAGCCTATCTACAATTAGTATCCGCAAGCTCGGTACCACATGCTCCATTGGGGTGATTTCCTCCATTCCAAATGCCAATTTGAAAGGAGTTAGTCCTGTTGCCACTTTATATGCCGTACGATAGGCCCACATCCCAATCCATTCTATGAAAATTAACTAGCTTTGTCAAGATGCGAACCAATTTCTTATTAGTTGATTTTACATGCCCATTCTCCTGAGGATAATATGGAGTTTATTTCCTGTGTAACACAAAATAGAATTGCAACATTCTCTCAATCACCTTCTTCAAGAAATGGCTACCCTGATCACTAACCAACTCAATAGGACAGCCATATCGGAAAAAAATATCCTTATACAAGCACCCAACAACAGAAACCGTTGTATTATCTTTCAAAGTCCATGCTTCCACCCATTTAGTTGCATAATCCGTGGCCGTCATTTCAAGTGAGCTAACACTTAATCAACTTTTTAATCATGCATGAGAGATTGTAAAAATTATAATTTGCTTATGTAGAAGCATTATCTCTCTCAATTTCTGTTGTCTATGCATACATTTTCTACAAAGAGCATCATGTGCATGACCAAAGGCATTTTTTTCCCTTTGGCCAGTTTGGGTATGCAAGACCCTAGCTTTAGGTTTTCATTAATGTTTTTTGTGTGTGCTTTTGGCTTTCAAAAAATGGCTTTTGTAGCTTGTGTTTACACTTAAATTCAATCATCTTGGATTCCAATAAAAAGATCAAGAGACTTCTCTATACAAAGGGGATGCTTGCTCAAGGATGCACAAAGAGCATGACTAGGTGTAATCCTTCCATGATTTTTCTCTTTTGTTCATCTCTCCATTGTCTATGTTTAGATTAAGTAATTTTCACTTCTAAGCTATGGTTGTTTCATGTTCAAAAGCTAGGCATACTAAAGGTTTAACACTTTGCTCTGTGAATATTAACTCATCAAAAAATTTGGTTTTATATGTGGTAATCGTAGGTAATTTGCCTTGACCTTAGGTTAATGTAGGATCATTTCTCATTAGTCATAGACTCTTAGTGATAACCTTAATAGTCCATTGATTTTTAACATGACCTAGGGCTATGATTAGGCTTTAGTCCCTTTAGTCTAATTTCCATAAAATCTCATGTTGGAAGAAACAAAAAAGTGCTAAAAAATGAAACAATGAAGCAAAAAAGTGTCAAGGAAAAAAGTAGCAGAAATGCTACTAGACACATGAAAATAAAATTTCTATGTTATGTTGTGTCTTTGTGAGGCCTAGTGCCTTATTGAAACTTGGCAGGCAAGGGGAATCACCTTGGATTGCTTGGTCAAGGCCCTAAACCGATGCCTTGGATTGATAGGGTTAGTCGTCGCCTTGGTAGGCTAGTAGATTCTTGGAAGACTTCTTTGAGGGTTCAAGGAGCCGAGAGTCACACCTAGACTTCCCTTGGGTGGTAGCCTTGTATTGTGCTTTACTTTTTTCAATGAATGACAAAAAACAAAACTTCCATGAGCTTCAAAAATCAGTGACAATGTACTAATAGATTAGGAGCTTTTTTATAGCCTGTAGACATAATAGACTTGAATGATTTATTAAGATTGGTCACATAGTTTTAGGCTAATAGATTTATGACCTTGCATTAGACTAGGGTCTTAATTGATGCTTGTGTTTCATACATAAAACTGAAATTTTACATGGTTTAATCTTCATGATAGTTTAGGTGTCTTTTTTGCTTTATGTTGTCTAGTTTTTTACTACGATTCACCCATATTCTAGAAGCAAAAAATTCACTTTGCATGATTGTTCAATGTAATTCATGTTTTATTCATTCTTGTTGGCCTTTGATGCTCATTACTTGTTCTTATAGTTTGCAGCTCAACATTCTTCCATGGACTTGCTTTCTACCATGTCTCCTTGTTTTGCTTCACCGGCACACGAGGACGTGTGCCAAATTAGTAAGGGGGGAATGTTAGCAACAACTAACATAAGCTACACCGATTATGCATCAAGCGGGAGATATGCTATGGATGTGACTCACATTGTATACGGTCTTGGGCTCATTGGGAGTTCCAAAGTTGTATATACCTCTAGAGGGCTCAAACTTAAACCTATAGTAGAATGGATTGTGGTGAAAGAATTTATAAGGAAGCCTTTATGCCAGGAGGCTTCATTCTTGAGTATCCACTCTTGAGGATCCACTTTTGAGCTCTCTCTCTCTCTCTCTCTCTCTCTCTCTCTCTCTCTCGTGTTCACTCTATGGATGGCCTATTAATCCCCATGCTTAAGAGGCTAGTGCTAACCCATTGTAATTAGAGAACCATTCCTAATCTAATCTCTACTTTCTCATTAGTTTTAATTCTTCTATTCCATTATGTCATGAAGTAGTTTCACCTTTCACATTATTATAGATTTGAGTGTGTGTGATGACTTCTTACTTATTAACCACTCCTATTCTACGAGCATTTGATTTGTGATATTTAACATCTCTAATTAGGTTGATTAAGTTGGTTCTTAATCTTGTGTGTGGATGGGTTTTATGAAACTCTAGCACCATTCACCCTATGTATGTAGCTTTTGATGAAGTGCCTTGATTGGCATGTGGTGATTGGAGAGGCCAACGCCAATGCAATTGGTGTGTGCTTGTCATAAGTGTGCTTTGAGATTCTTGTCTATGGTAAGTCGGATTTTGGTGGGCTTAATGTGTGTAGGAGATGCTTGGTTGATGATGTGACTAGAGTTAGTATTAATGACTAGTCTCTATTGCATTGGATGAGCATACTCTTGAATCCTCTCATTCTATACATCGGATGCTTGTGCTTCCATGCCCTAGTCAGGTTGCCGATCCTAGGATCGATAATTTTGTTGGTCTTGGGTTGATTAAGCTATGCTACGCTTGCCCCCAACAATCACCAAGAGGATCATTATTGGTATTTTGTGTCTCTATGTTCATAACCCTAATTGCACCCTTCAATCGAGCTACATGTATATCTGTCAACACAAACACGGCAACCGCAGATGTCATCACAAGAGAAGAACCTCTTTCTTGAGTCGTGCAGATTGGGATTTCTTTTTGGCGGTCTACTCTTTTAATTGGTTTCTCATGAGAACTAGCAATTTTTTGACAATAGAGGTGGAAACTAAGGATAGAGAATGGGCCGGGTGAGAGAGAGAATTATAGAAGGTGGTCATGTGAAGAGAGGAGAGTGGGTGGAGAGGTGAGAAGAGAGGGATAAAGGGGAGGGTATAATAAGAGGGAAAGATAAATAGAAAGGAATGGAGAGGAGAGGTAGAGGGTGATAAGAGGAATATTGGAAGAGATGCTTGAGGGATGGAGAGTGTGAGAGTAATAGTGAGGGAATAAAAGAAGATTAGTACATGAATTAGAGTGAAATATTAAGGTTTTTGGCGGTCTACTCTTTTAAATTGGTTTCTCATGAGGACTAGCAGTTTCTTGACAATAGAGGTGGAAACTAAGGACAGAGAATGCGTCAGGTGAGAGAGAGAATTATAGAAGGTATGCATGTGAAGAGAGGAGAGTGCTGGAGAGGTGAGAAGAGAGGGTATAAAGAGAGGTAAAGATAAATAGAAAGTAATGGAGAGGAGAGGTAGAGGGTAATAAGAGGAATATTGGAAGAGAGGCTTGAGGGATTGAGAGTGTGAGAGTAATAGTGAGGGAGTAAGAGAATATTAGTACATGAATAAGAGTGAAATATTAAGGGATTGAGAGCTTGAGAGTAGAGTGAGAGTGTATGAGAGAGAAGACAAAAGAGGAGTGTAAAGGGAGAGTGTGAGAGTGAAAGTGAAAGGTTTGAATGTTTGAGAGACTGCGAGTGAGGGTTAGAAAGAAAAGGGGAGTGTAAGGAGACACTCCTCTTTCATAGGAGGGGAAGGGGGCCTTTTTGGATTTCAACATGGCTTGAACAATAAGAGGCAGAGTAAGATTTAGAGAGTGAGAGAGAAAAGGAGAGTGTAAGGGGCACTCCCCTTTTATAGGAAGGGATCTCCTAGTTGTCCATTTGTCCATGCACAGGTAGCCCATGTGGACTATGGGTTGCTCACATTCCTAGGCTACGACCATGGACCAAAGACCAGGGGGTGGCCTTGTGGTGGAGGCCATCCTAGTGACATCCGCGTCCATGGGGAAATCCATGTGGCATGGCAACATGGACTATGGGTTTCCCTCAATCCATGTGTAAAACCTTGTGGACTACCATGCGGACTATGTTGATCTACATGGCAAGCCATTGGGACACCATGGCTTATGTGGCATCCCCGTGGCTTGCCACATAGACCAGTGCAATTTGTGTGGCGTACTCCACGTGGACTGGCCGCACATGAGATTGTCTACGGGACCAACCAAATTCTTTTGATTTTGAGGGGAGGAGGATGGGCGAGAGAGAGAGAGAGAGAGAGAGAGAGAGAGAGAGAGAGAGAGAGAGATAGCATGTGTGAGAGAGAGTGTGTGCGTGTAAAGAGAGTGCATAGAGAGAGGGGTAGAGAGAGATAAGGATAGTGGGTGAGAGAGGGGTGCATGTGTAGAGAAATAGAAGGAAAGTGTGTGGGAAGAGAGAAAATGTGTGTGTGTGTGAGAGAGAGAGAGAGAGAGAGAGAGAGAGAGAGAGAGAGAGAGAGAGGTAGTGTATGAGAGAAAGTGAATGGCTGTCAATCTTGTATTTTAGCTATTTTGCAAGAATCCACATTTTATTAAACTAGTAGTACTTAAAAAAGTTACCTTTTCCTTTCAATTATATTTTAAAATTACATCTCTCTCTCTCTCTCTCTCTCTCTCTCTCTCTCTCTCTCTCTCTCCCCGCCCCCCCCCCACCCCACCCCCCTTCTTGCATGCTCTCACACACCAACTCTCTTTCTCTAGCTCTGCATGTTCTTGATATCAATCCCTCTATCTCCGTGGAGAGGCTCGCTTTCTTTTTGACAATGACATCATCATCATGTGATGATGTTTGGCTAATCAAGAATGTATTTAATTTTGCAAAATCCACCTTGGAGAATAAGGAGGCTATACACACTATAAGGACACCACAAAAGACTAAGGACAAAATTGCCCGTCTCATCAATCATGCTGTTAATGGGCTTTCATAACTGGGAGAGCTTGAGTTCAAACTTGATGATGATTCATGCCACCAAGTAAGTGACCTTTTGATTGTACTACAAGAGGTTGTGTGCTCTTGTGATGCTGTTAGCGACGGAAATACACTGGGTTTTTATAACCCTCGGCGTCGCTAAAACCGTCGCTAATAGCGTCGCTACGAGAGCGTCGCTATAGGCGTCGCTATATGCGTCGCTATATAGAGACGCTCATAGCGACGGTCATAGCGACGGTTATAGCGACGTTTACAAAGAAGTCTATAGCGACGCTTATAGCGACACTCCAGAGCCATAAATAGCGACGATTATAGCGACGCCCGAGAGAATTTTTTTTTGGTGACAGGGCATTGAATGCCTTGCCACCCATCAACCATATTGTACTTGATTCACTTTTTTAAAAAAGTACAAGGGTAGATAATAGACCCAAAATAGTCACCCACAAGACGCATTGTTTGCAAAATTGACAAGCGTAAAATTGACAATTGTACACATCATAGGCAAAATGAATTGATTGGCAAATGTAATAATGACAATTGTACAACATCATAGGCATAAAGAATTGATTGGCAAAATGAACTGCGGTGACAAATGTAATAATATACATGGTTCAAAAAGACGTATAAAATCCGTCTCATGATACATAAGCTATCAAAAACCCTAAACTAATGCTATCTAGCTACGGCTAAACTGACGTCGTCTAGTCAGACGTCTCATCGCGTCCAAGCGGCGTATCTGTCGGATTCTGCAAAAAAAGACAATAAGACAGCTTTCAGTAAGTATAAACATATAACGACATTTATAAAACAATACAAAAAATAGAAAAGAGTAAACCCTAATACTAACCATGCCGCCGCGAGAACTGAGAATGTCCATCAGGGCGTTTAAGCCCTTCCTGCTTGCGTACTCGCGCTCGTATGGTGTGGGATCACGTCCTGTCATCGACCACTGTCAAAACATACAAAGATTTCATTATGTTAGAATTAAAAAACTCATAAACCCTAAACTATCGAGCATAAAGAGCAATGCGAAAACACTTACAAAAATCGGCCTCAAATGATGCCCATCCACCACTCCCCAACTGGTGCGAGCTCCGTGCCTCTACTCGCGCTTTGGCTGCATCCTTTTGTTGCTTCCACTTGTCGGGATTCTCGCGCGCTGCTTTCTTCGCATTCTTCCAATCTTCTTTGGCCAGCCAATCTCGCCTATTCCACCCATGCTTGATTGCTTTTTGCACTTCAGAACGCTTGTGTTTGCAGTATTCGCGCATTCGAATCTTCATCAGGTCTTCATTGAAGCGCTGATCCCGTGTTGGAACGGGAAACTCATCATGAAGTATGTTGATGACTCGGGCTTTTAAATCACTTGGTACTTCACTCCATTTGTTTAGTATGTAGTGTCTAAACAGTTGAGAGCAAAGACCACGCATGCGCGAGATCACCTTCTTGCCGTCATCATCCATGATGATGCCGCCGCTGAAGTCGATGGAGTAAGGCAAGCCCTCTGGCCGGTGACGCGTGAACCTGGGTGTCCCGGCAGGGGTCTCTAGCGGCGTGTCGATGGGGGTACAGACGTCAGGTGTCTCCACCGACGTCTGGGCCCCGAAGCGAGGAGTGTCGTGTGGGGTGGCTCCTTGCGGAGTAGGTAGAGGTGTGTAGCTGCTAGGAACAGTCAGCCGCGCAAAACGTGGCGTAGATGGCGATGCTGTGGCTGGTGTGGGGGCGGGCAAAGAAGGGGAGGGTAAAGAGCCTCTTCGAACACGAGGCGGTGTGGAGGCATCGGCGGCGGAATCCCCACAACAACCGCCACCGCCACCACTAGAGCGCCGGTGTCTAGACGAGTGTGAAGCTCGTCTCGTCGACACCGAAGCTTCGGAGCGCGCCGAATGCTCCGAAAGAGAGGGAGATGCGGATGGAGTAGGAACACGCGATGATGCGCCAGAGCGATGACGCTCCACGTACCACTGTCTCTGCTGCGGTGACAGAGAAGAAATAAACTCCTCATCATCCATACCTGCATTAAACACAGGAATATTTAAACTTAATATTGAATGAATAGAGTAGACAATGAAGCAAAGACCATTAAATACAATGACGTAATGACGCACATAAATACAATGACGCAATGAATTGAGTGATAGAAGAGGCAAGTCGAAAGCTCAGAATTTTCAATCAAAAGATGTGAGCGCGAGTAGAAAAGAGCGTTATACACCATGGAAGGTACTTAGAGAGCCAGAGCCTTTACAACACGGAGCAAAATTGTTCAAATACAATATTTGTGGCTTTAAGAGATCTCTCTCTCATCCTCGCATAACTCAGCATAACTTCCTATATCTATATAGAGCTCTCCGTTTAAACACATATCCTCTGTTTCATTTTGTAGATCCTCTACATGCACCCCATATAGAGTAGTAGCATCTTGATGCTCGTCTGGCACCACCGCAGCAGCTTCTGATTGAGCATCTTCTCTGATCTCCTCCATTGATGCCGTTGTGATTGGCACACGGTAGCCTTCATACGTCCTTGCACTACGAGGGGCTACCTCTATGACGTACCACCAGTTTGATGTAGACTTTGTAGGATGAAATATTACCTGCCAGAGCCACATAAATTACATGAGAGCTTTCAAGCACATAACTTGTAAAAGGGGGATGTTAACTATTTACATACTTACTTGTTCACAATGCTCGGGTAGTACGAAAGTGTCTCTTAGGTCAGTCCATTTCTTAGTAGAATCCACATCAAGAAAACCAGACTCTCCTCTACGCACAGTAGCGTTGCGACCCTCCATGATTATCTTGAACCATTGCACGTCGAACAAGTCGACAAAAAATCCTCTGTAATCGATCCTCAAAATCTCTTGTAGCGTGCCGAAGTAAGTGAGTTCCGCCACCACAGGATCTGCATCAGAGGAACGTCGTCGACTAGACTGTTCAAATTTTGCCATGATTCCACAATCTTGAGTAAAACGCTTTTTGTCGATCCGTTCCACCCTAAAATGTCGAACTTTACACCATGCTGCTGTGTATGACTTATACTACAACGAACAAAGATTATGAGTGGCCTTTCAAACGTTTAGAAATAAAGTCACTAGATAGTCGTACATTGCAAACTTACCTTGGTCGCGCAACCCCGAGAGTACTCCCACTCTTCCTCAGTCACTTCGTCACCACATTGTTGTGCACTTTTCAATTGGTTGTGCAACCATCTTAAGCTCATGAATGTTGGTAGGCTCTCCAGACCCGTCGGATAGTGCATCGGTGGTCGTCTTCCCCGTCTCCACTCGATTCGTGCCCTTTGTCGCTCTTGCTTTGCATCCTCATATTGTGAAATCCACTTTTGCATCACTAGATTGTGAAGCATGCAAAATCGGTTGATTTTAGCCTCTAGATCTTACGTCATCTTCTTCTCAACACCGAGATTGCACATGACAATCCCAGATATGCGCTCATCATCTATGGTTCGCCATAGTGTGTCTCGGGCTTTATCAAATCCGTTTAGTCACTCTCTAATGTACACTAGGGACTCTGATACCAAACAACCTTCTGCCATGCTACCCTTCGGACGTGCCTTTTGACGCACATATCCCTTAAGCGTTTTCATGAAACGTTCTAAGAAGAACATCCATCTGGAATGAACTGTGCCAGCTATTTCCACCTCATCAACTATGTGAACAAGAAGATGCACCTGAATGGTTAGCATGGTAGTAGAAAAATGTTTCTCAAACATGCACACAAGCTCCGCAGCATTTAGTTTGGCGAATGGTATGGAGTCTACGTTGATCTCCTTTTGTGAGATCCATTGCACCAGCTTTGCAAGTTTGTAGATTGTATTACGAACGTCGAGAGACAAACATCCCTCAATGGCAACCGGTAAAATAAACTGTAAAGTATGTGCAGCAATGATATTAAAGTCCACATTTTATGCAATGATATTAAAGTCCACTATGAACGTACCTGACACATTTTATGCCAATCGTGTGACTTCAAACCGGTAAGCGTTCCTTCTTTAGTAAAACACGTTCCGAGCGAGTGCATTACGCCAGTGGGGGTCCGCAAAGATCGAATGGTCTCTTTTACTTTGCATTCTTGGGCTCCTGTGAAAATCCATGGTGCTTCGGGAGTTTTATCGATCCATCAGACGCTGTTTGCGGCCAATATTGCTCCATACGATCCACATTTCTAAGGTCAACTCTGGCTCCCAAAGTATCTTTCTTGCCGGTCAGATGGTCCCATAGTAGATTACCCACATTCTTGAATATGTGCATTGGATCGAGCAAGTTATTGATCATGAGTCAGGGCCAGTATGGTAACTCGTACCATAGAGATAGTCTCTTCATCCCTGGAGGCAATCCGTCATCGCACATCTCCTTCTGCTCTAACCATGCTTGTGCAGACATCCTTGGTGGCTCTCTTCCCAAAAAGCCGTCGCGTAACACATGATTCTCTGGAAGATACGCTTGATGACCTTCGTAGATTTGCTTCTTCAGTGAGGGCGCCCTACGTGCATTCAGTCTAGGTCCACATGTGACACATGCTCTGTATCCGCTTGTTTGAAGCCCTGCTTGTATACACATGATAATAGATCAACTATGGGAAAAAACAAGATTTACAGTGTCTAAGTGAGGAGTGTCAATAGATCACCTGAGCATTCTGTTAGCCCGGGATAGTCATGCATGGTCCACATTAGAATGCCTCTGATCAAAGCATTCCGTCGTCCTGTGTGTCGGCTCATATCCACCACCTCTATGCCAATCCACAATTGTTGTAGCTCTTCCAATAGTGGACGAAGATACACATACATATTCTTCACTTTATATCGCCCTGGAACAATCAAGCTTAGCCATAGGTGCCCCTTCTTCGTAGTCAACCACGGGGGAATGTTGTAGTTGACGATGACAACGGGCCATACACTGTAAGATGTTGATCTTTGACCAAGATTGCTGCTTGTTGGCCAGTGTCAGAGTCCGACGAGTTATAATTGGCAACAACTCGATCTATAATAGATAGATCGAACTCGCCAAATTCGCGAACGTGCTGCAAAGAAACACGTCTTGTCCGTTGCACAGCATGCTTGCATTGATTACAAGGACATAAGACCCTCGTTGAGAGATAGGTGATTCGGTTGGACGGTCCCCATCCTCGTCACTACTCATAATGAGGATAAAAATCTTATCACCTGGACAACAAATTTAATATTCTATTGGCATTCTTCGTCTTATCTCTCTCTCTCTCTCTCTCTCTCTCTCTCTCTCTCTCTCTCTCTCTCTCTCTCTCTCTCTCTCTCTCTCTCTCTCTCTCTCTCTCTCTCTCTCCCTCAAATTCTCTAGTCATGTCCAATCCCCGCACACCTCGGTCTAGAGGTGCACGGAGATCAGAACCACCGGGTTATAATCTCGTCTTTATTGGTCAATACCTATATTTGTGGGTACAAGAAATCTACAGACCCACGTCTACATGATACTGCATGTAGTGGACAAAACCCCTTTGCCTCTTCTCTAGCTGTAGCACTTCACAGCATCTTAACATCTTTTCACAGTAGATCTTTTCACTGTTCGTCTAACTCTAAACCCTAAACCGTAAGTAATTCTTGCGTGGACTCGATCTAACGTAAATAAGAGTAAATCTAAATAAACGTAAATCTAACTAAAAATAAACCTAAATCTAATTTAACGTAAGTCTACATCTAACCTAATCTTTAACGTCTTTTGGGATAGTTTCCTACGAAGTTAAAACTCTCTTCTTCTTGTGTGTGTGTGTGTGGGTAAACCTAAATAAACCTAAGTCTAATCTAATATAACATAAATCTAAATCTAACGTAAATTATGTTATATTAAAAACAAAGAACTAAACTAGCAGGGATTATAAGAACCTTAAAACTGATTTAACACATAATTTTTCACATAACTCGGCAAGAGTTGGCATTCTCATCACTAAAGATGTGAGAGTTAACTTCCGGCGGTGACGCTGCCTCATCTCCATGCACATCTGACGACAGTAATTGGCCCTTTGAACCGTTCTTGCTCTTGTTACTAACTTTGAAGTTGTTGTTGAATGACTAGAGGTTGTCTAGATGGTCATTGTCGGGGATGTAGTGACTCTTGCCGCCCTGAAGATCCACCTTCTTCCCTATCTTCTGAAGACATTTCACCAGTACTTTTGGATCGACGGAGCCCACCATGAGTGAAGGCAGCAATACCCTATATTCCATTGAGAGCTTTCTTCACCCGCTTAATGCAAGCATCGCAGTCTATGGAGACCTTAATTTAATCTAATATAACGTAAATCTAAATCTAGCGTAAATAAACGTAAATCTAACTAAAAATAAACCTAAATCTAATCTAATTTAACTTAAATAAACCTAAATCTAATTTAACGTAAATCTACATCTAACCTAATCTTTAATGTCTTTTATGATAGTTTCCTACGACGTTATAACTCTCTTCTTCTTGTGTGTGTGCACGTGTGTGGATGTGTGTGCCAATAAAAAGAGATAAATGGTATAACCTTTCTATCACCCATGCCAAGTATGATAGATTGGTTATGCCATTTCCCTCTTGAATAATAGGTCTTGAGTTCAACTCCTCGTCGGCTAGATCTTTAGGTCTTTTAATTTTAATTAGTTTCCTACGACGTTAAATTAGTTTCTCTCTCTTTCTCTCTCAATGTGTGCGTTTTTTTGTTTATGCATGTTTTCTCTCTCTTTTCCTCTCTCAATGTGTGTGTTTTTTGTTTATGCATGTTCTCTCTCTCTTTTCCTCTCTCAATGTGTGCGTTTTTTGTTTATGCATGCTCTCTCTCTCTTTTCCTCTCTCAATATGTGTGTACATTCTTTGTTTATGTATGTGTGTGTGCGTTTTTGTTTATGTTTGTACTCTTTCTCTCTCTCTCTCTCTCTCTCTCTCTCTCTCTCTCTCTCTCTCAAAAACACTATGTGTGTGTGTGTGTGTGTGTGAGAGAGAGAGAGAGGGAGAGAGAAAGAGGGGAAGGGAACATGAGAGTGAGGAGAGGGAAGGAGCATACCTGGCTCTCCTTCCTCTCCTCGTGTGTGTGTGTGTGTGTGTGGAGAAGAAAGAGAGAGAGAGAGAGAGAGGGAGAGCGTTACCTGCTCCTTGCTTGAGGACGCCGAAAAACTCAGATCTGAGATCTGAGTTTTTGGGCGCTTTTTGTTATTTTTTTTAGCCCAACCGGCGTCACCATGAGCGTCGCAAATTTACAAGAGCCGGCGTCGCTATGAGCGTCGCAAATTTACTTGTAAATTTGCGACACTCATAGCAACGCCGGGAATTATTTTTTTTGAGCGTCGCTGTGTGAGCGTCGCTAATATGAATAGCCTCTTGTAGCGCGCGTACGTATTCAATGCGATCAAGTACACAATTGGGAAGCTTCTTGAGGGTGGATACCTTATCAGTTCAATAAGAAGTGGAATTATCAACTCGATGATGGCAATACACCACTTCATACTATTGTCCAAGATTTGTGGTCTTGGCCATCATGCAAAACTTGTTAACTGTTAGGTCACTAAAGCAAGTGAACTATGGATACTTGTTTTGAGAGTGAGTTTGAATTACCTATAGCATATTATCTTTGGATAGTTTATTTCATAGTACCCAAATATCTATGTTTGTATTGGTTTCTTACTGGCTTGTAACGCCAAGATCTATTTTTTAATGTGGATCGGACAATTTCTTTTGGTTTCATAATGCCAATATCTTTTTTGTAATGCTGGTGAACAATGACATTAGGCAACAAAAACAATCCTCTCTCTCTCTCTCTCTCTCTCTCTCTCTCTCTCTCTATATATATATATATATATATATATATATATATATATATATATATATAGAGTAAAATAGTTTAATTTATATCTTAAAAAACTATCCTAAAAAACACTAATAGATTTTAGGGTTAATATAATATGTCCATAACCATCATAAACACAATTAAACAGTACTTTCACTCTCATTTTTCCAATCTAGTAATTATATCTTGAACTCTACTATCATGTCATTCAATGGAGTCTTTCCCTCCTTTGAAAGAGATTATTCTTTTACCAATGGGAAGATTATTTTTGAAGTTAGATATCTACATGTTGCACCACACAAACATTGAGTGCTTTACATGCCATTTGTCATAAAATCTAATATCTAATATCTAACCAAACCAAATGATTTTCTCATATTAAATTGATCACTTAATGTGGGAGAATAAACGGGAACAAGTGTTAAGATATAGACATGTGCTTATAGATCTATCTCAACACGGGGCCAATGGTAAAGGGGCCCAAATGAGAGATGGTCTATCAAAGAGAAAGGCTAACAAATGGAGCATAAGACCTTAGGGTTAGCTTCATTGAAGACCTCCAATAATGTGTGTAAAAGGCCTTTGCCCTTAGGTAAGTTAGGGCTGAGCTTGAGGCGAGGGAACCTGACCCAGCTCGAGGTGCTTGTCCTGCTTGTCATGCTTGATGACTAAGGTGCTTGATGATTGAGGTGCTTAATTATTGAGATTATTGAGGTGCTTGACATGCTTGAGATTCTAGGGTTGCACTTGAGGTGAGAACCCAGCCCAAGCTTAAAGTGCTTATGAGCCAAGCTTGTGGTGGGAATTGGGCCTATGCATGAGGGGCTTGAGGTGCCAAAAAGTCAAAGATTCAATCCCTACAAGGAGGGGGCGAGCCCTACATGAGGGGGGATGAGAGAGAACACCCACACACTCACACAAGGCATGCATGGTACAAATAAAGCAAAAGGGACACTTGTCAAGTTCCTCCTCATGTTGCCCTCATTGTGTGCCTGAAGCCTATTGGTTAGCCACCCAAGGGGTCCAATAATAATTTAGGATATTTAATTAAATGATTTAGCATTTATCTAGCCCTCTCTCTCTCAAAGGGGAAAGGGGGACACTTGTCTCAAGGCTACCCTTGCTGCTTGTAATGCCTCCTACTTGTGATTGGCTAGGCCTGGAGGGGTCCAATGAGCTTCAAGCATGAGCTACAAGGGGGAGTCAACCCAAGTAAGCTAGGGGGTTTCTTAGGGGGTATACTCACCCACACACACACTCACAAACACTCTCATTGTATGCTATGAAAAGTGCAAGAGCTCCCTCTCCTTCTCCAAGCAAGTAGAGGTTGAGAGCCTACACCAACACTCTTGGATATGGAGTGCAAATCCAACCAAGATCCATGCTTGAATGCTTAATCTTGCCATCTCCTTCTTCTCCATTACTATGCTATTATGTATGCTAGCAACAAGAGTTATGATAAGTGAGGAATTAATTCTTTCTCCTACGAAATGTTTCTTCTTCCTCTTCCCTACCCTCATTCCTTGCTAGCTCTCTCCACCTTCGAAGGTGTTTGAGGTCTTGGAACTGAGGCTTGGGATAGGTTAAAGATTTCTTCAAGTTTATGTTATGTTTGTGATGCATGAATATTTCCATCTTCATTGCATAACCTAGGTCACAAGGAACACATATTGTAACAAGTCTCTCTTAATGGGAGAAATCATAATACAAATGCCTATTGGAGGGGGGACCGGCTCCACATAAATCCGGTCCTCAACTGTTGTCATGTTCTCTAACTTCTCTCTCTTGCAAAAGTATTCTTCATGCCAAGTTATCTAATTGCTATGATTATGTTGCTATCTTCAATTATGTTCACCCGCTATGCTCACAAAGTCATTTCTCAAAAGTACTCTCATTAATTTCCGCTACTCTCAAATTAAATAGGCCCAATTCCATTACACCATTTTCATGGTTGGGAGTGAAGAGTTGAAAGTCCCACTAGAGAACACTAGCAATCACTTAGGAGAGGAGTTTTATGTTGTGGAGTGGGATGGTTGCTCCTCATGTGAACGCTCCCTACATAGACCTTATTAGCCCAAAAAAGGAACAGCTTTATAGCAAGCATTGAAAACTCTAAGGAGGTGAGGGGAACAAATAGTATTTTGTTCTTTTTTAGCTCAATGACAAAGCCAAACACATTAACAAAGCTTCTTTTAAAGATGGTGGAAACCAGAAAATTGCAAGAAATTCCAAAAATATACAATGGTAACCTGGTGTTTGAGTTTCCACTGACCTTAGGGAAGGTTCATCCAATGGATGCTACGGAACATAAGTATGATCCACACCATTGGACCAAATCAAAAACCTCAAATATTGCATTTCCTAGAGTTTGTCACAAAAGACACATTGTGTATGTGCCCTAAAATGTCTCAATGAAAATTGTACAAAATTAAATAATTTTGGAAAGTTGAACACCATGCATTTCAGTGGTAGCATGTTCAAATTACCTTGCATAGGCGAGTTATGTGATGGACATGAGGGAAAGTGTTAGCGGGCCGTCATGATTGGATGTATGTAGCATAGTTGTCTGGCACTAACATATTGTCAATACTCAGATAAGCGACTCAAATGGAGCACAAAGACTCTTTGAGGGTGTCAACCTCAAGATGTGCACCTATGCAACAAAACTATCTATAGCTCTAGAAAAATATCACTCTCTACTAAATCAATTTACCTATATCTTGTCTCAGTGCTCTAAGTCATCACACCATTTTAGCACTCAAACGAAGTCCAAATGCTACGAAACTTTAGGAGGAGATCTAAGAGGTCTAGGGGCACTATCCTACCAAGTCTAATTGCAATTTAGTAAGGTATCAAAATCACAATCTATCATGATCAAGGTCCTTAAAAGTTCACTTGAACTATCCAAAATGCTTTCCTATTTTCTAGGAACACTCTCTTATGGTCAAAACGTCAAAAAACAACCATTTGTGTACTCAAAACAATATATTTAGCTCTCAGACATGCAGTCACACGAACCATGAAAAAATTGAGAATTATTGTACTTAATTTAAAGATCACAAGATAAGGAAAAAAATGCATCTGTCAAAATCAAATTTAGATTACCAAAGATTGAGAAAAATGATCAATTTACAAAGTGTGAGAGAGTAGTCGCTCTCCATCGTGCACTCAACAATCTCCCAAAACTTTAGATAATGATACAAAGGTGTGTTCAAACATAAAAAATTAAACTTTATACTTAGGGCTCTTTTGGCTAATGGCCATCTTACAAGGCTCAAAAACTCAAGACGAGAGATTTAAAGCTCAGATGTTACAAAGATATGGATCAGTAAAGCATTGAGCCTTGGGAAGGTCGCCTAAGAAAAATGTAACCTATCACACGAGTGCAATAGAAGGGTATTTAATGCTCTTGGAACTTTAGATATATATATATATATATATATATATATATATATATATATATATATATATATATATATATATATATATATATATATATATATATATATATATATATATACATAAGGATACTATTTTTTCAAGTTTGAAATAAACTTACAGATTTTTAAAGAAAAGGTACATTATATTTCTTTTAAAAATCGCAGATAAAGGGTTTTACAAACATGTCTTAAACACGTGATATGGCAGTTTTACACATAGTAAACCCCCTGACCATTCAGAGGACTCAATAATTAGAGTTTCTCTCATGTTTACAAGATTTTCATGGGAAAAATAATTGGATTACAAAAAATGATGGCTTGGTGAAGATGTGGCCGACTAGGAGGGTGCCTGCTAGGTCCATCTACTAACATTCCCCCCTTCCTAGCCATTGCACATCCTCGTGCAAGCTTTGTCTTTCGTAATCAAAAGTACTCTTTTCTGGTGTTTTGGTAATCCTTTTGAACTTCTCTGCTCTAGCCACCATGTTTACTTGGACTGCTAGATCCTTGAACGGGTTCTTGAGGAACGTGCTTTGATAACTATGTGTCACATCAGCATATCCTGTTTCATCGGGTTGAAGATGGTGGAGTACATCTTGTAGAACTCAATCATGAATGTATCTTTTAAGGTTTTCATGTAGTTAAAATGCAAGAACATGACCCAAGCATACATCCCCATGATGATTTTCAGGCGCCAGAGACCTCTGTCTCCAAGTTCCAAGCAATTCCTTGAGTACCTTTGAGAAACACTTTCCAAGGGTGCTCTGATGCCTCTATGTCGTCAAAAGCTATGATACATGTAATTATCATCTTGGCAATCTTTACTAGCATTTGATATGTAAGATAATAAACATCCCACATTTGAGTGATCAGTGCGTGTAGAGTATGCACCATATACAATTCAGCTCGCTTGTAGTTTTTGATTGTCTTTGACAATACTGGATAGTTCAGGACTCAAGGTCTCTTGCTTTTACATAATTCATAACTCTCCCAGGATTGCCTTCTATTGACTCCACAAAAAGTTGGGTCAATCCTGAAGTGTTGGGTGCACTTTGATAGATGGTTTCATCCTATGGTCTTTTCTTGAACCACTTTTTGCACCATAGAGGTTAATTTTCTAAGATGGTGAGAACTTGGTCTAAAGAGAGTGGCACATCTTTGTAATCCCCCTATTTATTGGGCTCAAGGAGGGCTGGTAGTAGCTTCTTCTTCCAAAGTAGAGCTTCCTGTTTCGTAAGTGGTAATGCAATCATGTTGTTTGAATTTATCATCAGAAGGGATACACATTTCAAGACCTTTAGTTCATATAGTAAAAATTCCTTGTGTGAAGGGTCTGGAATCTCCGCTATCCACTTCTTCATCTCCTCCCTAGTATCTGTCAGCTCCTCAATGTGTTCAAAATCATGTAGCTTGTCTTCAATGGATGTACTTGGTGATCCAATGGGGGAAGTTGTACCATTGTTGTTTCCGTCACTAGTGTTGTTGCTTGTAGAATAGTTACCACTGTCTTTGCTTTCAAGGCATTGATTATGAGCTCTTTTCCTTGAAGGTCCTATGTATGTCGTTTAGCTTAGCTAGATCACTTATGCCTTTTCCATCTATTCTTTTAGTGCGTTAATCTCCTAGTCTTTTTGAGCTTGAATGGCCATGTGGCATGCTTCCATGATTTGATGATCGTCTTTTTCTTAAGCCAATTTTGCTTTCACTGTTTTGAGCTTCTCTAGTACTGTGGATGGTGCTTTTGAAGTAGAGGCTAGAGCTGATGCGTCTTGAATTTCCAAAAGGTGTGATAGTGTGTGTTTGACCACAATATCAGTCATTGAGTTTTGTGTTTTTCTATTGCTCTTTTTCTAGCTGCTCTTCTAAGCTTTGCTGCTCCACTTGCATCTCACAATTATCACTTATCTAGTTTTGAATATCTTGAGCAAGGCTAGCATTGTGTTTCTTTTCTTGTTCTAGCTCACCTTGCACTTTTCTCTTTGGCTCTCTAGGAGGCTCTCTACCTATTGTTGCAGCCTTGCATATTTTGCATTTGCTGCTTCAGCTTCTGCTTTTGTATCTTGAGGATGCATCTCCTTGAGGTGGGGCATTGCTCTGTGACATTAGAACTACAACTTAGGTGTTGTTCTAGATCAAATACTTTGATCAATGTTCCTGCATCTTCAATGACCATTCGGGAATGTTGTGACAATGGGCCTCTTTCTTGACTGGTCCATTGTTGAGAGGTCCCAAGTATAGATTCTTTGCTCTATTGTTGGTCTACTGCATTGTTTTTCTCTCTTTCTTTTGTTTTGGGTAGATCTGTCTTCAAGGATTCCCCCTTCTCATTTTGTTGTAGCTCTACTATAGAATTTTCTTTATCCTCTTGAGCTGTTATGAGCACGTATAGAGCTACAAGAGAGAAAGAGGAGGCGCTCACAATGTACAAGAACTTGGACTTAATGATAAGCTTAATATTGTTTATAAGACTTAATAATTTATTAAGAGAGCAAGATACAAGACTTGGATTGCATGACTTGAGTACAAGACAAGGCTTGATTGCAAGGACAAGACTTGGGAACTAGAAGAGGGATTTCCTCATAGGAGGCTCACAACTGGTGTTGGCAAGACTGAGGGGCTTGTGGCCCAAAACCCCTATTTATACTAGTGCTTGAGTAGGTTACTTGAGGAGGTTAGGAATTTCTAGGTTCTTCTTGAGGAGGGGTTAGAATGTTCTAGAACCTTCTTGATTCTTCTAGTTCTTCTATAACCTTTTGGATCCTTCTTCAACTTTCTAGAGCTTTCCAGAAACTTCTAGATTTTTCCGAAATCTTCTCCATGCTTCTAGAAACTTCTTGATCCTTCTAGTTCTTCTAGAACCTTCTAGATCCTTCTTCAACTTTCTAGAGCTTTCCAGAAACTTCTAGATTCTTCCGGAATCTTCTCCAAGCTTCTAGAAACTTCTAGAATCTCCTTGATACTTTTAGTACTTCTAGAATCTTCTAGATCCTTTTAGATTCTTCTAGAGCCTTCTAGCGATGATGTAGGCGATGACACAGGCAACGACTGACTCTCAAGTATCCATGACATGAGCTATGTGTATCTTTTCTTGACCTTCATTACCTTTGTCAAGGTCCTTTTTCTTTGAAGGAGCTTGCTCTTGATCTGCAGCTTTCCTTTTAGTCTCTTCTTTATCTCCTTTGACAAGAGGTGGTGTTGTTCTATTTGATGAGAACTACTGCTCTATCTCAACGCGTGCCTGTATCGACAGTCATCTCCTCCTTTGTTGGTTCTTCTTGGGTGGTGCCATGGCCCTTTGGAGAGTCTTCTAGAGACTCTAGATCATCCACTTTCTATCACTTTGAATCTTCTTCATTTCATTGCTTGTCTTTCCTTTGATGTGTTGTCTAAACGTTGGAGAGGGGGAATGCGAACACACCCAAAAACACACAAATGCCTCTATATAGCCCATGGCACTCACTACACTCCACTCCTCTCAAATTTACCTTCAAAGGACACAAATTTCCCAACCAAAAATGGATTACACCTTGTGGACATGCACCAACACAGTTTGGATAGCTCAAATTCACACCACACAATTCCAATCACAACTACACACAACACATCCACATAATTCCTCTATCTTTCTCCCTTCTTGCACCACAATGCACACTGCTTAGGGCCCTAGAACGTCACACCAACACAGCTGAACACAGACGCACAATCAAACAAAAAGATAGCAAAAGAAAAGGGGGGATGGGGGTGTCAAAAACACTTGAGAAGAGTGGGATTTGGTTATGCCAAGTCTGATTACAATACTTTCTCTTCTTCTTCTCCACTTCGTGCAGTCCAAACTGCAAAAAATTTCAGGCATTCTTCTATTTTGTAATGTAACATTTGACACTATATGAGAATGTTTTTACAAATTCCATAATTCAATGAAATACAAATTCTCTACAAACTTCATATCATCTCATTGTTTTCAAGTTATGTTGGTGTTGATCAATTTGTTATTATTTTTGAAGCAAAGTGTAGTGGTTAATTGGATGGCAAAGCCATTTGATTCTCCCATCTCTAAATTTTTCTCCAGCAAGTGTGGATATGCATGTCAATATTTATGGTAATGTAACTCTTTTATTACATAGACATTATAAGCATTGATATTTGCATTGATATATCAGTATAGTGATGCACATATTGATGTCTATATTTGATTTTGATGCTAATAAAGATGCTTGTATTGACATCTCAAAGAAAAGAAAACCAAGTTCATATGCGTCGATACAAACGCCATAAGTGTAAAGAGCCCCTTGTACACAGGGAGTTTGCAAAAGTATTTGTAACATAGCTTGTGCGTTCAACATAGGAGGGTTTATATTCTTGTGAACTTACAAAAACACTTGTACATAAGACCTATAATTAAGGGTACTTTCAATCCATTTTGGTGAATGCACGTGATATAAGAAAATTTTAAATATGAGGGGGGGGGGGAGAGAGAGAGAGAGAGAGAGAGAGAGAGAGAGAGAGATAAGAAGAAGAAGAAGAAGAGAATTTTAACGTGGATGGAAGCTATCACAAGAGACCTCAAAGAATTATCTGACGAGGGTTGAACTCAAGACCAGTTATGCAGGAGAGAAATGGCATAACCAATTACCACACTTGGGGAATATTTTGGTGCGGCAGTAATTTGAGCTGAGAGGAGAAGATTTTGGGGCCGAAGAGACCTCAAGCCAGCCTTATGCGCCATATGACGGTACCAAGCTGATCGTGCCGGTGGTAAAAGGAGGCATGCCGGCACGGGGGGGGGGGGGGGGGGGGCTACCTCCACCATGTGGTCACAGGAAGCTCTTTCACCATATAGCCACACATCTTTGCAATATGGTAAACATGCGTCAACCTGCCACCAACAAGAGCTCATTCGACTCCTTACCTGCAAGAGGAAAATGCCATAGGGCCGGTTAGACAACCATATCTGTGTCCATAAGCCGATTTGCATCAAAGCACATGATTCTACCACAAAAGATAAGGTGCTCCAAAGACTCGCCTTCGTGCACGATGACAACAAGGCCCACAAGAAGAGGCTCTTCTGTGTTAAGGTCGTTGATGTAGAGGTGGCGCAAGCGGGGCATGGAAAAGAGGATGCGCTCAGAGTTTGTGTTGCAATGGGGGGAGACGGTGAGGTGAGAAAGGGAGGGGCAGTGCAAGGCGAATGTGAGCAGGCCAAAGCTGGATAGCTGCTTGCAGCCGACCGTGTCCAGGTAGCACAGTCTCGGCAAGAGGAGAGCATTCTCTTCCGCCCACTCATCCGTCAAGTCGTAATAGTGACCGATATTGTCCAGCACTTCAGGCGAGTCTTTAGAGCTGTAGGTACGTAGGACATATACAGTTAATTAACGCAGAATGAATCCACATCCATGGGAAAACATATACAGTGCGGAGTCACACATACTTCTTGATGACAACGCTTGCCAGCATGGTGTTGTCGATGCCAAACACGTGGAAGCTATGCAAATTTTTGCCTGCACGATTTAGGCTTGTATGCATTGTACGTACATTTTCTTTAACCACATTAAAATATATGCAACGTGATTCTGAAATTGTTTTATGTGTCACAATACGAAGATTATGGTTATGGTTTTAGAATTCAATTATGGTTATGTTTTGTGATTCACACAATTGTTTAGTTATAATTTCAAATTTTAGTCATGATTATGGTTTCAAAATTCAATTATAAATATGGTTTGACGTTATGGTTATGGTTTCAAAACTCAATCATGGTTATGTTTTACGAGTTACATGATGGTTATGGTTATGGTTTTAGAACTCGATTGTGATTATGTTTTCAAAATTCGGTTACGATTTCAGAATTCAATTATGGTTGTGGTTTGAGGTTATGCTTAAGGTTATGATTATGGTTTCAAAATTCAATTATGGTTATGTTTTGCGATTTACACGATGGTTATGGTTTGCGAGTATTGTTATGATTATATTTTATGAATCTCATCATGATCAATATGTGCACACATTTCTCTAGCAAAACAAAGAAACCTAAAGGTGGAGTGCGGTTTGCTTTTGTTATAGTACATGCAACACCAAATGTTAACCTTCTCTACTCAATTTTTTCTTGCAAATTTTGATATCGGTATGAGCATCTATATAAGTGTTGATATCTACTTTTAAATTCTAGTGTGTATATCGACGACAGATATATAGATGAACATACCGATATATGAACTTTTTATAGCTAGTTTATTTTCGTCAATACAAACGTCGATATTCGTGTGACATGTTGTAGTGAGAAACTAACTCATGCTATTCCTAATTTGGAGTGCTAGGATCAGTGTAATCTTCAATGATAAGTCCTCTTTTGGGTACACCTTGCCATGGACTCATCTAAAATATAGACCTCTTGAGGATTATATGGCATTGCCCAAACCTTTTAGAAGGCACATGCAAGAATGGATCAAAGAGATGATGTAAAATACATGACAACATAATATAGAAACAAAGGTTTTTTTTTTTTTTTGAGAGAGAGAGAGAGAACATGTCAAGTTTATCATCATGATGTAAAGTTCCACCACAATGTAATATAGAAGAAAAGAGAATTGAGAGAGAGAGAGAGAGAGAGAGTGTATGTTACTACTGTGGAGAAAATTTTGTCGCGGGGAAGATTTTGGGGCCGAAGAGACCTCAAGGCATACGGCGGTAGCAGGCCGATCGTGCCGGTGGTAAAAGGCGGCATGAGGGGGGCTGCGTCCACCATGTGGTCGCGGGAAGCTTTTTCACCATATAGCCACACATCTCCGCAATATGGTAGACAGGCGCCGAGTACGTCGACGTTACGTCCAACCGGCCGTATAGCATCTCCCTCCTGCAGGTAAGGAAACGAATGAGCTCCTGCCGGCGGGTGCTGTCCATAAGACGATCTGCGTCGAAGCACATGTTTCTACCACGAAAGATAAGGCGCTCCAAAGACTCGCTTTCGCGCACGATAACAATAAGGCCCGCAAGAAGAGGCTCTTCTGCGTTAAGCTCGCTGATGTAGAGGTGGCGCAAGCGGGGCATGGAAAGGAGGATGTGCTCGCAGTCTGCGTTGCAATGGGGGGAGACGGTGAGGTGAGAAAGGGAGGGGCAGTGAAAGGCGAATGTGAGCAGGCCGAAGCAGGACAGCTGCTTGCAGCCGGCCGCGTCTAGGCAGCGCAGTCTCGGCAAGAGGGGAGCGTTCTCTTCCGCCCACTCATCCGTCAGGTCGTAACAGTGACCGATGTCCAGCACTTCAAGCGAGTTTTTAGAGCTGTAGTTACGCAGGACGTATACAGTAAATTAACGAAGCCACATGCATGACAAAAAAATATACAAGCGCGTATAAGTCACGCGTACTACCTGTTGACAACGCTTGACAGCGTGGTGCTGCTGATGCCAAACACGTGGAGGCTGCGCAAATCTCCGCCCGCCCGGTAAGCCAGGCGATAAAGCACCTCTATTTTTCTGCGTTTGTTCAGACCCCTGGTATCGAGGTTTGCCCATACATCGCTTCTTGTCTGGCAAATCAGGCGCCATTCTTTCGAAACGAGAGGAGCCACCAGCAGCAACACTGCCGTGGGAAGCTTGCTTAGAATGAGCACTACTATTTCCAGCGGCAGAAACGCCGAGTGCGTAGACGTCAACGTTGACTGACCCGGCTTCATCGTGAAATTTGGATATTGCATTGGAAAGCGCCCCCATGCAGTTTTTTACGCCCATGCACGGGCCATTTAATTGCGCCCTTGGACTTTGTAAAAATAGCCATCAAAATTTCCCAGCATCCAATTATCAGATTGATCCCCCCTAAATAGAAGCTGGTAAAACGAGAATTTCGATTGAGTATGTTGGACCCATTTCAAAAAATCTCTTTGTGTAGAATATTAAGGAGATGCCCTTTGGCATGAAAGTAAAAAGGAAGGGTGCCCACTCTCGAGGCGGAAAAGGAAGGGGCAAGCAGTCGAAGCCAGGTAGCACCGCAAGAGGACGGGGCTTGCGTAGAGGTCGATGACGACATTGACGCAGGACGGGTCTCTTGCAGAGCTACAGTGATGCAGATCGACGAGGCAAGGGCAACGTGCACGTTTTTTAATTAAAAAAATGAATAACGCAATTGAGTAGAACATGCATTCGCCTGAGTGGTCTAGCACAGCAATTGGCAGGATGGTGCCTATGACTGTTTCGGCGAATCCCCATATCATCCCTCAATTTTGTGAGGCCTGAATTTCAAGGAAGGTGAATCGCAAGGGAAGCGTTGCCTCAATGGAGTTTAGGGCCATGAAATTAAGCATTTCATGATTAGGAGACAAAAATGCCATTATTTGTAACCTTAATGATAAAAATTTTTGTTTAAGAGACTCAAGAGTCAAAGATGGATCTTTTTCACTTGGTTGGCCTAAGACCTTTTTTCTTTCAAACAAGCCTCTACATACTTCCACAAGCTGCCACAATTGTACATCCAATCCTTTTCATTGCCTGGCTTTTCAAATCTATGCTCCTACAATCGATGTTTAGAGCCAATCTATTCGCAGGCTACAAACATACCAATAGCAACACAGATTAATAACTTCGGTTGTAGGCCAGGATTGCACCTTGAACCTTGTCTACGTTCCTCGATTCTGAACCAAGACCTTATACTATCCTAGGCTCCAACACTGGACAAGCGGCACGTAGTCATTGGACCATCTCAAGGTTGGACTTGATAGTCAAATTGCAGTCGTCCTCCATCAATGTTGGCTTGGAATGTGGCACTGCATGCTGGCATCTTGAAGGCATGTGAAAATATGCAAGATGCTACTATGGGTTAAAAAATTTCGATGATATTATTAGTCAAGGCGTTGTTGAAAAACAACGTACTACTTAGCAGTGCCTTGATCGACATCTCGAGGGGTGCACTATTCAACACCCCCTATATAACATGCCTTCGTGGGATAATAAAAAAAATGCATTTTTTAACATGTTTGAATGAATAGATTGATCCCTTATTTTAGGGATTTTTTTATATAAATGGAATATTGTTTTAATGTATCTCTATTTAGGTCTCCCCATCTAGGAAAAATAAAAAGTCTTTAAAACATATAAAGTGACTCAACGAAGGGTGAGTTTAGGAAATAAAAATATAGACGAAGGTAAAGTCAAAAGACATACGTATGAAGGCTTTAATGTTTTCTTCCCTTTAAAGTGTCCTTGCTCTCTCTCTCTCTCTCTCTCTCTCTCACATGCGCGTAATGTTGTATCCATCTTTCTCACATCCAATTGATATTATTCATTAAGAAAAGAACGGGGTCTAGGAGGGCCTCTTTTGTAGCATTTAATGGCCTAATAACTTGTGTGTAGCGGAAAATAGCATGAATATAGTGAGCATTTCATTAGAATAGATTCCCAATGAGCATAACAAGAGTGCTTGGGTAGAGAGAGCAACAAAAAGCATAACACCTAGTTAGATAGGCATGAACGATACTTCAAAAGAGAGAGAAATTAAGCTATTGACAACAGAAGAGCCACCAGCAGCAACACTGTCGTGGAAAGCTTGCTTAGAATGAGCACTATTATTTCTAGCGGCAGAAACATCGAGTACGTCGTGGTCAACGTTGACTGACTCGGCTTCATCTCGTGAGCACTGCCTTATATGCTTATCGAAATTTGGATATTGCATTGGAAAGAGCTCCATGCAGTTTTATACGCCCATGCACGGGCCATTTAATTGCACCCTTGGACTTTGCAAAAAAAACCACCAAAATATCCCAACACCTCTCAAGCCATTATGTTCCAATTATCGAATTGGTCCTCCCTAAATAGAAGTTGATAAAACGAGGATTTCGATGAAGTTTAGGGCTATGAAATTAAACATTTCATGATTTGGAGAGACCTTAATGATAAATTTTTTGTTTTAGAAATTCAAGAGTCAAAGATGGATCTTTTTTACCAGGTTGGCCTAAGGCTTCTATACTCTTTATACTCTTTATAATATAGCTTAAAATTTTCAAGGAAGGAGAGGGCGTCCACGTGTCACTCCCTGGTTCATTTCAAAAGACACCTTACAAAACATCTAATCTAAAATGCAAAAGTAAAAGGTGAGATTGTAGATTGTAAGAAATAAGAGCCTTTGGAGAATGTAAGAAATGGCAAGCCTTTTCAAATGTAAAGTCAAAAGACTTTCTATTCTACATAAAATAAATTTTGAAGTTTGATTGCACATAACAAAAAGGG